>NW_020954556.1:22520390-22631665 GCF_900497805.2 Vombatus ursinus | reverse complement strand
TTGAAATCTTTTGTTTTACCTTACCTTATTTCTGACTATATCTCTCCACTTCTGCTACCTAGAGAACCACCACATGTAGCAAAAAAGAAAGAAAAAGAAAAAGGAAGCACTTACTTCAGCAATGTTAACCAATGCAGCAACAGAATCTAGTGGCATGTGCAATGTTTCACACCCGTAACTGTTCACCTCAGCAAAAAAAGAAAGGGCATTGGGAAAGCAAAGGAAAGGAAAAGGAAAGGAAAGTCTCTTCCTTGAAGAAAAACTTGGATCATTACATAATGTTCTATTTGCATTGTTTTTGTTGTTCTTTCTATTTACATTGTTGTAATCATTATAGATATTGTTTTGCAGGTTCTGATTACTTTACTCTGCATTTGCTCACATCTTTCTCACCCTTCTCTGAATTCTTCATCTTCTTTGTTTCTTACACAGTAACATTTCATTACATTCATGCACCATAATTTGTTTATCCATTGCCCAACTGATTAGAATTACTTTGTTTTGTATTCTTTGTGACTGTAAGAGTACTGTTATAAATATTTTTTGTACATATGAGATGTTTCTTTCTATCTCTTACCTCTTTTGGATATATACCTAACAGTGGTCTCTCTGAAACAAAGGATATAAACATTTTATATCTTATATCATTTTATATACTATATAGATTTTATGAACATTTTTATCAGAATTCCAAATTGCTTTCTAGAACATTTGGACCAATTTCAGTTCCACCAACAGAGTTTTACTTTCAATGTTGTTCCAGAGCCCCTCCATCATTGGCTTTTCCTATCTTGTGCAATCACTGCCAATTTTCTAGGTGTGAGGTGAAACCTCAAAGCTGTTTTTGATTTACATTCTTATGCTATTAGAGATATGGAACAACGATTTTGATTGCCAAGAGTTTGCAATGCCTATTTGGAGAACTATTTGTTCATAAACAATGACTATTTTACATTGAGAAATGGCCCTTGACCTTGTATATTTTTATATTATTTCCCTCTATAACTTGAATAGAAGGCTCTTATTAAAGATATTATTTACAAATTTTTACCCAATTTAAAGCTTTTCTTTTTAAGCTGTATTGATTTTATTAGTACGAAAGCTTTTGAATATGCTTACACATACTAGCATAGTGCCTGGCACATAGAAAAATCTAAATAAATATTTGTTGAATGATTGACTTGTTGATTAAGTTGAGTGGAATTAATATTATCTATTTTATCATTTGTGATTGCCTCTATCCCTCATTTGGTTAAGAATTCTCTGCCAAGCCAAAGACGTGAAAGGTAATGTCATTTAGCTCTTTTCTAATTTTTATAATAGTATAAGCTTTAATCTCCAGCACATGTATTAATTTCAAGTTTATTGAGACCTTTGGTTTAAGATGCTGGTTTAAGTTTATCTTCTCCCACACTGCTTTCCAGTTTTCCTAGCAGTTCTTGTCAAAAATAAAAATAAAAAAGATGGGGAGAGAGGTAATTTTTCAAACAATTTCTGTCCCAGAAATTATTTCTGGGTTGATAATCCTTTTTTACAAAACCATCCAGAGTACATATTATTTCAAAGCAATGACAATTAGACAGCAGAATAAATGAGAAGGAAAATAACCCCCCACTATAAATATAAGAATATACTCCACGTGTCCTTACACCGTGATGAGAGAGGAAACATATAGGAAATACAAGTGTGGTACAGGCCATATGTGTGGTATAGGCACATGAGTGGAGAGTACACAGAAGTGAGAACACATGTACTCAGTGTAATTCACATTCTTAGGCAATCACACCCACTAGAGCCCTTCTCTGCCTTTAAAAATTCTGTTTCCCGCTCTCTCCGTAGAGCCATTAATATCATCTATTGGTCTAGTGATGCCATCAAGTTACAAGCTGTTGTGTGGAACTGGGTCACCACATGGTCAGAAGCAGCCAGAGATTTTAATATCTCGCACCCCCAAATTCTGAGTCACCACATCCCTAGAAGTCCCAGAATTTTCCATGGAAGCACTGAGTTCATGCACCCTGGGGTAGCTCCTACAATGTAATTAAATCTCTCTCACATATGTTTAAATTACTACATACCATGGCTTTTACTACCAGTAGACTATAAGCTCCATGAGGCAAGGACAATTTTCGCATTATTGGTGTATGCCTAGTATCTAACACATAGCAGCCAAATTGGTACCCATTGAATACCAACTAGTCTATAATCCTAGGACACTAAACAAGTAAACATTTTATCCCAAATTGAAAGTATTAAGTATAATGGTTATGACCATGCTTTTTTCTTTGTCATGAGTAGTCAAGCACAAGCTCCTTCTCAGATCCCTTCCTTTCAGCTTTTCTCCAATTGATCTTGAGACTTGGTTCATTTCTAATATTCCCTGGGGTCATCTCCAGTTCACCTCATTTGATATCTGGTCCTGGACCCAGATGGCTCCAGAGGAGAAAGTGAGGCTGGTGACTTTGCACAGCCCTCCCTCACTCAAATTAAATTCAAATGCAAGTCATGCAAGTCATCTTCCTGATGTCATGGTCCTCTTCGAGAACGAAAGACAAACCACAACCTATACTACTGTCTGAGCTTCTATTGGGGACCCACCTGGCCAGTTCCAGTCGGGCAACTCAGCTCATCTTTTCCCCTTCTCTCCCCTCCCCTCCCCTCCTCATCTCTCCTTTCCTCTCCTTGGTTGTCATGCCCTTACCTAAGGGTATTCTGACCAAAGGAAAGTAAATGTTGATGGCTGAAACCTACCTAGTTAACTTGGGGTTTACTGGATAGATTTCTTTCTCAAAAACCTAGCCTTTAACCCAATTCACCCTAGATCTCATTGAGCCCTGCTCAAGCTCCACTTAATGGATATTCTTTGGCCCTCCAGGCTCAGAGTGAATGTAAATAGTAACTCTCTTTTGGCCAGCAACCCAGATGGCTTGAGAGGAGAAAGTGAGGCTGGCGACTTTAAACATCCCTCCTTCACTGAAATCAAAGTCAATTGCAAGTCATTTAATCACTTCCCTGCTGTCATGGTCCTCTTCAAGAACAAAGGACAAACCACAACCACACAACCTAATATTCCACTGCTCTAACTTCTTGGTTCCCCTCTTACCTCTTTTAGTCTTCTTTTTTCCATTCCTGAAACATCTTCCTCTTCCCCACCACTCCTTTATCCATTCCCTGCAAATTTAAAAGCAGTGCCCTAAGGGGGGAAAAAAAGCAATTGGTAAATGCCGTGACTAATACAGTGACCAATGGATTTGAAGTAAATGCTTTTTAGTTAGTCTCTTTCAAAAAAATTACACAATCCAGGAGATTATTTTTCTTTTTGAACCATCTTTATTTCTTGCCCTTCTTTTCCCCTCTGAGATTTTACTAGTTGAAGCTCACTACAGATGTACTGAAAAGAAAAGAAAAAAGTATATACTACTATGATCCAAGAACCCTTTTCTTAAAACAATAGAAATGCCAAAGATGAATGAGTCTATGTAATTTTGCAACTCTTGACTTTCCCAGTGTTCCTTCTTTATTTTTCTTTAATGATCATCTTTATTAGGCAGCTAAATGGTGTGGTGGATACAGTGCTGGGCCTACAGTCAGAAAGACCTGAGTTCAAATCTAGCATCAAATACTTACTAGCTGTGTAACTCTGGGCAAATCACTTAACCACTGTCTGTCTCAGTTCCTTCATCTGTAAAAATGAGGGTGCTAATAGCACCTACCTACCAGGGTTTTAATGAGGATCAAATGAGATAATAATCATAATGCACTTAGCATAGTGCCTGGCATAGAGTTGTGGTTTATCCTCCTTTCTCAAAGAGGACCAGTGACATAAGGACTGATAACTTGACTCACCTGTGAATTGGATTTCAGTGAGGTGGAGTTGTACAAAGTCATCAGCCTCACTTTTCCAGAGTCATTGAAATCCAGTGGCAAGACACAAGTCAAGAAGACTAGTGATGGTCTAGGATGCAGTAGATGACCTTGGCACCACAATGTCTGACCAAGCTCTAAGCACTCCACAGAACTTGCTTCAGTTGCCTTCACAGCTGTTGGAACAAATTTTTCTCATCTGCCCATTCCTCTAAGGGAAATCTTCACATGCTTGAGGTAGACACCCCCTCAACTCACTGTCAGGTTTGAGGCCTGTCGGTTATCCTCAATATGGTTTAACCCATCTGCTCAAAGAGTTGACTGGCCGCTGAACATGCTACAGCTTCTTGGAGTCACAGGCGAAAGTTGGGTGAAAGGTATATACCAAAAGTGGATAAGAAGCCCTGAAAAAGGCTCAAGGAGCCCTCACACCAGAGATGTTAGTCCTTCTGGAACATCCCATACAGCCCTGGCACAGAGTAAGCACTATATAATTGTTAGTATCATTATCACATAATGTAATGAAAATGGATGTTGATCACCAACAAAACCTACCACATTTTTTTGCCTGGCAACAAGAAATCAAAATGGCCTAGGAATTTTCAAAGCTGCATGTTAATTAACATGTCATTGCCCATCTTACTCAAAGCTGGGTTGACAGTTCCATCAGCTGTCATTGATTGCTACCAGAGCTTTGCAAAGACACCAACAAATTGAAATTTTAAAAAGGTATTTGTTAGTAAGGAAAGTATGCTTTGCATCACATGCTATATAGTTGAGCTAAAGCTGTTTTGCTGTTGTGCCTTAAAGGATTAGCTAAGTAGGACAAGGTCTAAAATCTTTAATTATGCCCAACCAGCTCATGATTTTCAGCATTTTACTCTTTAGTGTGTTGAGGAAATGACAGTGTGCCAGTCATCCAAGCTGTCATACACCAACTAAGAAATGTTCTGAGCCGAAGTAATTTGCACTCAGATGAATACCTCCCAAGAAGTAATCATTTAAATTCTTATGATTTCGGGTGCAACTCATGGCTGGTAAGGTGGCTTCTATAATGAACCTGGGTTATCAGTCTCAAGGTCCAGGAATATTTTGATAGCATAAATATAAATAAGAGTTCTTCTATATATGTCCTGAAGAGCCAAATACTAATATTAAGCGGAAAATGAAGAAAGTAAAAGAAATAAATAAGGGAAACTTCTAGATCCTTGGTTGAAAACTGAACTGGCAGAATTTCAAAAGACCCTAGTATTCCTCAGTTGGTGAATCCTGTGGGTACAATAGGCAAAGAGATGCAAGGTAAGAGGACTCTCTGGGTTTCAAAGTGATGATAATTTTTTAAAAATAAAAAAAATTAATAACTGCAAATGTATTTAACAAATCATTATAATTTTCAGGGATAAAGAATTTATATGTCTAGCTATAGCTTTAAACAATTATGGATATTTCCACAGAAATGGACATACAGTAAGATCTTATCAGGCTTACTAGAAGAAGTAATAGACTAATCAGGTAAAATGACTTGGTTAACTAAGAGCTATACTCAGTAATGTGACACCAGAATCATGACATTTAGAGTCAAAAGAATCCTCAGCAACCATTTAGTCCATGCTATGTGCAAAAAAGAAAACTCAGTACAATGCAGTAAAGAAATGTTCATTCAGTCAATCCAATGTGGGAAAACCCACTACCTCCCAAGGCAGCTCATTACACATTTGTATAGCTCCAATCCTAAGGAAGTTTTTAACATATTAAGCCAAGATTTCCCCTTTTGTTTCCACCCATAACTCCCTTTGGAGCCAAAAAGAACTAGTCTATCCCCTCTTCAAATGATAGCCTTTCAGTATTTGGAGACTGCTAATATGTGCCCCCGAATCTTCTCTGCTTCATCCTAAACTTTCCCAGCTCCTTCATCTGACCCTCAAATTGCATGGAATGAAGACCCCTTACTTGACCAGAAGGGGTATCACACTATTCTGTCTCTGCCCTGGGGGAGGTGGGGGGAGGTGAGGTAAAGAAGGGGGTAAAGGCCAAGGCTGGTAGATCTCTTGAACTCAGGAGTTCTGAGCTATAGCAGTAGGTTAAGACACATTAGGGGTCTATACTAAGTCTGGCAACAATAATGTGAGCCCACAGGAGTATGGAACCAACAGGCTGCCTAAGGAGCCAACCCCATGTAGAAACAGAGCAGAAAAAAGTTCCTGTGCCTATCAGTATTGTGATTAGGCCTATGGTTGTTGCATTTCCAACCTAAGTGAGATAGGGTGACCTAGTCTCTCTCTCAAAAAAAAAAAAAAAAGGTAACAGACTGCTATCCTGATTTTTCTTCTATGGATTTCTAGCTTTAAAATGCACTTTCTAAAATGTGGTACCTAGAGCTGAATATAATAAAGACTTCAGACACAATCTGACCTGAACAGGGTATAGTATGACTATCATCCTTACTTGTGAAAACTACCTTTCTTAAAGTAGTCCAAGGTCTTTTTTGGGGGAGGAGCACTAACTCACAATCTTCTACAAGTCCATTAAAACCCTAGATCATTTTCATATAGATTGCTGTCTAGCCTAGCCTCCTCAAATTTTGTACTTAAGTTGATTTCTTGGACCCAAGTGTAACACCTTATATTTATCCCTATTAAATTTCATCTTATTAGTTTTAGACCAATGCTTTGGCCAGTCAAGATATTTTTAGATCCTGCCATCCAATGTGTTAGCTATCACTCCTAGTTTGAGACTATCTACAAATTCAATAAGCATTGCATCCATGGTTTTTATCTACATAATTGATAAAAATGATAAATAGCACAAGGTCACACAGATTCCTATAGCCTTCCCACTGGAACCTTCCTTCCAGGGAAGCATTGAAACTGTAATGAAGCATTTGAATACCATCACTTCCTAATCCATCCAATTTTATTAATATCTAACCCATATCTCTCCATTTTTTCCACAAGGAATCCTAAACAACACTAATCTGGGTACTTTTCAGCTTACTAATGTCCTTCATGAAATGTGGCAACCAGAAGTGAACACAACATTTCAGGTTTCCTAGCTATCATCATTCTCTTAACCAACCCACAACCATACTTGTCTTTTTTGACTGCCAGGTCATTTTGTTTATTCCCATTAAGCTTCCAATTCATAAAAAATAAATGAATGAATGAATGAATCTTTTTCAAGAAACTATTCTCCCAAGCCAGAACTCTACCATCAGGTATTTTCCAGCTACCCAACTACCCTCTTTTTTTCTTCTCACTTCTAATGATATATCACCTACTGCCTATTGGACATCTTGAACTGCATTTCCTCTACACATCTTAAGTTCAACATGTCTGAAATTGAACTCATTATCTTTCTCCCCAGATTCTCCTCTCTTTCTAACTTCCCTATTACTATTGAGAACATAAATACTCTTTTCTCAGTCACTCAAGGCTCACAACTGAGGTGTCATCCTCCACTCCTAACTTGTACCCTCCGTCCGTAACCAATTTGGTGCCAAGTCCTGTAGTTTCTACCTTCACAGCATCTCTTATTATAGAACCCCTTCCCTTCTATGACATTGCTATCATCCTTGTAAACCCCATATTTGGACTATTACAACAGCCTTCTGGTTGATCTCCTTGCCCTAAGTTCCTTCTCAATCCAGTCTATCCTTTACTCAGCTACAAAATTGATCTTCCCATAGTATATGTCACTCCCCTATTCAATAAACACCAGTGGCTCCCTATTAAATTTTAGAACCTCAACTTGACTTTTAAAGCCCTTAACAATGTGGCCCCTTCCTACTTGTCTGATCTGTTCCCACTTTACTCCCCTCTACCTTACTCTGCAATGTTGGAACACTGACTTTCTTGCTGCTCCTTACAAGAGTGACTCCATCTTCACTCCGTGATATTTCACTGACTTCCCCCAGGTCTGGAATGCTTTCCCTCCTCACCTCTACCTCCTGGCTTCCCTGACTACCTTTGGGGCTCAGCTCAACTCCCACCTTTTGCAAAAGGCTTTTCCCACCCCACCCATTTTACCTTATATATATCTGTGTGTGAGTGTACATACACTTGTATGTGTGTGTACCTTGTTTGTGTTGTTCTCAATATCCCCAACACTTAGCACGATGCCTTCCTCAAACATAGTACATACTTAATACATGCCTGTAGACTGACTCAGAACCATTTCTAACTTACTAAAAATAAGTTCTTTTTGAAAAGCCCATCACTTTTCAAAACCTGTCAGTTCTATCTTTTTGCCTTTGAAGTCTTGGAGTATTTATGCGGTAATTAGAAAGCTAGGAACTTCCAGTCTGTTGTTCAACACCTACTGTGTAGACATAGCTACCTCCTTTCTTCCCCTCTTTCTGACTCCCTACATTAGAATATTTTGATCTCTACCAAAGTATGAGCCCCTAGGGGCTAATTCCTATGGCAGTCAAGTTGACTCTGATTATATTATCTGTTTATCTGATTATTGTAGAAGCTAAATGAAGATTTCTAAAATACCAAAAGAAAAACAGGTAAGAGCACAGTTTAAGGAAACTGAAAAGCTTTGGACTTCATAAATAGGTACTTTATGCAAATTAACTTTCACACTTTTGAGGAGTTTCAGAAGTCCATGACAAAGCAGCCAGCAGTGATTGCTGTGGTAGCAAAAGTATGCTATGCTATCATCAGAACCCACAATGTTTCTTTGCACTTTCTCCCAGGGATTTAGTGCAATTTGGCCAAAGTGAAAAGAGCTAGTCAGCACTAACTGGGCTGTTTTAGGAAGAAAAGAGAAGAATATGAACGGCTCCCAAGAAGTTAGTAATGGAGTTCCTTAGGCTACAAAGAAGACAAAGGGGCATTTCCACAAAGGTCACCTGCAGAAAGTTTAGGACCTGAGAGATACAGGAGCACTAAGGGAAACACACTGATGTAGTAAGAGAAAAACTGCAATATTTTCCATCTCAGGGACAATGTAACAATGCAGACTCTGGTGTTGTACTGAGTGAACCAGAGGAGATCATGAGGAGTTCAGTAACCAAGTCTCATCAAGCCAAGTGAATTTGTCAAATTACCAATCCCTCGGATTGCCCACATTGTCCTAGACTGAAAGAAGGGACATTCAAAAGTGAGGCAGATGTATTATTTCTAGGAGGTATGAAACTAACTTTCAATCTGCTATTTAAAATCCTTAATGAAGCAACAGGGCAGCTTAACCATTGTTATGATAAAATAAGTTTCATTCAGGCATGATCTGAGACAAATTTGGGGAGTTGGAACAAAATGAAAAAATTATTACATGCCTCCTTTGACAGCAGTTGAAATCTTGGCCTTGTTATTAAGGATGATGGGGACAGCTATCAACCATTCACTTTGGGAGCTTCTTTCACAAAGAAATTATGAGGTAACATTTCATGATAGTAAAATACCTCATTCACTATTAGAAACTTATTATCTCCTTTTTATCCAGGAAAAAAAAAAGGAGACAAAGAAGGCATAGTTGTGGACAGCAATATTGAGCAGTAAAAAAACAATAGAAAATTGTCTATCAACAATTATTTGACTGACAGAAACTTCAATATCCCTTTCTCTCCCACCAGCTACCAACCTATCAAATGAGGAAATATATGTAAGGCACTTTGCATGATTTAAAGGGCTATATAAATATCAGTTGTTATAATTTGGGAGACAGAGTGACACAGTGCTTACAGTCAGGAAATCCTGAGTTCAGATCCAGCTTCAGAAGTTTACTATTTATGTGAGTGACCTCAGGCAAGTCATTTAATCTCAGTTTCCTCATCGGCAAAATGCAGATAATACTAACACTAACAACACTTAATAATAATGGAGTTGTTGTGAGATTAAAATGAGATAACATAGGTAAAGCAGTTTGCAAAGCTTAAAGTGGTATATAAAGGCTTGTTATTATTAATCTCCACCCCCCCCAAAAAAAACTCAGTAGACATAAATTAAATGTATGCTGACTGGAATTGGATGCTTATTATAGCCTCTGCATCCTTCAAGTGCATTTGAATTCTTATAGAAAAAAAAGACTTCTCTTGAAAATGAAAATATAGGTGCAGTGAAGCACAAAGCATTACTAAGTTCTTTTGATTTAGATTATAAAAAATAGTAACATTTATATAGTGCTTTACATATGCTGTCTCATTTGAGCCTCACAACAACCCTGGCATGTAGGTACTATTATTATCCCTATTTTAGAGATGAAGGAACCGAGGCTAGAGGTTAAAGGACTCAGTGACAGTCACATGCAAGTCACTTCCTGAGGCTTGAACCCAACCTACTACTTGAACTCAGATTTTTATGACTCCAAGTCTAGGGTTTTATCCATCATGCTACCTAGCTGACTCTGCCAGTGAATGGAGGAATGAAAGACAATGAAGGAGTGACTATTTACTGTTAATTATAATAACATGTTTTAAAAGATTTGTCTAAGGGGAACTATATTGCATGTATATTCACATGCACATATACGTATGTATGTACACACATACATACACATATATATATACATATATATAAAATGCAAAAAATTAATGGCCACAGCTTCAGTAACTATAGGCAAGAACTCTGTGATCTAAAACTACTTCATATTTAGATGGCAAATCTTTAAAAAAAAAAAGTTTCCTATACTAAAGAAATTACTCCAATCCCTCACTGTGGCATGGAAATGAATCTAGTTCGTTTTGATGGGTATGCCAACAGAGATCAATTTCTAGCAAGCTCCTACCAAACTGTGGCTAAGAGCCCAAAGATGTACCATGTCTGCTGTCCAAGGACCAGTCTAACTAAAATCAGAGAGCGTCATCCAGCCATTTCACAAAAACCCTAAATTGGGAGGGGTGGCAATTTGTATGTGTGAAAGGACTATTGAAGTTAACATTTTCATTAACACTCCAAATAATCCTTTAAGATAGGAAAATGACACTTATTGACATCTCCATTTTATAAGATGTCAAACTTACGAGGAAAATGTTTTTGTTTTTGTTTTTGTTTTTTTGCCCAAGATCATAAATCTGGAGCTGGAGAGGAGATTAGATGTCAGCTACTCATCTTATAGATGAGGAAATTGTGGCTCAGAGAGGTTGTGATTTTATAGACTGATAGATCTGGACCTGCAAAGGAGCTCAAAGGCCATCAAATCCAACCCTCTAAATTTACAACTGAGAAAACTGAGGTTCAGATAAGGGATGTGACTTGTCCAAAGTCACAATTCCAAAGGACTCATGATGAAACATGCTATCCACCTTCAGAGAGAGAAACCGATAGACTCAGAGTACAGATTGAAGAATCTTTTTCTGTTTTTTTTCCTGCATTTTTTTTCTGAACAAGGCTAATGCAGAAATTCGTTTTTATGAATTCATATTAATAATGGTTTTTGTATTCCTTACCTTCTCAATGGATGGGGGAAAGGGTAAGGGAAGAAGAGAATTTGGAACTGAAAATAAAATTGATTTTTTTTTTTAAATAGGAGTAACTCTTCCAAGAACAAAAAGGTGATGATCCCACTGTATGTTATTGAAGCTCAGTCTAGGGGAAGATGAGAACCTTAAAGTAGCATAACATTTTGGAAGTTAGGGAAAGAGATTATGGGAGCCTGGGGCATTTCACTCCAGGACTAAATAACCCAGGCAACAGCGAGGCAAGACTCTCCACCAGCAAAACAATTATGACTGGCTGAAGGCTCAGATGATGGTTAGCATTTTTTAGAAATAAAGTATTTTTTTAAATTAAGGTATGTACATTTTTTAGACATAATACTATTGCACATTTAATAGACCACAGTATAGTGTAAATATAACTTTTATATGCACTGGGAAACCAAAATATTTCTGTGACTTGCTTTATTGTGGTAGTCTCAAAATGAACCTGCAATATCTCTCAGGTAAGCCTGTAATCAATTACCAAAGTAAATATAAAATTTCTTCAGGGGAGAAATCTTTGAAGACCTCTCCTCTTCCCTTCTTTCCCCTCCCTTCTCTCTCTCTCTCTCTCTCTCTCTCTTCTCTCTCTCTGACTGAAACACAGAGAATTGATGTAAAGTAAGCCTGGAAAGGTAGTCTGTACTTTATGGTTATGTTCCCACCATAATCCAGCTAACTATGAGACTCACCCTTGTTTGGAGCTACTAAGATTAGAGGCTGAGCGATTCAATTACACTCAGTTTCAGGACTCACCCTGAGGCACAGTGGCTTGGATTAGAAGACAATTGAGTCACTGCTCATTATTGCCCCCCTAACTAGCCCTTCTCAGATCATCTATAACATCGAATCGTCCACCAGGATACCAGATCTCAGGCAAGAGCCACAGGCATCTTGTCTGCACATGTACGATATATCACGTACCACAATTAGCACCACCTCCAACCTCTTCTTTCTACTTCTTGCTCAGAGAACAATAATCAAACAATATTACCACAGCTTTTGAAAAGTATGATAATCCACTGACCTAGGATTCCACTCACAATCTCTGAGTCTGCCTACTTTCCCTGACCACAACTCTCTTATTTGTGTAGTAGTCCTGGCCCACCATGGGCAGGGGAATGTAAGCTTCATGAGGAAAAGGATTGCCTCACTTCTGTATTTGTATTTGTAATGTCTGGCACGTAGTAACTGTTTGTCAATTGATCAATTGATAATGGTTTTCCAGATGTTTACCTCTCAACAGTTCTGTGAGGTAGGCATCATAAATATTCCATTTCCCACTTTACAAATGAAGAAACTGAGGCTCATAGAGGTTATGTCACTTGACCCAGTGTCAGAGAGGTAGGAAGTAACAATCACATACTTAAACTCAGCTCTTCTGACTCCATGTCAAGAACTATATTCAATGTCACAATTCCTTTTGTCATCCCAAGGCTTCACAATATCCCCAACTAATTTTTCCACAAATATCTTTCAACTAAATCTGAAGAACTAGAATTCCCCTGGTTCAAGTAAAACTCTCAGGATAAGAACAGAAATATCACCAAGCTATTTTGGGGATAGGTTTGCGATAGGGTTTAATAATTATACCAGCTAACCAAATATTCATAAAGCTCACAGGTTCAGCTAAATATAATTCTGTACTTAACATTATAACCTCATCTGGCCAATATATTCTTTAATGTCAATTACCTTCCAGAAGACTAATTTTTTTAATTAACCTCCCCCCCTCCCTTTTCCACCCCAGCAGTTAATGATCATTTAGTTTCTCTTTTTTCTCCTGGCTCTCACACCCCAAGAAAAAAAAAATTAGAAAAACAAATCCCTTGTAACAAATATACATAGTCAAACAAAACAAAGTGGCCACCCACAAGACTTCTTAAATACAAGATACTTCAAATTTTCCACTTATTTCTTCAGAAATGCGAATCTGTCATCTCATCCCTATGGACATTTTCTCCAACAATACAGGATAGATACCAATTATTCCCTACCCGTTCTCTGCAACTTCTGTTTGTTCCTTCTATCAGTTCACTACAAGGTGTCCACTCACCTTGCTGCAGGCCGTCCTTAATATCTGAAGGATACCAGAGTTATCCCTTGCTTGACCTTACCAAGTCACATCCTTTTTTGCAAATCCTTGATCACATCATTTCGTTGGGTTCTTATCCATAGGTCTTTATGGGTTGTAGCCTATTCCACTAAATACCTCCTGAGTAATACCCATTTTTCATTCTTTGGCAACTGTGGGGTTCTATAACTCACAGCTATCCAATGTTACTGACTAGCATAACCTAACCATTAACCCAAAAGATGTAGTGTTGTTACTGGTGTTCTGTTTTGTTTTGTTTTGTTGTTTGTTTGTTTGGGGTTTTTTTTTGAGGCAATTGGGGTTAAGTGACTTGCCCAGGGTCACACAACTAGTGAGTATCATGTGTCTGAGGCCGGATTTTAACTCAGGTCCTCCTGACTCCAGGGCCACTGTGCCACCTAGCTTCCTCTGTCATTGTTTTTAAAGTATATCTTTTAATATGAAAATTTGGGATAAATATATACTATCTGAAGCCCACTTAAGGAGAAGTTCTATATCAGAATCATTTCTGCTTGGAAGCTCTGATGGCAGATTAGATCCTGCTGTTTCAAGGAGGGTCAAGGACATGCTTTGAAATCAAGCCACCTTCCTGCTATTCATAAAAATGAAAGCAAACAGCAGATGACTACATTCCATTATGGCCAGGAACAAAAAGTTATTTACCCTTAATTAGACATTTCAGATCTGTTCAGATTTTTTAAAATGTTTCACTTAAAGCAATAGACTAAAATGCTTTTTAGAATTACCTCCATGCCACCCACAGCTATTATTACTGGGTAGTATTTTCTTTTTTGTAAAAACTGTAGACCAGATGGGGGCTGCTGGTACTTCAAATGATCTGTGGGGTTGAATTCAATTAGTGCTTTTGCTAAATGGTGCCTGCAGGAAGTTTAAGATGTAAAAATATGTCCCACTCCAGAATCATGTAGCTTTCTTCACTGCCATCCTCCTACTGACATCCAGGGTCTGAAACATTGGAAATATTCCATGGGGTCCCCTAGTTAAAAAGCCTTCTCCCTCCACCCCCTCCATAGAGCTTTCTCTCTTTCCCAGCAACCATCCAATTTCTGTCACAGCAAATTGTCTAGGGCTTTATTTTTTCCTTTAACAAGTACAGCATGACTTCAGTTTTAAATCTGAAAGCTATGTTATTCTCTTGTCCAGTCCTGGCCTCAGGCACATATTGAGTAAACAGGAGGTAAATGAAAAATTTGGCAAACAGGTTTGCTGAGGCAAAGTTAAATGAACTGGGGCTATTTAACTTGAAGAAGAGAAGGCTGAGGGGTAAGAATACTGTAGCAGTTTTCAAATAAATGATGAGCTCAAGGAGGATGGGAACTAGCTGTCCATCTTCAAAGGATGCAAGATGAAAAGGGCAAATAGCAGTAGATGGAATTGAAGTGAGAGAGCTGAAGAACTCCTTGCAAATGATGTTTGGGGGTTGGTTGGTTTTTTAATCACAGTGGGTTACTTGAGAAGAGTTTTAATTTGTTTACTTTTAAGGATTTTGTAAAATACAAATGTAATGGAAACTACTTAAGTCAGTGACAGTTGTATTCTTCTATTTGTATTTCTTGTACCCAGCCCAGGGCCTGGAACATGGTAGGTACTTAAAAGAAGCACATTGAGTTATCTGATGAAAGAATCACATTTCACCAAATGATAAATTACCATAGCTAAAATTTATATAACACTTGACAGGCATTATCTCATTCAATCCTCACAATAATCCTGTGAGGTAATTACCAGAAATATTATCATCTTCATTTTACAGATGAGGAAATAAAGTCTAAAAGGACTAGTTGGGTATCTAGTATCAGAAGTAGTATTTGAATCTACCTCTCTCCTGGTTACACAACTACTCAATAAACTACTGTGGTTCCCTATCATCCTAGGATCAAATATAAAATCCTCTAGCTGGTTTTCAAAGGCCATCAAACCTAGCCTCCCACCCCCACTTTTCCAGTCTTCTAACACCTTACTCCCCTCAACACAGTATTCAATCCAGTGAAATTGGCTTCCTTGCTGTTCCACATATAAGATACTCCATCTCTTGGCTGTAGGCATTTTCTCTGGCTGTCCCTCATGCCTGGGATGCTCTCTCTCCTCATCTCTTAAATCCCAATTATAATCTCATCTTCTAGAGAAAGCCTTTCTCAAACCTTCTTAATTCTAACCTTCTGTTAACTATTTCCTATTTATTCTGTATCTTGAGCGTTTGCACATATTTGTTTGCTTGCTAGATTCTGATCTACCTCAGGACAGGCACTGTCTTTTGCTTCTTTTTGTATCCCTAGTTCTTATCACAGTGCCTGGCACGTAGTAGATGCTTACTAAATGGTTACTGACTGACTGTCCACCATACTTTCCACTTACCATACTATGTCTCTTACTAATTCAAAGATAAAGTCAGAGAGAAATTATGTGATTTTTACAAAGGTAAAGAATATCATCAGGTTTAACTTCAGAAACAGGTATGGTATTAAAAGCCATGCAGTTTTTTCCTAGATCAGGAGATGGCAAAATTTTTCTTTAAAGGGTTAGAAAATAAATGATTTAGGTGGCTCAGATTCTTACAATCTAGCCAATAGCTCACAGATGTTCAGATTCCTTAAGAGTCTGCCTAACATGGCAGATCCTTAATAAACCTTGTCTTTGGCTGGAAAAAAATAAATAAATAATTTAGGTTTTGCAGGACAAGATGTAAAATTGAGGATATTCATGTAGGTACTTATATAATAAGAAAAAAATAAATTTCCATAATTTTTTTTTACTAAATTCAAAAGAGGATAATGATGATGATGATGTAAAAAAAAATTTGTAATACACACCCATTAACGAAAAGAATTCTTTTTTTTTTTTTGGCAGGTGGGGAGGGAAAATTTCATTCAATTGGTAATCAAAATTAGTTTTCTTTATCATCAAAATCAATTGCAAATGTCATCTGTTAATGCTAATGTACATTGAGATTTTAAGTTATTTTACCTTTGAAAATATCTTTTCACACAGACAAGTACTGCCAAATACTCATATCAAGCATGTGATTTTAATGGAGCATATTCATTGCTTAGAAGACATTTATAGATTTCTGTTAGCTCCTTCCCTTGATATTTGCTTTTTAGCATATAATGACATTGTAGATTAGCCACTTCCAATTGAAAGTCAGGTGGAAGTTCCTCAACTGCACAGTTAAATGGATTTTGAAATATGGAACTTTCTTTTGCACTTGCATCAAGGTCTAAAAAATGCTGCTGAAACTGTAGTTCAGCTCAGAAAATATATCTGCTACTAATTTGTGTGAGAATGGAGATCTTGCTTCTTGTTTTAACTTTTGATAGCAAAGAAAGCATATAAAATGACTTGACATTACTTGCAATTCAAACATTAGTTGTCATTGAATAGACTTTACTATAGGATGTTTGACATATAAAAGTTGTTTTGCTTTGTAATTAATTTAAAAATTGTCAAGTCTTTAGTACTTGTAGGTAAGTAGTTTCTGCTTCACAAGGTTGTTATAAGAATCAGATGAGTAATATTTGTAAAGTACTTACTATTGTATCTGGCACACAGTAGGCAATTAATAAATGTTTATTCCATCCTTCCTATAGGAAAAGTAAATTTCCAAAACCATCCATTGTCTGATAAATAATGGTAAAAATTGTTAAATAAGGTAATAAAAGTTAAAGGTTAATAATGGTTAAAGGTAGTTCTTCAGAAAAAAATTTCAATCTCAGCCCTGATTTCAAAAATCATAATAAAGCTTTTTTCACTTCATTTCTTCTTGTTTGGACAAAAAGGGTATATACTAGTAACTAAAAAATAATGATAAAATATCAATGGTGATATGCATGGTACTCAAAATGCTATCAAGTTATAACTGTGTCACTGAGATTTGTAGTGCCCCAAGCAACTGTGGGAAGCTGTGAGAAAGGTCACATAGAGTCTCTGTTGCCAAAACAGGAAAGTAGTCATAGACAACATGTAAACAAATGAGCATGAATGTGTTCCAGTAAAACTTTATTTATGGACACTGAAATTCAAATTTCTTATCATTTTCATGTAGCATGAAAATGTATTCTTCTTTTGATTGTTTTCAACCATTTAAAATGTAAACACCAATTTTAGTTGGCAGACTATAAAAAATAGGCAACAAGTCAGATTTGGTCCATGGGTCATAGTACACCAATCTTTGCTCTAGATTGTTAGCACTTTGAGGGCAGGTGTCATTTTTATCTTCAGAGCCTTTCATATAGTAGACATTCAATAAATATCTGACCAAATGAATACTTTTTCCTGTGGATTTTCTTGTCTTTCTGTTTACTTGTTCATATTTTTCAATATTTAAAAAAAATCCATTAATCTAAATAACGAAATCCTTTCTAGTGCTATTCACATTGATTCAGATTTGTCTTGTTCTCAAGGTTGTTACTAGTGTCCTGCTGCACACATAACATGTAGAAATAAAGTATTTCACCACTGTGCACCTGTTCCATGGCACCTAGTAAGGTAGTAGGCATCAGTTAGAGTACTACTCTTAATTCCAGACTGGTGGTTTTATTGCCATCTCTTTCCTTGAACTGTCAATGGGGCAGAGTTGAATGAAAGTAATCATGTTCGAATTACTTTAAGAAACTTACTTGCAAGGCTGTTAAAACTTTACTAACTTTATTACCTATTCAGCTTCCTGCCAATTTTACCCTGATGGATTTGGAGCTGGGGCTTAGTACTCTTTGTGTTAGAGCATTATGATTTTGCTGTTATCCCATGAAACAGAGTCTTTTCACAATTAGCCATTGATCCAGCAGTTAGTACCATAATAAGAGGACTCTAATTCCCCATTCCTTGAGGCAATCACTCCACAGAGAAACTCTTCAGCAACATGGGCTCTTTCCTCTACACATCTTAACTGAATAATGGGCATGGAGTTTACAGACAATTTCCACAAGTGAAATGGGGAAGGATTTCAGCTTCAATTCATTAGGAATCTTAGAATTTTCACTAAACTGGTTCAATTACCCTCCATATACATATTAATAACTAACATTTTTGAAGGGTTTTAGAGTTTGCAAAGCTCTTACATAGAACAGGTGGTATCCCCATTTTAGAGATGAGGAAACTGAGATTCCAAGTATTTAAGCAACCTGTTCACAATCACACTATAAGTATTAATTGAGAGATTTGAGATTTAAATTGAGCTTTTCCTAACTCTATCTACATATCAGACTACCTTAGAGTTCAAGTAAATGGAAATGCTGAGTTTTGTAGGTACTGAAGGGAATGAAATTTCTCTGAGAATTTATATCTTGAATTTCTCTGAGATTTTATCATCTCTTGGTTCACACTGAAACCACATCACTATAAGAAGATAGCTATGAAATTCAGCAAGAAGTTAATCTGGAATAGACTGTGTACTTACAATAGCATTCCAAAAAACAATACCTACCAAGTGTAACTGTCCTGGGTATGCTCAGGCCAGAAGTTACAGACATTTCCTTATTTTTTCACTGCTATTTCTCACACTGGTGACTTGGAAAGTGGTAGAATATG
The DNA here is from genome assembly GCF_900497805.2 of Vombatus ursinus. Classification (NCBI taxonomy): domain Eukaryota; kingdom Metazoa; phylum Chordata; class Mammalia; order Diprotodontia; family Vombatidae; genus Vombatus; species Vombatus ursinus. Next base: position 22,612,739 of record NW_020954556.1, on the reverse strand, counting down.
GCCAATTATACAGAAATTTTTACCATATAATAATATTTAATGAATTAATGTGATACAAAGGTTTACCACATGGTTGTTATGGTGACAAGGCTAACCTAAATTCTTCAAATACATTAATCATTGTATATGAGGGTAAGTTAGATACTTCATAACATGCATGAATTCTTTCAGGCCATCAAAATAGCTAAATATAGTTGTTGTGGTGGTTGTCGTTTTTTAATGCACTAAAATTTTATTATTTCCTATTCAGGAGAGAAAACTGTGTGAATTGGAAAACATTTTTTAAAATACTGAATTACGGTATATTCTTAAATTTTAACTATATTGCCTTTAAATTTATACAGTAATTCAATGAGCTAACGAAATGTCACTTCTCCAATCTAATCCATTTAGCATTTTTAAGCACCTTATAGATGCACTTGGTGAATCAATCAAGAATTTGTTAAGTATTTAAGCAATTTTTCTTTTTGAAATTTAAAATTTAAATCTTCTTTTTAAATTTTTAAAATTTCTTTTTTAAATTTAAATTTTAAATTTCTTAATTTTCTCATTTTTGTTTCCAAATTCTCTTCCTCCATTCCTTCCCTACCTATTGAGATGGTAAGAAATATGATACTCACATACATGTAAAGTCAAAGCATGTTTTCTTAAAGATGGGGGAGACTTGGTTATGTTTGACAACAATAGCAAAGAAATCAATACACAGGAAGAAGATGCAGATTCCAGAAAGAGGGATAATTGAGGATTGGCTCTGACAAGGAGAACAGCCAATTCTTTGTCAGAGACTAGGAGACTGCAGGATGTTCTCAAGATGTTTTGAGGTGAAGAAAATGGAAGAAGCAGAAGCTCACAAGGAATGAATTTTCTCAGAAAAGTAAAATGCAAAGTCCTCAACTAAAGTGTAGGGGTAGGAAGGAGAAGCTTGAGGAGAGAAAAGTTTTGAAATAGGTTCTGTGGAAAGTAAGATAGGGAATCAATTAGGGTGGAATAAAAGGATTTCCTAGCTTCAACAAGGGTCCAGTTGAAGTGGGACAACAAGAATTTATAATCTACCCAGCTGACAAAGTTTTGGGACTTCCTCAGGCTCCATTCAGCAAACCTATGAGTAGCAGCTGAGGAGGCAGATTGTGCAAGTAATTCAGGGGAGAGGTTTGGCAAAAGATGAGCAATGATGAGATGAGGGAATGAGGAATTCAAAAACAGAGAAGAGCATAAAGTTGAAATAGCAAGGAACTGTGCCAAGCTCAGGGAACATGCTAAAACAAACCAACAATCTCTTCCCTCATAGAACTTAAATACTACTGAGAGGAGGGGGAATGTAATGTGTATGCAGATACATGTTAATTTGGGGAAGGGGAGAGCACTTACTGTTAGAGTCCTTTAATTAAATTCAACAAGCATTTGTGGACTGCCTGGTCTATTTTCAGAACTGTCAGAAACAGAGGGTATACAAAAGCAGAATGATTAATGATATAAAGCAGACCTAAGTTTTTAGTCTCAAGCTCTGTCACTGTGTGACCTTAAGAAACCACTTACCTCCTCTGGGACTCAGTTTCTTTATCTGTAAAATGAAGGGATTGAACTAGATGATTTCTTAAATCTTTTCTAATCTAAAATTTTATGAGTCTGTGGTAGTTGCAGTGCTGAGCATAAAGACGAATAATGCACAGTCCTTGTCCTCAAGGCAACATACAATCTAGTATGTTTGACTGACATTTCAAACTGGATAGAATCTCAAACTCAATATATTCACATCTGAAGTTATTATTTTTCCCTCAACCCTTCTCCCCCGTCTAAACTTCCAAGTCTCTGTCAAGGGTATCCCCATCCTTCTAGTCATCCTGCTTTGCAACATCAGAACAAAATTAGACATGAGTTTATACCCAAGTTATAACCTGAAGAATTCCCTGCAGTAAAATTCTAGGGTAGGAGACAAAGAGAAGATCTGACCCTCTTGGAATCAGCCCATGATAGGTGTGGGCTCAGGGTCTTTGGGTGTGGGGGAAGAAGGGGGGCATGGTGTTAACTGGGACACATTATAAAAGATAGGAGTGATAAAAATTTGACAGGAGACACAAAACAGAGGACTATAGAAGCAGAAAAAGTATGTGCTACCTTTTGAATTATTTAGAGGATTGAGAGTATTATTAGGGATAAACTTCTTGTTTTTTTGGTAAAAAATGAATTTAGTTTTCCATTGCAATGTCAGAAATTAGTACATCCAGTCACATCATAGGAATATTTAGCTAACATCCTGGCAAGCTGATCAGATGGCAAATCGATGTGAAAGTAGACACTTCACAGAGTTCATAACTTTAGATTGGCTGGGTGGTGTAATAGGAGTGTGGAATGTTGAGTAGGTTGTCAGAGATAGTTGTTGAGTCAGTTGGTATTGCTTAACTGTTTTTAACTGTTTTTCTTTGCACAAAGAAAGATTCATTGGGCTGAGTAGGAGGAGGGGAAAGGGAAGAAGAGAAGGAAAAGGTACAAAGAGCAAAACTTCAACAATTCCCTCTCCATCTTCATGGGATATTGTCCTACCCAGAATCCCATCATTCACCATTCTCTTATTTAAGCTATGGTCTGAAGAAAATATGATTTTTATTTGGGCAGAGATGTTTTAATATTAATATTTGGTATAAAACTAAGATATTGAGTTCCATTCATATACTGTTTGATTGATTGCTCTTGACTGTTGTCAAAGAGAAACATCCTCAGATTGGAAAAGGCAGGAGGAGAAGAAAACAGTCAAAATGAAATCAAAAGCCCAAGATAAGTGAGGAAATAATAAGAAAGCACCTACTTAACTTTCAATTACTTCTGTCACCCAACTACAGATTACATCCCAGGATTATGAAAGAACTTTTAAGTGCAATCACTAAACCATTATATGAAACCTTTGAGAAACTTTGGAGCACAAAAGAAATACTGGAGGCCTGTTGACAATTTTCAAAAGGAGGGAACAGGTTGGCTTCTACAAACTGGTGAGTTTGATAACCCTGCCTCGCAAAATCCCATAACTGATATTAAATGGATGGACTGTGAGCATTTAGAAAGGGAAATGGTGATCACCAAATTTAGAACAAACTATCACAAAGTAAATTTACTTATTTGACAGGATTACTAAACTAGTAGATTAGGTATATACAGTAAATAGTATATTGTAGATTTCAGAAATATACTGTAAATCATAGCAATGTATCATAGATTTAGAGCTGGAAGGCACCTTGAAGTATCTAATCCAAGCTCACCCAGAGAGGTTACATGAGTCACCCAAGGTCAAGCCAGTAGTTAAATGACAAAGGCAAGATCTGAACCTAGGTCCTCTGGCAAAATCTCTCGTAATATCTTTGGTGACAAAATGGAAAATTACAGATTGTAAGATAGTAAATTAATATCTGGTTAACTGACAGACCCATAAGATATTTCTTTAGATAGAGATCAGCCTGATAGGAGCTTATGCAACAAGCATTTTTTTGGGTGAGGCAATTGGGGTTAATTGACTTGCCCAGGGTCACACAGCTAGTAAGTATCAAGTGTCTGAGGCTGGATTTGAACTTAGATCCTCCTGACTCCAAGGCCAGAGCTCTATCCACTGTACCACCTAGCTGCCCCTTCAACAAGCATTTTTTAATGTCTACTATGTCCTAGGAATTGTGTTAAATGCTATGGATAGATGCAAAGTAAAAAATGAAAGGAAGTCTCTGCATTCACAGAATATCTATTCTTCTAAGAGAAAACATTTAACAGAATAAGTAAACAAAAAAATATTCAAAATATATGCAAAGTAATTTGGGTGGAAGAATTACTAAAAGGGAGAAAGTCTCAGGAAAGATTCCTTTTAGAAGGTGGTAGCTGAGCTGAACATTGAAGAGAACCATAGATTCCAAGAGGCAGTGTGGGGAGAGCATTCCAGGCATGGGGTATAGTCGATGCAATGGCATACAAGTGTGGTATGGAATAGTGTATAGAGAAGGACAGTACATGGACTAGTTTGACTATAATATAGAGTGCAAGAGGGTGATTAATACACTATAAATCTTTAAAATGGGAGCCTCACTGTAAAGCATTTTAAATGCCAAACAGGAGTTTTCTATTTTATCCTAGAAACAATATGTAATTACTTGAGCTTCTGGAATAAGAAAGTGATGCAGACCTAGTTATACTTTAGGAAAATCAATATGGCAGCTGTGTGGAGGATGTCTTGGAGAGGGAGGATCCTGGAGGCAAGGAAGATCAATTATGAGGCTATTGCTGTAGTTTAGAAAGGAGATGAAATAACACAACATTGCAAAACAAACTACTTTGAAAGCTGTAAGAACTATGATCAATTCAATGATCATTCATGATTCCAGAAGACCATAATGAAATATGTGATCCATTTCAGAGACAGCATGTATATATATACATATATCACCAACTACTATAGCCTTCACTTATCAAGAAGGTTACATTTCACCCCTCCCCCAAAGATCTTTAGTACCCTTAAGGGGAATTGGGGTGGGGAGGATATGAGAGGGTGCAGAGTTTAGGTTCTCTACAAATATCTCCAGACCTCACTGATGTTGTTCCCTCAATTGTAGTGTTGAGGTTTAGGGGTTTAGGGGTGCTGGTACCCCGAAACCACAACACACAGGTCCTGCCCGAATGAATTCGACCCAAACCTTCTTTCAGTCAAAGACAAGGTTTAATAAAGATCTGCCATATTGGCCAAACTCTTAAGGAATCTGAACATTTGTGAGCTATTGGCTAGATTATAAGAATCTGAGCCCTTGGCTAGACTCTTAAAAAATCTGAGCATTTGTATCACTAAGGCAAGCAAGCCAGATCTTAAGAATCTGAGCACCTTAATGGAGACAAGATGAATTTTATATACAGAAAGACTGGGAGTAGGATCCAGGAGTGGCCAAGCAGTTTGGGGTGACTGGAGGAGGGGTCTAAGGAGGATCTGGATGGGAGTGGCCATTAAGCTGGGGTGAACACAACTTCAGGCACCTGGACCACATGGCTAAGGAAGAATGAAGTCTAGATAGGATTAAGGGTAGGAAGTGGCCAGGGACCATCAGGAGGGAACTGAGTTGGGAGATTGGGTGTAGCCACAATGAAAGGCCAATTGAGTGGATTACAGCCTTAGGCAACCACCAGAGATTTGGGAAAGTCCAGGGATTTTCCTTTTTGGGGTCTAGATCCCAAAGACATGGTCTTTTCCTTCTGGGGTTCAGATCCCATCCCCATCAGTAGGGGGAGGTCCCCTGTACTTCAGTTACATTAGCTACTAATAGATTAGATTTGACACAGAAATATTTACTTCAGAAGATATAATTACAAATATAAACATTCCTTCCTTCTACAAAGTGGAGTCATAATCCCCCTGCCCCACTCACTACCACCACCATCACCACCACTTCAGGTTCTGGGGAGTGGGAGGGGATTAGGTGTATAGTTTAGCTCAGTTCCTATAGAGCACAATTCCAGTTCAGCACATAGGGACTTTTGAGCTATATAGTTTAAGAAATGGGGACCTACAGATTACCTTGGAAGTAGTCACCATCACCAACTCCCACCTCCATCCAACTTGCAAATCTGTTACATGTTGAGTTGAGGAGGTAGAGTAAATGCTGGGTATGAATACCTTTAAAGCTAAATGAGAGAACAGAGAACATCTAAGTCCCTTGTTTTCTCATTTTCTAGAGGAAAAAACTGAGGCCCAGGGAGGTTGTGATATGTGAAAAGATCACACAGAAGTAGAGCTGAAAAGAAGTGGCTTGTCCAATGTTACAATGGGAATAAGTATCAGAGACAAAATTTGAACCTAGATTCTTCGATTCCAACTCCTATGTTCTTTCTATTACCTAACATTGTCTCAATGACTGGAAGTTAATTTTTTTTAAAGGCAACATGGTATAGTGGAAAGATTGCTGAACCTGGAATTGGGAGAGACCTGCATTTGAACTCCAGGTCCAACTCTTTGCCTTAGGCAAGTCACTTAAGGATTCTGAATCCAATTTCTTATCTGTAAAATGACTTGGAGAATACCTGCCCTGCCTACCCCCTGGGGTTGTTGGGTGTAAGTCCTGGCAGTACCACTCCCAACATTTAAGAAGTACCCAGTTTGGTGTAAAGCTATCTTCCCTTCAGATAAAGAGTGTGGCTTATGATCCAAATGGAACAAACATTTATTAAGCAACCTCTACGTGGAGCAAGGCACTGTGCTAGGTACTAGGTGTATACAAAGCAACAAAAACAAAACAGTTCTAATTACACTGTTATCATTACATCTACCATTACATTCCCAGTTATCTGGCCTGAATGTCTTCCCAGTATACCCCTGCCTCCTCCCTGACTCCCTCCCCTCCAAAAAGTCACTCCTACACTTTCTCCACTTTCCAAACAAAACAAGGCTATCCTTGTTCCGGGAAAGGTCACTCACCGAACTAGTGATGGTTCACTTCCCAGACTGCAGTTCCTCTAATTATGTTGTTCCCTGCCCCGCTTCACGTCCCCCTCCCCCATTAAAATGAAAAGTTCCTTAAAGGCAAGCATGGTTTCTCTTTTGTAATTGTATCCCCAGAGTTTAACACAGTGCCTAGCACTTTTTCATTAATTTATTATTCATTATGATGGTCTAGAAGGTCTAAGATTCTGACATTTATCACTTCCCTCTCCCTGCTTCAGTATCTAGTGAAAATTAAGGAAATCCTTGTTTAATATCTAAAATATCAGCCTTCCCCATGAATCCAACCCTCTTATAATTTTATTTCTTTCTCATGGCAACATCATGCACCCTGATTTCAAACCTCCATATTCAATCAGTTGACAAGTCTTATAAATTCTACCTGTACAATATCTCTTCCATTCATCTTTTCACTCACATAGCCACTGGCCTAATTAATGACCTCATTACCTACTGCCTAGTATTGTTCATTCATTTCAGTCCTGTCCAACTCTTCATGAACTCATCTGGGGTTTTCTTGGCAAAGATACTAGAGTGGTTTGCCATTTCCTTTTCCACCTCATTTTACAAATGAGGAAACTGATGTAAGTAAGGTTAAGTGAGTTGTCCAGGGTCACCCAACTAGTAAATGTCACGGGTCAGATTTGAGCTCAGGTCTTCCCAACTTCAGGCCCAGTGCTCTATCCACTTTGACACCTAGATGAACATATAAACCTGCTTATAAATGTATGTGATCTGTGATCTCAGTGATTAGGGAGTTACTTCCAAGGATGCACATCACAATTAATGAATTCACGCTGAACATCACTGGGAAAATCAGAAGTTAGAAAATCACTCTGAAAATCAGATTTTCACAGAGTGAAAATTGAAAATCATTCTGAAAAATCTGAAATCACTCTGGAAATTTGCCAAAGGGGGCTTACCTGAAGTTCTGGGGGCACATTTGTATGTCTATGTGAAATCACCAAAGCTGTAATTTCATCAATGTAGGTTCTGGGGAAGAAATTTCCTTTATCAATGCAGATTTTCAATTTCCCTAGAAATAATACTCTTACTTGAATTACCTAAAGGCACATAGGGTGGCTCAGCGGACCTAGAATCAGGAAGATAGGAATTAAAATCCTATCTTCAGATAACAGCAACCTTGACCCTGGACAAGTTACCTAACCTCAATCTGCTTCAGTTTCCTTACGGATAACAATAACACCTATCTCCCAGAATTGTGGTGAGGATAAAGTACTTCTAAATAATATAATGCTTCTTAAGATAATATTTCTAAAGATGTGCTTAGTAAACCTTAAAGTGTGATATAAATGGTAGCTAGTAAGTTATTTACCCAAGGTAACACACAATCGGTATGTAGGAAACAAAAGAGATATAAAACATTTAGGAAGAAAAAAAAAACTCGTGTGTCTTTCTGTATGCAGGTGCGTATACACATGTGTGTGTGTATACATATATACATATATATATGTATACATGCAAGTATGTGGTATTCAAGGACTACCACCTCCGGTGTGAGGGTTTGCCAAACTCTTTCCAAGGCTGCTCATCCTACCTTTCTTTGGTGTCCACCTAGCATTCAGCTTTCACCTGTGGCTCCAAAAAGCTGTGTGGTCACACCCCAGTAAAATCATCTTGGCAGACAGTCTAAACCAGGTTGAGGGCAACCAGTGAGGTGAGTTGGGGGGGGTGGTATCTACCCCAAGCATGTGAGGATTTCCTCTGATGAAAGGAGTGAATGAGAACAATTTGCACTATGAAGAGCTTAGAGCTCGGTCACATGTTGAAAACACCAAGATCTTCCACTTGCATGAGTCATGGACAGCTGTTCTGACTTTTTGTCCTGCCATTGGACTTTGATGACACTGCAAGGGAGAGTGAGACTGATGACTTTGTGTAACTCTACTCACTTAAATCCAATTCACAGATAAATCAAGACATTGCCCCTTCATGTCATTGGTCTTCAAAAAACAAAAACTAAGGACAAACAATTATACCTGTGTATTTAATATACATATTCACACACCTATATACTTACACATACCTGCATGTAGAAAAACATACACAGTGAGTATGTATATGTAAGTTCACATAGAAAGACATATACATAGTACGGATAAGATATTAGATATATACGTACACACACAATCTCCTAATCTATATACTTTCCCCAACAAAATGTTAATTCCACGAGGTCTGAGACCACGGCTTGTTTTTGTATGCCCATTACAATGAATGCGGTGTTCCGGACTCACTAAGACCCAGATTCAATTTCTAGCTGTGTAGCCCTAGTCAAGTGACTTAACCTGTGTGTAAAATTTCTCATGTCATAAAAAGCTGCATAACCACGTAGCTAGAGTATTAAACATGTGTATACTGTGGGGGGGGGGCGGGGGTCGGTATGAATATGTGCTTTGCAAACTTTAAAGCTCTTTATAAACGTCAGCTATTATTGTTGTTGTATTGGACTGAATAGTTAGCCACAGGAGGCCCTCGGGATTAGGGGAGAACATGGCACAACACACTCAGTGCCACCAGGCAGATGGGTGAGAGCAGGATAGGGTTAGAGACCGAGAAGGGGGAGGGGTGAAGCCCCTCCACTCTTCCGGCAACTTGAGAGAGCTCTCCCCCCCTCCCCCCAGCAGCTCCCGAGGCTGCGTGCGTATGTCTGCACGACTCTGACGTAAGGCACTCGTCCCGCCCTCCTGTGAGCGGCAGCCAATCGTCAGCTTCCCTTTAAGCCGCCGGTCTGGTCAAGATGGCGAAGGCACTCGCGGAGGCCCCCGCTTGGTGGTAGTGCCGGTGTTCCTCCCCCGCCCCCACCTCCCGGGAAAGATGTGAAGGGAGAAGAAAGAGAAAGAGTGCGCGGCGGGAGGGGGAGGCCCCGGCTGAGGGACGATGCTGAGTCGGCGGAGGAAGCTCGGGGAATCGCCCGGCCCCAAAGGGTCGCCGGCCCCGCCGCCTCCGCCGACGCCGCCGACCCCCTTGGCCGGGGACGAGGAGAGGACGCTCCGTGGCCCCGGGCGGCGGCTGCGGGGCCGGCGGCGGGCGCTGAGAGAAGTGGCCCAGGCTTCGGAGAGCTGCGCTCCTGTCAGTAAAAGTGCCGAGGGTGAGGCCTTGGGCGGCCCAGCCGCCGCGGGGCCGCTGCTGCTACTGCAGGGAGGCAGGCCGCACGCGCGCCGCCAGGGTGCGGGGAGGGGGGCGTTCGGCTCGTTCGCTCAGGAAACACCCCCATCCCCTCCCCCGCGCCAGCCTTCCCCGTGCCTGAGCCGCCGTGCGGCCCCGCTGCGGCGACGCGGCCCCTCGGCGGACGCCGGGCCTGGGGCCCCGCGGTTTCCGGTCGGTTTGTTGGGGGAGGGAAGGAAGCCTCCCTGGCCCGCCGGGTGCCCGAACCTAGATGCTGGTTTGAGCAGCGTTGGGATGGGTGGGTCCTGGGGAAGAAGGGCCGCATACCCGCCCCAGCCAACCCTCCCCCAAGTGCGAGTTAGGAATTCGCCTTCATTTGCATCACTTAGTAGCAAACTGCCGACTGTTGAGGGTCACTGTCACTTGAACGCGTTTCTTATTCTTTTAAATTTGCCTTAGAGCATGGCCTTAGTGAGCCATTAGGTCATAAGTTCAAAGGTGGGAAAAAAATCCATTTCATTTGCATACAACGCTTGATAGAAGACTGTGACTAATTCTTAAATTGGGGGGAGTATCTTTCTGATTCTTGAAATAATAAGAGTATTCCAAAATATTTTTGATTGGCCTCAATGCCCCAACATTCGTTGATAATAAATAAGGAACTGCTGAGTTTTACACTTAAATAGATACATACGTTTGATAACATGACTGCACTCAAATAATGTATCTGGCTAGAGATGCAGAAATATTTAAATTTGCTTGGTGTTTATGCACTGAATATATAAAATATTGCAACCTTCATCATTATAATGATCCTGTTTTGGAAGTAAATGATCAGCAATGATTAGCCTATCTACAAAGTAACTGAATCAAAGCCATTTAGTCATTGTATCACTTTTATATGAAGTAACCCTTTAAATGCAATAATGTTTATTTTAATTATATTTTATATTTATACAGAAATGTGCTTGTATAAAACTCCAAAGAGATTGTTGCAATCCAGTTTTCGATCACCTGTCTTCAGTTCCCCTTGTAATGATACTGATGGACAACAAGAAATATTTTGGGATCCAAATTCTCCAACAACTTGTCAATTAGGTAACTTGTAATTGGAAATATTTTATATAGAACTGATTTTTGATAATATTTGATAATTGGGTTTGAGTGACAGTTTTTTTGATAAATGTCAGAAACTTGTACAGAGCAAATATTTTTATGACAATATTGATCTTTTTCATCAAAAGCATACTATGGTATGGGGTAGTCATGGACTTAAGGCATACTACTTAAATCCCTTTTCAAGGAGTCTTAGTATATGTTCTTTTATAACTTACAGAATTTTTTTTTCATTTTTAGATGAAAGAAGAAATAAACAGCTTGACAGGAGATGTAGTGTTGCAATTTCAGATATTGTTAACCGTATTGCTCCTCAGGTAAATAAAATTCAATAGTTTTACAGTTTATTCCTAAAGCCCTTATTAACTCAGTATCTCTAGTTAAGTCACTTAATCTCTGGAAGCCTCACTTCCCTCAGGAAAATGGATATCATCCTTATGCTGTCTCCTTTGTAAACCATGAAACACTATATGGTCATTAAGTAGGAAACGGTTTCCCAACATTATGTTGCCCTTCATACAAATAATTATTTCCCTTCCTCTATACGTTTCTTCATATTAAAATAATGGCAGGAAAGATTGATACTTGGTAGATCTGTGTTCTCAGTTCTACTTGTAAGGGATGTTTCAGGATTCTTGTTTAGCTGCCAGTTGGACTAAATGACCTTTGTGGTCCCAACTCTGAAATTCTGTGTTTGGCATATGTTAGTCAGATTATATAAACACTGTCAAAATCCCTTTGCTTTTTTAAAAATTGATTGTTATGTTTTTCAAATTATTTGATAGAACAGCAAAAATTACATTTAAAAATCATCTTGAAGTATTTGCCTACACTTATACCAAATCCACCATCTATCTACTCAAAAATGTTGTTCTTAATACTGATTCTTAAAGACCTTAGTAGTGTGTTAGGATCTTTTATCAAATGAAACACTTTTCACAAAAATTGTATTTCTCTCTTCTCGATGTAGTTCCTGTTACTAGTGTGAGTGATGTTAAAGTTAATTGCTAAAACTATAGACAACATAAAATACCTGGGAGTATACCTGCCAAGTTTAATGTAGGAACTCTATGAACATAATTATTAAACACTTTTTTTATTCAAATTAAGTCAGATTTAAATTATTGGAGAAATATTCATTGGTCATGGGTGGGCCAAGCCAATATAATAAAAGTGACAATTCTACCTAAGCTAATCTTATTCAGTGCCATCTCAATTAAATTACCAAAAAAAAAATTTTTGAGCTAAAGAAATAAAAACAAAATTCATTTGGAAAAATGAAAGTTCAAAAATATAAAAGGAATTAATGAATATATATGTATGTATGTATTTATGTATAGGAAAGAGGTTTAGCAGTACCAGATCTTTGATTCTATTATAAATTAGTAATTATCAAAACTGTCTGGTACTGGCTAAGAAATGATGGATCAGTGGAATAGAATAGATATATAATACACAGTAGTGAATGATTATGGTAACCTTGATTAATGTAAAGATTTAAGCTTTGGGGATAAGAATTCACTACTTGGTAAAAAAAAAAAAATAAATTTGTTGGGAAAACTGGGAAGCAGTTTGGCAGAAACTAGGTATAGACCAGTATCTTAGCCCATTTACCAAGATAAGGTCAAAGTGGATACATGACCTAGACATAAAGGGAGGTATCATAAGTAAATTAGAAGAACATTACCTGTCAGACATATGGATAAGAGAAGAATTTATGGATAAACAATAGAGAGCATTATGAGATACAAAATGGATATTTTTATTAAATTAAAACATTGTAAAAAAAAGTTGGCTAAATATCTGTAATGTCAGTAATCAATTAAATCACTTAATATACATTCTATTAGATTGTCATAGTAATAGCAACAAATCAGTGGAAGATTCCTTTTGTCTTACAACTAAGCATTTATATCCACCTTTTTGCAGTTTTCTATAGGGTAACCACACTGAAAGAAGCATGGTGTATATTTACTAGTAGGCAATTTATGTGCCTCTTGCAATTGGTTATTGTATTTTGTCCATAAATCATAGTTAGCATCCTTAATACATGGTTATAAGAGATCATTGGCAATTTAATGGGGGAGACAGGAGAGTGAAAGAATTTTCTTGGATCCTATAAAATACCTGAAATTATAAATAAGCTCTGTATCCTATATTTGTCGTATAAATTCATTTTACAAATAGTGTATTAGTTAAATAGCATTTATGCCATATTACCATTTTCCCTATAAGTTAACAAAAAGATCATCAATTTTGTGTATTTCACATGAAACAAAGAAGCACAATAAAATGTTTTTAGATTGGACAGCCTAAACTTTGATAGATATCTGAGTAAAGTAATGGTTACCTTACCTAAATGAACCTGAAATTATAACATAACTCACATAAAGAAGTGGCAGCAGCATGAATTTTTCCTTTTAAATTTTAATTTACTTTATTGTTTATTTTTTTAATTTTTTTTATGATTTTTAAATTTATGAGCTTAAATATAAAAAAAGCATTTTCGTGTATTCTGAACACAAATAGGTAATTGTTATGAAAGTTTCAATTTCACTTTTTTAAAAAAAGTTCATAATAAATTCTATACATTACTTTCAGAAATATCTGTGCTTCTGAAGTTCTTTCTGGTCTCTTCTGTGCATTTTTTAGAATGTTTCAGTGGCCTTTTGGGGCCATCACTATTGCGTTTTTTTCCTCCCCTATTAAAAACTCGGAGAAAGCAAAAAAAAGGAAACTAAACTGGTAACAAATAATCACAGTCCAGCAAAACTAAAATACACAATGGTCGTATCTCTTTCTTCACTTTATGTCATCACCTTTGTGTCAGGAGGTGGGTATTGTGCTTCGTCATATTTCTTCTGGTGACATGGTTGGTTGTTACTTTGATCAGTTTTTTTTTTACCTTACTGCTAGCCTTATATAAAATGTTTTTCCCTGTAAGATTCTGCTCAGCTTTTCAGGTTAAGTTATTCATAATTGTAATTTCAGAATTGACTGTCTACACAATGTTGGCCAATTTTCAGTGGCTAGTTGTTGCCAAGAGTATCTCCCTAACTCTTTTTAGAATGATATGGTAATGCTACCCTCTTTAGAAACATACAAGATTCCATAGATAGCTGTGGGCCAATTTTGAGGTAAATTAAAAATGACATTTGCCACCCTTCCACCAATTCTACTTAGACTTCTCCTAATACCCCCTTTATCCCCTTTGGTCATTCTTATTAAAATAAAATAAGGTGCTGTCTCTTATTTTTAAAAAGAATTTTACTAGTTAACTCATCCAAAATGGTTGAGAGAATATCAGTCAGTGTTCAGGAAGTATTTTTAGGAAAACAGCCCATCATGTTCCTTAAAACATATTTGTAAGTACATACTTAATTTGTCCTGCCTCTTCTCCCTCCCCAGTTGGTATGTATACTAGTAAATTCTGTATGGAGGCACATAATTAACATGTACCCACATACCTCCACATATAAAAAGCAGTGTCTAAGAACCTTTCTCAGGTTGATGACTTTTTTTTTTCTTTTTTGGTGAGGCAGTTGGGGCTAAATGAGTTGCTTAGAGTCACACAGATAGTGTCAGGTGTCTGAGGCCACATTTGAACTCAGATCGTCCTGACTCAAGGGCTGGTATTCGATTCACTGTACCACGTAGCTGCCCCTAAGGTTGATGCTTTCTGAGAAATACCTTTCAGAAATGCTGCTTTTTGCTTTTAATGACTTGAGTTGCTTTTATACATGTTTAAGATTTGTAATCTACTGTTAAATTGTAATCTGCTATCGTATCAGACACAAATAATGGCAGCCAGCTCTCCAGTCCTAGGCAGCTAGGTTACAGTAGCTAGAGTGCTGGATTTGCAGACAGGAATACCTGAACTCAGATCCCACCTCAGATACTAGCAGTGTGATGTTGAGCAAGTCACATCATTTCCTGAGTCTCAAATTTTCTCAACTACAAAATGAAGATACTTACCTTACAAGTTGTTTTGAAGATCAAATTAGCAGGCATATAAAGCACTTTACAAACTCCCTTGTTTATCATAAATTTTTTATCAACATTAACCAAATATTCATGTTTTGTTTTGTAATTCCTGTTTAGGCATAATTTTTATTTTAAGGGTTATGAAAGTGTTTTAAGAACACATGGCAATTTGTTGGCACAGCTGAGACTAGAACTCACATTTCCTGACTTCTCATTCAGTACCCTTCCTGCATTTTACTACTTCATTCTCTACTATTTTTCCCATCCGAAATAGATAAACCCATAATGAAATACTTCAGCTGGGCATAGTGGTACATAATTATAATTTCTTTTAATAGAGAGGCCTAAGGTAGTGGATCACTGGAGCTTGGGAGTTCTGAGCTAGAGTAGGGTAAAATGGATTGGGTGTCCACACTAAGTTTGACACTGTTATGATTAGGGCCCATGAATAGATGCCTCCAGACTGCTTCAGTTGGCCCTGGTTGGAAATAAAGCGTGTTAGAGCTCTTAGAGCATGGGATTATTCCCTTCTGTAGCCATTGTAGTGCCAGGTTGGTTGAAATGGGGAAGCAGAGAGGGAGAGAGAGAGACTTAAGCTACATAAAATGAACTTACATTATGTTCGAGATGGATTTTACAAAATCTATATCATTTTTTCCCTTTCCTTTTTTTCAAGGCAATTGGGGTTAAGTGACTTGCCCAGGGTCACACAGCTAGTAAATGTCAAGTGTTTGGTTTGAGGCCACGTTTGAATTCAGGTCCTCCTGACTTCAGGGCCAGTGCGCTATCCGTTGCACCACCTAGCTGCCTCTTCCTTTCCTTTTCAACATTACTTACATCACCATTGTTTCATATTTCTAGGGAATTGTCTCTTTTCGTTATGTAAAAAAATAAGATATTTGTAATTCATACTGTTAGGACATTAAATGCAATCAGTTGTAAGCATTTTTTAATCTGATTTTCAAGGGTGAAAAACCAACAACGGACTCCCTTCTAGACATGTGGATTGGTGAAGGTGCAATTCCATGTACTCCTGGTATAACAAAAATAAAATCTAGAACAAGAACAAACTATGTAAAGTAAGTTCTACTTTGTTTTGTTTTTCTAAGCTAATAGGAACTGAGTAATTATTAAATATCTGTTTTAGGTATTAATATATTACCAGGTTTAATGTTTCTCCTTAGTTTTCTATTTTAAATTTAGTTTGAAGATATTGAGGTATTTAAGCTATACTAAAATATTTAACTTCAGTAATTTTAAAAAACTATGTTTATACTAGTTCCTAAGTATCTAAATTTTTCTTTACGGTTATTTTGCAGGTTTAAAGCACAAAGTAGTGAAGAAGAACTTATAAAATTGGCTAAACAATTTGATAAAAACATGGTGGAGCTAGATGTAAGACAGGAACGAGACAGTGAGACTCATAATTTTGTCCAGATAGTTTCAGAAGCACAGACTTTAAATAATTATAAAGATGATGCACAGATACAGGCTCTGCAGTCAGTCTCTGATGAAGTTTCTGAAGCAAATATTGTTGTGACAGTAAAAGGGAACTCCAATATCTCTGAACAAGAACAGTGTAAAAATACCATTCATCCTAATTTTGACCCAAATGCTGAAGCAGCCCTTACTGCTCTTTTTGATGGTTCGACTCAGAAGTGTAGTGGGCAGTTAAGCCAAGGTCTGTCGAGTGCTTCTTTTACTACCAGTCATAATGTCCATGGCAAGAATAACACTTTGAAAGAGGAGACAGACAATTCTGCTGAAACTGTGGTCACTGAGAAACACATGAATAAAATTTCATGCCAACAAAATCTGACCCCAGTGACAGTTACTACTGCACCAGACTCCCTTGTAATGGCAAAGTCAAATGTAACTTCCTCTATTGCAAAGTCAGAGATTAAGCCTGGGGAGATAGACATTGATTTTGGTGATGATGATGACTGGGAACGCATGGTAACTGATGACTCTTTTGTTATGCAAATTTCCCAAGCCCCTGAACTTTTAACTACTGATACTTCTCAGCCAACAGTTAAGAAAGATATCTGCTTGCTTGCTGCTAGTAAAAGTGATAAAACTAAGGTAGGAATAAATGGAGATTTGACTTCTGGTAAAAGTCTTTCAAAAAATTTACAAGATCTTCCTTCAGAGTCAAATAACAAAAATTTCCCTGATCCCGCCAAAGCTCTGTTTCCTCCAAAGCCAAATAATGAGCCTACGAAATTGGTACCTACTGAGAATGAAGTGAAATATGAGAGAATTTTCAGTAAGACAAGTTTTCCCACCAAAATTCCTGGTTATCCTGAGCTTTCAGTTGCATCTAATATCCAAAAGACAAAGGAGATTTACCCTAAATTTGGATCAAATATGAAAGTTTCTGCAAAGGAGTCTGCTTTGGTCACAAGGCATACCAATATTCAAATACAAACTGGGCGAGATGGCAAAAATCTACCAAACTGTTATCAGCTGTTTAATGTGTCTGCTAAAACAAATCCTAATAACCCTACAAGAATAGCTAATGAAACCAATTTTTGTAACTTATATCAGAAGGATGCACCAAAGCAGTGTTCTTCATTTGATGACTGGAATGATCCTAAGCTTGCTAGTGAAGTTATTGAAGCATGTCATGAATTAGAGAGGTCTTGGGATGCAGATGATGATGATGATGATGATGATTTGCTTTACCAAGCATGTGACCATGTAGAAAAGCTGACCCAGCAACAAGACTTGAAAAAAGACAGCCAACGTTCTGAAAATAAGCAAAAGGTCAATTATAATTCCTGTTTGGGGATGGAAACTAATTCAGTTACATCTGAAAAAGAACACCAGTTGCTGCAATATAAACATTTGAATACAGATAATATTTCTGCACGTGGAACATCATTGAGAGAAGTTATACAAACAGACAAGTTAGCATGTAGAGAAAGTACAAATTATGGAAATTCTGCAAATTCTACAGGTACTAAAAATCTGAGTAAAACCTACGAGTACCCAAATTATCAGAACAATAATCAACATGTTTCTTGGAATAATTGTAATGTTCCATCAGGGGTGAACAAGTCATCAGTTCTTATAGGAAATTTAAGTTTGGGAATAAGTTCAGGCCACACATGTACAGATATTCCTTCTTCAAGAAATTTACAGAATCAGAATCTTTCTCATAGTGTAGTAACAACCCAGACTCTTTGCCACGTTAACAAATCATCAACTCCAACATCCCCTGATTACTCTTTCACAAAGATTAAAAATCCTCAGACTCTTCCTCATTTTGGTCACAGTAGTATGCCATCAGGAAGCATGTCTGACACCAAAATTTTACAGCATTCAGAGAAAAACAAAACTCAGTTTGTAAATTCTTTATTTGGGGAGGCTATGCCGCAGCAACTTTTGAAGAGACAATTTTCTGAATCCTGTAAACTACCTACAAAAGGTATGTACAAAAACATTCTTTTAAGAACTGTTGTCTTAAGAGTATAATTGTCACACATGTTGTGGATAGATGTGAGGTATGAGAGATTTACAGCTGTAACTTTCAATCATCCAGCTATAATTCTATGTAGCAGAGAGAAGGTTGCATGTTTTCTACAAAGACAAATTCTATCAGGAGATTTTCTTCTTAAGACTTTCATTCAAATCCCACCACTAACTGTGTGACCTTAGAGAAGTCAATTAACTCTTTGTGCCTCAGTAAACTCCCTGGGATCATGGTGCCATGGGAAAAGCAGTAGATTTAAAGTCAGAGGGCCTGTATTTGAGGCTTGGATCTACCAGTTATTTACCTGTGTTGTCCTAGCATAACCTCTCAGGGTCTCAGTTTCCTCTTGCAGCACTAATTAAAAATAGCTGCTGATCTGAAATTGCTCTTGTATTAGAGATTAAGAGGACATTTCTGTAGTGCTTTGCAGTAAACTCTGAGATAATGCACTTTTGTGATGTATATTATAGAAACTTAAAAGGAAGGGCTGAGCTGAGGTGGGATGGAAATAATGGAAAATTATTTGTCTTGTACTTTTATTGGAAGTTAGTTCCAAAACCAAATGTTAATAGCATGCTGAATTGTTTGCCGTTTTGGATTAACCAACCGCCCCTGTTAATCCTACAAATATGGATGATTAAAAATTAACTATAATGTTTTTTTTTTAAACTTCTAAGTTTCTCTTAGTATTCATCTTATGTTCATTACTTGGCATTGAATCATTCTTATTATGAAGATTGTGATAAACTTTTAAGGGAAAAAATTTACTTTTGACAATAAAGGAAATAGACATAACAGGTATGACCTGGTCCTAGTTGTCAAGGCTATTTACTTACCAAAGACTGGTCCAATTTGTGTTAAAGTCGATGGAATTCTGACATTGTTACCCAGATGTTAGTATAAATTAAATTATTTTGTTGCTGATAATAGTAGGGATTTTTGTTTACTGCTTTGTAAAGCTAACATATATGAAGTAGACAACTTTATTCAGCAGTTATGCATATTCACAGAATATATTAAACATTGTAGTCTTTTATCAAAAAAGGAACATTCAAACCAGAAATATTTTTACTAATTTAAATATTATGGTTCTATAGAAAACACAAATTTCTGCCAGATTATGTTAATCCATTATTTTAAACTGTCGAGGATCTAACTCAAAATAAAATTCAGCTCACTTTTTTATGTTATTGTGAAAGTTTCAGAACTAAGTATTTGACATCAATATCTTTGAATCTCCTTACATGGTGGGGTTGAGTGTTAATTAAAGGGATTTTTTTTTCCCCTTCTTATCTGCTTTATTTGAAAAGACTTGGGCCAGTTTTCTAACATGGCTATCTGAAATCATATACCTAAAGTGTAGTATGCTATGTAGGAATACATTCATACTTCAATATAGATAAATACATTGTTTTAAGTTTTGCTTTAGATCCCTTAGATTTCTTTATTATGTTTTCTGACATTAATTTTAAGATGCTATTATGTACATTATAATCTTTGAATATCATCAGGTCATTCCAGGCAAGGGTTGTCTCTCCAAAAATGATGAAAAGAGTTGGAGTATATCTTGTATGCTTGTGTAGTGATGTAAAGTCTTGTACACTTGTACAATGATACAAAATGTGGTATGAAGGTAAAAGGAATTAGAAAAGTGAATTTTAAAACATTTTAAAAATAGACAAAGTGTTATAAATTTCACCTATTGCTTTGACCCTGACAGATCAACAAGTGGTCAAAATTATAGTTATCAAGATAACTAATCTTAAAAATCACTCTAAACAATTCTTTCCTGAGCATCAAATTAATGCTTGATTTTGAAAGCCTTTTGGAGAAAAAAGGTTGTAAAAATAGTATCTCCCAACAGGAGAATATCAGGTTTTTAAAGTTCTTGCACCTGGTGCAGTGTTTTGTGCACAATGTAAGTGCACAAATATCGCAATTAAAAATTGAATTTTCACCTTTTGTAGTTCCAATTTACATTTTTAATATCATCTTCTGTAGAACAGAAACTAGATACACTTGGCCACAATTGGCGGGTAGTCAAATGTTATTTGAGTCAAGTTAATGGTTCCATTTTAGATGACTACCCATAGCAATGCAAAGACTATTCATTGGTTTTCCTTTCTCCTGTAGCACTCAACCTGTGTTTACCTCTGTTAGGTAAACCAGCATGGCAGATCTGAGTACAGAATAATAGTATTTGAAAAGGTACTTTCCAAATTCATTTTAAAAACTTAAAATTAGTCTTTTTAATTTGCAGAGGAAGAAGAAAAAAATAGAAAGTATTCCCCAGAAGAGATTCAGAGAAAGAGACAAGAAGCTCTGATTCGAAGAATGTCTAAAGCACGGACATCATTTGTGAATGCAGCACATACTTAATTTAATTTTCTGAATGGAAAAAATAGTTTGAAAGAGAAGACATGTTAAAGACTTTACATCTATCCTTGATAGCAAATATTGTTTGTTTTTTGGTTTCTCTATGAGAAATTTGATACAGATTGAAAAAACATAGACTTCTATTTTATTATTTAATGTTTACAATTGTAAACGAACTTTCCCTCCGAAATATATTCATACAGTAGTTAATAAAAGTTTTGCAAGGTCCAGAAAGGTTGCAAGATTTAAAGTGTTCATGTACATCTTAATTATGTACTATAAGTTTATGAGGAGAATTGTTAATAATTTTAAAGCTGTGATTGTGGAGAATCATCTCTGAGAGAGGTGAAACTTTTAAGTTTCATGAAACAGGTAGCCTTTTTCCTATTACAGAACTGGGGTCTTAGCAATATGATAAAGGTCTGGTTTTCTGATTTTCTTTTTTGTTCAGTATCTGATTTGCTTAATGTTTTTAATAAATTCTTGAATTTTCATTCTCCTTGTATTGGAGATGATAGAAATAAAGGATTTAATTCCATTGTATCTAATAAATATTTTCCACTTCAAACTTGAAATACATTTGAGTTTCAGAATCTCTTAAACATTGTTGCATTTGGAATTTTTTTCCATTCCTTTAAGAAACTGACCAGTTCAGTAGTCCAGTTTAAGAAGTCTGTGCTAGCTATAAAAGTATTCTAGCCAGCAGCATATGTATTGTGAACAAGGTAGAATACAGGGGAACCATCATCTTTATGTTTTGTTGAAGGCTAACCTGCTCTCTAGAGGAGGCATCCTTAATCTTTTTTTTTTTTCCCCTTTGGCAATCAATACTATGGACCTCTTCTCAGAATATCTTTTTTAAAATGCATAAAATACATTAGGGTTACAGAGGAAACCAGTTATGTTGAAATACACTTATCAAAACATTTATTTAGAAAGTTCACAGACCCCAGCTTAAGAACTTCTGCTCTAAAGTGCTGGAGAGTCCATAGATCTTCTTAAAGAGATGCTGTAGTGTCCCAGGGCTTGATGCAACAAATAAAATGCCATCCTTAGACAGAAGCATCTCAAGAACCTCCAATAAAGACCTCTATCTGAGGTTTTGTCTTCCCTGTTTTTGCCTCCCTTGATATTCATTATATCGTTAAGAGTAGGAGTAGAAACTAGATTTGTTAATTTATTGGCATAGGGAAGTACCAGGAGAAGAAACTCCCCAAATTGATGCAGTATAGCCCCTTCTCTGGACGTTCTAGTCTTAAAAGAAGTTGTCTAAACCCTGAAGTGCTTCTTAAACTTCAACCCACAGAGTGGTAAAGGGCTCACAAGTAGAAAAAGTTTAAGAAGCCCTAGTCTAGAGCCCTAACAGGTTAAGTGATTTGCATGCCACAGTCTGTGTCAGAGGCAGTAATTGAACTGAGGTCTGCCTAGCCTCTAGGTTTCTACTTTACCATGCTACACAAATACATTATAATGTATTTCTCTGGATGTATCAGAATCTCCCATGGTATGTATGAATGATCCTTAGTTTGAGGAGGATCTTTTAAAGGCTGTATTTCCTCAGGTGCTTTTAAAAAAAAAAGTCAACTGACAGGTACAGCAGGATTATATTCTCTATAGCTGTCACCACATTTTTACTATCCGTTTCAGTATCCATTGTACAATATGAAGAAGATCTTCCTAAGCCTGATTCTTCATATAAAATGAGAAATAATGTTACCCCCTTCACAAGTTTGTAAGGAAAGTACTCTAAAGTGATTGTGAAAATAGGATATGGGAGAAGGCCCACTTTTGCAAATGGCAGTCTATAGGAAACCATGTTATCAGCTAAAGTACTGACTGTACATCTATTATAGCTAATTCATTGATTTATAGATGTTAAAGACCACCTGATAACCTTTCTCTTGGTTATTTTGGTTTTTTAACATCTGAAAGTTCTTGAGGCAGAAATCAGACAAAGTGGCAAAAGGGAAAGGAGTTGTTTAGTAGTC
This sequence comes from Vombatus ursinus, assembly GCF_900497805.2. Lineage (NCBI taxonomy): Eukaryota > Metazoa > Chordata > Mammalia > Diprotodontia > Vombatidae > Vombatus > Vombatus ursinus. The sequence continues at coordinate 22,590,217 of NW_020954556.1, read as the reverse complement.
ATGTATTGCCTTCCGATTGCTCAGGAAAAGTAAAGCTAGCTTTAGTTGGGAAATCCTATGTATATGGTGGTGTTTACCAATAAGCCCACTTTAGAGAACTGTTCATCTGGAATATAATATAATGACAATTAGTTGCGTCCTTTTATAAAAAATGACAACTCATTTTAAGTTTTATTAACAAATCTATTTTCTTTCCCTCAATGAAATAGAAAAAAAAATAAACTAACAAATTCTGTGTAATGAATATGCAGTTTCCTCGAGTTCTTCTGACAAAGGGGTATAAAGGTTATAATAATGCCTTGTCATGAAAATGGAAAGAGTATATTAGAAAAAGCTATTTGGATTAGTTGGTATGAAATAAATATGGTAAATTTATGTGGTGATAAACTAGTAGAATGCAAAGTCCCCACTGGTAAGGACTTCTTTCTCTCTGGCCCCTATGTAGTGCTGGCAGTTTTTCCTTAAAGACAAATGAAGATCATCAATATTTTCCAGCTTCCCACTTTGGTAGAAACTCGCAGGTCTATCATAAAAGTTGATCCCCCTAGCACTAAGTAAGTATATACTTCTGACCTAAACACCTCCAGAGGAAGGGGGAATACTTGACATCTGTTGGACATACTCTAATACGCCACTTTTCTGTTACACTTAACTACATGCCAGAAAATGTGAAAGTATAGCTTAGATGATTAGGACATTCCCCAGAAGCAATTTCCTCTTGTATACCAAAGTAAAGAGTGAACCCAGTGCTTCAATGGAGAAGAAAGAATTCTATTTCATCACATTCCACCATACGAATGAAAGGAGAGGGAAACGATCTCTGCCCCATACCCTTTGAGTAAGTTTAATCAACTGTCTAGAATAAAAAGATGATACAAAAGATGGCAGGGGCTGGAGTGAGTAGCTGTAACCAGTTTAGAGTCTTATACCCATCTAGATAGCTTAGTTTGAAAAGACTAAGTGAGCTGACCTGAAGTTTTTTTGAGTACACATTAAGTGTTGGAATATCTGTAAGAGAAGCCCACATGCCTATTTTACATAGACCCCTGGTCCTTTAATAATTTTTTTTAAATTTCTCATCTTGCTGATGCTGGATGGGAGAGGTTGGGTTGGGTGAAGACCCTCTTAAGAATGTTAACCTCCCCACCAGAAAGGCTTCTCAGGAAGAATAGGAGTAATTCTGATTTATTCTGTCTTCAGTTAAAGATAGGTTAACCCTGTAGTATGCTGTTATTAAGAAAAATACTCATCAAGCCTTGAAGCATTCAAGGATATAGAATTTCAAAGACAGCTTGCTTTCTGGGGATCGTGCCGTTTTCCCTGAGACTTACGGAGAATTACAGTGGTTTCAGGGTCTCTTGTGGCCCTACGGGTGGAAAGATTAAAAAAGTCAGTAGAGTAAATCTGGTTTAAAATATAGAAAGTGGTCCAATCAAGAGTGAGGTTTTGGAATTGGTAGTATACTGGAAAGAGTATTAGCTGGTAGGCAACGTGCTTGGAAGTATGCTTTGAAGTATTCACATTGAGATAGATAATTTGAAAGCAGGAGCAACAAATCACCCCAGTGTCTTTGACAAAGGGTGAGCATAAGGCAAAATGCAAATTTGTTGTTGTCGTTGTTTGTTGTTTTGGTCAACACACTACACCAAAGTCACATAGTGAATAAGGAAAACAACCAGGATTCAAATCCAGGGAAATTCAATACTTCCCCTCCAGGTTGTTTACTATGTGCCAGGCACTGTGCTAAATACTTCAGATAGAAATGGAAGTTTCTACCCTTGGAGCTTACATTTTAATGGAAGAAGACAACGAAAAAGGAGGGAGGGATGAAAAAAGGATGGAGGCATGGTAGAGAAATCTAGATGGTCAGAACAGTTGGTAGGGGAATGAAGTATGGCTAGCATGGTCCTATCCTCAGAATGGAGGCCTCTGGAGGAAACTCAACAGTAACAAAATGAAGAGATATTCTAGAATCTAGAGTGACAAAGCAACTGAGTCATGGTAGCAAATTCCAGAAAGTTGGGGTGGAGGGGGAGTTGGAGGATGAAGGAAGCATGGCCATCCTGGGTTAAATCTCCAAAATGGAAACTCCCAGAAGGAATTCACCAATGGGAAGAGGGTGCCTGCATGAAGTATAGATGTTCCACAACAAGAAAATCCCTAGTACTAAAAGAAGTTCCTGGGTGAGAGAACAACTGAACCATGGTAAGAGAGTAGAAAGCACGACCTGGAGGGGAAGTATTGAATTTCCCTGGATTTGAATCCGGGTTGTTTTCCTTATTCACTGTGTGACTTTGGTGTAGTGTGTTGACCAAAACAAACAAACAACAACAAGAACAAATTTGCACTTTGCCTTATGCTCACCTTTTGTCAAAGACACTGGGGTGATTTGTTGCTCCTGCTTTCAAATTATCTATCTCAATGTGAATACTTCAGAGCATACTTCCAAGCACCTGTGGATTAAGACATCCGTGGGGAAAAGACAATATACGGGAAAGCTCAATCTTGGTGCTTTTACATTTTAGGGGCCAAACTTTGGGGCGCCATTTTTTTCACTTTAAGATCCATGCCTCAAGGACTTTGGACACCATTATTGGTTAGGGTCCCTAGTTTAAGATACTATCTTCATCAGTCCCTCCAATTAAAAATTTATATATTCCTTGTTCTTTCCCCATCTGTAAAGCATGTTGGAACTCTTCACGCTCTCAGATCCCCATCAAAGGTGGGGAAAGGGGAAAGGGGATCTTTTTCTCTTCCTTTGCCTTTCATTCAACAGTAAGCATATGGCAATGAGTGCATATGTTAACCTCGGTGAATCTGAGACTGGATCTCAAATCCACAGCTGCCTCTTTCACTTGTTTCCTTTCCCAAGCATTGGTAAAGGAATAGTGGTCCTGAGATGTATATTTCTAGGCTTGATGTTAACCTCATGATTTAAGAAACTGAGAGCTTCAGGTTCTGGATGCTGATTGCTAAGCAAGGAGAGGATCACAACTTCTTGGAGTAGATGACCACTGATGAAAGGAGCCATGCATACATGACTGGCCAAAATCTATGTATCTTTAAGGAGTTGAGAAAGGGTGTGAAACACCTGTTTAGAAGTTCCACAGTGGGGCCAGCTAGATGCAAGAGTGGATAGAGACCAGCTCTGGAATCAGGAGGACCTGAGTTCAAATCTGCCCATGTCTCCCCACTTACTCCAGCTCCTCTAGCTAGTCACCGTCCTCCATCTCTCTTCTACTTTGCAGTTAAACTTTGAGAAAGCTATCTACACCAGGTCTTTCCACTTTCTCTCCTTTCACTCTTTTAAAACCCCCTTCTTCAGCTGTCTGCAGCCTTGACATTGTTGATCACCCTATCTTCCTGGATATACTCTCCTTACTATTTTTTTTTTGATCTCCTCCCCTGATTCTTTTCCTACCTGCCTCGTTCTTGGTTTCCTTAGCAGGAAAATGTCTGCTACCTGTGGGTGTTCCCAAAGGTATGTCCTAAGCCCTCTTCTCTATCCTATCTAACTTGGTGATCTCATCATCTCCCATGGTTTCAGTTATCTTCTCTATGCAGATGATTCCCAAACATAAATTACCTGTTCCTACTATCTTCCCCGAGCTCCAGTTTCACATCTTTTGGACATCTCAAACTAGATGTTTCATAGGCATCTCAAACTCAATATGTCCAAAGCAGAACTGATTATCTCTCCCTCCAAACTCTTCTCTCTATCTAATGGTCCTATTACTCCCCAGGGCACCATCATTTTCTCAGTCACTCAGGCTCTTAACCTCAGTGACACCCTTGACTCCTTACTCATACTCACCCCCCCATCCAACTGCTTGTCAAGTCTTGTTATTTCTACCTTTCAAATATCTCTCATATACTCACTCTTCTTTCTATCCTCTGATAACTGCCACCATAACCTCCCACCTGGAGTATTTTAATAAGCTTCTGGTTGGTCTTTGTGCCTCAAGTCTCTCCATATTCCAATCCATCCTCCACTCAGCTTCCAGTGATTTCCTAAAATGCAGATTTTACCATATCATCTTTTTAACTCAGTAAACTCCAGTGTTCCCCTATTATCTCCAGGATCAAATATAAAATCCTGTTTGGCATGCCTTGGCCCCTTCCTACCTTTGCAAGCTTTTTATACCTTACTCTCATCGATCTCCTCTGTGGTCTAGAAACCCTGGACTACTTACTATTTCTCTACTCCATCTCCTAACTTGGTGCCTTTGCAGTTGCTGTTTCCTATTCCCTCACTCCTAGAATGCTCTCCCTCCTACAGAGGCTTTTCCTTATTTCTCCCCCCACCCTACAAACATACACATACATACACACGTTGCTAGTTCCTTCCCCCGAGATTATTTTCCATTTACACTGTGTGTGTGTGTGTGTGTGTGTGTGTGTAAAATGTGCATAGTAATTTGCACATTACCTCCCCCATTATACTTGGGGGTGGGAGGGAATCCTTGAGGGAAAAACAAAACAAAACATGTTTTTGTCTTTCTTTGTATTTCTCCCTAGCTTGGCACAGTGACTGGCACATATTAAGCACTTAACAAATGTTCGTTGAGTGACTGAGTCCACTGACTAGGGTGCATGGTACAGCTAGAAATTCCTTTGATGCCATTCTTCAAAATCTCTTTCACTACACTCTTTGATAAAGAGTTCCCTCTTCTCTTTGCCAAGACCAACCCCTCTATGTTCCCATTTGGTCCCATTTCTCTTAATCTTCTTCAGCAAATTGTCCCTACTATCTCTATCTATCGGCCCCTTTCTTGTTGCTTATAAATACTTCTATGTTCCCCTCATCCTTATGGAACTGTCGCTTGATCTTCTGTCATTGCTCATTTTTGTCTTACATCTCTCCTTCCCTTCTCTGCTAAATTCTCTTTTACTTGAAGGTTATTGCTTGTTGTCTGAGTATTAATTAGCCTGTTTTGCCTCAAAACTGATTTTTTTTAATTGTCAAGCATACTTTAGCTCTCCAGTGCAATTGATCCTGTTCATTATGAGAATAAATGATCCTTTGGATGCTTGATTTTCCCATACCACTAACCATCACAATGTCCTTAATGGTCATTGAAATGTGCTCTTTAAGCTCTACAATTTTTGTCTGTTTCCTTGGAATAATAACGATCCTTAATAATCATAGAATTAAAAACAAAACAAAAGAGCAATAAAACTTACGTGTATTCCAGAAAATCTAGTGCTTAATTGACAAAAAACTAACTAATCTAATTTTATCTGATCAATGTCAGACTTCTGAATCATTCTAGGAACATTAAGAACTTAAGAGATTTGGAGAAAATATTTCATCATTATATAAATCATTGATGTTTCTTTGCCTTAATTACTACAAAGGCAAAGGTACATACAGTTCATAAGGATGCAACAATAAAAACTGAGGTTCAAAAATAAAGTAGGGAAATTAGTTTTAAAGGTAACAATGTTTATTTTGATAGGAAACTAAAGAAAATTAAAACCAAATTCTAAGTAATAACAACATAGAGTACTCATGTGATAATAATTATTTGACCATCTTTTTCTTTTCTAATAGTCACTTTAAATGGATAGTGAAGGGAAATTAAGCAGTTACAATATAAATGTAAAGTATTGGCTTTATATTTTGGGTATAAAATTAAAAGAGGAAAGCGTTAAATGTACTAATTTATTCTCATCTTTAAGGTGTGTCATTATGTGATAGGCAACTTCATTTCTTTTTTCCCCCATTTTACAGATGGGAAAATTGATCATAAATAAATAAATAGATCAAAAAATTGATCATAAATAGCTAAGTGTGTACAAGAATATGTGTGTGTGTGTGTGTGTGTATGCGCACACAGGCGCTTATAAGTGTTTTGGAAGTGGGGAATGAATTAGTGCTTTGATCTCTTGGGCAGAAGGATCCTCTCTAATTCCAAGCCATAATAGTTGCCATCATTTATTATGCACAATAAAATGACATTCACAGTGGAGGGCCATGGTAGAACCAGGATTAGCATCCCATCTTACAGGCTCTCCGGCCTGCTAGCTAGTCTTTGTGATGGTATTCTGCCCCACAGGAACTCATTCATTTAATCCAACAGCCTTGCAATTCTGCTATAAATTTCATCACAATGACATTTTCCTCAATGGTTTAATAGTGTTCCTTAGAATACAGCAACTGGCATAGCCAGGTTTGTCAATTACATGACTCAGTTGATTTTGCTCTGGTAATTCTGCTTTGCTAATTTCTGGCAGTGGTTCTATGGACAGTAGCACATTGTGGCAATCTTTTTCAACTTTTTTGGATTGTTTCTGATGGAGATGTGAATATTCATAGGAGTGGTGGTTGGTTTTTCCATCAGCCAAAATTTTTCATCAGTTATTGGATATTTTAAAATATGTTCTGCAGCCAGAGCGTCCATATATTGCACTGACTTTTTCTGTCTTTAGTTTTGGCTTTGTCAGTTATAGCTTACAGGTAAGAAAAAAAGTTTTAATGCATTTATTTTTCTTTCTGCCATTAAATTGCTGTATAACCTTGAGCAAGTCACAATATTTTTCCACCTCAGATTTTGTTGTTATTATTCTACACAACAGGAAACATTAAATTTATCATCCTTGTATTTGTAGAAAGAGGGTCAGGTAGTATAATATTGAACTATTCAGCTTATATATTTGCAAAATGTTTGAATATTCAACTTTTATACAGGATTTATTTAACCTGTTTCCTGAAATACAGAATTAATGACAATGATAAATTGGGAAAAATAAGTCATAATTAACTGACATATGTCTCTATTTCAATTTTGAAAAAAGTTTTACAGGAATAAGAACAGGGTCTTTTATAGTGCTTCCTTGTAAGTTCCTAAAAAGAGTTGGATTAATTAGAAATTTTGTTATGTGAGTATCCATTTTCATTTACTTTTTATTTTTCACTGTTTATCTCTTAGACAACTAAGCTACACTCCTTGAGTTGTAATTGCTTCAAGCAGTATTTTTTCTAGTTTCTCCACCCAATTCTAGTTTGTCATTTCGTTTAACAAAGTTTATTGATTTTACCTGAATCTCTACAAAAGTAGGTTATAAAATTCTGAACAAATATTGCCAAATCAGAATGCTACTTTCAGAATGTTCTAAAATGTTTCATGTTCCACAAGAATCAAATTAGAGAATAAAACACTTATCCATGGAAAGGCAGATTTTAATTTCCAAAACAGGTGGAAGACCTGACGTCTACTCCTGACTTTTGTCACTAATTGTAGATATGACCTTGGACAAATACCTTAAAAACTCCACGCCTCAGTTTCTTATCTGTGAAATGAAATTTGTAAATTTGTAGACCAAATGATATCTAAGGTTCTTTTTAGCTTTATAATTCAATCATTCTCAATCAGAAAAGGGTCTATTATTTGAAACATTAAGTCCTGTTTAAAACTGTAATTACCATTAAACCTTTTGTTTTTGACATCACCTTCATTTCTGAATGTAACCCACTCTCCTCCCCTACCTAGTCAGATACCCCTTATAACAAAAAATAAAAATAAGAGAAAGAAAGATAGGAAGAAAAATGGAAAAGAAGGAAGGAAAGGAAGGAAGGAAGGAAGGAAGGAAGGAAGGAAGGAAGGAAGGAAGGAAGGAAGGAAGGAAGGAAGAGGTTCAGCAAAAACTAATCAGTATAGCAGTATATAAATATATAAAAGTATGTACCAGTGGCATCCAGAGTGGGGCCTGACCCTTGTGGCCTGATCCTGAGCAGTGTGTAATCAATCAGAATGTGGAAAGATGGGTCACATCCTACCCTCCTCATGATAGCCAGTCGTGGCGTTTGTCTCTAACACCATTAATACCTAACTTTATTCCCTAATACTCCCTTTCTCTTCTTCTTCCTCTACAAAGCAAGCTCCAAAAATCTTTTGCACACCGCACCCCACACATATATACATACAAACACTTTTGAAACAGATATTGGCAGATATTGGTCACTTGGGGCAGTTATAACCTAAGGGTTATATGGGCACCTACAGCAACAGCTGCACTGGTGTCAATGGAGAAATACTAGTCCCATCTCAGTATCCCATCTCCTCTCTTTCAAAGCACATGTGCTCCACAGAAGTGCACCCTGAGTAAGATCTCCATAGCTCTCCCTTTTGTTTTGAGTGGGACAAAGTGGATTCCCTAGGATGGGTAAGCATTGATGGGTCGAAACAGATCACAGATCTCATCACATTATTTTCTCCTCTTTCTTCTTCTAAACTTCTCTGTTACTGTTAAACACACCACATCCTTCCATTCACCCAGGTCTGCAACCTCAGAGTCAACTTTGCCTCTTCACTCATCCAATCAGTTGTCATTTCTACCCTCACATTTTTCATATCTGTCCCCTTCTTTCTACTCACACAGCCATCACTCTAATCAAATCTCGCATCACCTCTCACCTGAACTATTACAACAGCCTGCTAACTAGATTCACTGCTTCAACTTTTTTCTGTCACTATCTATCCTCCACATAGCAGTTAAATTGATTTTCTTAAAATAAAGGTCTGATCATGTCGCTCACTACACTCAGTAAATTCTAGTGGCACCACATTGGCTTTAGGATCAAATACTATTTCATCTTTTCCTCATCCTTTTAAAATGTCCATTTTTGTATAAATTCTTATAATGCACAAATTATTAATGTAGTAGTCTATTATGTAATTTACAAATAATTAAATGTATACATGTGGTACCTATTCAAAAGTTTTTACTGACAGAAACTCACGATCAAAAATAGTTTGGAAACTACTAGTATATGCAATGTTACAGTCATAATCTCCCACCTCTACAGTGAAAAGAAGGTACATTTTCTCATCTCTTCATAAACTGGGTCATTATAATTATACAGCAATTTTTATTGTTGCCATTGGTTTTTTTTGTATGTACTGACTCAGGTCTTAAAAAGAAATATTTGGGAAGACATGGTGATGTGGTTTCATTTCAGAATTTGTATCTGAGAGGCAGCAAACACGGTGAAAATTACTTTAGGTATTCCTAAAAAAGGCATATAAAATTTATTTGTTTTTAAAAGAAATTGATATCCACTAAGACAGCTTGCTTTTTTTTCCCAGGAATCCTTTTTTGATTCTTTTTTCTAAATATCATGAAACTTTCTACCTTCCCCATTTATCTTTTGAGTACATCTGAATTTTTATGTTGGGTCTGTTTTTATGTGAGATACACCTGCACTGTAGGTTCAGCTATAAAAGATCAGATTTCTCGTGCTGTATTTTATGGTAACAGCGCCCTATATGCTTCCCCCCCACCACCCTTTTCCTCTCCAATGGAGATTTTTGACCAGTAAAGTGACTATATCACTTTAATTAATTAATTTCCATATATGCAAACCATAGCTTTTCCCAAAGCTGACATTTCATTGTATACACTAAGATCTTTCACAGGGCATAAAGGATCTATACAAACAGTGCCAACCATCTTTAAATACATTCTAAATTAAATTATGACTTGTCATGTTTCATTATAGCTTAATTTATGACTGTTTGCTTAAGCCCTTGTCTTCAATTCAGTACTGGTGCCATAATTCTTGATGTGAGCATTGTAGTCACTGATTTACTTCAGTGTAAATGCAATTCCCTGTTTGCGCATATACAGACCATCTTGGTCTATGGTTTCTGATTTATTTTAAGGTAGAAGCTGTTGTTTCATTACTCTACTATGAACCACCCTAGTCTGTCACCAAATTTAGCATCTTCGAAAGGAGCACAAGGGAATCTTTTTCCTGTCCTTCATGCCTACTGAGTTGCTACATTTAGACTTGTTTGAAGTTCTGAAAGTATGCCAAAACTGTACAGCAGTTCCTAACATTGCTTCCTAGAATATGTGTGTATGTATTCATGTATGTATACATATATGTGTTAGGCAAGTTCTAGAAATAGTCTCTCTTTACATATACACTTATGTATATTTATATATCAGTGAATTTCACCTTCTCATTCCCTAAAAGTTTAGATATGATTTATTGTCATTAGACTTTGGTACCATGCAAGAAGTATTAGATGGATTCACTGATTGCACAGTTAATTTACAGTAGCATTTCTCCAAGTGTGGTCTAGGAGGTCTGCAAGGGTCAGAATTGTTTTTATAATACTAAGATATTTTAATTTCCAATATGAAAAATATTGATATATATAATACACATAAACAAAAACTCTTTGGAAGCAGTCTTCAATCATTTTTAAGAATGTAAAGGGATCTTGAGACTAAAAAGTTTGAGAACAACTAGTCTTGAGTTTTGCCTGTCCAAGAAAGGAAGGAAAAGGACTAAGTGCCTCTGTGTTGTCTGCAATACACTTCAGTGAGCCCTATGTTTGTGGACCAAGTCAATGGAGATCACAGTCTGAATAAGTTGGCATCCAAAATGAAGCTAAGAATAACTTGGCAATTACAATTTCAATCAGAGCTGTAATTCTTGTTCAAATATCTGGTAACCATTTATTCAAGTATTTTGTTGTTGTATCATATTTTTCTGACTAGGGTTGAGTACATTAAGAAACCTTGGCTCATAAAAAAGTATTTTATCCAAATTTGAAGTACTTCAGCAAAACAAAAATTAATGTTTTTTGGATTGTCTCTTTTCATCAGAAATTCAGATTCTAGTTTCAATTGTTCTTCACTGAGCACCTTAAATGAAAAAGGACAGCCAGTAAGTTGGTTAACAAGTATTTATTAAATGCTTACTGTACTGTCAGGCACTGTACTAAGTCCTGGGAATACAAAGAAAGGAAAGCAACCGTGACCCATCTGGAAGTTTCTGTTTATGGGATAATACACTGTTTTGCAATGTCTTTGGTCATAAAATTCTCTTAAACAAAACAAAAAAAAAAAACTAGATTTCTGAGAAGAAATTTCTCTGTGCGGAAAAAAATGCTTTATATTTTTTTTCACCCACTCAATCATTCATTCATTCATAGTCTAAATCCAAGAATTTGCTATTTTAATGGCTAATTTTCCAAAGTGGACTTATGGAATCTTTTCACAGAGCAATATCCTGACTTGTGTGTCTACAATTCCATTCTAAGCATGGAAGCCAAGTCTGGGGTCAATGGGCCTGTTTCAGGAAGAGGTTCAAATTTTTAAGTCTGTGTCAAGGAAGGCAAATAGTATTGATGAATAGCCTACCTTCACATAGCAGAAAACAATGACATATATTGACATTTGGAAGCTTTTGCACACATCTGAATGTTTTCTGGCTTCCTCATTTGAAAGTATTTAAATGAATTGTTATTTTAAACATCATCAATTATGAATTTTTCTCCTGACATAGAATTGTTGATGTGTAACTTAATCAGTACAGTTGGCTCCCCTTAACGTGAAAGAGCAGCTGGGAGCTAGAGATCTAAGAACTGGGTGAGGTTTCATTGAGATCTTCTTTGGGTAACATTCACCTAATACCTTTTCATCAGTTATTCTATTTCCCCCCCTAACATCAAGATTTCCTCCTCAATTTCAGTTATTTTTATATAGTTTTTATCATACCTCAACACAGTCTCCTTTTACTGAGAGTTGAGGATAAAAATGGCCTGATTTTTAGTCTGTTTTGGCCACGCTAGGAAATGGAAGATTTGGGATCAAAAAACCAGGACAAGGTCTGAGTTTGGCTACTATGTAGCTTCAAGCAAGTGACTTAAATTCTATAGGCCGGGGTGGGCAACCTGCAACCTAGAGGCCACATCTGGCCTTCTAGGTCCTTGGGTGTGGCCTTTTGACTGAGTCCAAGTTTTGCAGAACAAATCCTTTTATTAAGCACTTGAGGACCTGGAGGGCCACATGTGGCCTGAAAGCTACAGGTTCCCCACCCCTGCTATAGGCCTTAGTTTCTTCATCTGAAAAATGAGAGGGTTATTTGGACTAGATCTCTAAGGTTCACTTCCAGTTTTTTGTCATTTGATCAGAGGAGATCTGGAATACTAGAATAGGTTTTATTGGCGGAAAGTACCTAAGATGTTCATAATAAGCACATCTAATGATAGGTTGAGAACTCTACCTTTTGGCATTTAGTGAGGTCATGCTGAATGCAAAAAGTGGTCTCCAGAATATGTGTGATACTTTGAGAAATGCATTTACTCTTTTATCACTAGTGAAAAATGAATCGTGTTATTCCAGTGCCCTGAAGTGATATAAGCAAAAGACCTGAAAGAGTTAATATACTTTCCACAATACCTCCCTTACAACTCGGGAGTTACTTTTTCATGGCAAGGGAGCTTACCATTCATTCCTAAATTCAGAAAAAAATGCTAAGGACAAAGTCATTTTTTTAAAACAGCAATTGAAAGCAACCGATTTTCTAACCAGGAGACAGAATGTCCTTTCCTCCTAATGTCTCACAAGCCACAGAAACCATGTCTTTGAAAAATTCTTTTGTATGAGAGGAAGCCTCTTTCCTCCACCCAGGAAAAAAAATGTGGATTGTGCTTATTGGGGGGAGAGGGAGAAGGAGAATTTTTAGTCATTCTTGGAAGTAAAGCTAGCAAAATAACCCTTGTTAAGTATTACATGTACAAGAGAGAAAAAGAACTAAAACACCAAGTGAAGTTAAAACTTCCTCCCATGACAAAGACAATAAATGACTGAATTGAAAACAATCTTCAAACCCATAAATTTTAATTTTGTCAATTGGAAATAATGTTATGGCCTACAGCCATAACCATTACCATGGATTATCATGCCTCTTGGGCAATGGTTTATTGGTTATGTTTAGCTTTTTAATCTGAAGTGCTATGATGACTCATAGTAATTGTACTAATTAGCCTTTTGGAAAAAATGACTCCGCATATTTCTATTTCTGGCTTAGTCCTAAGAAGGAATAATCTTTGTGCAAAAGACAGATCTGTTGATGGTAGAATGGATAATTAGCCAGTGATACAATTCCTTCAAGGAAAGAGAACTATATGAAAATCTTGTTGCCAGAGCAAATTTTATCTTGGTGTAAGGATAAGGAGCAAGAAACTCTCTCTCAATATGAATGTCTACCACAAGGCTATAAGCTAGCTCAGACATGTTTTGATAAAGTTTTTACAGAATTTTCTTCACAACAACCCTTCAAGGGTGTAATTATCTGCATTGTACAGGACAGATGAGGAAATAAAGCTTAGGTTAAGTGTAAGTAAAGTCAGTAGAAAATTTGGCACAGGATAGATACATTTGAGAATCATCAGCATAGAAATGGTAATTGAATATGTGGGAACTGATGAGATCACCAAGTGAAGTTATATAGAGAGAGAAGAGAGTACAGTCCAGGACAGAGAGAGCCCTGAGGTTCAGTTTCACTTTCTTGCTGTTTTTCACAGTTTACAATGCTCAGTACTTTCCAACTCCCAACTCCGACTCTTTTTTTTGTTTTTTTGTTTGTTTTGGGTTTTTTTTTTCCCAACTCCAACTCTTGAAAAAATCCTGATGACACTATATTTGAAATTTCTGTATAGCCTTTGGCCTTTCTTATTCATCAGTCCTCAACTATATTTTGCAATACATTTTTCACTGTTCTCTGCTATGCCCACTTTCTTACTGATGTAAATTATTATATGTTAAAATATATGCTGATTTAGTTGGGAAGATCTTACTGAGTTCTTTGTAAAATCTCTCTATGTCCTCATCCTCTATGACATATGTTGCCACATACGCTGTAATTAGCTCAACAGCAGTCTTTTAGCAAATACATTAATCAATCAACCTATCAATTGATAAAATTTTATTAAGCACCTACTATGTACCAGACACTGAGCTATGTGCTGTGGATACAAAAAGAAGCAAATGATGGTCCTTGCCTTCTAGGAGCTTACAGTCTAATGGGGGAGACAACATGCAAACAAATAGATAGGAAGCCAAGGAAGTCAGTAGTCAGAATGAAGGAGGGAGAAACATGTAAGAAATTTTCTCCAATTTATGAATAAGGAAAGAGTTCATGAAAAAACAAAGGATAGAAAGGAAAAAAAATGAATAATTTTGTATTTTTAAGAAGTTTTTTCACACACAAAACCAATGCCATTAAAAATTAGAAGGGAAATGAGTAACCTGTCGGAAAATCTTTGCAAATAGTTTCTCTGATAAGGGTCTCATGTCTAAAATATATCAGGAACTGACCCAAATTTATAAAAATAAGAATCATTTTCCAATTAATAAATGGTCAAGGTATGTGAATAGATGGTTGATTCTCAAAGGAAGAAATCTAAGCTATTAATAGTCATATAAGAATTGCTTCCAATTACTAGTAAATGAAGAAATGCAAATTAAAACAATTCTAAAGTTCCACCAATTTGATGGCAAAGTTGATTTTAAAAAAAATGAAGAGAATAAATGTTGAAAGGGCTGTGGGAAAACTGGTACATTAATGCATTATTGGGAAGACTTATGAATTGGTTCAGCCATTCTGGAATCCAATTTGGAACTATAAAAGTTTCTAAACTGTCTAAATTCTTTGACTTAGTGATGCCACTACTAAGCCTATATCTCAAAATGATCAAAGAAACACAAAAATGACCCCCATGTACAAACATATTTATAGCAATTCTTTTTATGGTGGCAAAGAATTGGAAACTGAGGTAGTATACATCATCTAGGGAGTAGCTGAACAATTTGTGGTATATGAATGTGAAGGAATAGTGTTGTTCTATAAGAAATTACAAAAGGGAAAGTTTCAGAGAAACCTATGAATATTTGTATGAACTTATGGAAAGTGAACAGAACCAGGAGAAAAATGTATACAATAAAACATTGTAAAAATGAATAATTTTAAAGGCGCTGATCAATGCAATAACCAACCAGAATTCCCAAAGACCAATGATGAAGCATCCTTCCTTCGTCAGTGATGGACTCAGAATGCAGATTGAAATATATACTTTTTGTACTTGACCAATGTGGAAATTAGTTTTGTTTGATTATGCATATTTGTTAAAAGAGATTTTTTTCTTTTTCAAAATGGGGAAGGGGAGAGCATTTTTGTTCATTGAAGTAAAATAAATTTTAAAACAAACTAAATGTATAGACAGCAGAGTTTAAAGAGTTAAGAGGAAGAGGAGAAGAGGGAGAAGGAAAAGGAAAAGGAGAAGGAAGACAGAAGAAGAAGAAGAAGAAGAAGAAGAAGAAGAAGAAGAAGAAGAAGGAAAGAAAGAAAGAAAGAAAGAAGCAAAGAAACAAAGAAAGATAATCTCTTTAGAACTCAAGGCCACTTTGCTAACAAACAGGCTTTCCAGTAGGACTTTAAGAAACACATATGCTGTCAATAATTTATTCTAAAGTTTAGAAAAATCTAAATTACTACTGAGCAAAACTTGGAAGTTCTGAAAATTATAGTTTTAAAATTTTCTCAGCCACTTAAGCTTATTGGAGTAGAGGCATTTTTAGTAAAATTTTGGAAATTTTGACTGTCCAAGGACAGGAATTTTCCTATTCTCGGGCCGCTTTAAAATTGGATCAGGAAGATATTTTATGAATGAAAAATCACCTGGTTTAAGCGCACATTCTTGCTCCCTGTTTTTGTTCTAATTGATGAAATGTTTTGCTAGGAAATTTTGTGCTAGGCAATACTAAGCTTTCAGAGGAAATTTGTACAGGTTCAATTTCATCTGTTTTTTTACCTTGAGTTTGATGTCCACTCTCTTGTAAAATTCAAAGAGGAGTATTGGCCTGGCATGGGTAGGTCCATAAGGCAAACAGCTTTGCCTTCTTCTGCCTCACCATTGTAGGCAGAAACTCTTTGCCATTACTAGAATTTCCTAGTAAACAAGTTAAGTGAACAAGTCACTTAACCTCTCTGAACCTCAGTTTCCTCATCTGTACAATGAAGGCATTTGGGCTAGATAGTCTGTAATGT
Organism: Vombatus ursinus; assembly: GCF_900497805.2. Lineage (NCBI taxonomy): Eukaryota > Metazoa > Chordata > Mammalia > Diprotodontia > Vombatidae > Vombatus > Vombatus ursinus. The sequence continues at coordinate 22,574,370 of NW_020954556.1, read as the reverse complement.
CCTTTCTCATTCTATATGACTCTTTGGTGAGTAGTTCACTCGAAAACCACATTTTTTTTTCAAAAATCAGGAAACCAGATGGAAAACAATCAGTTTTATTATCTTTAGATGGTTAGACTCATTAGTTTCAGACACAAATGTGGCTCTTCTTTCCACCTGGAATATATCACCAGAAAAATGTCCCTAGTCCCAACAAATTAGTCCATGCAGTTTAGAGCTCAGGCCCTGGGTTGATTAGAGAGTGAAGTCAAGGGAGACACAGTCATGTTTGTAGAAAGTAGAGAAGCAGCCATAAGACCAGGAGAGATTGAAGATAAGTGAGAGTGAGAATGATGGAGGAGGCAATCTGCTGGAGAGGACATGATGGAATGGGGACTTGTTTATGCAGAGGGGCTCACCTTGGCAAGCAAAAGGGATACCTCTTCATGAGACAGGGGTGGAGAAAGGGAAAGACATCTGAGTGATACAAGATAAGGACAAGGGCAGAAGAGGGACCTCTTAGCAAATAGCCTCATTTTTTTATCAGTGAAATATGAGGCAAAGTTCTCAACTCAGACAGTAGAAGTAGAGGGAACTATGGGATGGTTGAGGCAGAATGAAGTTTTGGGGACGGTGTTGTTACGAGTGGGATAGTGGGTCAATTAGGGAGGCGGAAAAGACTTACCTGGCTGCAGTGGCAGCCAGTGGAGATTTGTAGTGGACCTACTCCATCCAGTTTCACGATTTTCTCCAGAATTGTTCAATAGCATATGAGTAGAATTGAAGATAGTGATACAGATAAGGGGTCAAGGGACTCAAGAGAAGAGGGCAGTGTAGAGTTAAGCTGGTTCACTAAGGAGACAAGATGGGGAAGGGAGGAAAGTATAGTTAGTGTAGGGGTGATGGACTAGAAAAGAACTGGAGTGGATCAAGAGACTGGAGGTCATGATGAGAACTAAGAACAGGGTTTTGGGTTGCAGAGGGAGATGTAGAATGATAACAGAGTGTGATCAGATAAGGGAACTTCAGGGTTCAGGAATATAGAAGTGGAATATTTGTGGGTGATGTCAAGATCAAGGATATGATCATTGTATATAGCTAAGGTGAAGTAGAGGAGTAGGAAATGAAGAAATTGAGGAGATAGGAGGTTAGGAGGTTTGAGGGAGGATCAAACAATATGTTTGTTGAAGTCTCCTAGTATGAAGGCAGGAGTTGGGATGGAGAGAAAGGCACTGAACTCATTGAGGAAAGAAGGCGAGTATCCTGAGGATTGGTAGATTATAATCACCAGAATTTTGTTTGGGTAGTAATGGAATGGTGTTTCCCTTATTTCTCTGCAACTCTGGCAGGCAGGAAGTGGCAAGGTGAGGAGACTAACATTTGATGGAATACGTGAGCAAGCACAAACTCAAATCACACACTCTTATCTAGCAGAACCTAGACCACATGACCAGGCCTTGCTTCACATCCCATCCAGCCACCTACCCTGGTCATCTTGCAATCCATCTTTGCCATCATAGGTTTACCTCTTCTGCTTTCCACCTCTTGCCTGGGTTTCAGGAACCAATTCAATACTACTATACTCCCATTGTTCCCAGAAAGGGCATGTCAATTTATTGCCCCTACAGGTCATCCAGCCATTCTGTTTACTTCCCAGACACTTCTTTCCCTGGCTACCACTCCCATCTATTTGTTGTCTTCTCCTATTAGAGTGAAAGTTCCCTGAAATCAGGTACCATCTCATCTTTTATTTATATCTCCAGCCTTTAGCACAGCAGTACATAGTAAGCACTTTTGAAACAGCATAAATCAGGCAGTGTGATGTGGGACTGGAGTACCTACTGTCTCCTCATTTTGTAAGCCATCTTTCTATAAATGTGATTTTTACTGACTTTTTTTTGCAATGAAAGAATCGGATCATTGCAAGTATCTCTCACACGCCACATCTAGCAACAGCTTTTTTCTTCCTCATCACCAGTTGTCAAGGCCTTGCTGGATTGGGAAAACTGGAGTATTGGTTAGTGGCTTCTTGCTTCTTCCTCATATGCCATCAGTGTTTAAGTGTTCTTTTGTTTGTGTTTCTGGGTCCTTGATTTACACCTATAGGCAGATATCATGAATAATGTGAATGTGTGTGTGTCTGTGTATGTGAGAAGGAGAGAGACAGAGAGACAGAGAGAGACAGAGAAGAGACAAAGACAGAAAGGCAGAGAGATAGAAAAAGAGAGAGAAAGAAGGAGGGAGGGAGGGGGGGAGAGAGACAGAGAGAGAAAAAGTAAGAGAGAAAGAGAGAAGGAGAGAGACAGAAATGTCTTTTCCTCATCACAGCTTTGAACCTCCATTCTCTGTTGCTATATTCAGTGTATTTGTGTTCTGCTAGCATAGTTCACTTATATGTGTAGATGAACAGACCTAATCCACGCTCACTTTTCAGACCTATACATTCTCTAACAGAAGGAAAAGAGTGGCTTCTACTGACCTTTCTTAGAATTTTCCTACATATATGGTGTATTGTCCTTCCCTGCTCTGTGCACAAGGGACCCTGGGGCTAGCAGATGACAAAGCAAAGGAAAATACAAATTCCTCTTCCTGTTTCTCAAAGTATACAGCTTATATTTAGCTTTATAACAAATAGCTTATGCTTTCTGTTCTACACAAAGCCCCAACTTAAAATTGACAACTCCATTTCTTCTTCAGAACTATTTAGACTTAGATATCCCTGTCTCACTTTAGGTTACATTATCTATGTTAGGTTAAATAATCTAAAATCCCTGGATCTTTGGAAAAGCTTAATTGGGTACTTTCCTTTTTTTAAAAAAAAATCACATTTTATATAGATATTTTTAGTTTTTTGATAATAAATTTTCCACATAGCCATATCACACACATAATCATAGAATATTTTTATGAAAAAAATTAAAATAAAAAGAGGTAGGAGAGGAAAAAGTGCAAAATTGTTTAATACATTTGTAAGGATGTAAGGATGGGGTCAAAACCACTCTAACCCATTTTAGTTCTGATACATTAACAAGGTTGAGAGCATATCTCAATGAAGCAATCAATCAAAGAACCTTAGACTGAGTGACAAAAGGCCTTGAAAGACTGAAATGACACTGCCCAAGAATTATACCCCAGGGACCTTATATAAATTATCAACCAAGTTTAGAAGGGATGAAATTCCAGAAATTAGAGTGAACGTAGAACCCTTGTTGAAGAACCCCTAGTTGAACCCCTGAGAAAGAACCATCTTTCCTTTAACTAGAGAAGAACCCTGCCAATTTTGAAGGATCCAAAGGATGTTGAATCTCCGCATCTTCCTAATGATGTCCCAGAATCATAAACCTGGGAAAACAATAGCTCCCATCTTCCTATTGCTCTCCTGAAAAAACCCCAGAGTCTGCGTCTGTATCATCAGGAGCCAAGGAAAGACTGATACATGACTAAATGAGGAGCCCAGAAAAGAAGCTACATCATGTTTAAAGATAACTTCTTAACCACCCATCAGGAAGGTGATGTCATGACTTGCAAGTGAATTGGATTTAAGTGAGGGAGAGAGAGACAGAGAGACAGAGAGAGACAAAGACAGAAAGACAGAAAGACAGAGAGACAGGGACAGAGAGAGACAGAAAGAGAGAGAGAAAGAAGGAGGGAGGGAGGGAGGGGGGGAGTCACCAGCCTCACTCTCTCCTCTGGAGCCCTCTGGGTCCAGTGGCAAGATATAGATCAGGATGACTAGAGATGGCCCTAAATGCAGCGGGAGACCTTGGCCTTTTTAAGCTAAGGTCTTTCCCAGGTCTTCACTTGAAAGTCATGACATCATCTTCCTGAAGTTGTGGCCCTCTTCAAGAATGAAGGACAAACAATGATCTGTGAGTAGTAGTAGCTGTCCCATTGGCGACCCAACTAGAAGTTCTAGTTAGGCAACACAACTCTTTTCTTCCTTCCTTTCTTCCTTCCTTCCTTCTTTCCTTCCTTCCTCTCCCTTTGTCCATACAGAGAATCATACCCTTACCTGTACAAAAGAATATAGATTTTTATCTATGAAACCTCACAAGATATCTTGGGATTTACAAGCTAGATTTCGTTTTTAAGGACCATGCCTTAAACCCAACAAACAATAGGTTCCAATCCAAGCCTCACTTGGTTCTTGTTTGGGCTCTGATGGCTCAGGTGAGTGTAAATGGTAATTGTTTTTGTTTTGGCCAGAAACCCTGAGGGTCTTCCCTTCCCAGACTGATTTGTTTTTGTTTTTATTTGAGGAGGTGAAAGAGGCCATTCTTTGCCTCATTTCTTACGTAGCCTTAATCATTGAATGGGCATAGCCTCAGTCCAACTGAGAACTGGGAAAGACCTTAGCTTAAAAAGCCCTCTCTTCCTTTCAAAATCCATTTTCCACCCATAAGATTAGCCAACTTTGCAGGGTAATTTAGGCTTATGTAAGTCTTTGTCTTTTGCCCTTTGAAATATTCTATTCCAAGATGTCCTCTAATTTGTAGTAGAAGCTACTAGGTCTTAGGTGATCCTGACTATAACTACCCATTGGTATTCAAATCACTTCTTTGTGGCTACTTACAGTATTTTTCCTTTGATTCCTTTCTATCTTTTTTCCTTTGAATTTTATCTAAGATATTCCTGTTTTTTTTTTTTGTTTTTTTTTTTGGAGTTGTTTTCAGGTGGTGGATTTTTTTCTGTCTCCATTTTGTCTCTGGTTCTAATAGACTCTGGTTTCTTTTTTAAAAATTAAAAATATCTTTTTAAGATTTTAATTTTTAAAAATTCTTTTTAAAAAAATCGTGGTTTTCAAAGAGTCCAATGTTTCTAAAATTATCTTTCCTTGAGTTGTTTTCTAGGTCAGTTATTTTAATATCAGGTATCTTAGATTTTCTTTCATTTTTCACTTTTGATTTTGTTTTAATATTTCTTGATATCTCATGGAGTCATTTAATTCTGTTGTTCTATTCCAATTTTTAGAGAGTACTTTGGGTAAGATTTACCAGTTTCTCTCCTAGGGTACTTCTTCTCTTTCCAGTTCTTGCCACCATTATCTTTTATTTGACTTTTTTTAAATTTCTTGCTTTACTTCTAGGTATTCATGTAGTCCTTGTAGAACATCTATTTTTTTTTCCTTTGAGGCTCTGCTTGAAGTTATTAGAGAGAATTTTTAAGGTTCTCTAAATTTGAAAAAAAATTAATACTAATCTGATTAGTGTTTTCTTTGATTTACATGAATAAAACCTCTTTAGCTTTAATTTCTGAACTGAGGCTTTGAGGATTTCATGCCCCATATGGCTCCTTCCCCTTCTGTGCTTTGGTGTACAGAGGCTGGCCCTCTTGGTCTGACCTGTGTCCCTTTGGTTCTTATGCTGACCTCTACCCTTCAGATTTAGGCCTGCTTTTCCTCTTTGAAGTTCAGGGTGCTTAATCTCCAGGAACCAATTTGGCATCTCAGAATGGTGTTAGAGCCCTAGGGCCTGAGCCATCCTAGTCTGAATACCCGTGGTGGTCATTATCTCACTGGTAACTGGTTGCAACTCCCTAGGAGTTCCAAGGTTCTTACCCTGGTGACTCTTTATTATCTCTAATTTCACATAGGAAATGTTCTGTTTGGCCCTTTGCAATTGATGGGGATGGTATCTGAACCCCTAAAAGGAAAAGACCATGTCTTTGGGATCTGGACCCCAAAAAGGAAATACCCTGTACTTTCCCATATGGCCAAATCTCTGGCATTTGCCCGAGGCTATAATCCTATCAACTGGCCTTTCATTATTGCCTATGCCCAATCTCCCAATTCTCTGTTACCCTTAACCTAGCCTAGCCCTCCATTGTCTTACCTCCCTATGCCCCCCCCCCCCCACCAATCCTCTCTATGCTCCATTCTTCCTTGGCCACGTGGTCCAGGTCCTTGGCATTCTATTACCTCATAGTCACCCCAGCTTACTGGCCCTCGCATCCAGATCTTCCTTAGACCCCTCCTCCAGTCACCCCAGACTATTTGGCCACTCCTGGATCCCTCCCACAATCTTTCTGCCTATAAGATTCATCCTGTCTTCATTAAGGTGCTCAGATTCTTATAATCTAGCCAAGGGCTCAGATTCTTAGGATCTGATCCACTTAAATGCTTAGATTTCTTAAGAATCTGGCCAATATGATGGATTCTTTAAATCTCACCCACCCAGGTCGATGTTCTAATAAACCTTGTCTTTGGCTAAAAGAAGACTTGGGTCAAATTCATTTGGGCAGGACCCACATGTCATGATTTTAGGGTCTCAGCACCCCTAAACCTCTAAACCTCAACACAAACTGTCCTGCTCCTACCTTTCCAGTCTTCTTAGTCTTCACTTCCCTCCACATATTTTATGATCCAGTAATACTGACCTTTCTGATCCTTAAACAGAATACTCCATCTCCAACTCTACGCCCATGTTTGTAATACTCTCTCTGTCTTGCCATTGCTCTTCAGTGACTCTGGAGAAGAATGAAGCTGATGACTTTGAGTGGCTCTGCTTCACTTCAATCCAGTTCACACCCAAGCCAAGACATCATCACCCTTGTGATGTCATTGGTCCTCTTGGAGAACAAAGGACAAATAATCTTCCTTCTCTCCTCTGCCTCCTAGCTTTACTGGCTTCCTTCAGCACCCAGCTCAAATCCTGGCTTCTACAGGAGGCCTTTCCTGATTCCTCCGCTGCTAGTGCCTTTCTTTTGAGACTACCTCATATTTACCCTCGTTAAATCTTGTATATACATAGTCCCTCTCAGGTTGCCTCCTCTATTAGAATGTGAACTCTTTGAGGATGGGGATCATGTTTTTGCTTTCCTTCCTGCCCCCCGCCCCAGTTCTTAGCACTATAACTCCCACACAATAAACTCTTAATAAATGTTGATTAATTGTTCAGATGATCTGTTAATTCTTTCAATTAGTGCATTGTTTTCTGTATTAAAAACTTCTGGGCAGTTTTCTTGTATTATTTCTTTCATTGTGGTAATTAGATTTTTTTGATTTATCATGTTCTTTAGGGTGGTCTATGCTTCTTATTCCTGTCTTCAAATCAATGTTTTACTTTGTAAAATCTGGTGTTATTTTAATGTTGTTTATTTATGCTTCCCTTCACGTTTTCCTTTTCTTCAGTGTACTCATATTCCCAATCTGTTGTTTTCTCTCTCTTGCTTCTTTGAGATTTGCCACCATGAATTCAAGTCTTTCTATTTTGCTAATTATTTGTGCTGTGCATGAAGCCTATAATATTTTACTTCTAAGTTCCCTCAAGATTCTGATTTTTCTTTTTAACTGTTCCAGAACCTGCTGCAATTCCATGTACTCTTGGGAATTTGAAAGGTTTTATGTATCACCAGATGTTGGTTCCATTTCTTTTGTCTTGAAATATTTACTTAGAGACATTTGTAATCTCTTCAATGTCTTGCTACTCATCTTCCCTGCTAATTTTAGTATCTTCTCTATTTATTCATTTCTTTGCGCTCTGGGTTTTTAACTCTTTTCTTCCTCTGGAAAGCTTTAGTAGTTTTAGTCTTTTTTCTTCTTACATTCTTCTGCTCTCCCTCACTTTCTAAGTCTTTCCTCCTTGATAGTGTTTTTACCCTATGCCTAGAAAGGTGCTTCAGCATCCTTCCACATTGCAGAATTTATTTTTCATTAGCTTCTTACCCCAGGTACCTTTTAGAGGGATAGCACAGTCTCTGACTGAATTCTAAGCCTATTTTATTCCATCCTAGTATGGCCACCCAGACTAGTCCCATATCACCATTTCCTCCTATTTCTAGTTCTCTGACTAAACTGAATCAGCATATGCTGCTTTTCACAAGGGTCAAAAAAAGTGGGGTGAATGTTCTCAGCAGAATATTCTGCTGCCTTGGAGTTTCCTATCCTGGGGGCTTACTTTGAGGAGTAGGAAACCCAATCATTCCTCTTACCCTTCTCTCTTCAAATGGAAGGACAGTGACATGATCCAAAGTGAAGCAAAGAGAACCCAAAAAATAATATACACTATGACTACAATGATGTAAATAGAAAGAACAACAAAAATAAATTGAAATGATATTTCAAATTTTTTGGGGGGGGTAGGCAATGGGGTTAAGTGACTTGCCCAGGGTCACACAGCTAGTAAGTGTTATGTGTCTGAGGCCAGTTTTGAACTCAGGTCCTTTTGAATCCAGGACCGGTGCTCTATCCACTGGGCCACCTAGCTGCCCTGATATTTCAAATTTTTAAGGAAAAAGTTTGGCCTCAGAGATATGTGAAGGCATAGTTCTTCTTTGCAAGAGTTCAGGGCTATGGGTGTGGAACATAACATATAATGTTGGAATTCTTTAATATGTCAATTTTGCTCAACTGTTCTTTTTTTTTATTCTTTGTTATAGGGTATAGCTTCTCTTTGTGAAGGTAAGGAAAAGAGGGAAGGAATAAATTAGCAATTGCAGATGATGTAAAAACAAAAGTTATCAATAAAAATATTTTTAAAATAGAAAAGAACTTTTAAAAAGTGATCTTTGAGGCTAGTTAGTTTCTCTGATCCTCAGTTTCTTTGCCAGTAAAATGAAGTTGACCTCTAAGGTCTAGTAAATCAGTCAATAACCTTCATTAAGTGCCTACTATGTTCCAAACACTGTGCTAAGCACTGGGATACAAATAAAGGCAAAAGACAGTCCCTGTCAGTCCCTGCTCTCAGGGAGCTCACAGTCTAAGTGGAGAAACAACAATACAAACAACCAAGTTAGAATGAGATAGATACAAGATAAATTTGAAATAATAAACAGAGGAAAGGCACTAGAATTAAAGGGGGCTGGGAAAGGTTTCCTGAACAAGGTGGGATTTTAGTTGAGACTTGAAAAAAAAAACAAGGAAGACAGACTGCAGAGACGGGGAGAGAGAGCACTCTGGGCATGGAGGACAGCCATGGAGTTGGGAGATAAAGAGTGCGGGAAGAACAAGGAGACTAGTGTCACTGGATTGAAGAGTATGTGGGGAAGAGGGTAATAAGGTATAAGAAAACTGGAAAGGCTAATGGGCGGGGGGGGAAGGGAATAGGTAAGGAAGGGTTTTAAATACCAGAAAGAAGATTTTATATTTGATCCTTGAACTGATAGGGAATCATTGGAGTTTATTAAGTAGGGAGGTGATATGGTTAGACTTGTGTTTTAGGAAGATCACTTTGGTAGCTCAGTTTAGGATGGACTGGAATGGGAAGAGGCTTGTGGCAGGTAGATCAACCTGAAGGCGATTACAATAGTCCAAGAATGAGGTGATAAGGGCCTGGACCAGAGGAGCAGCACTGTCAGAGGAGAGAAGGGGGGCTCTTTGAGTAGATGTAATCTCTTTTTTTAAAATTTAATTTATTTATTTTTAGTTTTCAACATTCACTTCCGTAAGATTTTGAGTTTTAAATGTTTTCCCCCTCCCACTTCTCCACCCCTCCCCCATGGAGTACAATCTGATATAAGCTCTACATATACATTCATGTTAAGCATATTTTTTCATTAGTCGTGATGTAAAGAACGATTAGAACTAATTGGAGGAACCATGAGAATCAAAAATTAAAATAAAAAAACAAAGGAAAAGGAGAGCAAGTAGTATTCTTCCATCTGCATTCAGACTCCATATTTCTTTCAATGGGTGTGGATAGCAATTTCCATCACAAATCTTTTGGAGTTGTCTTAGATGGGCAGATGACTGAGACCTGACACAAGGGGCACATTTAGGGTATGGGAGGCCCTGGGAGGCCCAGGATGAGACATTAAAGAATATTGAATGGGACTGGTTAGATTATCATTTCAATATTATTATTAATAACTCATTTGTCTAATACTTTATGATTTACAAAGTGCTTTCGTCATAAGAGTTCTGTGAAGTAGATAGTACATGTATTACTAGCTCCATTTATAGATGATGAAACCAAGGCTCAGAGGGACAGAATGAGTTGGCCATAGTTATACAAATAGTGAGTAGTTCAGGCAGGACACAGGCAAAAATTTCCTTACTCCAAATCCAAATTTCTTCCCAGAATACTCAGCTCACCACTGCTTTGTTTTGTTCAATAAGATATGCTGGAGTCAGCTCCTACCAGCTCCCAAGTAATTGTTAAATTTTTAATGCAAAGACTTACACCTCAGAAATCAGGGTTTCATTTATTGTTTTATTGGTTGTCTAACTTAAGAAAGTGGTGGAGAAAATGTTGTACACAGTTAAAGCAATATTGTTTTAAGAACAGGTTTGAGTGACTAAGTTATTTTGACTATTATAAATACCCAAATTAACTACAAAGGATATATGGAGGAAGATGCTATCTGCACCCAGAGAAAGAACTGATAAATAGAAGTTATGTATAGAATGGTTTTACATGTATATTTTATCCATATATTTATCCATATATATATATATACATATCCATACATATATATTTTTGTCCAATGATAACTGTTTTGAGGGTGGATCAGGGAGAAAAAAAGGGAAAAAAAGAGTTACATGATAACTTTATTATGTATTTAAAAGGAATAGCAAGTTATACATAATAGATTGGCAGTTTCATGTGCAATCATCATTTTCTTTATACTACTATGTTATGAAAATGCTTGTTTTATTTTAAATTAAAAATAAAATAAATAAAAATTTTAAAAAAGAAATTGTTAATAATGCAGATTAAGCGTAAAAGTGTCACATGCATATTCATTTTTTCAGAGATCCAGTCATTAAACATTTACCAGCCCATCCCTGATTAACACTAACTGTGATAGGTTTAAAAATAAAAACAACATGCTCTCTCCTCACCAAGGCCTTATTTTACAACCATCTCCACTTACCACAACAAACTTGGACTCCACTTCTGGCTTCCCCAGCCCCTACTCTGTGAAAGTGAGCCTTTTGCCTTATCTTGCTGGTACCACAGTCTCCCAGCCATACCTCCCTTCCATTTTGGGTACCCCTTTATATGTTGTCTTCCTGCATTAGAATGTAAAGAACAAGGACTATCTCTTTTTTTTTAATATTCGTATCCCCAGCATCTAATAAATGAATCCTCTGTCTCTCAAAAATTATTTTCACAAAATTACCTACCCATCACTGAAAACATTCAGTTTCCTACAGATCCAATTGTTATATACCTTTTTTTTTTTTTGAAAAAAAAGACTGGGTCTCCTCATCTTGCCCAGGATAGAAGTATAGCAGCCACTCATGGAGCCATCTCACTGTGATCAACATGGTACTTTTGACCTGTTCCATTTTTGACCAAGACCAATTCAACCCTATTTAGGCAACCTGGTGGCTGGCTCCTACAAGCTCACCATGTTGGTGCTGAGACACCTGATCAACTCAGTTCCCTGTAGCTCAGAATGCCCAAATTCAAGAGATCTTTTGGCCTCAACCTCTCACATTGCTGGGATCATAGGCATGTGGGCACTATGCCTAACCTAGTGCTTGTATTATCAGGGACAAGGATGCATAAAAAAATCACAGATAATTCCTAAAACTTATTTAAGTCTTCAGTAAAAATATGCCTTAGCTTTTATAAGGAAGTAGGAGCAGAAAATAATGACTTATGGGCCAACCTACAGTAAGAAGTAGCCAAAATGATATTCAATAATTGTGTAATGGGAAAAGGTCACAGCCAGCCATGTAGCAAGAGCCAAGAATCACAGACGGACAGTGCCTCACTGGACTCCTCAAAATGTGAAAAATCCTAGAAAAAAAGCTACCAGAACATTGAGTCCATCCACTACTCCATAATGACAATTGACATTGAATGGTGCTTTAGAGTTTGCAAGGGTTTGACATACATTATTTCATTTGAACCTCAGAATAGCCCTTTCAGGTTGATACTACAGGTATTATTTCCTTATCTTACAATGGAGGAAATACACCAGAGTAATTAAGTGACTTTGCTATGGTTTGGGGGATACAGATTTTAAAGACAGGTTTCTACTGACCTCAAGTTCAGTAGTACATCTACTACACAAAAAGTCTTCTTTTTAAAAGATTTATGTGAGGTCTTGGGGTAGGGTGAGAAGAAGGAAGGAAAAAAACATTCATCAAGCACTATGTGCTAAGCATTTTAGAAATATTATGTCATTTGAGCCTCATGGACAAGAATTACACAGTTTGAGATAATACAGATAGCTTTCAGTCTACTGGAGGAAAAAGAGGAGGAAGTTGATAAAATGGGGGAATGGAAGGTGGATGTGCCTGTCAAGGTGCTAATGAGGTGAGAAGGTGCTAACGAGGTGAGAACAAGAGAGGCAGCTACAGAATTGAGGACCCCCCCACAGGCATATGCCTCAACTTTTCTCTTGGGGGAACTGGTCTCCAGAGCGAATAGCAAAAAAAGACAAGAACAGAAAGAGGAGGGGAGGGGTTGTGCAAAGACCTTCATAACATCCATGATGTTTGTCTTTTTGCTTTAGCTAAGTAAATGCCATTTATGCTTATGGTATATAAAGGTTAGTCTATCACGCAGAATAAAAAGTCAGGAACCTTCTGCATTGTCTAAGTTATCAGAGAGAATGAAGTGTTCCACTAAAAATGGCAGAAGAGTTTTAGTATGAAAATAAAGAACAATTCATCTTCCACCCTGCCCTCTCCCTCACCCCTTAGGTCCCATAAGTTGATGTCTTATCCACATGCATCTCTTATATGCATCTCCTCCCCATTCATACAGAGCCATCATCTTATTTCTATTTCAGATTTTCTCCCTATCTCGTCACCTCTTACCCAGACCCCTATGGTAGCCTCCAAATTGAGCTCCCTGCCTCAAGTCTATCTTCACTTCAATCTGCCTGCCACACAACTACCGAAGCAAAGAGTAGCTATCATGTATTGACAGGATAGGGATTCTTGTTCAGTTTTTGTATTGGTGTCAATAATCCCCGAGGTTCTTTCCAGCTCTGAGATTCTGTGCTGCCCAGTTTACATGGTTCATTTTTGTTAATGATACTATCATGCTACTAGTTACTTGGACATGTATTTTGAGTATTACTACTAACACAGCCTGAGCACCCTGGCTTCTGACCACGGCCAGTCAATAGACATTGTGATTTGTGCCTCATGGGCTTATGGACAACAGTCAGTAGACAGATGGAGAGAAAAACAAAGACATTTACATGAATCCTTATCCTCTTTCCTCAATGGGCAGCAATCTCATCTCTCCAAACAGAAGACTGGGTCTCCTGGAATCTCCCACTATGCCCGTAGCAAGAAGGGGCCCATTTTAGGTCACTGGTTACTGATGCTCTGGAGCAGGAAGCTGAGGCCACACTGTGACTTCAGGTAGGTGACAACAAAGGTCTTTGCTCACTCCACTATCATCTTAACACAGTATGTATGTGTTTGTGTGTATGTGTGTATATACACATACATACATACATGCATATGTGTATGTGTATATGTATATATATATATATACAGACATACATATATTATATCTATATCTATCTATATGGTGTGTGTGTGTGTTATGTAAGGCACCATGCTAGGTCCTGGGGATACACTTCAAAGCACCCCACAATCTGCTTCTAATCCACACTGTTCCTTATGTACTTCTCTAGGCAAGTCTTAGCCATCTTGCAAGATTCAGCTCAAATACCACTTCCTGTATGAAGCTTTACAGGAGCCTCACTTTCTCACTCCCCAGAAATACTCTATCCCTACTCTGAATTCTCATAGCACCTTGTTTCCACTACATATCACACTCTGCATTGTATCAGTTATTTGCATACACTTTCCCCTCAGCCTTTGCACTGGAAGCAGACTCCTGAAAGCATGCCTCAGTAAGCCCAGAGATATTCTTCTGTATTTTCTTGTAAAGCCAGAGCAGAGGTCATTGTGATCTAAGGATACCCATGAGTTAAGTGTAAGAAAAAAAGAGTAGCTGCTTAAGGACACTTGTACCACTTTATTCCCAAAATTTATTTACCTACTGAAGTCTAAGCATCTCACTGACCCTGAGAATCATAACAATTGTCATTATTACAGTTGAACTTTGGTACCTGAAAAGTGGTTATAAGGAACTGCTGAGTTTCTTAAGTTTTCAATTTGCCATGTGTTTAATATATTGTGCGAAACCAAGAATGACAATAGTAAGTTAGAGTAAAGCCACAAAAAGAACCCCACACCACCCCCACTTTATTCAAGCATAAAATTGACAAACAAACAGATAAAATCAAGTTGAAGTACACTTCCCTCTTCTTGGTAGAGAGGCAAAGGACTACGGACATAGAATGCCACACATGCTACCAGGCATGGCGACTTTGCTGCTCAAAATTGCTAATAACTTTCTCTTTATTACAAATGATCGTTCAGTGAGGGGTGCTGGGGTTGGGATCAGAAGACAGGGGACTATTAGGAAAAAATAGTTGTATAAATCACAAAAGGCATTCATACAAATTTAAAAAATAGAAGGGGAATACAACTAAGTACAACAGTATTCTAAAAGATATTATATGTTTTGTTTTGTTTTTCACTTCAGGTAAACTGGACTCTCAGGGCCAAAAGACGTCTATACTTTGTAACCTCTTTTAGTCTGTCCCTTCATAGTGATTTATAGTTTATGCCTGCCAATACTTCTTTCCTATATTGATCAGTATCAAGAAAATGTGGAGAGAACTCTTGTGAACCTGTATACCACCTAACTCTTTCTAAGACTTGACCCTCTCAAGGTCTTTTGTACCCCTTCCCTGTATATCATAAATCCAAATGCCCTTAGGGCTCCCATCATTCAAGTTTCTGTCAGCTTTGCATACCTTAATGAGGTCATCAGAGGCACACCTAGTTTCTTTAGCCTTTCTCTATAATTAATTTCTTTGAGTCATTGAATAACTTGGGCTGTCTTCTGCTGGAACTCTTCATTTTCTATAATATCCTGATTTATAATAAGTCAACCAGAATTGAGTGCATTATTCTAAACATGGCTCGTCTTCAACAGAGCTGAAATAATTTCTTCTGACTCATGCTTGCCACTGTGAGTGAGTGGTGACACAGACAGCTCATAATTGTTTGCTTATTTAAGTTTTTGTATTAGATTATTTAACTGCTTATTTCATTGGACTGACCTGAAGAGTTCTTTCCATGACACCTTGCTATTTTTGGAGTACCATTCACCTATCATAGCCTTCTCTTCATTTAAGTGGTTGAAGGCATTGCAGAGTTGAAGGTCTATTCTCTTGTTATTGTCCATTCTCTCCTTGATACCTAATGCATTACCTCAGATCTTTATGGGGATTATTTAAGTCCTTTTTGCCCTTGCTCCCCATCTATCAAGGTGATTTTAAAACTGAGCAAAGAAGTTCTCTTTTCTTTCATGTGAAAGCCCTAGGTCTATCTGGTTGGATATTTGCCTTTTTTTTTTTTCCTTCTATGATTCCAGATGAGTGTTAAAAAAGTGACTAATCTTTGTGGCAGTCTTCACATCATATATATCTCTCCAATTATGTAAGTTAGTACTTACATGTACCCAGTGTCTTTTTCCTCCTAGCCAGATCTTTTTATTAAATGCTTTACCCTTTATCTATGGCCAAATCTTTTGCATGGCACCATATCAAAAGCAGGTCAAGAGTGAGCAATGTATATACTCATTACTTGGTTTTGACACTTTTTCATATAGTTTTTTGGAATTTTAACTTCTGGTTCCCATTTAAATATATCCAAAAGGAAGGAGAACCAACAGTCTCCTTGGAAAAAGTAGTACTTAGTGTTTATTTAATGTTTAAAATATCTCCAGTTTTATTAGAAATAAGCTTCACCTGGGGTTTGATGCAAACTATTGATGGAAGCTATTAGATTTTTGGATATGGAGTAAGTGTAAAAGTAATGCAGAGAACATTAACTCAAGAGCCTTAAAAGGGCACCTTCTACAACCAGTGAGTCATGGATTTTGAACCAACACTCATGATCTAGTACCTGCTGAGACTTGAATTTTTATTTTATTTACAAAGGCTTTTAACAGTCAGAAAGCTTTTAGAGGAAGTATGCCCCACAATCGTCCTCATACACCTAACATCAACATGAACCAGGTGGAATTATACAGGATGGGTTTTTTAAATCCTTGAGGTTACAACTTCATGTTAATAATATTTGTTTTGGGAGGAGAAAAAATAAGGAAGGGAGTTTTCTGTTCAATCCGAAACCAAATGAACATTTAATGGAGTTGGGCTGGTTCAACTGTCTTAGTTAATAAAATTAACAAGGCAGAGTTTGTAAGAAGATGCTACTTAATGATGGAATTTTAAAATGTGAACATTGAGAACCAGGAAGACTTTTTTAAATCTTCTTCAAACCCTGTTCCACCATCATCATCATCAACCTCATCAAAAACAATAATAACAAGCATTTGTTAAATCATTACTACATATCAGACACTATGCTAAGCACCAGAGATTTTTTTTAAAAAGGCAAAAAGATGGTCCTTGTCCTCAAAGAGCTCATATTCTAATGGAGGAGATGACGTGAAAACAACTAAATACATACATGTACAGAGGAAATAAGAGTAATCTCAATGGGAAGATGCTAAATGGGAGGGGGGGTTCTTATAGAAGGTGAGATTCACACTGTCTTGAAGGAAGCCAGGGGTGACAGGAGGTAAAGTGAGGAGTTATAGCATTCCAGGCATAGGGGGATAGTCAGTGTAAATGAATGGAGTTGGAAAATGGGATGTTGTGTTTAAGGAACGACAGATAAGTCAATGGCATTGGATCATAGAGTATGCAAAGGTGACTAAAGTGGAAAGACTGGAAAGGTAGGAGAGTGTCAGGCTGTGAAGGACTTTAGAAGTCAAACATGAGGTTTGGTATCTGATGCTAATTGAGAGCTAAATGGGAGCCACCAGAGTTTATGACGTGGAATGGAATGGGGAGAGGTGGCATGGTCAGACTTGTGCTTTAGGAGGGTCACTTTGATGACTGAGTGGAGGATGGGAGTACCTTGTACAGTAAATAACCACGTGAATCCCAACAACCTCAAAGGTCAAACGTATAGGAATTCCCCATGGCCTTTTTGATCTCACAGAATTCTGAAAGCTACAGACAGATAAATGCTGTTCATATTTTCAAGAGGGAGAATAAAAGCTTCTTAAGGGTACGGACCATTTCATTTTTTATCCATATATCCCAAATGATCCTTATCCTCCCTGGGTCTCAATTTTCTCATCTGTAAAATTATAAGATAGTACTAAATAGCCTCTGGGGATCCTTCCAACTCTAAATCCGTGATCCTATAAGAGACACATAATAAATATGTTATCAGAATGAATAGTAAAAGAAAAGAGGTTGGAGGACCTCCTTATCCTTGTGAGTTATTAATTAACTATAATTGTCTTTATGGTGGTAGGGTTCCATAGAAAAACTTCAGGTGTCATTTGGTATGCAGACTAAGGGAAAATGTTCCTGAACCTCCAAGGGGAATACCTATGATGAAATTTTGGCATGCCCTGTGTAGAAAGAGACACCTAGAAACTTTGTCTATACCTCAGGTGAATAGATCATTGGTAGCAGGAATCATGGAAGAATTTTGCTCAGGACACTTTATTTTCTCACCTAATGGGTGAGTGGGTAACTTCCAATTGACCACAGGTCTCTAATGCCTATAGGGAAAACCCTACTTGTTCTGGAATCTCCATTGTGACAAAGATTTTCTTCTGACCTAGGAACTTTGAGTTTTCTTTTCAAATTTAATCAATAATTCAACTTGGAGAGTTCCAGTTTTGTTATAGTACTTGACACACAAATGACCCCTAAACAGAGGTAGCCGTTGGGGAATTTTCTTGACAAAGAGGAATGGGACCTCTTGGGAAAGGTGACCACCATCAGTGGGTGTCTGGTGACTGTGGACCAAAGAGAGCAGCCCAAACTGAAAGTAAAAGAAATGTATTTGCCTGCTAAGGAAGATTGCTCTTACTGAATGAATAGCAGCTTCAGCTTCCTAGGATACAGATTTGATTTTTGTAACCTTTCAGGCCTACGTAGAATACAATCAACAGCCTTCTTCAATAACTCAGAATAAGTAAGTAAAGCATTTCACAGGAAGGGGAGAAGGAGAGAAGTAGTATGATCAGCCAAGGGAGAAAAAGGTGAATATTCGGAATGCAACTTGTATTTATCGTCAGAAAAAGAAAATATGCCTTGTTCAAGGGCAAAAGGCAAGGGGAAGTGACAAATATTTTTACAATTAGAAATGAAGTCCTTTTAGATAAAATTGCAGCGTCTCTTATCCAAGGACAACGAGTAGTTGTTACAACAATAGATCAGACCAGGGGTCAGCAGGCTATGTCCCAAGTGTCAAATTCAGTCTTCTGCTTGTTTTCATATGGCAAAATGCAAAAACCATTCTGAGCTCATAGGCAATACAAAAACAGGTAACAGGCTAGATCTGACCCTTCATTAAGACGATATGCTTTACTATTCTTGCATAGTTTGTTATATTTTATTTCTCCTTTAATAGAGATTGAAGACTTTGTAATATTTAACCACCAGGTTGTAATGTTTAACAACCAGGTGGTTGGGGGAGATATTCCATCAAAATTTTGCAAAATAATTATAGTTCCATTCCATCAAAATTTTGCAAAATAATTATAGTTCCTCTTTTTCCCTCATATACCCCTCCATGAGACAAGAAGAAGACAGGAAGAAGAGCCAGTAAACCCATGTTGCTATTCAAACATCGAGACAAACTGATTTGATTTCTCACCTAAAGGGTAAAGGGATGATTTCCAGTCAAGCCCAGGTCCCTAACCCCTATGAGGACAGCCCCACATATCCAGGGAACACTAAAAGGGTCTAGGCCTTCCATCTGACAAGGGAGGCTTAATTTTCTTCTCTTTTCCTTTCCTTTTCTATATTGCTTTGAATTGGGGAAGGCTTTCTCTAAGCAACATGATAGACATTAACTTATCAAAACTTTGTAAAATGATATCTGTTTGTTAAATTGTATCCCCATGTATTTGGAAGTATGGTGGAATTTTAATTACTGGCTTTGATCACAAACTATGCCACACAAACTTTTTCTGAGACTATTTAATATAAGGCACTATTAGAGATACAGAAACAGGATGATGAAGAATCCCTTGAAGTCAGTAAAGAGGTCTTCAGGACTTGGAACTATGGACTTGGTCAAACACACTCCTGTAGATTTGCTGAGGGCGGTCAATACTAACATGAGAGAGAGAAATGTTTTGTACCAACTGTTCTTACTATACCAATTTGTAAATATTCTTTTCTAAATGCTATTAAACCTGGCTAGTATCTACCAATAATCATGATTTGAAGCACATGTTGGGGGCTCATGAGCTTTAGAAAGTTTTAGAATCTCTTTCCCCAGGGACAGCTAGGTGGCACAGTGTATAGAGCTCCAGCCTTGAAGTCAGGAGGACCCGAGTTCAAATCCAGTCTCAGACACACAACACATATTAGATGTGTGACCCTGAGCAAGTCACTTAACTTCAATTTCCTAGCAAAAAGCAAAAAAAAAAAAAAAGAAAAGAAGTCTCTTTCCCCTCAACCCCTCAAAACCAACTCTAGGCCTGTAGTGTCAAACTTAAATAGAAAAGGATCCTTGCAAAGCTCATAGTGACTTAGAAAACTACAAATTAATATCATCTATATTTTATTATATGTTAATTTTTTTTTTGGTTAAACGTTTTCCAGTTACATTTTAATCTTGTTCCCTCTTTTAGAGGTTTTTTTTTTATCCCAATTGATATCTTGAGGAAATCCTATATTCCTATAAATTGCCTCAACTGTCCAAGCCTCAGTTTCCTCATCTGCAAAGTAAGGAGGTTGTATTGGATGATATCCAAAGACCCTTTCCTGCTCTAAGGATTTCCTCTAGGTCTGCGATTCTAACTCGTTATTTCCAACTGATGTAGATGAAGCCTGTGAAGTCTTATTCTATCTCTAATGCTAAAGAAAAGCTCCTATTAATGACAAGCTTTCTACTTTCAAAAGTAGAAAACTTAGGGTTAGAAAATATTCAGATATGTAGCTATATTTATAAAAAAAGTAGAACAATAATCCCAAGTCTGGGCTAGTCAGAGTTGATATTCACAATTCTGAGTTAATTCTTTTTCCAGACAAGTTTTACTGAATGATTTGATTCCTAGTTTTTACAGGTGTGAACGGAGGCTTTTTATCAACATGAATAACTATCATTATTAATAATAATTCAAAGTACTAAAAATTGACATTTAAATTTATAAATAAGATCACAGCCACTGACCTATTTCACTGGGGAAAAAAGAACAAAGGAGTTTGCAAACCATTCTGAAATTCCACCTAAATCAATTAGGATGTTAAACCCATGCATAATATAATGTTTAATAAAAATGCTTTAAAGGGAAAATTGTCTGGTTTTAAATTGAATGAATACAAAAGATGACCCAAGGATACCAAATCGCTGCTTGCAGGTTCTTCGACACCAGACTCGATCCCTGCTAACGGAGACTGACTAATAGTTCAACAGTAATTGGAATATTAATAGAACGTGTCATTCTGATTTTGTAGAATATGCATCAGAGTATTTTACCTAACTCCTCTGGATTGATTTGAGAGCAGCAGAGAATAATCTGACTGTCTAAGGTTTTAGTCTCTTCCTTTCAAAATGTTCACATGTTTGCACGTGGTGTTTGAGGACATACTCCAAATAGTCAATCCATTTATAACGGGATTAGTAGGATGATATTGATTCCTGTTGGAGATATTCAGTTTGTAGAGTGTTACTGTTTTCACTAACTACCTGTAAATATATCCTGGGTATCATATTGGGTTAATTCATAAGCTTTTTCTCCCTTGAGGGAATTGAACTAACAGCTGCTCTGTGTCAAAACTGCTATCCTGAGAGGCTCTGAGCTAATTTTCTTCTCAGTAAATAGGAATAAGACTTCACACTTTCGTATCGTTGTTACTCAATCCAAACAAGGTGTTAGATTCTGTACAGAATGAACCATGAAAAATCATTCCCACCCAACGGTCTTACAGTCTAAATTAAAGACAAACAGGACCCTTTGAATAATCAGCTGCCTCTGATCAGGGAATAAAAATGAGAGAGGTGAGGAGTTCAGGAAGTCATGTTGTAAGCCTATAGTCTGACTAGGGAGGTAGACTCGGTCACGGATCCGCATTATGATTATTCTGAGCAAAGGACACTGAGTCTTTAAATTTCAGATGGCTCAAGTTTACCCACATTTACCACATTTAAAAGAAAAAAGGGGAGGAAGGGTGGAGACCAGGCCATATGTTATTTCGACAATGCCTTGACATAAAAAATAATGGACTCCATGTTTGTATGTTTAGAGCTGGTCATTAGTCTCTGATAAGTTAAAGGAAATCAGTGAACTTTGCTCTCAAAACATGCCAGTGTTCCTCAAACCATGTCCAAAGGGCAAGATCAGACTCTAAGGATAGTGTTGTAAACAGGGGCCTAAAGAATGCCTGGAGATTTTAGACATGATGGTTTGGTGCCTTTTGCTTTCCCTAGGATAGCATACCCATTCCATGTAGGTAGAGGGAGATGCCTGGGAGTGAGGGAAAAGGTTTAATTAATCTTAAATATCTTTTCAATTTAAGTATTGTAGACCTGGAACAGGTCCTGTACTAACATGATTAGCAAATATTGACTTCTGAGTCCAATAATAATGTGTCATCTGAAACCCTTGATAAGTAACATAAGTACTTAGCGTGCATCTTATTAAATTAGGCAAGGTATGGTGGAGGCACATAACATAAAGACATTGAAATGAAAAATCAGGCCTAAAGGTTTTAACATCGATTTTTAAAAGAGCAAAAACTCACAAAGAAAAAGAAAACCTACCTCCTTCAGTCTTCTAACCTAGGAACATAAGCTGTCTATTTTCTCCTGATTGGGTGGGGGGAGTGTAATAATTTCATGGGGCAACTCTGGTAAACATTCACTATTTGTGACTTTTTGACAGCTGTAATCAATCAACAGATTATGTATGATGACCATATAATTTTAGTTTTATGGAAGGTTAACTTACACAGATTATGAGCTTTTGATGTTAAAATACGGAAGAAAGAGCCATGTCACACTAGTACGCCTGTGAATATGGTAAATATAACTTATCCAACTCCCTTCATAAGGTTTAACTTAAAAATGTGTACAACAAGTCAACCAAGAAAAGAGTTAAAAGATGTGATCCTGTTCAGCTGCAACCTGACAAATCTTACTGTATTGATTAG
The DNA here is from genome assembly GCF_900497805.2 of Vombatus ursinus. Taxonomy (NCBI): domain Eukaryota; kingdom Metazoa; phylum Chordata; class Mammalia; order Diprotodontia; family Vombatidae; genus Vombatus; species Vombatus ursinus. The sequence goes on along the minus strand of NW_020954556.1, from coordinate 22,552,206 downwards.
TTTTCAAAGGCCGTAGAGCATGTATACTAGACTTACAATAGGACTGGAATGGGGTGGGGGGAGAAGCTCCCGATGTCATCAAAGCAAATGGCCTGTGAATGTTGCTTCAAAGCTTGTCGTTAGTTGCCAGGGTATTTTGCCACAAAGCTTGTAAAGAGGTTTTCCTGGAGGGGAAGGTATGACAAAATGCATTTCTTGGCAAGATGACTTCTGCTCAAATAGCAGGACACATTAATTCTTGCTTGATACACAAAATTAATTAGACGATTAACATTCTTTATGAATTTTTGCCAGAAACTTTTTTTTCTTAAAAAAAAAACAACCTAGGAATAGACCCCAGGCTTTTTCTGTACTCTAATGAAATTGCAAATTGACTTGTGTTCAAATGATGCTTGACTAAAATGAACAATTAAAAATGTATAGCTAACAATGAGATGGATCAGCTGATCTTTTAAGGATTAATTAATTCCCTGAACCATCTTCCTTATGTAACATAGGAAAAAGGAATAGAATATTTGTGTCCAATAGAATTATTGGACACAAAATTAACAATGAATCAGGCAGGTCAAAATATCGAGCAATCTCTTTATCATCTATCTTTCATGTACTCATCTAGTGAGCTATGGATAAATTTATCTGTTGTAACAGATGTAGAGCCTGAGTTGTACTGATGTAGAGAAACCTATAGAAAAATATATCAATGCTTATATACATGGGGGAAGGCGAGTATATAATCATAGAGATATACAAGCAAAGACTTTTATACAATTATGCCATAAGGTAGAGTGACCCCACTGGTGTTATTTATTCCACTTGAAGTAGAAAAGATTTGACTGTTTCTGATTAGCAACCCGTTAGCTTGAAGGCAGCCAATAGACTTAACCGATCATTATATTTTATTAGGAATAAGAAATGCTTTAGGTATTTCAATAACGTATGCAAAAAACTTAGTTTTATTTCTTAATTATCCTTCTATGCTAACTTTGAGAGGTAGCATGGGGTAGTGAATAGAGGACTGGCCGTGGAATAAGTAATAATTGGATCTTAGTCTTGGTTCTAACATTCTAGTGGTATAATAATGGTGAGTGATGGGAGTGGTGTATAGTCTAATCCAGCCGCTATTTGACCAGAAAACCTATCTACAAAATCCCAGTTGGATGCAAAGACAAAAGCACCAGATCTTGGGGCAGCTAGGTGGTGCAGTGGATAGTGCCCTGAAGTCAGGAGGACCCAAGTTCAAATCTGACCTCAAACCAAACACTTGACACTTACTAGCTGTGTGACCCAGAGCAAGTCACTTAACCCCAATTGCCTAAAAATAAAAAAATAAAAATAAAAAAAAAGCACCAGGTCTGGAATCAGAGGAGCTGGGTTCAAATTCCTGCTTTCCTACTTATGTGATTCAGATATCTGATCTTCCAAACATCTCAAGTTCACAGTTTCCTCACCTACAAAATGAGAAGGGATTAGACTACATGATTGTTAAGGTTCTTTCCAGGTCTAAATTTATAATCTTCTGAAAGTAATTTAGCCACTTAGTGTCCCCAGACAATTCTCTAAGTTATAGATCACTTGCCTATCTGCATTTGGGGAGGGAGTTCCCCAGGCTAATTAAATCAGAGGTGGGGGCTGGGGACACACCATTCTCTCGACCCTCTCCTACTTTGCCTACTCATAAACACTTGCTAAAGACATTTCCAAATTTTAAAGTTCTCCCTTACATATTAGCAAATGTATGGGTGTCTATTTGTAATAACCTCATGGAATACTTGACTTACTTTATGTTGTATGATGATGTTTTGAGTCAAATGATGGAAAGATGAAAAGACCTGTGTATTGAAATAATTGTCAGACACACACCAGTGTGGACTGTTTGCCTTGTCAAGAATGGTCACTTGTTTTCTTTGTCTGAAGCAAAGATTTCAGATACAATAGGAATAAATTGGAATCCCTGGAGCCCAGCACGGAACTTGATACAAAAAAAGGACATAGTTTTCTTGCTCAAGACCTGCTCTTCTTATTTAAATAGGCAATGCTTTGGAAAATGTCGTGTTTTGTTTTTTTTTTCTTTCACTGCCCTTAAGTCAGATCTTCTCCCCACCAGTATTGTGCAGAGTCAGCCTAAAAGGTGGATTTAGTATTGAGGGAGTTGGTAAATGTGACTTTATTGTGCTTTATCCTCCCTACAGGGCATTCTGAAGAGATGAATAATAAGTGGGAACAGGAAGAACAAGTTTCCAGTCCCGTCAAATTAATTAGACTAGTGTAGAATGAAGTGAGGTTTGCCGTTAGGTAAGTTGAAAACACGTAAAGAAAATCACCCAAGCAAATTCCAAACTGTTCTCCATGTTTATTATTTCTGGAAGAGTGAGATATACATACAGCTGCATATAGATGAAGCATCTTTGTGTACATAAACAGATAGTACAATATATCTGTGCACATGGGCTTATATGCATGCTTTTCTATTTCTAGATCTATAGTTTTCTATATAATTTATATTCACATCCATACATCTATATCTGTATTTATACGTAGAAGCTGGGAAGAAAACGGAGGCCCACGAGTAAACACAACTTGTTATTTAAAAAAAGAGAGAGAGGAAGGAAAGAAAGAAGAAAGGGAAGAAGAAAGAAAGATGACTATGTCCAACACTTTTACTTACAGGAGGAAGATGTTGCCCAAAGCCCAATTCCACATTAAGGACTGTGGCAGGTAAGGTTATAAAGCACTTCATGAGTGCAGAGGGAGCAATGCAATTTGGTTGTTGCTTTTTCAGGTTATAGTCAGGTGCTCTTTTATACATTGTCAGACCCACAGTTCCTGCAAAGCTAAAGCTATAGGGCAGATAGAGAGGAAAAAAAACAGCTGAAAGGTGCACTTCCAGACACAGAAGTTGTTAATTGTCCAATCGTTTCAGTCGTATCTGACTCTTCATGACCCCATTTGGGGTTTTCTTGGCAAAGATACTGGAGTAGTTTGCCATGTCATTCTCCAGTTCATTTGACAGATGAGGAAATTGAGGCAAACAGGGCTAAACGATTTGCCCAGGGTCACACAGCTGAGTAAGGGTCTGAGGCCAGATTTGAACTTAGGAAGATGAGTCTTTCTGACTCCAGCCCCACTCTCTATCCACTGCTCCTCAGCTGCCTTAGATGCAGAGGTAGGATGGGGCAAAGGGGAGGCTTTGTGTGTGTTTTAAACATCTATTTTGGTTTATGTGATTTCAGTAGAATGGACTGCTTCAAAAATTTTCTTTTGACTATTGAAACCATTAGCTTCCTAATCGGTTGAATACAGGCAAGGTTTAATTATTTTCCCAGCAGAGTCAGACTAAGCATCCATTATGTCCATTAATTCAATTCAACAAATGTATATTAACCACCTACTATGTGTAATGCATTGTGCTAAGCAGTGAGTATATTAAGATGGAAACTAAAACAGTCCTTGTCCTCAGGTCCCTTATGTTCTTTCTATGGACTGGTTATCCTGGTGGAGACGGAGTGCCCATTATTCTGCTTTGCTCTTCAAAGAAATGCAGGTTTCCTCTTTAACCACTTTCCCCTTCTACTTAAGTCCAGGCCTGACTGTACAACACACCAGTATATTTAGTTCAAATAAATTACACCATGACTCCTCACCTATTGTGTACAGAGTACTGGATTAGTTTTCCAGGTACTGAAGAAGAGAAAATTTTTAGATAGTACATTGATCCTGCCTTTAGGAAGCTTGTTGTTTAGTAAGGATACATGCCACATAAATAAACAGATACACCACAACACAATATATATAAGTGCATCAGGGAGGGGACATGTATATAGTACTTTAAGGTTTGCAAAGCACTTACATTCACTCTTGTTCAAGCTTCACCATAACCCTGTGAAACAGTTACTACAGATACTGTTATCCCCATTTTACAGATGAGAAAAGCCAAGACTCAGAGTGACTCTGCCAGAGTCTCTCAAAATCCCCAGTGCAACTAAGCACCTAGGGTGGGATTGAAATCTTTATATCTACCTAAATTCTAAGTACATCATTCTTTCTATTACATCACACACTGTAGAGGAAGGGCGTTATGGCTTGAGGGCATCAGGAAGACCTTGAGGAGGTAGTATTTCAACTGATCATAAAGGATCGATAGGAATTCCTTCGGGTAGGGAAGGGTGTCACTCTAGGCACCAGGGAACAACCTACACAAAGGCAGAGGACAGAGAAAGTGCATGGTGAGGGCAAGTGGCAGAGTTCGGTTGGAGTCTAAGAATACATGGAGAGGAGTAGTAATGTATGGAGAAAAGTGCCAGCTTGTTATATTGAACCAAAGCAGTTTGGTGAGTGTAAATAAATTTCTCTTGGAACCCTTACTAAATGAAATTGTCTACTTAATCACATGAGGGCTTATAAATGAGTTTTATCCTTTGTGGGACTACCAGTTCCCGGAACTATGCTCCCATAAATCGTCTTCCTCCTTTAACCTCTTTGGGAGCCATTTTGTCATGCCCTTCATTTTAGAGCTCAGTTTTGCCAGCATTAAGCAATGCCAGTAGAACACATTCATACCTGGCAGTCTTTCCAGGGGCTTTTTCTGTCCCTGAGAACAGAATTGGTAATTGCAACCGATCTTGTCGGCTGCTTTATATCCCACCCTGCTGCATCTAGCATCTTATCTTCAATAAAATTTCAATGGTGAGAAATGAAGCGCCAGCCCTCAGTTAGTGCTCCACAGTAAATGCCAGGCAGGGAGCTATTTGTTACCATTTCTCCTCTCCATTCCACCCTACAATTCTTCCCCTCCCTCCTTTTCCATTCTTTTTTTTTACAGGACAGAGGAAAACAGAGCACCACCCCCTCTTCCTTGCCCTAGTTATCCCTGGGAACTAGTGAAAATGATGATGATAAAAAGTAATTTAGTGTTAATTTAGGCAGGTGATGCCAGGAAAACAGAAAGGTATCTCTGCCCTTTGAGTGTCAAAAAGCTTGACTGGACTCCACAGCTCTCCCTTTTCCAGGGTACACACAGCTGTCCTTCAGTCTTGTAAGCAGGGTCTGTCATTTCCTAAATGGAAGAAATTAATGCCTACAGTGAGTAACATTTCAATTAAAATTCATCATGGACAACAGGCTTTATATCTTCTTTGAACAAAGTGAATCATTTTTGTGCCGGGAAATGGGCTTCATAAACCTCCATTGTCGTGGAATGCCTACTTCCAGTAGAACTTGTTTTATATCAGTAAATAAAACATCATATGACATTTTTGTCACTTCTTATGTCTGGATGCTGAAGAAAATAATGGGAATGCTCAGAGGTTATGGGACATTGTTTATCAAGGAATGTGTGTGACGCCACAAAGTATAAGTAACGCTAGACGTCTAGATGATTGATCCCTCCTGCATATTTTAAAGCTCCCTTCATTGCTTATCGAAACCTTTTAGGTAATGCACTCCTCTCAGATATCATTTTATGTTTGAAAAGCTTTATAATTCATAATGAAAAGTTGCTAGTTACCCCAGTGAATCCATAGCTTCAATTATTCCGTGTGCAAATGGTTGGACTGCATTTTGACCAATGTTTATGGTGTTTGGCAATTTTTCAGTAGCTACTTTGCTCTGATATGATTAATTTCTTGCATAATATGTGGCTTTTCATGTATGGGACTGGAAGTAGGCAAAAAGGAAATGAAAGAGCTTGTGTGTTTCAGCTTTGAAAATGTTTGAAATATAGCATCCCAAACTTAAGAATTCCAATCATGATGCCAGTTAGAAACAGATAAAAATGATCAAGAGATATATGAACATGTTGCCATATGAAGACTGGTTCAAAGAATTTGGGATGTTCAGAGTAAAGAAGAGAAGACTGAGGGAGAATATGATAGCTTTTTTCAACATTGAATATTTGGTTCAACTTGAAAAACAGTCAGACGGAAGATGAGTTAGGTTTAATGGAAAAGCTTCCTAATAATTAGAGTTCTCTCCAAATGGAATGGTCTACTTCAGGAGGTTATGAGTTCCCCCTTACTGGAGCAAAAGTTGGATAATTACTTATCAGGGATGTTATAGAAGGGAGTCTTGTCCCAAAATGTGTTACAGTAAATGGTCTCTGAAGCTGTGATTCTGAGATCCTCTGCTGATGAGACTGTGGAGTCAAAGTTCTACTTTTCCATCAGATGTGTCAGCCCTTTTACTCTATCATAAAACCAGGACTTCCAGGGTAAGGAATGAGGGAAGCCTTATAGTTAACCATTATAAATTGTAACTGCAAAGGGAATCTGAGTGTCTTTTGATCAATGTGACTCTTCTAACATTAGCTATGAGGATTCTTGTCAAATTACATAAAGCCTGTCTTGTCACATGTCCTGTGGCCATATGTACTTGGAGAGAGGGAGGGGAGAGAAGGTACCCCCTTATAAAGAAAAATACTAGTACTTGGGAAAAAAAGTATTCTAAGGCATCTTATGAGTGGCAGGCAATTTGAAGTCGACTTGTCACTAATGATCAGAACAAGCCGGAAAAACATTCAGCCTATGATATGAGTAAACTGATAGGGTAGAAAATGGAGTGCCAGACCCTTGAGTTAAGAAGAACTGAATTTGAATCCATCCTCAGACACTAACCAGCTGGTGTGACCCTAGACAACTCACTTAATATCTATCTCAGTTTCCTCCTCTGTAAACTGCAATAAACAATAGTTCCTACCTCCCAGGGTTATTGTAAGGATGAAATAAGATAATGTTTGTAAAGCATTTTGCAAACCTTAAAGCATTATGTCAGTGTTACTACTACTACTACTACTACTACTACTACTACTATTACTACTACTACTACTACTACTACTACAGAACCTCCATCTCCTCTAGGAAGTCTTCCCTAGTCCCATTCCTCCCATGTTAGTAACAATTTTCTCTATAATAATAGCTAACATTTATAGAGAGTTTAAAGATTTTCAAGATACTTGACATGTGTCACCACATTTGATCCTTACAACTCTGTGAGGTAGACGTTATCATTATCTCCATTTTATAGATGAGGAAACTAAAGCTGAGTAATGTTGAGTGACCTGTCTGAGGTCACACAGCTACTAAGTATCTTAGGCAAGATTTGAACTCAGGTCTTTCTGACTCTAAATCCAGTGCTCTAATCACTGCACTACCAAGCTGCCCTAGAACTTTAATAGCACTTTGTATTTTTCCTTTATAATGTACTTATCATGTAATAATGTGCACTGTAGTTATCATTCTCTCATCTCTTAGCAAGACTGTGAGTTCTTTGAAGAGACCATGCCTTATTTAAACTTTGTGCCTTCCCAACTCCTAGCATGGTGCTTTGCCTAACATTGGTGCTTAATAAATATGTGTTTTATATGTTACAGGCCTCGATTCAGGTGCTATGTAATTATGATCAGCAACTATACTTACTCTTAAAATAGCAAGCCAAGGTCAAGACCTAGGTGCTGGACAGTCATCAATTTATCTCAGAGAGCCTATGTTTATTGACACTCAGGTTCTCATAATACAGAGGGAACTTCCTGGCAGAAAAGTGAGTTAATGGGACATGAATACAGAGCTAGAGAGAAAAGACACAAGACTTCTATGAGATAAGAGCTGCTAATTACCAGAAAATTGAAGAAGCAAGAAAGTTACCAATAATGGTAAATGTCTAATAGGGTTGTCAAAGACCATAAGCTCAATTAATCAGTCAACAAGCATTTATTCAGAACATATAATGTACCTAGAATTGGGATAGTGATCCCACAAGGAGAATGAGCAGAATCAGTCATTCAGGTAAGAAGAAAACTGTGACTCAGTAGAATGATGAAAACTGGAAAGGAAAGGGTATCCAGAAGCAAAGGGTGGTCAACAGTGTCATACACTGTACAGAAGTCAAGTTACTGAGCAAAGGTTATTGAATTTAGTAAGAATGAAATAATTAGTGATGTTGGAGAGGAAGTCTCAGGAGAGCCATGTGAATGAAAATTAAAAGGAATGAGACTAAGAAGAGTGGGAGGTGAGGAAGTGGAGACAGTCAATGCAGACAACTTCATCTAGGGAGTTTGACTTTGAAAGAGAGGAGAGGATTCCAGTGGTAGCTTCCAGGGATGGTAGGATCAAGTAAAGGGTTTGCTGCTGTTGTCACTGTTGTTGTTACTCTTTTAAGGATAAAGGACATTTATGCATGTTTGAAGGAAGCAAAGAAGAACCGGTGGATAAGGGAGGGGTAACACTTGGGTAGAGGGAGGGGATGACCAAATAGGCAAGCTCTTGGAGGAGGGGGGCCATCACCAGTCATCCTGACCTATGTCATGCCACTGGACTCTAATAACTCTGGAGGAGAGAGTGGGGCTGATGACTTTGCACAGCTCTGCCTCACTTAAATCCAATTCACTTGAAATTCAAGACATCACCCTCCTAATGTCATTGGTCCTCTTCGAGAATGAAGGACAAACAACAATAATCTTGGAGGAGAATAACATCAAAGCCTCAAATAGAGGACTTGTTGGTAAGGAAAAGTTCTGACTCATTCTTTAAGAAAGGAGCAAAGGAGGGTGGGGAAAGTAGACTTGTGGGGGAAAGGGAATTGTGATAGATGCCCTCTATTTTTTCAATAAATTGTGAGGTGAGCTCCTCTGCTGAGAGGGATATTTGAAAGTGATGATGTAGGTGGCTTGTGATACCAAGAGAACAGGAAAAAATTGAAACAAGAGAGTCTAAATTAAGTAGAATGGTTTAAACAGGCTCAGGTTACATGTGCTCATGTACAGAAAGGCTCATAGGTTCCTTTTTTTTTATTAATACTAATATGTCCTGATAACAATATAGTGTGAGTTTCAAACACTATCAAGAACAATTTATACTTGCCAGTAACCATGTGTAGAAACTCACCTATCTACAGAGGACCCCTGCCAAGATTCTGAAAGGCATTTGAGACTGTCAATGTGATTTGGGGGTGAGTTGATAGTAATTACGTCAGATTATCTCTCTGATGTGAACCAAGTAAAATAATAAAAGAGTTCATTAGATGGTGCTTGTAGAAGATAGAGGCTTTAAGAATGTGGCTTGGTAATATAGAATCTGCTTAACTTACACAAAAGGTACCCTGGTGTGCATTGTTGTCAACACTTTTTTAAGGAGTGCTTATGTTGTTGGTTGGCTTTAAATGACTAAATTGTTCATTAAGGTTGGGCAAGGCCTATCTCGTTACTTAAGGAGAGGAATAGCTTTTTGTGAATAGGTAGGTTTCTGAATATGGGCCATAACACTTCTATCTTAATGATGTATCACGAGCAAGTGTTATGGCCCATATTTGTGAGTGTTAGTATATCGTCTTTTGCCTCTTTTTGTATCTCCAGTGCTTAGCACAGTGCCTGGCACAGAAATACTTAGTAAATGTTGAATTGAACTGAATTATTGAATATATGTATACATATGTATGTATACATATATATATAGACATGTATATAAATTTCTCATACTGGCAAAATCACAAGTCCTTGATGTGTTGATATTGACATGCCTTTATGTAGTACAGATAGATAGAAATACATGTATATGTGTATATATGTATGTATATATAATACTTATATATTCTACAGCTGCATCTGTTTTACAGTCATTTATTCTAAGTTCAACATTTGTTGAGAACCTACTGTGTACTGAGTAATGTATGAACATGAATAAAGGATGATAGTACTGCAATGCCTATAGTAGTAGGTGCTCTGTAAATGTTTGCTGAATACATGAATGAATGAATGATGATGAATGAACGAATGAATGAAGATGAACATATTAATTTCCCCATAGGAAGATAGTATGGCATGCACTAAAAGTGCCTTGAACAAGAGGTCAGGAGATCTGTGTTGTATGACCTTAGACAAGTTACCACAGTTCTAGGGGCTTTAGTTTTATCAGTTTAAATGAAGACCAGATGATTTCCAAGGTCCCTTTGATTTCTAAAATTGTGTGATTCTATGATTGTTCTTCGAGTGAGTCTCTATTAAGCCTATAGACACTATGAGTCTGTATGTTGATTACTTGTTACTGCTTATTTGTTCAATTATTTTCTCTAATAGTGGGGACAAATGTACACTTGTAACCCTTGTGAATGGCACATATTTAGGAGATGTTCATTATTGGTTAAGAGGTACAGTTGACTGCTATGACCTCATTGGCCAAGTGGAACTAACTCATATGGTGTTAGTTAAAGCATAGTATTGTGGTGGTGGGGTAGTACTCAATTTTTCCTTTCATACCTTTATTCTGTTAGCAGACTTACCAAGAGCACAACGAGATAGATCAAAGCTGTTTCAAATGTACCACATTCTCTGAGTACTCCAGAATCAGTGTAGACACAGAAGGGCATAATGTAGTCTGACACTGAAGAGTCAGTATCAGGTCTAGTGTCTAACACCCCAGGTTCAAAACCTCCTTCTTAGGTAGGTGTGATCTTGAGCACCAGTAGAGGCCTGCCTCAGTTTCCTGATGAATAAAATGAGTGAACTGGAAGAGATGATATCTAAACTTCCTTCCAGCTTTAACTGTGGGACCTAATAATCCTTTCTTTTTCCAAATACTACTGTATCTTCTACACAGTGACATTTTTTTTTATTTCATTAGACCTCCAGCACTCAGTATGTCAGGCAGATTGTTATAATAGTTTCTATTTTTTAAAAAAAATTATGTTATAAAAATATTCTGTTACAAGAAATACATCTTCTATAGGGTTATAATGACAAAATTTCTCTCCTTTTAAAATGAAAGATGGCCTACTCAGATCTCAAAGAGCATGCCAATTTTCTCCTTGCTGTTTCCACCACCCCCACTCCCACCTCAAAGAGCATGAAAATAAAATAAAATTATCACCTTGAAGAAACAGAATCACCTGCTGGAACCATCAGCTAAGTTTATTTGAAAGAGATCCCGAGTTTGTCAACTTTGCCCTCCCTAACAGATGTCCCTGAAATCAGTGGGAATAGGGGATTTCAAAGAACATGGAAGGAACTCTGTTAGCTCAGCCAGATGGAAGGGAAAAGAAAAAAAAGTCCAGAGGGTGGGAGTGGAATTAAGCAATGAAGTATAACTGCTCAAAATAGAAAACAAAGAAATATACTTACATCCAAAAACGGATTTTCATCCTTTTTTCGTTTGATAAGATAATTTTAGCAATGAGAAGACTTAGGTAGTAGAGTCAGGAGATAACTTTGAATGGACTGAAAATGACTGAAAATATCTTCATTTTTGTGAGGACTAATAAGGAAAAAAATATGCATTTAAATTATCCATGCCTGCCCCTAGGTTTCACCTTATTTTTCCTTGCTGGCTACAGGCAGAAAAACAGAGTAAAGCAATTAGAAAGTGATGAAATATCCCTGGAAAGGTGAATGCAGGCCTTGCTTTTTCTCTATTTACTTACAGATGAACACACCCTTGAAATAACTATAAACAGCTGAGAACTGTTAGAAAAACTTCACATTTTTCCAACTAAAAAATGTCAGAAAGCAATCCTGAGCAGTTTATTGTCCTCTAGCAATATGGTTTTTTGAAACTATTTATTTATGGTAATATATCTTCTCATATGTGCCCATATACAATATTAATTTATTGGTTGTAATTCCTGATGTGTTTTTATTAAGAAAAACTGAATATGTTTACATCAGAAAATACTCACTAGATTGGGTTGGCAAACATTAGGCTAATATTGGAGGGTAGGGAAAATGGAGACACTGGAAAAAAAAATAAATGAGAGAAGGATGCTTCAAAACCATAGGTCCCCAAAGAGAAAATCTTCTGGTTTATGAGGAGACTTCTCTTATATGAGGTTGAGATTCTTAGTTAAGACTGCCCCTTCAACTCAATTAGTAGAAAGAGTCCTCTGTATACCCTTGATTATTTGGTTCACCCCAATTTTTCTGCTTTTCCTCCTTCCTCTCTATTTCTGTAATAAGCCATTTCCCAAGTAGGACATTGGATCCCTGGGAAAAAAAATATAAAGACATGAGTATTGATAATCTGAGATTGATTTTCTTTTTTTAAATGTGTATGTCAATTGCATATGCTTTGCCTCATGGCCATTATGGAAATATCAGGGTTTAATTGGCAGCTGTGAATAGCAGCACCTGCAAACAGCTCAGGGCTTGTTCCTGTGGTCTGGCAACATTCTTACTTTATACTTTAAATAAAGGCTTACTCACTGAGACAGAAATAACTGACAATGGATGATTGATGATTGCCCATCACGCAATGGCTGACATCTACCATTCACTAGGTCCATTTACAATCTCACTTCCAGATTTCATTAACAGGGGCATGACATCCAGGAATGGGATTGATACAGATGGCAACTCAGTAACCTAGTTCTGAATAGCTCAAATAGACTGAGTTTACATTAAACATGGAAAAGAGCTCATTTGGTGGTAGATTTGTCCTCTAGAATATGTTTTTAAAATCCTGGGTTCCCCACTCCTGTCAGATTACCTTTTACAGGTTCTCTCATTCCAAACAGAATAAGATGGGATGGGGAGAGTGGATGTTGCTAGCAAAGGAGTTCTATTTCTAATTATAAAGGTTATTCACAGAACTCTGAAGTCCAATAGAACATTTAGGCAAGCTTTGGGTAAGCTAATGTTTTCTATTTTATATAATGGAGAAAAAAAAATGGTGTGAACAAATAAATTCTATGATTTCCCTAATCACAAACATCCTCCTAGTTTCCTATGTGCACAAATGGCTAGCATTCAGCTACGCACCTGGACATTCATCAATCCACAGTGGTCCTCAAGGCACTGCCAAAAGCATACCAGTAAATGGCGCCCATTGGCGAGAATGCTAGTGTAGCAAACTTTAAATTAAAGCTGCTTCTGCCTGTTCAATAAAACCAAGTGTATCTCTGGGCTGGTGTACTTACACCACAAGATAAAAGCATTGCCCATTTTCCTTCTTTTCTTTTTCCCCAGTCTCCCTTTGCCCAGTTATGCAGTTTTGCAATCCACATCTGCTTTGAGTTTTTTCACAATTGGTTTTTGATCTTTTATTACAAACTCACAAGCATTTTTCCCCCAGTTTTCTATGACTAGACTGTACTTCTAGACAGTTTGTAGAATGAAAGTCCCTGTGTCCAGGGCAGAGAAAGTTATGGGTTGAAGTACTAAGTGATGGACAGACATCTCCTCTGACCATGGTCTTTTTTCCAAAACTCCAATATTGGGTCTGCTACTAAAAAACACAAACTAAGGGCCAGTCTCTTGTAATTTCTTCTGTTATGAATGTCTTTGAACACTTGCTTAGGAGGCTTGACTTCACTGTGTGTGTGTTAATCAACCCCCTCACCCTTCTCTGTACTATTATCTCTTTTTATATTCACAGCATTGTTGCAGGAGAGGCGAGGGAGATGGATTATCATTCCCATTTTATGGATGGGTAAACTCGATTGCTGACTTGTCCTAGCAGAAAGGCTTGCATAGGCTATAACTATAAGCTATGCTGTACAGGTTTACTCAAGTTGAATAGGTCATAGTGGAGTGTTCTGATAAAAGCTAATCCACTGGAGAAAGAAATGGCAAACTACTCCAGTACATCTTTGCCAAGAAAACCCCATGGGCAGTATGGTCCATGATATCACAAAGACTCAGACACCATAACAACTGAACAAACAAAGCTGAGATACAGTATATATGACTTGCCGAAGTGGGGTAACTTGAATTATTACCAAGATTATTGGTAATACAAATGGTTCTATAAGTTGGGGGTGCTCAGTGAATTGTGAACCACAGTACAATACTACTAGTGACAGGCATATGAATATAAAAGCACACTATACATAGAAAATCGACTCTCTAGTCAGTAAGCAGAATTTTATAAGCAAGCACCATAGCAGTGTACAAAAGGTGTATTCACAAGTACGTGCAGACTATGGTTAAGCCCACTGCCATTCAGAACATTATTACCAAATAAGGAAAGGCTGCCCCACCTCAAAATTGCTACCTTTGAATATGCATCTGTCTAGTCAGTCTTTAAAGGCTTTTTATTTTTTCCTATAAAATCTGCTGTCTCTTTTCAGTTAATTGCATTCTGTTTTACTATTTCTCCCAGGAAGAAATGCTAATTATAATGTATTTCAGCAGAGACAAAGGCAAGTGTTGTTTAGGGTGAGAGTAGAAATCCTTGGATTTTGGCATGATTCTGTTTATACCTTGCACAAATTACGTAGTTATGCTGAGTCACTGTGTATAAAAATGACCAGAGCGTACAAGGCTGACATGGCCATTTTATCCATCTCTATGAACAAAGGGGGTCTGATTGACATGGTGGATCTTGACGTCACTATCATTGCCAAAGTGGCCAAAATAACTCAACTGGTTGTGCCTTGGTTATTTTTGGTAGCTTGATATGGACAAGGACTGAAGCTTATTATACTTTCATTGGGAATCTTTATATCAAATAAGGCTATGTACTCAGAAAACTATTGTTTGAGATCTAGTAAACTATAAACTTGTTGAGGATAGGAAGCATTTTTCTTTTCATGCTATATTTGTACCAACCCCTCTCCCCCTCAGTGTCTTGATTTATAAATGTCTGTTAAATTAAATTGCATTAAATTTGCGCACCATACAAATTAAAGAAAATTCCTAGAACTGTTCATAGGTGCAGGGTAGGATATTAGAATATAGAGACAGAAAGATCATTAGATATTGAGATCAACCCGCTCATTTTACAAGTAAAGAAACTGAGTCATACTTACAAAGTCATACTGGTACAGAAAAGCCTATGACTCCGTTCTTATCTTCCTTTTTGAGCCTCTATCAGTGGAGAGTTTTCTGAATATATTCTATTCTTTCTAATGTCAGGAAAGTGAAGGTGGGAGACGGGCACCCTAGAATACAAAGAGTGCTTTAGCTTTGCTGAACATTGTCTAATGTTATGTTTACATGCGCCAAAACTTTCAACCAATTTTATTGAAGCATATGTGTGGTGACGATTACTTGAATCAGTTGTTTTGTTTCATGTAAATGAAACAACTGACTGAAGAATTGAATCTTTCACTTTTCTGCTAATTATTTTGACCTAACCCTCTATCAGCAGCTGCAAATAAGCATTAGACCAACCATAGCTTTTAATCTGAGGTATTCAGTGGCATTATGGGAGTGACCATTCCATCTGGATGTCTGCATTGTTATATAGACAGACCATAATGATTAGATTTGCAAGAGAAAAACTTCTGCTCCGACTATATAGACACATCTGAATATTGTTGAGGAAATGGTTTACAATGCTTAGATGAAATGAATGGTTGTCACATATGACAGTTCATTTCTGAACCATATATATTTCGATTATGAGAGTCACCATTTAAAAAGTACATTGATAAGTTGAAGTATCCAGAAAATGGCAAACAGGATGGTGAAGAACTTGCAGTTCATGTTCCATCATGATGTGCATGGAGGTGATCCTGAGTTCTTGAAGCCTCTGGAACCAGGGGAATGCAAGGGCTGGGAGGTCCTACTAAGTTGGAAAGGATTCAACAACAGACCTGGTGATGATATTGATGACTGTCATCCAAGTGCCAGTTTATCCAAGTAAGAAAAGTTTATCACCAGGTGGACCAGAGGGTGATGTAGTTCATTGATCATCTAAGCTGTAGAAGGTTTCTGATATGTATTAATGCATTAAGAGAGTACCCACACTGGGAAATAACAGATCCTTGAAGCACTAAATACATTTTTTAACTAAATATGCTCATCAATTTTGAGATCTTAATTCTCAATTTAATTTTAACAACTACTTTAAACTGACTACTAAGGAGTAAAAGAATTGAAAACTTGTAGCAGTGGAGAAAGTACCAACACTGATTCTAGCAGTGATATTTTTAAGTATCTGAAGTAACACTGAAGTTATGTCTATATTTCAATCTAAGGAGATAAGTAAATGCAATAAAGCACAAGGAAATAAACACTGTGAATATAAGTTCTAGTTTGGATAGACAGTATACATGTTGAAGCCACGAATCAGAAACATTAGTTCAGAAACACTTTTTGATTGCTTTGGACACACAATTTTGGACTACTGATTTGAGGAGGAATAACTAGACAGAAGAAATCTGGGTTCTTATCCTCACTCTGCCACTAATTTCCTAACTGGCCTTTCTCAAATTCCTTAGGAGACTCTCCAGGTCTCAGTCTTTTGATATTTAAAATGACTGGGTGGTCTTTAAGGTTGCTTCCATTCCTGAGATTCTGTGATTTCAATGTCTCAGTATCTAAAGTATCACTGAAAACCCTTCTTCGTTTGTTGTTCATCCTTCATTCTAGAAGAAAACCAATGACATCAGCAGGGTGATGTCTTGACTTGCAAATAAATTGAATTTAAGTGAGGCAGAGCTGTGCAAAGCCATCAGCCTCACTCTCTCCTCCAGAGTTATTGGAAATACCTGCTAGAGGTATGGTTAATGGAAGAATTTCATTAGCTTTAAAAAAAAAATTTTCTCTAATCTTTGGTTTTCTTGCCAACTCTTAAATGTTCTTTCTCTGTACACTGCATACTGACTTTATCATATTCATGACTCTTTAATGTGATTGTTGACTAAGATTCTATACTTCGGTAATCTCATTCATAACTACAGTGTCCATTGCAATTGTTATGCAGATGACTATTAAATCTATATTTGAGATTCTGATCTCTCTTTTGAACTCACATCAGCAAGTCTACAGGTTATCTCTACATGAATGTCCCATGGTAAGTTCAAACTTTAGAAGGATTAAACCCACTTTATTTTCTTTCCTCTAAAAATCTGCTTTTCCTCTGACTTTTACACACACACACACACACACACACACACACACACACACACGCACACACATATGGAATCCCAATCCCAATTCTCACAGTCCCACATGTTTAAAGATAATAATCATTTGATTGTCCCTCTTTTTCACTTCTTACATCCAAATAAGTCTCCAAGTGTCACCAATTCCATTCCCATATATGTCTCCTCCTACTTTGTTAACACCTAATTATAGCCACTTATCATTACCTGCTATGGCAATTGGCTTTTAACTGGTCCATTTAAGGCAGCCAAGTGGTATAGTAAATGAAGTGCTGGGCCCAGAGTCAGGAAGACCTAAATTTAAATCCAGCCTCAAACACTTACTATCTGTGTGATATCTCCTCATAGAATTGTTGAGGTATTCTTCACAATGACATCACTCCATAACTCAAAAATCTTCAGTGGCTCCATATTGCCTACTAAGAAAATTCAACTTCCTTTTTCTGGCATTTGGGTCCCTCCACAATCTTGCACCACTCTACCTTTCCAGTCCTACCTAAATATTACTTCATTTAATGCATTCTAATCTTCAGCTAAACTAGAATGCTCTATCCCTGAACATGTCCTGTATTTTCTCATTTCCATGCCTTTGTTCAAATGGTTCCCTGTCCCTAAAATGTATTCTCATTTCCTCTTCTTCTGAATTCCTTTAAAGTCCAATTAAAATGCTACTTCAAGAAAGCTTACTTAATTGCCCCAGTCAAAAACGATTTACTTTCTCAAACATCATATAGTCCTTTGCTTTATATTTCTGCAATACACATATGTGTATATATACATATACACACACATACACGCATATAGTTATCTGCGTCTATACCTTATTCCTCTACTACTCTGTAAGCCCCATGAAGGCAGGGACCATGTGTTATCTAAAATTTGCATCTGTCCCAGCCCCTAGAGTATTGCTCTGAACACTTTAAGTCTTAAATTGATGTTTTGAGTTGCATTCTAAATGACAAAAAGACAAAACAAAACACTGAAAAGTATTTTGGTCTCTCTGCCATGTTTGTCATCCATCCTGCCTGGCCTTCTGTTGGGAGAACCAATATTAAACTGCTCATGTTTCCAGAGAATCCTTAACTCGACAAACTTTAAGCACCACCTGTGTGCAAGGCCCTATATAAGGTGCTGAAGATTTTTTTTTTAATATGTCCACATATATCGATCTCAAGCTAACTGAAAACTGCTGTTTTAGCCATTGGCTCTCATACATGGAAACACTCAAACTCATGATCATGTTGGCCCAGTAACACAGCATCTGACATTTGAAAGTTTGTCAGCATGACTCTAATGCCGACTTCAAGACTCATTCACTAAGTGTGGTTCTAGTCCACCAAAGAGATGACACATGACCCATGAGCTTCTGAGAGTCTTGCCTGCCAAAATCTGTAAGGCAGGCAGCGTATGACAGTTCTGATAGGGTTTGTTCGTTTTTTTTTAATGACAGCAGGAAAAGCATCTTGTTCACTTTTCATGTTTTATATTCTATTTATTTTACAGAATGGGAAAATTCTTCAAATAACTAATATGAGAACTTTAATGACTGAATTTTGCTGGTTCTTAGAATGGGAGCATCTTGAAACTTGTATTATTATGATTATTTCAACAGTGGTTGCACCACCCATCTCCAGACATCACCCCCTCCAGGCTTCCAGGGCAAAGGATTCCTCCCTATTTTCATTAAGAACCATTCTATCAAGGGGTCCATCATTTATGCACAACAGATTGCTCTAGGATGTCATGTCTTTTCAACTTAAGAGGAAATGTTGCTTCGATTTAAAAAAGGGGGGATGGGAGTGGTAAGGAGGGGAAAAAAAACAACTAGTGATTTTGAATGAATGTAAGATGAAAATAGAATGACTAGGGATGTTTGGGGAACTCACACAAACTAACTCCAAAACAGCTTTGATTTGAAAATTGAAATTTGGCGAGTGATCAGTCAACACTGCCCTCTAATTGCTTTTAGTGTCTTGACAAAATAAAAATGCCATTTTAAATGGCAGAGACATTTCACTTTGAAAAGTAGCTCTGAAGCATGTACAATAACTGCAGGGATTTTAACTCTGAATACATAATCCATATGCCCCCCTTCATTTGCATTGTAGGCATTGGGTGCCCCTGATTGACATAAGGCATTTTCATTTAAAAAACATTTTTAAAGTGCCTAAATGTGTGTTTATGCATTACAGCCTATAGGAGGGAAAACACATATTGTCAGGCACCTTGGCTGTAGACATAGCTCCACCCAGCAGACCATAATGGAAACCACACAAGAGAGATGAAATATGTTTCATTTCTTCAACAAACCAAACCCCTCTGACATTTTAGTCATGTTACAGTTAGGCTACAATACTGACACAAGAAAATGCATTCAGAATTAAGGCAGAATATTCCTTCTTAATCACAGCAGGTCTAGACAGCTCCTACAGCCACGTCTGGTCTCTCGCAGAGTGATATGTTGCCATCTCTGGCGTGGTGGCACGAGCTCAGAAGGGAATGTCAGCCCCAGCACTTAATTAATTTCCCTCCATTGAGGTGGCTGCGTCACAAGCATGGTTTTGCATGTGCTGAGAGGCAGCATAGTAAGGGATCAGGTATGTATCACCCTGATTCCCTTGAGCCACGGGTTAAATCCCCACCAGAGCCAAGCTAGCTCTTTGTTCTCCCCTGGTCTGGCCTCTGAACCAATGCCTTTTGTTCTCGGCCCTGGGGCTGTGTTTCAGGAGAGGCTTCATTTGTGCCCAAACCTTCAAGAAGAGAAGGGAATGCCTTCTGTGACCTAAGCCTGCTTGGCCAGAGATGCTCACAGCTTTCTGGGCCACTGGATCCCCTGCCTCCACACTCAAACATGGCTCCATGTCAATCCAAAGCTGTACAATGCTGCCATTCAAATCTTCCATGCCAATGTGGCAAATGCTTGCATAACATATTACACATCTCCTATTAATATGTGTAATTGCTCTACATGCTACTTGAGCTGTCGGCACCAAATAAACCGCTAGACCTCTTCTTGATTCCTGATAGAGCACCAGGTAAAATGCTTCCAAAAAGGCTACTTACAAACATCAAAACCCTCAATGTGGTCTGCCCAAGAAGGCTGAATGGAAAAACAGAATACAACAAACTCCACCCCCATGAGAATCCCAATGGCGGAGAAAGAGCACTGTAAGGAATATCAGAAGACCTGGTTCAAGTCCTGGTTATAAAATTTGCTATCTGGGCAACAATACACAAGCCACTTTTTCTTTCCAAGTTCCAATTTCCTCATCTGTAATAATGGCTAGCATTTATATAGGGCTTACCATGTGCCAGGCACTGTGCTAAGCACTTTACAATTATTATCTCATTTGATCCTTACAACAACCCTAGGATTTAGGTACTATTTTCATCCCAATTTTACAGATAAGGAAACTGAGGCGAATGAAGGTTACTGAGTTGCCCAGTAAGTGTCTGAGGCTGGATTTGAACTCTGGTCTTCTTGACTCCTAGGCAAGGGCTCTTTATCTATTGCTCCACTTGGCAGCTATAAAATTAGTATGGACTGTCATCAAACACAATATTCACAATATTTAATTTCACATCTAAGGTCGAAGGTGGTTGAGATAAGAGGGAACCCAAAATTAATGAGGTATCTGTAATTGGGCATCTCAACCAAAACTGTTTTCCTAGGGTTTTCAGAAGGCCCAGGTTGGTTATGTTTGCCATTTCTAATGATTGTTGTCCTCATGACTGTTGCCTAAGTAGGTGGGCTAGGTAAGAATTAGGCTACCCTGCTTTTTGTTGGGCATATATGGAGATAGCAGAGCATATATGGAGATAGCAGAGCTCTAAGGAAAAGGAAAATAGTGTTTACAGTGATAAGAGGCTGAAGACATCAATTAATTTCATAAAATGAAAAGTTCTGATGGAACACTACCAGTGTTGTCCATGAACTATACCGCTAGCCAGCCATCTCACAAATGTAGGCTGCAAGAAAGATAGTTACAAGACTGTGGGGATGGTCTACCACAAAATTGGCTCCATTGCTAAACAAACAAACAACAAAAACAATTTAAAGGGCTTGACTCAATGAAGCATTTTCCTGCGGACCTCACCCATCTGATCTGGTTCCCACTGACTCATGACTTATAGGCATTTCTAGGGAGGTATGGCCAAAATCAATGCCAGGCTTTTTCCCAGTTGGAATTACCAAGGACAGGGACGTGGGGAGGAAGCCCCAAAAACAGTATCCACTTTCTAATGGAACTAACATCTTCTTCCACTCCCCTAATTGTTTCCTCCACTTTATTAGTCCATAAATATCAGTCAAAAAGGTTAGTACCCCTATCATAGGGTCAGCAATTCAATTCAACAAACATAGATTAAACACCTTCTGAGTACAGCACCCTTTGAGAAAGATACAAAGTTTACATAACTTTGTTATCAGGGTTCCTAACTTTGTGGATTTCAGAGTCTAGTAGATGGATCTGATGCAAACACAGATAACATTCAGACACTGTAAGACCTGATATATGCATTATGTAGGTATAAAACAAATTGCTACCTGAATAGAAGGCTAGCCACCCACCAGCCTTGCCCCATCCATCAAATTTATGTTGCTTCAACATAAATTCAATCATGAGGAAACCTTAGCAGTAATTTTTTTTTTTAATTGATGGAACTATACTTCTAAATACAGCACAATTGCCCATGAGCCAAGAACTTATAGCTTGGGTCTGCTGTATGAAGTTGGACAAATAATTTAACTTCCCAGTTTCCTCATATGGATAATAGCAGGGTTGTATTAGATGGTCTCTAAGGTGCCTTGCAGTTCTAAGATTATGATCCTACATATTGACCCTAAGTAGCCTCCTGTTAGATTCTGATGAGAATTTCATATTAGCGTATTAAGGCACTAGACCTCCTCAGCCTTTTCATGACAAACAGATTTCACCATAATAGAAAGCCACTATTTTACCAATGCCATTTTTGGTCAACTTTGTTCACAACAGAACAGAATAGCATCACAGACTTAAAAGACCTGGCAGAAATGTAAGAGATCATCAATTCTGAACATCCCCTCCATTTCCCTTCCCATTTTACAGATGAAAGAACTGAGGACCAGAGAAATAAAGTAATCAAAAGCAATCACAAAAAAAGCCCCAGCTTCATTTTCTTTCCCCAGGGTTAGTCTAACAGGCCATGCTGATCAGGCTTAAGATGTTTTAAACAGAAATGGTAAAAATGTGACTTTATGAATGAAGTCACAGTCATTTTTTTTTCCTGAATCTTTCTTAAGCATGCCTTGTAAGGAATATATCCATTCCAAGGAACTTATATGATCATTAATCCACTACCTTTCAACAATAAAATGAAAAATGAAAAGAGATTATCAAAATGGATAGTCTGGTATAGGCTAGACAACATGTCTTTTTAAAAGTGGTTAGATTTGGCATCAATTTAGCTCCCTGGGCCATTGTGTCTGAGTTTTGCTATGTACAACCTGGGCATCAATACCAGCTTGAACACATATACATGTTACTGGTTTCAGATTTATTTCATTTGGAAGAATTAGTGGAAATTGACTGTACAGTAGAGTATTAAGTCATCTGTGGTCTTGTAAAGGGGCAATCATATTAGACATTTTCCTTTAACCAAGATATATTAAAGTTGATATATTCCCTTTTGCACTCCCACCGCATCTTCAGCACACACTCAAAGAAAGAACCTGAAAGTTGGAAGAGATCCAGACTGACATGTAGCATCTAATATAATGCTTAGTAAAGAGATAGTGTTTAGTAGATAAATACTTATTGAATTTTAGAATTTAATTTAAATTTAATTTAATTTCATAGATCAGGAAACTGAGTCCCAAATACCACCAAACCCTTTTTCAACATTTAACATAAGATGTATTGACTGTTACTCCCCATCGTGTCCTTCCATATTCTAGCCACACTGGCTCTTCCCTGAAGATCACAGTCCATCTCTTGCTCCATACCTTTTTACAGGTTGCCTCCAACTCTTGGAATGCTTTCCCCTCATCTGCTTCTTGTAACCTTCATTTTCTTTAGAGACTCAGCTCCAGTGCCACCTCCTACAAGAGGTGTTTTCATGATTTCCTCATTGGTCAATGCTTCCCCATTCCTTTATATTTATCTTAGATCTATTTTATATTAACATATATGTAGGCAATATTTACATTTTGATTTCTTGTTTCCCTTCAGGAGACTAGGGGACAGGGAAGGGATCTGTTTCATTTTTGTCTTTGTAACCCCAGTTCCTGGCATATAGCAGGCTTTTAATAAATGTTTATTGGATTAAATTGCCTTTTTCTTCAACGTCAACAATCTGTAATTTCATTTAACATTAAAAAACTCAAAAGTGCCTTTGTTCCTAATAGTCACAAAAACAAAGACAGCTAAAATAGGCCTATTTACTAGGTGTCTTTCTCTCACAGAAGTGATAGTGCAGGCTAAACACAGTAACTAAAAAAAAAAATCCTTCCTAATAAATGTTTCACCTGCTATCAGTCTTATAGTCCTAATTAGATTTACAACTAACAGAAATAACTGAATATTATGGGGGAAATGGAAAGTAATTCCCCAAGTAATTCAGTTGATGCCATTATTATCCTAAGTATTTGGTGCTAGCCCTCTGTGAAGGATTCTGCTCAAGACCCAGGTCCCCTAAGCTCACCAAAAGGATTGACTCCTCTGAACTGACCCCAGACACTATAACTAGGGCCTTCTTCCTTCTTTCTGAACTCTATGCCAATGAATTCCAAACTGATGGATCCCAGGACTCTGGTGGGCTCCAAAGTTATTACAAATCATCGTTGAATGTACGCAAAGCATTACCATATTCAGCTTTAACAAACTATATACTGGGATGAGTTCTACATACTATACATGTATACATATAAACACACATACACATGTATGTATGTATGTGTGTGTGTGTGTGTGTGTACGTATGCATTAAAATGCACCATGGAACTAGGATTTTGTCATTTGGAGGGGCTGCTTGTATAAGATTTCATTCCACCACAACAGACTGCAACCCATCTCTGACATAGTGGAAAAGTGCCAGGTATTTAAGCTAAATGACCTGCACAGAGTTGCACAGCTATGAAATATTGGAGGCAGCTTTTGAATCCAGGTCTTCCTGACTCAAAGCTTAGCACCCCATCTACTATATAACACTACTATTCATACGTTAGATTTTTTTCAAATGTCATTAGATGCTGCTATTATTAACAAAATATAAATTAATTTAAAAACATTACTGTATTCATTAGAGGCATATGGTATAATGGATAGAAGGCTATCCTCAGAACCTAAAAGACCTGGGTTCGAGTAACAGCTCTGATACATACTGACCCCGGGAAAGATTTAACCTCTCAGCACCCCGAGCCAGCACTCTGAATTTCTTCTTTTCGTTGCTGAGCCATGCTGAACTGAGTTCAGGGTTCTGGCCTACTATGACCTTGGTC
This sequence comes from Vombatus ursinus, assembly GCF_900497805.2. NCBI lineage: Eukaryota > Metazoa > Chordata > Mammalia > Diprotodontia > Vombatidae > Vombatus > Vombatus ursinus. The sequence goes on along the minus strand of NW_020954556.1, from coordinate 22,527,923 downwards.
CTGACCTCCCCGAAGGTCTCTCTGATCACTGTACCTGGATGCCCTGACTTGGGCATCCAATTTTCTTTCCTTTCTTCAGTCCCAACACACTCCAATAACCTTTTCCCAGTGTTTTTGTTCATAACAGAAAGAAAAAGGTGTTAGATATGAAATCACAGGACCTGGCTTAAAATCTCAACTCTGCTAATGTCACTAACCTGTTAGACACTGGGGAAACTGTTTATCTTCTTTGGATCTCAGTTATAAAGTGAGGATATTAGACTGAATGATCTCTAAGATTTTTTCCGGCTCCGAATCTATGATCCCATGTTCACAACCTACTTGTAGCATTCTGGGAATCGAGATGATATACAGAAGAATTCTATTGAGCGGTCAGACTGAATGGGTTCTTCCTAAACTATCCTAAGGAGTTAATATTTTCATTGGCCCACCATGATTTCTTTTTGGGCCCCAGAACATCTTGTTCAATTTTGAACCCCATCAGAGAAAAATGTCTTTCTTCTCTACACTTCCCTTCTGTCTCAGGCTTCTCCCACCCTCTAGCCATTTTGGATTGGCTTTGGCACTCTGGACAAGTTCATTCATCAGGTCTGTAATTCCTGTTGCAATTCACTCTAGGCCAATCTGAACCCCCTGGTCAATGGCAGCCTTTCCAACCAAACATTACCACTTAAATCACTAAGTAACTGCTACATCCATCCCCCAGGGGAGGATACCACATAATCTATGAACCAGAATTGAAGAGACAGATAGTATACAAACACAGAAACACTGAATCCTCTCCCCAGGTTAGAAATACACCCCACCCCCATCTTTTTTGTCGCATCCTTAGACTAAAATTAGTCTATTAAAATTATGAAAGGAATTATCTTTAACTTTACACTTTTTCCTCCTCCCTCTAGTCTGATCAACTTTTGCACAAGCATACCTTTACTTAGAATTTAATATGCTAATTTTCTGACGGTCAAAAAGAGTCGGAAGGCAAACTGAGGCACAAGGTGAGGACAAATTCTAGTGAAGACCATAAAATCATCATGAATAAGAGTTAGTCATTTCTGTTTTCATTGTGTTTTCCATAAGGAGTTCAGAGTTTTTCAAACAGCACTAAGTCCTCATAACTCTCACAACACCCTGTAACATGTGAAGATATTCTAGTTATCATTAGCCCATTGTGTGTCAGAAATCTGGGAAGTCTGGAGACAATAAGGAACTGATCAGGATCTATGAAGGACGGAAGGGCAGAGCCCCTAAAGACGCAGCTTCGTTCTTAAGCTACCTCTCCTGTTACTTGAGGTGAGAGGCCTTTTCTGGCTAGATACTCCAATCTAGGACTAATCACAGATACTGGGAACAAAAGTTAGCTGTAATGTGTCAGGCAGAAATGTGACAGAAGTGTCAACTTTGCAGCAACCCTTCCACTGCTCCTTTCTTTTCCTTTGGTGCCTGTGCCTTCCCGCTGCTCTTCTGCCTGGAGCTGGTTTTAGGGACTCGCTAGAAAGTCCTCTCTGGCTTCCAGTCACTCCCCCCACCCTTTCATTCAGTGCCTCTGGCTTTCAGCAGGGCTTCCTCTGTGAGATGAGAAATGCTATTTATCTTAAAAGTCAAAAGGCTAGCCTTCTGGGTTTCTCATGTGGAAAAACTGGTGTCAACATGGCAAAAAAAGTCCCTGACCATGTTCCCACTCCATCAGGTGGAACCTCTCACCAATTCCTCTGCTGCAGTTAAGCAACTTCTTTTTATTCTACGTAAACAGTGCCCGGCTCTGAGCCCAGAATTCATTGTGTTGGATGGAAATAAAAGCAAGAAGGCAGCAGCATATGGGCAGGTAATTTGGGGTAAGAGAGCTCTGGCCTCTAGGGAATTTTCTCAGTCTGGGTAATTATTGGGTTAATTTAGAGATTTGGCAATTTGATCAGTGTTCACATGATTAAAAACAAAAAACAAACAAACAAAAAACCTAGGGACTTGCCAGGTCACCACATTGCTTTTCACTTGTGTGCTTAGAGGAATTAAGAAACAGGCAGAATGTGCTTGAAGAGATTTGCCCAAGGTCACAAAATAGTTCTTTGCTATTTCCTTTATTGTTTGTCCTCAGATCATCTTTTTTTTTCTTTTTATAGTGAGCAAAGGAAGGGAAATGACGCTTGCTTCCAAATTTCATTACTGAAACTTCCATTTAAAACAAAACTTATTTCACATTATAATTACAACCAGAAGCAGGGAGAGAGGGCAATGGCTTTCAACCTTGTAAGAACTGTGGAGCCCTTTCCATTGTCCTCTAACTCCAGGGAACCCCAGCTCCACCCTTCATCCATGGTGTGGACTGTGGGGCAGATTTCAGAAACTAGTTGCTTTGCAAAAATCACAGGGACTTTTTATGATGAAGTAGGTCTGCCCATTTGTAGAAGGTGCTTAGTTTTGTTAGCAAAAGTAATGATCATGATGATAATATTTCTTAAGAGATTCTATTCTCCCAGCTATTAAAACATTAACAACAATAACAACAATGAATTAAGCCAAACTGTTTGCAAAATAACCGTTGAATTTAGTTTGACTAAATTCAAATGTTTTCCAAACTCCTCCACCCCTATCCATTTCATAATTGTTTTGTGTGTAAATGCAACTTCTGTCCTTCAGTCTCTTCCAGGGTAGGAGTGAGTATACAAAAGCACAAAATGTTTTTTCAATTCAATACATTTTGGCTATTCCAACATACACAAACCCAAGCCATCTTCATCCCATTCAAGAATTCCATTAGCTCCATAAAGAATGTTTACAGGATATTATAAGAAATCTTGAAGTGTGTATAAAACCTTGCATCCACATTAGAATGCTCACTTCATCTAGACTAAGAGCTCTTAAACTTTGTGTGAGAGTGTGTGTGTATGTGTGTGTGTGTGTGTGTGTGAGAGAGAGAGAGAGAGAGAGAGAGAGAGAGAGAGAGAGAGAGAGAGAGAGAGAGAAAGAGCCCTTTGGCAGCCTGGGGAAGCCTTTTGACCTGAAAATGATGTTTTTAATGTGTAAAATAAAATGCATAGGATTATGAGGGAAACTAATCATATTGAAATTGAGTCTGTAGACAGGAAAACGGTGATCACATGTGATTCAGTGGCAGGTTTAATAACTACAATTACTTCAAAGTAGTGATGGGTGTAAATGACATTTTGTGATCTGGGCAGCAACTCTAAAGTGTTAAGAAACTTTGTGATTTCTATTGGCAACAGTCATGGGCATAGCTAATACTACTGTGGTTTGCTGCCTACATTCATAACTTAAAGAAATGCAAAATTTCAGGTAGAAGTTAGTAAAAATAAAGATGCAATTCATTTTAATAGACTCTTTGAAATCTATTAATGGACCCTGGAGCGTTCATGGACCCCAGGTTAAGAACTCTCTGATCTAGACTCTAAACTTGCAGGGAATTCTTCTACATAAGTAGACTGAAAATGAAAAGCAAGCTTATCATGGTGTCCTACATGGTATCTGAGCTCACCTAGATATGGGATAATAAATTTAGAGCTGTATGGGACCTTGGAGACCACCTCATCTGATGCCCCCACCTCATTTTACTGATGAAGGAATTAGGGTTCAGAGACTTTAAGTGATTTGCCCAAGGTCAGATGGAGTAAGTAGCAGAGATGTTTTACAGATGGGGACACTGAGTCAAGGCAGAGGAGGTAGCTCTTGCTTGCTGCCTCCTCTTGCTTTCTCTAGCTTCCTGTCTTGCCTTAACCTTCAAACTCAGCTTGAGTACTACCTCCTACAGGATGCTTTCCCGGTTCCCTTAATTGCTAATGTTTTTTCCCCCAAATTACTTTGCATTTGCTTTTGCAATGGGCCTACTGAGTCAAGTAGTTTTAAAAACTCTATTGGAGTTCCTTTAGGTTCCCAAAGCATCCCTTGGAGGGGTGCTGGAACAATGGGGAGGGGAGTAATAACCTTGGGTGCAATTGGGGGCCATTGAATAAAAATAAGGGGGCAGTGGAAGCATAAGGAAAGAAGAGAAGAAAATTTTGTAAAACAATTCATACATGTTTCATTTGTTGTGTAACAGAGTTAAAGTCGTAATTACATTACTTTCCAAATAAACACACAAAATGCAAGTTATAACCAATCAATGGTCAAGTCCATCAACAGGTCTTAACAAGCAAGTGTTGGCAAGGGAGCATGTGGAGCATAGTAGGGAAGTCCAGCATGCATCAGCAGGAATATGTGCACATAATGACTTGTTTATAATACAGTACTATATGGTAACATGATACAATATTGTGACATCAAAATTTCAATGCGGGAAAAATCCCACAGATATACAATAAATTATTAAATTTAAGATGCATCATTTTAAATATATATTTTTTATATTTTTTTGAAATGAGGGAAATTTAAAAAAAAAACATTGAAGGGTTAAAGAAAGTAGTTTTCCAGGGGGGTGCTGAGTACTTTTTTTTTTTGAAAAGGGGAGAGTTTGGGAACCGGCAATAATAGTTCTGGCTAGGTAGAGGATGGAAAAAGGCTGCCCCCAACTATGTGGTGAGTCAACACAGTATATCCATGCTTGCTGCAATGCACCAGTCTCTTGAAAGCAGTCCCCTAGCCTGTGATGCCACCTTAGTTGATCTGGACCAACTAATATCAACAGATAGGCTTTGTCTGCACCAAATCCCCCTTTACATTTTACATATATTTTGTATTTGCTTATATGTGTACATGTTGTGTTCCCCACCCCCACCCCAATAGAATATTAACTCCTTAGGAGTAGGGGTGCTCAGTGCCCACCCAGTACTTAATAAATATTTGCTGAATTTAACTTCTCCATAGTTGTAATATCACCTAAGGATCCCTATAAGGGAATGTGTCTATGGAGTGGGTGGAATCTGTGGTATGAGAGCCCACATTACCATAGCAATTGTCTGTAATGATAGCACCCATGCCTAAGACCAACACTTTAAAAATGCTAATATGAAATAATAATCATAGGAGTAAATTGATGGTTTTCCTTGGCAGTGATATAGTTCTCTTGTTGGAATAAACTGCTTGGCTTTTAGAGGCTCAGTTAATCCACTCAGGAACTGGATTAAGAGCCTCTAAAACAGTCTTCTTCCCGAAACAATGAACACCCTGTTGTCTCTTTTTGGTCAACGAAACCATGGCTGGAAACAAGATGAGGGTGCTGAGTACCCTTCATGCCCCACAAATAAAAAGGTGCTTCGGGTTAGTCATCTCATTAAGGTCACAATGACCAGCCTCGGGAAATCATTGCTTTGCTCAAATAAGCTTCCATCCTTAATGCATCGTTCTAAGAAACAACTCTGCCTGTGCCGCACACAAATTTTTCAGAGCCCTGACACACATAGGGAGGAGAAAGGGCTTTCTTCCGGACATTTCTAAACATAGGACTAAACGTAACAATCTGCTACATTTATGAATAATACTGAGGGACTGCGATATCTTCCCTGGCAAGAGGAAGCCTAACTACCAGTTTTCCTCATTTACTTTTGCTTTGGGGTTGCTTCAGGGTGTTATCTGTGAAAAGACTTTCCCTGCAAATGCACAAAGTGAGCAGAAGCCTGCCGAACACAGAAGAGGAGCGTGCGTGCCTGGACCCAGATCACAAAAGAAATCCACAGGCTTTAAGGTTTCTTTTTACATTGTCCCCTTTGCAATGGCCAACAGTGCACGACTCAAAGTGGGGGTGGATGGACGGCACCGAGATGCTTTCTTTTAAAATGGAGATAGCCCAACTTTGCCGGGGGGTTCCTCAGTCTACTTCTACAAAGGAAGGGAAAGGCTTTGCTCGAAGTAGCAACAGTGACCTCTAGTGTGTCTTTGTAAATGTCCCTCTATCGTGGTGCCAGAGCCAAGCATTGTTCCCTCACCCCTCCCAGGACATTATCTAAGCGCAATCTGCCAGCTCGCATTTGGACTAATTTTTGCATTGACTCTCTCTCCGACAAACTTGATTCTGGAGAGAGTGGCTTTGATCCTGGTAATGTATGATAAAGTAATTGGGCCTTCATTAATGACTGTAATTATAGCATATAAAGCTGTCATTTAAGTGAATAATCATTCCCCCCTCCCTCCAAAAAAAAAAAAGCTGGCTTTATTTGCAGGATGAATTCAACTTTGCCTAAATATTTCTTTTCTCTTTAAGCCGCAATCTTCCGACGCTTGCAGGAAATTGTTTGCTAGAGAGCTGATTTCCCTTTGAGGGGAAACTTAATTCTTGCTATTTAAAAAAAAAAGATAAGGAAAATAAAAATTTGTGACAGGCAAAGGGCTCCGAGACCTCCCCCCTCCCCAGCAAAGGCATAGTCCACCAGCAGTAAGTGGCACTACTTGGTGAGTCCTGTGTCTGCACTTCTAATCTAAGCTCTTCTTTTCAGGAGTTTATAACGTCGCAATAAAATTTATTAGGGGCTGGAACTTGGCGTACGGGGACCGAGCTCATACTGGAAAGGACTTTTGTTTTGTTTTCGTCGAGCGAGTTTTCCAAGGCTGTTTAGTTTGGTCTCCCTGAGAAGTTCAAAATAAAAGTCGGCTTCCAGCAGCGATCAGACTTCGATGCTGTGGGTCAGAAGCAGCCGCCTTTCACTCTGAAATCAAGGGCTCCAATGGCCCCCAGACCTGAGCTAGGCTCAGAGCTTATTTTTGGAGGAACTTGGAAATCTACACATCATGAAGGAGAAAATGCATTTTGCAAATGATGTGTATGTATATGTGTGGGTACAATTCCACCCCACACCCCTTATTTCTTTAAAAAAAAAAAGATTCAGGGGTACTAGAGGAAAGGATGAAAAGTTAGAGATCTAGACCTAGGGAATGGGAATAAGCCTTCATATAGAACCTGCTATGTGCCAGGCACTGTGCTAAGTGCTTTTTGCAAATATTGTTTCATTTGAACTAGGAAGAGAATTAAGCACCTAAACCCCTTTAATTGTACAGAGAAGAAATCGAGCTCAGAGAGGCAGTCAGTCCCTTGACCAAGTTTATACAGCTAGTATATGGACTAGAATTTTTACTATTCCACTTGTCTTGTACTGAGTGGAGACAAGAGCATTATTTTTTATCCTCCCAGCCTAGTAAAATGAACAGCAGCAAGAGGAATGAGAGAAAATCATAGGATGGAAGATTTTTGAACTGGAAGAAAGCCCATCAAGTCCAACCCTCTCATTTTATAGTGAGGAAACTGAGGCACAGAATCATTAAGTGACTTCCTCACATTTACATAACTAATAAGTAAGTGACTAAGGTGGAATTTGAAAGCAAGGTCCTCCTGACTCCAAGTCCAGTACTCTATCAATTTCTCCTGGCTAGCTCTCATAGCTGACATTCATATGACTTAAGATCTGCAAAGTATTTTACTAATATTATTTTAATTTTATTCACAACTATCCTGGTGATATAGATTCCTTCCTTCCTCCCTCCCTCTTTCATCTCTTTTCTTTCTTTCTTTCTTTTTCTTTCTTTCTTTCTCTTTCTTTTTCTTTTTCTTTCTTTCTTTCTTTCTTTCTTTCTTTCTTTCTTTCTTTCTTT
>NW_020954556.1:22431156-22520380 GCF_900497805.2 Vombatus ursinus | reverse complement strand
TTTCTTTCTTTCTTTCTTTCTTTCTTTCTTTCTTTCTTTCTTTCTTTCTTTCTTCCTTCCTTTCTTCCTTTCTTTCTTTCCAGATCTATCTTGGAGTTGAAAGGAAAGAAAAGTCTTTTTAACCCACTACTTATAAGCCAGAGAAAATCCTGCAGAAAACAAACCTTTAAGGATGTGGAGTCCTCTCTACTTCATCCCAGCAAGTAACCAGAGATCTAGAATACAGGGTAAAAGGCTGCTTATGTATTAGAGCCTGCTGAAAGGTGAAGGGATTCTTGACTCTTCCCCTACTACCACCCTATCCCTGCACTGACTCAGAAAGCCTGGGGTTACCCATTGCCTTACTAGAAGGAATAATAACAAGGCACAGTGAAAAAAGCACCAGAGCTGGATTTCTGACTTCATGGTCCTACTTCAGACTTCAATTTGCTTATTAACCTTTCTGCTCCTCAGTTTTCTAATCAATAAAATGGGAATAAAGATGTAATTAGGTTATAATCAGATAATAGATAAATGTTTGGCTTTGGGAAAAAGTATATTGCTATCCACTATGTCTCTGAAAACTGAGATTTCTTCTGAGCTGCTTGAGTCACATACCCTAACTCTGAATGTGTGGAATCCTCATACCAACTCCTGAGGGGCCTAGACTTGGGAACACATTAAATGGGGGCAAGAATGTTTTATATTAACAGGTGCAGGATTGTTCTCTGTTCCATTCCCCCCATCCCATGTTCTTCTGACCACACCATTACCTTCATTTAGTGTGATCATAAAAATGTTTTCAGAGTCTTTGCAAGGGAAGGATGCAATGCTACATATGAATTTAGCTGTTCTACTGAGTCATTCATACGTCTTTTAAAAATATAATCTGATTGACTGGAGTGCAATCCTTCTGTTAAAACCATTTTTGCTTTAAAATGACATGAGTTAAGTATGGAGTGATAGTGTTCATTTCTAATCTTCTGGTTTTTGTCAATTTGTGTCAGGACCTTAATGTAATCTCTTCCTTTTTTTCTTTTTTTTTTTTTTTTTTGCATTAAATAGGATGGTGGTTACTTCTGGCCATGGTTGAGGGGAGATACAGTTCTCCATTTTGAAACAACTGAAAGAAATGGATTTAAGAAATCTGAGAAGTGGACAGTGGGAAAGAAATGTGTCTCTGCTTTGGTGTCTCTTCTAAGTTCTAGGCTGCAGCCCAACTCTGGCTTTTGCCTTTGAGACATTAGACCGTAAATATTCTTTGCTTTTCACGGGTTTGTTTTTGATTGGGTGGGGAGGAAGAGTAGGGGCAGCAAAACATAGAAAGCACTTAGATTTCAGAAAACCTTGCACATAGCTATTTGCACTCAATGAGTAACTACTCATGGAAGGGAATTAAAGAAAAATACTATTTCTCTTACTTTAATCTTTTCCTACTTCCCATATGGCAGACAGACTGCTGAAACATTCCTAAAAAACCTGCCAAATGGTATCCGTGAAACTGTTTTCCCATTTCAGTAGTAGGGCTTTACTTATGGGCACAACATGAGCACTTTGAATCAGTTGGTTATGGAGGATCAAACTAGGAATTCACTGGACAAAGGGGTCAGTTAAAATTTAATCATATCCTTTAACATTGGACCAATCACACATGCACATAGACCCAGTCATATACTTTTGTAACACTGTCCCCAAAGCTTGTTAAAAAATATTTGATGGTTATAACACAGGTCCGTATGGAACATATGTACTATTATGGTCAAAGAAAGATGTGTCTTGAGAGTAGGGTTATCTCGTTGATTATATTTGGATTCTCAGTGCCTGGTACTTAGTAGATTTGTGTTGTTCATTCAATTCAGTTGTGTCCAAATCTTCATGACTCCATGGACAATACTGTCCAAGGGGTTTTCTTGGCAAATATGCTGGGGTGGCTTCCCATTTCCTTCTCCAGTGGATCCTTTTTGTCAGGCAATCAGAGGTGAAGTGATTTGCCCAGGGTCACACAGCTAGGAAGTATCTAAAGCCAGATTTGAACTCAAGTCTTCCTAACTCCAGACCCAACACTCTATACACTGAGCCTTCTAGCTGATCCCCTTAGTAGGTGCTTGTTGGTTGATTGATTGGTTGGTTGATTTAGGCCTAGAAGGTATTTCAGTTATTTAACCTAATCCCTTCATTTTATTATCTAAGGAAACTGGAGCCCAGAGTAGTTATGACTTGCTCAAGTTCACACAAATATTAAGTACCAAAGTCAGGATTTAAACTCAAGGCCTCTGACCCTAAATCCAGTGTCCTTTCCTCTGTTCAACTCTTAGATGGCTTAGAATTGACCTATTGCAATTACTTTAAAATTCAGTGATTCATCAAAACATTATAAAGTTACTCTAAAAAAGACTCAGTCTAAGGTATCTGGAAACTCTCCCACTGAGATGAACTTTATAATATGAGCTGGATATATAATCATAACTTTTCACTTTACAGAGACTGGGACCCTATGTTTAAATTTACAAATGAATTAAAAAATAAAAACCAGAATCTATAAAGCACTTTCTGTGTGCCAGACATAGTGCTAAGGACTGGAGGCACAAAAGCAAAAGTAAGATGGTCTTTGCCCTCCAGGAGTTTCCATTCTAGCGGAAAGAAACTGCACATTTAGGGGATGGTCACCAGGGTGAATCTTAGGGGGGTCTGGGAAATAACAGGGATTATGTCTTGATCCATAGGGTAGCCAATTGTCTTGACCTTAGCAAAAGCAGTGATACAATTGATTTGATTATTGTGCCCTGAGCAGAGGTGGAAAGTAGGGGTGGGGTATCTATGGCAGCACACCAGATGACAAGATGGCCAGGGTGGATAGCCCTGTGGATGGCAGAATAGTATGTGAATTACAGCCTGCTGTGGAGACAGCCAGCTGTAGTGAGCTAAGTTTAGGTACACTAAATCAAGTCAGCTGAGGATAGGGAAGATATTCCAAAGCTGAATGAATTACCTTTCCCCTGGGAATGGGGGCATGATTTCTGGAGGTCTAATCTGGAGGCTGCTTTTTCAGGTGGGAAGAAATGGGGTAGCTGGACAGGTAGCTAGATGCCTTAGGTAGGCTGAAGGATGGAGTGTTATCTACACAGAGAGGGCGTTCAAGGCCTAGTTCAAACGTCAGCTCCTTCATGTAGCCTTTCCTGATCACTACCACCACCCCTCAGATAAAAATTTTCTTTCTCTCCTTAAACAGTCCTATTTCCTGGATTTCTGTTTTGCCCTAATCAGACTCTACTCTGCTTATCTATTTATCCATATGTTTTCCCCCACCCTATTCTCTCAACCCTGGTCCTAGGATAATTTAAGCTTCTTCAGGGAAGAGACTGTCACTTCTTTGCATTCCTTCCAACTAGCACAGAGAGGTGGACATAGTAGACACTTAAATATACACAGAACTGAAATACACAGCAAAAAACATTAATAATCAGAATTTATTAAAATATAGTTAAAAGGTATGTGTGTGTGTGTGTGCGTGTGTGTGTGCGCGCACAGTCAACTAATAGTATACATGGTAAGGGTATTGAATTTTGGGTCAGGGGATCTGGGCTTAAATCTTGACTGTCATTTATCATATATACCTTACTTATTGATGACTTTTTTGACCTCTAGCTATCTACAAACACCCATACTTTCTCCATGTGCCATGTCTCATTTGCAGACACATATCTGCCAAGGAAATTTATTCACTGGCTTCTTCTTTCCAATAATCTCCTATCATGTATGCAAGACTGGAATAAGGGAGAGAATGGGATAGCTACTGAAAATCTCACACTTATGAGGAAGTGAAGCATCTGGAGCATAGACTATCAGAGTTAGGAGTTAGGTCTTAGAAATCATCTAATCAACAGCCTTCATCTTACAAGTAAGGACACTTAAGCTCTCACATGTTACCTTTTAAACAGGACCCTAAGAAGGATTTGTAAACAATGTACAGTCAAGGTAATCAAAGGCTTGTTGGTTCTTCTGTGCATCCTTTGGGTAGCTGTGAACCCAGTGGTGTCCTTGAAGATAGTGTCATTTGGTGTACAAATATTGTTCTACTCTTTCAGATGCCATTCCTAGCAAAATTGACATAGAATATGTGTCTGGTGCCTCCCATGCCCCTTGATGCTATCTGTCCTGTTATGACACCTCACACCAGCTAATTAGTGTCTTTCTACTTTCTCCCCAATTCCAAAGGATTTCCCACGGTTGTAGGCTATCCAGACCTAGCCTTCACCTTCCCCCTCTTCTCAGAGATGGCCTTGTCTAAAATGTAGTAATGGTTGATAAAAAGGTTTCTCTTTCCCAGGTAATGCATTTACATTTTACCTGAGACATTGTGGAAACACAATTACTTAAGTCAAAGCAAAGACTCTAATGGCAAGGGAATATGTCAGGGAAATATTTATTCATGGATAGATAGGGGTTTATAAAGGTCCACAAATCTCAGCATATAGGTAACTGCATTTTCTGCATATTGGTCCAAGAATAAAGGAAGAAAGAAAACATTTATTAAGCCACTAGTATGTTTCAGATACTCAACGACCCTGGGCTATGAGTGCTATTATTATTCCCATTTGACACTTGAGGAAACTGAGGCAAACAGCATTGAAATGATTTTCCCAAGGTGACAGAGCTAAAGAGTATCTGAGCCCAGATTTAGACACGGGTCTTCCTAATTCCCAGCCCAGCTCTCTATCCATTACATAGTCCAGATGCCTTTAGAGTGATCTTGCTACTTATGGTCATTCTTTATAACTCTAATGAAGCACTTGCTATGGAAAATTAATTTCAGCTGGAAATGCATTGTGGAAAAAGTCTTGAACTTTGAGTCAAAAGACATGGATTCTAGTCTTGACTCTCTGACTAATTGTGTGAGTATTGGGTAATTCAGAGAATTTCAGAGTTGGAAAGAATCTCAGATGTCATCTAGTCCAACTCATACCTGAAGAAGATTCCCTTCTACAACATACCTGCCAATATGTCTTTGTTTGAAGACTCTCCAGTGAGGGTCATCACAATAGCCTGAGTTCTCCCTAAGTCTAATGACTTTGGAATAGCTCTGTTGGGATGTTTTTTCTTCAAACCTAAATCTGTTTCTTTGTAACTTCCACTGAATTTTGGCTTCTAGGGCAAAGGAGTCTTTGATCCTTTTTCTAGGTTGTAAATATTCAAGTCCTTAAAGATAGTATTGATGTCCCCTTTACATCTTTTCTCCAGGTCAGCTGACCCCAGTTCCTTCATCAAGGCCTCAGATGGAAGGATCTCAAGGTTTATTCACCAGCCTCATTTATCTACCCTTGGCTGCTTTCCACTTTGCCAGTGTCTTTCTGATATGTGGTGCCCAGAACTGAACATGGAATCATAAGATAATTGATTTAAGGGCTGGGAGGGACCTCAGAGACATTTCACAGTTTTTCACATTTCACAGTTAAGGAAACTGAGAGATTTGTTCAAAGTCACATGAGTAATCTAATAACACTCCATATATGATTTGGCCAGGGTAGCATACTTAGATACTGTCACCTCCCTAGGCCTGAACACTATATTTCTCAACTGAGTGAACCTGCAGTCCACTAAAAGCTTGGGCTCTTTTTCAGCCAAAACACATTTCTCCATCTTGTCCCCTCCCATCCACCCCTACCCCTGCCACCTTCTTGTACTTGTGAAGTTGATTTTTTGAAACAAAATGTAAGACTGTACATTTATTCCTATAAATCTAATCTCATTAGATTTGGCCCAGTGTTCCTCATTTCATTGTGCAGTATTTTAGCTATCCCAGGTTTCCGGCAAGATACAATGTTCAAAAGCACAAGGGCAAGCATGGATTCCATTGAACAAATTCTTAATTAGCTGAACTGTACTATCATCTGGTCTGTATTGCTTCAATTTATCCACCAGAATAACATAAGATATGTTTTTCAATGTTTTTCTAAAATTTAGGTAAACTATTTTTAGAATTCTTAGGTTCCATGAAGTTGGTCTGCCATGACCTTTTCTCCAATCAACCAACCAGCATTTATTAAGCAACTACTATGTGTAAAGCATGGTTACATACTGAGGATACATATCTAAAATGAGACAGCCCCTACTGTTTACATTCTACTTCATGAAGTTGTTGGTATTTTCTTTTCTAGATGCTCATTGGCCGTCACTTTAATAATACAGTCAAAAATTTTGCAAGGAATTGAAGTCAAGCTCCATGGCTTATATTCTGAGACTTTACTCTCTTCACTTCTAGGAAAATCATGACAACATTTGTCCTTCTCTGGGACTGTGATACCTGTCTCAAATTTCCCAGTCTTTCACATATGATTGAAACTCATTAAAAAATCCTGTCAGTTTTTTCAGTGTCCTTGGAGATAGGTAGTTCATGGCTCGGTGACTTGAACTAAGTGGCTTCTGGCCACTCTCTTATGAGTTCCCTATTTTTCTTGGCTTTTGACTCCTTCCCTATGAGCCATTTTATTTCTCGTCACTTCATTTCTCTGGTCCTCATTTTCTTCACCTGTGAAATGAATCAATCGTTAGACATTTTATTGTTCATTTGTTTTTCAGTCAGGTCTGACTCTTCATGACTCCATTTGGGGTTTTCTTGGTAAAGACACTGGAGTAGTTTGCCATTTCCTTCTCCAGCTTATTTTACACATAGGGAAAGAGGCTAACAGGGTTAAGTGACTTGCCCAGGGTCACACAGCTTGCATCTGAGGCCAGATTTAAACCCAGAAAGATGAGTTTCCTGACTCTAGCCTGGCGCTCTATCCACTGTGCCACCCAAACATCTTTAGACTAGATGTTTGCTAAAGTCTTTCCAACTCTAACATTATTATCTATAATGATCATTCACATTTATATAGTGCTTCAGGGTTTACAAAGCACAGTTCTTATAACAACTCTGTGTTGGGGATGGGGAGAGGTAGGTAGTGTAAATATTCTTTTTACAAATGAGGAAACTGAGTTACAGAGAGGTAAAATAATTCATCCATGGCCACACAGCTATATCCAAACTGAAATTCAGACCTACTTTGACTCAATCCAGAGCCAAAGTTTCTTTGTTTCTCAGGGTAGCACAGGATTTTTATGTGTGTGAGGCAGAGCAGAGGGTGGAATGAGAGGACAGATTGCACTTACATCAATATGCTCCCTGGATACCCTGTATTTCTAGATCAACTCTTCACTAGCTGCCCCCACCCCACGCCCGCAACTTAAATCAATTATACCTTAAAAATTAAAGGGTACTGTGTTGTAAATCCAGTAACAGTCCTGTTTGCTCTCTCAGTATCTTGGTTTGTCTCTCTGCCTTTTCCTCCCTCTCTTCTCTTCCCCACTCTTTCTCTGCTCCTCTCCCCAAGATATCTGCAGCTTAGATCTTTCAGAAGGGTTCAAGGGGAAGGAGAAAGGGCTCAGACTCTGGCATGCAGCACATATTTGTCAAGCTTTCCTTTCTTTAAATAGACAAGTGGAAGGGCCCCGGGCTGCTGCTCCCATCACCTGCTCTTTGTAAGTTAATTATAATCTTAGCTCTCCGGCAGTCTCCGGGCTTTCCTTCAGGGTACTCTCTTGCACAATGCAACATAGCTGCATCAATTATCTAAGTAATCCCTTTTATTATTCATCATTAAAATACCCACTTTGTGGAAAGTTATACTCCAACCTCAAATGATTTCACTCTGTACAAAAGAAGAGGGGATTGGATTTCCTGGTTGGGGGTAGGGGGAAAGGGGGAGTAGGTGTTGGCTTCAGTGCCCACAGATCCAGAGGGGGTGCTTGGGAGTGTTTCTTCAGAACCAGACAACATAAGAGGTCTTTAGTGGAAACACAATATCAGTTTGTGAGGAAAAAATGCACCCCGTTGGTGCATTCTAACAATAAAGCATTAACTGTGTTCCCCAAACAATGCTTTAGTTGCTTCAATATAGCACAACCAGAACCTCCTACACATTTCTTTTTAAAGGGCTAGGCTACCACTGAGTCATCACCTAAGGGTCAAATCGCAGATTTCAGAGTTGAGAGGACACCCTCATTTTGCAAATTGGGAAACCGAGATACATGGCAGTAAAATGACTTGCCTATGGTCACACAGGTATCACAGAATCTCAGAGTTAGAAGGAACCTCCATTTCAAGCCACACCTGAACAAAATCACCTTTCCAATATGCTTGAAGAGCCCCAGTGAAGTTAGGAATCTGTTCCTCCTAAGGCAACTTTTGGTTGGCCTAAATTCTCCCTCTTTGCAATTCTACCCACTGCACCTAGATTTTCCTTCTAGGGCCAAACAGAACAAATCCACTCTTTCTTCCACATTACAGACATTGGTTTCCCCTCAAGACTTCTTTTCTTCAGAAAAGACTTCTTTTCTTCTTTCAACAACCTGACTATTCTCTCAACGCTAGAAGTTTATCAATATCCTTCCTAAAATATGGCACCCAGAACTAACAACAGTATTTCTGATATTGTCTGACTAGGTCAGAGTACTGTGGGACCAGTACCTTTCTAGTACTGTACGTTGTGCCTCTCTCAAGGGAGTGAAGTTGGCATTCACTTTCCCAGCTGACATACAGTTGTGTCATCGTGGGTTTGCAGTTCATCCAAATGCCTAATTCTTTTACGTGCAAAACGCTGTCTCACTAAAAATACATGTTTTGTCTTGTACTTGAGAAGTTGTTTTTGTTTTATTGAGCCCAAGTATAAGGCCTGAGGAGTTAACAGCAGCAAATAGAAAGCAAAGCCAGGATTTGAACCCAGTCACTTGACTCCAAATCCAGTGATCTTTCCACTATACCAGTCATGCCAGTTTGTTTGAACATGGATATAATCTCTGCAAATGATTACACTTCTTTATGAGATGCTGAGAATGGAAAAGCTCTGGAGCAGGTTCCTTGACAAACAAGAGAATGCAGGTTTCCATGCTAACTTCATTCTAGTGTTTTCATGGAGAGCAAACAGCCCTCTCCTTTGGGCCTTTATTTTTAAGCTTCCATTATACAGAATTGCTGTCTCTCCATTGTAGTGCTGTAGTGGAAGGAATAATTGGAAGTTTAGAGTCTTACCTTTGGAGAAATTATCACTAGAATGTAAGTTCTAAAATGTTTATAGCAGTTCTCTTTGTGGTAGCAAAGAACTGGAAATTGCAGGGATGCAACAAGTTGTGATATATGATTGTGATGGAATACTACTGTGCTATATGATGAGCTCAATGATCTTAGAAAAACATGGAAAGACTTGCACAAAATAGTGAAGAGTGAAATGAGCAGAACCAAGAGAACACTGTATACAGTAATAGCAATGTTATTTTATCAACGATTTTGAGTGAATAAGTCATTTTGACTACTATAAATAGTCAAATTAACAATAAAGGACATATGAAGAAAGACACTATCAGCATCCATAGAAATAATTGATAAATAGAAGTATGTATAGAATAATTTTACATACCCACACACACCTATTTGTGTCTAATGGTAGCTATTTCTAGGGTGGGGGGAAGGAAGAAAAAAAGAAGTATACATGATAAATTTATTATATATGTAAAAGGAATAGCAAGTTGTACATAACAGATATATAGTTTCATATGCGATCATTTTATTTATTTACTATGCTATGGATATGTTTGTTTTATTCCATAGATTAAAAATAAAAAATCTTGATAACTGTATTTCAGTATTAAAAAAAAAAGCTTCCTAAGGGTTGGGACTGTTTCACAGTCATTGTCTTTGTATTTCCATCCTTTAGCACTGTGCATGGCACTCTGTAAGAGCTTAAAAATATTTCTTATTTTATCAAGTATCCATATGTTGGTTTGACTTTAGACCTCAGCATCCTTATAAATGTTATTCACATTTAAGGAGTTCTGAGATTTACAAAGCACTTTCCCTACAACAACCCTATATAGGGAGTATAAGAACTCTGTCATTTTACAGACAAAGAAATTGCAGCTCAAAAGGGTCATGCAGCTTGTGTCAGCTAGGATTTGAACCCAGATCTCCTGATGACAAAAATGAGATCCTATTACACCGCCATCTGCAAAGTGAGGTAGTTCGACTAGAAAATATCTAACGGTCCTTCAGACTTTAACATTCTGTGGTTCTTACCCACAGCCAGGCAAATTCTGGCTTTAAAACAGATTTTCATTCTGCTTAACTTGGCAGAGATGACAGGTCAACTTCTGGATCCATGGGAGTAATAGCCAAATACTTTCTGTGGAGCAACTAGCCTCCCATATGCTATCCTTCCTAGCTCTCAAATTTTATGATTCAATGACTTGAGGAGTGCTGAAAGGGTCGACTTGCCAAAAATAACAAATAACTTTTGAGTCCTAAACTCTGCTAAAATTCCTACCACTAGAATCACTGATGAATTAGACTAATAAAGGACTAACCATTGTCCCAGAAGGTCCATGTTTAAATGTCATTGGCTTGTGAGCATCAATTAGTTTATCCAATGAACAAGCTGATATCTCATATGAATGATATCTAGTTTCAACAGGGCAGAGTATGGCCCAATATGGAGGGAGTAGCAGGATAAGGATGCTAGGTCAGGGAGGGCAGGACTGGAATGACAGGAGGCTGATCTAGGGTCATCTTCAGGGAGGGTGAGCAATAAAAGGGGAAAGAAAGAAGGACATTGAAACCAAACTCTAATTATTTCACAGTTTTGCTCAGAACTAAAATGGTCTTTTAGACAAATGGTACTCAGTAACAGTGTTATCTTAATGTAGAGGAAGAGCAGGCAGAAAAGATGGGGGTTGCAGCCTTTTCTGAGGATGGCTGCTTATCTCCCAGAGTCCATGAGAAAGGAAAGGGAGAGGCCAGATTGGGAGTAGGAGAAGGAAGATAGGGATTGCAGTTTCTTGTGAGGACAGCTGCTTATCTCCCAAAGTACATGAGAAAGGAAGGACAGAGTAAAGATTGGAAGGATTCTTAAGACCACATTTCAGAAGCACATTTCCAACCACAGAGCAAATATTTGATGATGAGTAAACTTCTGTGTCCTCAGAGCAAAACTGTACCATCTTTATCTCTTCTCCCTTCTTTACTTCCCCCTCGCCCCTTTAAGGGTCTAAAATCATTATGGAAAGAAAGGTTGTGGGTTTGGGTTTTTTTTTTTCTCCGTGTGTGTGTGTGTGTGTGTGTGTCTGTGTGTGTGTGTATGTATGTATGTGGGGGGGAGGTGTGGGGATGTGTGTGAATTTTGGAAGCTTACATAAGGCCGAGTTTGGCCTCAGAGATTTTAATACCTTTATGACTTTGGCAAAGTCAATTAACCTTTCTCAGACTGGGTTTTCTAATTTGTAAAATGTAATAATAACATCTATTTCTCAGAGTTGTTGTGAGGATCAGATGAGAAGATACTTATAAGGTGATATGCAGTTAATATTGTATGTATTATGTAATATGTGCATATAATATATCATATATATTATATAACTATTAATAGTCATTAATGGAAGTCAGCTGTGTGTCACATGGAATTCTGAAAACAGTGGAATATTACTCCTGTTTTGTAATTTTTTGTTTTTTTTCTTGGAATCCTCTATGGAGATTGAAGGCCATATTGCTTCCTCTATTTCTTCTGACATCTGAGAGCAGGAAGTTTCAGATATCAGCGCTCTCTCCCAGTGCTAGGGGAATACCAACTAATATGATGTCCTCTGGGTAAAAATCCCTTCATAGGAGACCTACAATGGGGCCTCAAGATCTGCCATCTGGAAAGGTAATAGAGATCTAGACCTGTTGATGACTCAGACCCAGTATCAGGTCCTGGGTCCAATTACGGTTTTTAGAATTTCAGAGAAAAAAATGGAAGTCTTTCGGAGTTTAGAAGAGAAATTGAAAAAAAAATGATCAAAAGATTTGGGAAGTCAGAGCAATGAGGTAAGAGGAACTGAGGATATTTAGCTTAGCAAACAGAAGTCTAAGACATGACTTCAATTTAATTCAACTGAAATATCACACATGTATTAAGCTATTAGAGACGATACAAAACTAGATAAGATATAGCCTCTGCCTCAGGGAGTTTATAGTCTAGAGCAGCAGTTCTCAAGCTTTTCGGCCTCTTTACATTCTTTTTTTTTTTTTTTTTAGGCAACTGGGGTCAAGTGACTTGCCCAGGGTCACAGAGCTAGTAAGTGTCAAGTGTTTGGTCTGAGGCTGGATTTGAACTCAGGTCCTCCAGACTTCAGGGCCGGTGCTCTATCCATTGCACCACCTAGCTGCCCCACCTCTTTATATTCTTAAAAATTATTGAGGATCCCAAAGAACTTTTAAAAATATCAATGGATATTTATAATATTAGAAATTAAAATGGATAATTTTAAAATATTAACTAATTTTTAAAGTAATGATAATATATGCCATTACACATTAATCTATTTTAATGAAAATTACTATATTTTCCAAAACAAAATCAGGGGAAGAGTGGCATTGTATTATATATTTTTGCAAATCTCCCTAATGTCTGGCTTAATAACAGTTATGCATGTCTGCTTCTGAGTTCAATCTCTTGCAGTATGTTTTGGTTGAAGTATTTGAAGAAAATTTGGTCTCATGCAGATATGTAGTTGGAAAAGGAGGAACATTTCAATAGACAAATAATATTTTACTGCTATTATGAAATAATTTGGATCTCACAAACTCCCTGAAAGGGTCTCAGGAACCCCTAAGGGTTTGCAAACTACACTTTGAGAATCACTGGTCTAGAGAGCATAAATAACTAAAATACTGGATGAATGCCTAAGAAACATGCAATTAAAATACTTTCATTGGCAGGGATTGTTTCATGATTAACTTTGTGTTGCTAGCAAAGTGCTTTGTAGCTCATCATCCTTAATAAATACTAGTTGAATTGGAGTTCCAAGGAGGGGAAAGATCATTGTTGACTTCAGTACATGTGCATCTAATTTATTTAGAAGTATTCTGCAGAGGAAAGTTTCCAATCATTCTTGCACCCCTCTCCTGAGAATAAGATATTAGCAAATAATAATAACTAGCATTATATAGGCCTTTAACATTTGCAAAGCTTTAGACATTCGTCATCTTACTTGATCTTCACAATAACTCAGTGAGGTAGGTACAGGTATTATCCCTATTTTACAGATGAGGAAACTGAGGCAGAGAGAGGTTAAAGTCACTTGCCTGGGGTTACACAAATATTCTATGTCTGAAGCAAGATTTGAACTCAAGTTCTTCCTGAATCCAAAACTAGTATTCTATCCACAGCCACCTGTATGTGAATGACTAATAGTTTAAAGTCTTATGTTTAAAGACTAGCTGGATGGGAATAATTGTTTTGACAACCAAAAGAGGAAAGAGGAGAGCTTGTATCTCCAAAGATATTTAAAATAAGAGAGATTCTTGTCTGTCTGGGCTGGATGAGATTCAGCCCTGAAGTAGGAAGATGAACTAGATAACCTTTTAAGGTCCCTTCCAGCCTAAAGATCCAGTGATTCATACATAGATCATTTATCTCAAATTACTCTTTCAGTTTGAGTTAGGCAGACATACCAGAACTTGCCTACTTAAAAAAAAAGCTCTTAAAATTCCTTTGTAGGGGGCCCCCGTGAATCAGGAATTCACTGGATAGAAAGGAAATGACCTGGAAGAATGAAACCTAAATTATAAGGTGCACCCACTTGGTAAAATCACACACAGGTGTATGTGAAACAGAAATGTGATTCAGGTACAACACTGTCCACAGACACCTCACCCCTACTGATATTTAACAGTTTGTGAAACTGTCCATCACAGAGCTCAGAGCTATAATGGATCTCAAGAAATCATATGGCTCAGCCTATGCCTTCAAACAGATCATATTTGTTCTCTTTTACACATGAGGCATGAAAGACTCAGAGAGATTTAGGTGCCTCATGTTTAATATAACTAGTGAATGACGGAGTTGGGAATCATGTCTTCTAGATGCTGGTGCAATGTACTTTTCATTTCACATTCCAGATTCTCATAGTCTACTTTTAAAAAAAGAAGATATTATAGTATCACTATTTTCTAATTTAGCCTTTTCTCCTCTAATTTTGGGATTTCATCTTTTTTTAAAAATTTTTACTAATTTGGGGTTCTATTGATTTTCCAAGTTTTTATTTGTACGTTGACCATAATCCTATTAAAAGCTACATATGATGACTTTGTTTTTATTTTTAAGAATTTTAATTAATTTTGAACATTTGGTGATCCGAAACAGCTCTAACATTCAGTTCAATCAACCAACAGATATTTATGGTGGAATTATTCAGTTCATGGCACTGTGTAAAGTCCTGAGAATATAGACTAGTAGAAAAGGTGTTTAAAAAAAGGGATTAGCATATAGGATGACTCAAAAGTTTTAGTGCAGTTTTAAGCTATTAAAACTTATTTTAAAATCTCAAAGTTTAAAATTGCACTAAGTCTTTTGGGATACCTTTTATAATACCAGTGAAGAAAGGATAGGGAGATCAACATTATTTGGCAAAGAGATGGCTAAGAAACGAGTTCAGTGACTTTTCAAGTGCCCCTGCCTTTGAGAAATTTACAGTCGAGCAAAGTGATCAACCATTCATGTGTTTATAAAGTGCCTACTATATATCAGGTACTGAGGATAGAAAGGGAAAAAACGAAATAGCCCCTACCTTCAAGGAGCTTATATCATATGAGAGGAGAGAATAGGTACACATGTAAGTACATACAAAATATGTATAGAATTAAATACTAGGTAATTGCATAGATGGAACACTAGTGGCTGGGGAAATCAGGACAGGCCTCATGTAGGAAGTAGCATTTGAGGTGAGTTTTGAAGGAAACTAACGATTCATTATCTAACAATCCATATGACTACATGTGTCAAGTGAACAGTACAAAAAGGATCAGAGAAATTTAGTGGAGAGAGACTTGAGTCAACTGGGGTCATAAGAGAAGGCTTCTCAATGAGGTAGGCCTCCAAGGATAGGATTTATGGAGACAAAGTAAAGGTCGTCCAGGTAGGCAGGAAAAAAGGAGCTTGTTGTCTGAGCTCATGAGGTCCTTCTGCAGCCTCCTAAGTTCAGCCTATACCAGAATCTTGTCTATCACAATTTAGGGAAGCCTTGGCATTCCTTTTAGGCTTCCACACCTCTATTTCTTGACTTTTGCCAATGAACAGAGACCAATTGCATTTGTTTCTAGGGAACTACCTTCTTCAAATTCTCACATCTCCTTTGAGAGTCATGCGGGGAACTCTGCTTTGAGGCAGTTATTGCTTTCAGAAAGCCTGTGTTCACTGCAGTGCCCTGGTGTAACCTTGGGTAAGAGCATAGAGGAGACCAGATGAGCTTCTTCTGGCCTTTGTGACACTCGCTCATCAGTGATGTTAAGTGCTTTTCATGGCCGTCTGAGGCCAAGTAGATACACATTTTTTTTTTGAAGAAAAAAAGGAAAGTTCCAGATTTAGAGAATGGGATGGCTAACAGCTAAAACAAAGTAAGTAAAAACATAAATATTGGCTATCCTTGAACTTATAACAGGTTGTGTTCCTGGAAATAAGTAAAAGTGTCTGTGTGTATATGTGTGTGTGTTTGTGTGTGTGTACACATGGACATATACATATAAAATATGTGCATATATGTATGTGTATACATGTGTGTGTATATGTATATTTACATACATACATATACTAGATAAACAATGAGAGAGGAGAGAAGTTATCAGAAAAGAAGTCAAATCTAACATCATATGTCTATGAAGTGTTCTAAAGTATGTGTAAAACAATTAAATAAGGCAATGTGGTAAGTAGTCACATAAATTTTACATTAATTTATATAAGCCATCCACAGGAGAGGGGCAATGCAGTGCAGGAGGGGGAAATGGCTTGAGGATCCCTGGGGTAAAAATTGTGCTGGAGACCAGGAACCAAAGAGACCTCTGGGAACTGGACTATACAGAGCAGAGAGCAGCTTCCTGAGGCTGAGAGCCAGGGGAATATCTGCTGGAGCTGATGAGTAAGCAGGCTGACTTCTCAGTAACATTGTCAGTGTGATGCTTTCTCTGAGTGCTGTAGGGAATGACATGGATGAAATGGGGAGAGTATGTTAAGTATGAGGCACTCTAAGTCAAGAATTACCCATCAGTGGAAGACTGAGCTGACTGCATGACCCCTCTTCTAGACTAATTTAAACCAAGGATCTGAAATAGTCACTACTGAGCAAGAAAACTTTGCTTGTTGGGGTTTTATAGGTGTAACCACAGATTCCTTTACTTTGTAGCAGTTTTGTGCCAACAATGAGTGCCACATAATTCTATAAAATGTGTATTGGTAATAAATGTAAAATAATCAATAATGGATGTGAAACATTTAGTCCATGGAGGGGTGGGGGGGGAGAGAGAGAGAGAAAGAGAGAGAGAGAGAAAGAGAGAGGAACAAGAGTAGGCATTGTGGATATCAGAAAGAATGTTTCTGGGGAGAAGGTGAATTTCGGGTATGGGAATCTTCAATACTCTATTAAATACTCAATTAATTAAATACTTAATACTCTAATTAATTTAATAAATTAATTAAATGCTTAGTACTCTATTAAGTCTCTAGGCAAGCCTGCATAGCTAATAGAGCAGGGTGCCCTGAAGGAGAGACAGGAGGCAATGGGGGCCAGGCAAGTCAAACCACCACCACCACCATTTTGACTACTATCTTTCCTCATACTCCATGAGAGACGTCCTGGGACCCTGATGCCAAGAGCCTTGGGAATAGCAGTGCTTCCAGCCCAATGGCCATAGCCATCGTCCTGGCATGTGACCTCTATGGAGATGCAGCCTGGGAGCTGCTCCTGCAGGTGCTACACCCACAGCTATTGGCAACGCAGCAAAAAAAGTTCTTGCCACTAAAGTCCTTGACATTGTCCAATGATTCAACATCAGATTTTCATATGATTTTGTCAGTGAAAGTGGCATTAAAGAAGAAGCATTGCTAGCTGCTTTGTTGCTTCACTCTAAGAACTGTGGGCCCTTTCTCTCTGACTTACAACTGAAATCTCCCATATATGTTCTCTCTCCCATTAGAATATGAGCTCTTAGAGCAACGACCTTATTTTTCTGTTTGTACCACCAACGTTTAGCATAGTGTTTTGTATAAAGTAAATATTTAATAAATACTTTTAAAATTTATTCATTCTCCTTTGGTTTTGCCTTTCCATGATGTCTGAGTCACACGGATGAAAATGACTATCTTCCCTTGGTTCTACTGAAATATTCACTGCCTTTGGAGGCAAATTTTGAATAAACTGTTTCTCACCCTTCTCAATAGTCAGTCAGCCAATACATATTTATTAAGTACTTATTATGCACTAGCCACTATGCTAAGTTCTTGAGATAAAAGAAAGGCAAAAAACAATCCCTGTTCTCAAGAAGCTCACTCACAGTCTAATGGGGAATAGACATACAGACAACTATGTACAAGCAAGATACACACAGAATAAGTTGGAGATGATCTACAGAAGAAGATGTTATAATGAAAGGGGATCAGGAAAGGCTTCTTGGAGAGGTCAAAGAAAGGAGAGGAGGATTTTAGCTAAAGGGAGCCAGGAAGGCCAGCGGGTGGAGATGAGGAATAAGAGAATTCTAGGAAGGAGGGACAGCCAGAGAAAATGCTCAGAGCCTGGAAATGGAGGCCGCTGTCACTGGATCTCAGAGTACATGGGAGGGAGATAGCTAATAAGGTGTAAGCAAACTGGAAAGGTGGGGTGAGGGCAGGATATGGAAGGCTTTGAACACTAAACAGAGGATTATATATTTAATCCTGGAGGCATTAGGGGGCCACTACAATTTGCTGAGTAGAGACATAAAAGATGTTTAGTCTAGGTCTTAACTACAGGTAGGTACCACTTAAACCTTTAGGATGTCTTGAGAGAACCAAAGAACGTCTCGCTAGCACTAACCAGGAAAAGATCCTCCTTTTCTTTGACCTTGATCCTCATTCCTAAGGAAAAGCCCAATATCATGGAGCTAATATTTGAAACTAAATGGCACAGGTCATTTACCTGTCATTGCCATCAGTCAACCACTACATAGCTGCTTCCCAATAATATGGCTTTATATGAATATGAATTACCAGCAAAACAAACGGAGCTTTTCTTTTGAAGTAATAACAGCAACAACAGTAAAAGCAGAGACCCACAACAGCATAGTGATTTGAGATTTACAAAGATCTTTTTTTGGAATAACTTCATGAGGTAGGGAACAGAAAATAAATAGAGATGCCCTGTGGGGTGCCCCTGTACTGAAGCATAGAGAAAGAAGGCTACTTGGTTGATTATATTTATAGGGGATACTCTCAAGTATCAAGTAGGAAGATACTATTTTTTAGCAAGTTCTTCCAGTCATGGAATGCATCACATACCAATGTTTTCCTTAAAGTGACCTGGGTCATTAATGGATGCTCTCAGATGCATTAGATACTACAAAGCAATAATAATTGGCCATGTCTTGGCCTCTTGGGATTTTGTTCCTCATCCTTTGAAGGATTTGTGTGTTTTTAAAATACAAATTGAACTTCTCCAAGCAAATCGACTTGTCACATCGGCTTTCAGACACTTTCTCGTGTCTGCCAACAAACTGCACTAAACCACTGCATTCTACTTCTATTTAAAAATCAAACAAATAAAATAATGAATGAAAGTACACTTTGTATAAACAGTGAAGAAGATTAAGAATCAGCTACCAGAGTCCAAATGATCCAAAGTATATGACTTAAAAGTGTTTTCTGCCTTATGGAGAAAGAGAAAGATTTGGGTCACGATCCTGCCTTTTAGACTATGACTTTCAGGCACTTTACTAATATTAACTAATGAAGCCCTAAAACACATTTGCAATAGATAATACCTTGAAGTTGGATAATGTCCAAGCATTTCAACCTGTTTTTCCAGGCTCTCACAGTCTACGCCCAGCCTTTCTCACACTCTTATCTCCCGCTGGTCTGGTCCCTACTCATACCCTGTGTTTCAATTTATTCACTGTTTTCCCCCAATATATTTGGCCTGTTCCTCTCTTGGCACTTTTATTCGTGCTGTATCCTCAGCTTGGAATATTCTCCCCACTCCTCTTTGATTTCCAAATCATTCTTCCAAGCCTCTTATCATATCCTGCCTATTCCACACAGTCTGTTTTGGTCACTCTAGTCTGGAAATGTTCTTTCCCAGTCTTTGAGCTCCTCTACTTACTATTTGCTATTAAATGAATGGATCAGTTAACCTTTGACATTTTTTCTTTTGTTGTCATGAATTGTTATGTGGATATTTTATTGTTTAATTTTTTTTACATGCCTTGTGTCTGTAATTAGATTGTAAGTTTCATGAGGGGAGAGATGAAGGCTTTTATCTCTTTGCATCCACAATAATGTGCTTACACACAGTAGGCACTTGAATATACATGTTGTATTGATTTTGATTCAACAAGCAATAATAATAAAAGCTCACACATAGAGTACTTTAAGGTTCATGGAGGTCCATTGGAATCATTTCATGAATCAAGTTTGGGCTGTAGAATGATTCCAAGAGAAATTTTAGCCATTCATATTCCATCAAGCTGATCACTGTAATCGGCTTACATGGTTATGCAATCATCAAGGATCCAGAAATAGCATCCCCTCTGATTGCTTCATCATGGTGATAGACTGTGATATTCAGAGTGAAAGAAGGTTGTGAAAGGGATACCTCTCTACACCATTCTTCTACTCAACACATAGATGTGTTTGTCTATATTCAAGCCAGTTCTTTGGAAACATCTTTTTACATTAAGAAAACTATCCCTGGAGGACATAAAACTCATTGTTTTGTGTGTAGCTTATGATAAACCAGTTATCAAAACAATGCAGATAAATATAATGACATGTAATGCCAAGAGTTTTAAACCAAGTATGTCATTGCAATTACTGAGCCCTTTCTACAGTAACAGAAAAGATGAACAATTAGGTTGGCATTTTCTCTAGTGGATCAAGGGCCTGGGTGTCATCTACATGTCTAACTGACAGAAGTTTGGTGACACCATAAAAAAGCATTTTGCCTTTGAGTTTTTTTTTAATGCTTTTAAGTTATTTGATGTTGTTTTGAAGAAGCCTTTGAGAAAAAAAAATAAAGAAAACAAACTATTCCTATCAGGCTGCATCCTAATAGAGTGAGGTAGAATGGATGGACTCCAACCTTAATCACCCTACTGCTCACCTCCTTTCCAGTAGCATCGCTCACTTCAACCTGTCCACTTGCAGAGCGTTTCCTTCTTTTACTTGCCTTTCTGAAAGGGCTTGATGGGGTTCATGTTCCAAGTTAGGAGACTTGCAATTGGCTGCATGGGCATCAATATTTCATCGGGTCTTTGTGCAGCCCCGGTTTCAGCTTTTCTTAATGGGGTACTTTACCAGGCAGCTTTTTCATCCATCATTAAACATCAGCTACAGCGCTCATGCCCTGTTTCTGATTTACCGTAGATAGTAATGTAGAAGATCACATTAAACACCACACACGCTTTCAGCTATCTGAGCACCATCAGAGTAATGAACAGTCAATGTTTTTTTTTTTGGTTGTTGTTGTTGTGCTTTCCCCACCTAAATTAAGATCCTTTGGAGCTCTGGTTACTGAATCAAGGAAGTATCCTTGGTCTTCCAGAGAAGGCATACTCCAAATGCCAGATAATGAATTTAGCATCTAATTTAAACTTAGGGTCTTCTCTCCCCCACCCACTTGATTTCAAAGAGTAAACTGCAAGAACTGCATGAAAGGCCAATAACAAAATTAGTGACCACAACATGGCATTAGAATTATTCAGCCAATATGTACTGAAGAGCTATTATCTGGTATTTTGCACATGGTAGATCCTTAATAAATGTCTGGATGAATGAATAAATGAATGGTGAGCACTGTACAGAACTATAAAAAGAATGCTAAGAAATAAAAAAAGAATCTTTATGAAGTGTTTTAAATATATTTTGTTTATTTGTTTTTCGTTATTGTTTTTTAAGTCTTCATTGGTTTATGGAATTCTTTGATGCAGGGAACTCTGTCTAGAACTTACATAGAGTTGCATGGGACTACTGAGAAGATAAATGACTTTCCCATGTTCACCTAGCTACTGCGTGTCAAAGGTAGGGCTTGAATTCAGGTCTCCTGATTCTAGGGCTAACCTTTTTTCTAGTGTAATAAAATACCTCTCTCTCACTTTACATACCATAGATGATCAATAAATGTTTGTTGAATGAATTATCCAATGGGAGATAGAGACAAAACCCTCAAAAAATAGATGAGAATGCATACAATATACATATAAATATGCAAAATTGATTACAGCTGTGTCCAGGTGGTGGTACAAGTATGGGAGGAATAAAGAGGGGAGGTATTTTCCAACGTGAGTGAATAGATGGAAACTCCATGGGATTCATCTAGAAAGACTTTGAGAAGGAGGAAAAATAGATCAGGTGATCAGGTGGCTTCCATACCACAGCTTACATAACAGCCAAGTAATCTAAACCAGGAAACATGTTAAATAAGGAGGAAATGATCTTTTATTTTCCATGCTTTCTATCTGCTAGGAAGATTTAACAGGATTTTTTTTTAACACAAACACAGAAATCCTTTGAAAGTATGCTAAAAAAAATCTTAAAAAAAACCAACAAACCCTTTTCACTAAAGAAATGTAATATTGGTGGTTGAAAAAAGCCCCGCTGTAGATGTAAATAGATTTTGTATCTTAAGTATTCCATAGAAATGATACCATATATGCTCTATGCTATCTCTTTGTTTTCACAAACCATTCTACCTTCAAAAAAGGGTCTCTCTTCCAATGTTTCCTCTGAATTCCTTGGTTTTGTAAATCTAGGCTTATGAAGTATCTACATACCTAAAAGAAACTAGGTAGCTGAGGAAGGTGTCTAGAGGGCTCATGCCAAAATATACATTTGCCTGAATTATGCTAATAAGTGGAACCAGAATAGCAAGTTTGGTTTTGGATTTTCAGGATAAAAGCTATCTACCATATCTTTGAGAAGCTTAAGCGAGAAAGACGGTGTGGACCCAGGACTTGTTCAGTGAACTCATTTTAACCTTCCTTCCTGCCCCCCCCCCATAATGGAGGGATTATCAAACAAGAATGATGAAAGGCCCAAAGCACTTAGGAACCAACCAAACAAGTGTAGTTTGTTTGTCTTAAGCGAGGCATTCAAGAGCAATGATACTGTTGGTCCTGCACAAAGCACCAAAGCTGCATTTCTTAAGAGCTGTCTTGTCACAATGCCAGAATCACTGATTACAGCCAATTTAGACCTAGGAAAAGCCAAACCAATTAAAAGCAATCAAAGTGATTCGTTTGCATCAGATATGTAAATATAAGACCAGAAAAAAAAAAAAAGACATAGCCACAGGGAGGGTTAAAAGATAAATATCTATGGTGTGAGCTCCAAAGTCAAGAGAACCTTAGGAAGGCACCCAGCCCATCGAGTAGACACCTTGTGGCAAAAGGTATGAATGAGAATGACATGGATGAGCAGGAACTCTGCTTCACTGGAGGGAATGCCTACCTTGTAGAGATCACAGATCCAGTGGTACAGACAAAATACTGGATTAACAATTCAGACAATTCAGCCTTCAGTTCCTTCATACCAATTTTTGACCAAAGGATCAGTGTTATCCATGGGAAATAGTAGCCATGGTTTCAGTAAGGACACTAGGTAGAAGCTTTCAGATTTAAACAATAAGATCATAGAGGGGCAGCTAGGTGGCACAGTGGATAGAGCACCGGCCCTGGATTCAGGAGGACCTGAGTTCAAATCCGACCTCAGTCACATAGCACTCATTAGCTGTGTGACCCTGGGCAAGTCACTTAATCCCATTGCCTAACCAAAAAAAAAAAAAAAAAAAAAAGATCATAGAGCTAGAGCTAAAAAAGACGCCGGAGGTGATTTCATTCAACTTCCTTATTTACAAATGAGGAAACTGGGGCTCAGGAATATTAAGTGACTTCTTGAAGACCGCATAATAAACATCAGAGTAGGATTTGAACTCAGGTCCTCTTGACTGTGGAGTCCACGTTCTAATTCCCTGCTGATTTTATGAGTATGGGAAACTTCTGTGGAGGAAACTTCCTCTACCAATGAAGATCAGCCAGTGTTCTACAATCATAATCTTAGAGAGTTCCCTGGGGTACTGAAAGATCAAGTCACTGACCTAGGGTTATACACCCAGTATGTGTCAGAGATGGGGCTAGAGCTCAGGTCTTCTTGATTCTGAGGCTGATTTCTTTTTTTAAAATTTTAATTTATTTTTTAAAATTTTAAGCTTAAAACTCCCCCCAAAAGAACATTTTTATAAACACAATAGACCATAAAAAGATTCTTATATGAAACTGTGGACCTCTATTTTACACTGCTTGCTTTTTTATTAAAGTATGCAATAAATTTTACATTTTACTTTCAAATCTTTACAGCTTGTCTGTACTTTCTTCTGAATTTCCTTCTTTTCTCTTCTTTATATTAAATTTTTTTTTCAATAGCCCTCTTGTTTTTTGGCCTTGCTATTGCTAAAAACCACAACTGCCTACCATTACACTTTCCCTTAATAGAGGAGGAAAAAACCTTTTAAGGAATGTATGGTGAATGTTGCCTATGTAGGTTATATCCATTTTCATATGGGTTTGCCTAGAAGGCTTTCATAGATATCTTGGAAACCTTACCTACCTCTCTCCAAGGAAAATTTTGTTCCTGTCTGGGGCAGATCGAGAAAAGCTAGCCAGTCACTCTCCTTTCCTCAGAGAAAGAACACTGGACTAGAAATAGGTTCAAACTGCTTTCCTGATCACTATCCTTGTAAAGGGAAGAAATAGTTTAAGATTTTGTCTATAGGGCTGATTCTTTACCACCAAATGTTAGTTACTCATAAGACTATCATAAACAGTGAATTGTGAGTAAATCCATTTATCCAAGCAGATAACAAACAGAAATCAGAGAAGATATACAGATGAGAATATACCAGAAAATGCAAAGAGTGAAAGATCCCTTCTACTGGGAATAAGATACTTCAGTTTGGGGGTGGGGGTGAGGGGGCATTAATCTCACTGAGGGGGAAAAGGTTCTAGGGAGGCAAGCTGAAAATCAGGGACACATTGAGGCTCTAAGTCCTGTACATGAAAACCATTTCCCAAAGTCTTTTTTTTTTCTTTCTCTTTAGATTTCTCCCTATAGAGGTTATGGAAACACACTGTTCCTCTCTTGTACTGTTCCTCTCTTGAAGCAGAAACCCAGAAGAATGTCTTCCCAGTTCCAAACTCTTAAACCAAAGTTGCTCCTTATTCAGGCACAGATTGTAGAGTTATGATTCTCTCCACTAACGAGGAGAATCATAGGCAAATGACCCCAGTTTGAACCTGGAGTCGAGCATAGTCGAGCAAAACAAATGCACACAGGAACCATATCTCTTTCTGCATCTTATATCCATCAACTGATAGGTACTATATTTCATCATATGTCCTCTGGATTAGTTATTACACTGATCAGAATTCTTAAATCTTTCAAAGTTTTTTTCTTTTATAATGTTGCTTTCCTTGTATAAATTGTTGTCCTGATTCTGTTCATTTCACTTTGTGTCAATTCATAATATCCAGGATTCTCTGAAATTGCTTCTTTATTTCTTATGGCATAGTAATCCATTATATTCATATACCACAATTTATTTAGCCTTTCCGCAGTTGTCTAAGAGATTATCCAAGGTACTCCATTAGAGTCTAGTTCTTTTCTTTTTCCCCTTTCCTTTCTTTTCTTCCCTTTTCCTTTTTTTTCCTTTTCTCTCCTTTTCTTTTCCTTTATTCTCCCTTCCCCTTTTTAATTCCCTTTTTCAGGATTAGGAAATTTGGTTTGCAACAGTTTCTTCCCCATAATATCTTTCCTCTTAATCCACTCACCTTCCCTATGCCTACTTATTTCCCTTTCAGTTTACTATATTTCTGCACCAAACTGTATCTTTGCATGTTCAACTTTCTTTTGGCCATTTTAGATAAGAATAAAATTAATCTGATTATCACTGTTTTCATACTTTCTTCCATGCCTGTATGTTCTTCTCACAGATAGCTAGGTGGTACAGTGGATAGAGCACTCATCCTGGAGTCAGAAGGATCAGAGATAAACTATGGACTTAGACACTTAGCTGTGTGACCCTGGCCAAGTCACTCTGTTTGCCTCAGTTTCCTCATCTGCAAAATGAGTTGGAGAAAGAAAGGGCAAACCACTCCAGTATCTTTGCTAAGAAAACTCCATGGACATTTGATCTCGAAGAGATGGACACAACTGAACAACAACACATATTCTTCTCACATACCCAATTATGAGAAAGAGCAGATTCAGTACCCCTTCTCCCCTTCCTTCTATACTGAAGCTAGATTTCTATCAACTAAATCATGTTACTTCTTAGGATGGTTCTAGGAGGAGTCAGGAAACAAATTTAAGAATGTCAAAAATGCCATACCATGTCCATCCAATTTAATCTCTAAAATGGTTTATGGGAAGGCATGTCTATTCTCTCTAATATTAAACTTAAGAGGACCTATGAATGTCCTCCTATCTTTTCATAATAAACTACTGTGTGTCAAATTATCTGTAAACTTCTTTACTGCAGTTATATTTTTAGCTTGTCTCACCCTTGGAGTTGAGGTAGCAATTTTGATCAGTCTGCAAGCTAGTATAAAATGCTTTTAAAAAGAATTCATCCTGAATTCGCCTCTTTTAATGTATAGTTTTTACCTTGTAATCTGGGATCAAATAAGATAATATTTAAGATGAGAGGTTTTGAGCTGGAAAGAACTTTAGAGATCACGTCATCCAATCCCTTATTTTGCAGACTAATCCATTAATCAATCATCAAGTATTCTCAAAAAAATTTTAAAAATGAATGTTAAAATTGTCTTCACATGTAATTGAAAAAAGTGTTATTTAAAAAAACATATTAAGTCCCAGTTAGTGACCAAGGATTTACTAAGCACTTACTATATGTTATGCTCTGAGCTTTGGGAATATAAATACAAGCAAAAAGAAAAGTTATCTCTGCCCCCAAGAAGCTTACAATCTAATGGGGGAAATGGAGGAAAATAATATGAACTGATAGGCCATGTTTTGAGGGCAGAGAAATGACTGAGGCTACTGACATTGTGATCCCTTAGCTCATTTGCATGTGACTTTTTTTGTGGGGGTGGGGAATAGTTTAAGAAGTTAAAACTTAGAGTGTAAGTCAACTAACAGTTTGGAGATTATGCAAAGGTTAAATAAGGAGCTGGCTTCATAGCTGGCCAAAAAGTAGAGTTCATGAATTTTCCATCATAAGGGAAAGATGAGTCACTGAGCATCAAGAGGCTTTGATTTACAGTATTGGAAGCAATGAGGAACTGAAGAGTGAGAGATGAGAAGATGTCAGCAGAAGCAGCCAACTGAAGGGAATTCTTTAGCCACTGGACTTGGAACCTACTGACTGGAAGCAAGGCCTTGCTTTGCAGATTGACTGAAGGAAAAAGCTGGTTGCCTGATGATTGAAAGAGAGCTGGACTGTGCTGCAATTTGAACTATCACTCTTCAGTGGGATCTATAGCTTAAGCGAGGTAAAACTTCTCAGAGATGTCTGGTCACCCTCTACCATTCTACTGTGGTTTGAAAGGTAAAAGCAGAGAGGATATGACAGGCTTTTCTCAGCTACCTTGTAAGCATCAAGATTCTGATAGATGTTACACGGGGCAGCTAGGTGGCACAGTGAATAGAGTGCTGGAGTTGGAGTCAGGAAGACTCATCTTCATGAGTTCAAGTCTGGCCTTGAGAGCTGATTATATAACACAGAATCCAAATGAGTAAAGAGCTGATCCAGCTTATTTCCTCTGGGCATCTTCAAAATGCTGGATTGCAAGGTGTCCTTGGGTCCTGTCAAGGCTAACCTGCACAGCATGAACCTGTTTCTTTGCTAGCTGATTCCCTTCTCATCCTCACAACTTTTCCAGCTGAGCAAATCCTCTGGTATCTTCACAACATCAAGAAAAAGAGAGAAAGGCCACCACCATTTTGGATGGATTCATTGGGCTGAGAAGATGGGAGGTTATGAGTAAACTAAGACAAGATAAAGATGCATGCAGAGATTGCTGGAAGAAAGCTATATTGATGACATCATAGATCCATTGGAGTATATAACAATCTCTATTTTATAAGAAAGTACTTTCTTCCTATGTAAGGGATGTGTCCTGGGTCCTCTTCTCTTCTCCCTCAGACTCCCTCTGACATTGCATGTTTGCAGACTATGGGTATAGTTGGGACATGAGCAATACAGTGTCATGTAATAATATAATTCTCATCAGGCTGCTTAGACTATGTGATCTCCAGAAACTGATGAGTGATAGTAAATGAGGAAGAGAGAGAGCTCACAGTGAATAGCCTCACTTTTTCCAGTGAAATATAAGGCAAGGTCTCAGCTAAGTCAGTGAGGGTAAGGGAGTCATGAGAGGCTTCAGGAGGAATGAAAATGTTTAGAAAAATTGCTATAGTGAGTGGGATAGTGAATCAATTTGGGAGGTATAAAAGGATCACCTTGCATATTGAGGGCTCAGTTGGGATTCTGCAACATAAATCTGTTGTGGATCTAGTTAGCCCAGTAGTGGAAAGTTTTGTACCTTTCTCTAGTTTTGTTGGGATTAATTGAAGTTTGAAGTGTGGCAGGGCAGGATGGGCGATAGGATTGAACTGGTTCACCTCAGGGTCAAGATGGAGAAGGAAGGAGAGTGTATCTGGTGCAAGATGGCCTGGGTAAGAAGAAGGAGCTAAGGGATTGGAGGTCATGGGAAGGAAGTTGTAAGGCAGAGGGAGAGATGAAATGACAACAGATTTTGATCTGAGAGAGGAATTACAGATTTCATGAATATAGAAGTACTGTATCTGTGAAAGTGATAGCAAGATTAAGAGTATGAATGTCTCCAAGTGTATGTGATATGAGATGGAGGAGCAGGTCATGGGAAATGAGTATATTGAAGAACTGATAGATTAGAGCATGTGATGGTATATCAATATGTATATTGAAATATGCTTGTTATGAAAAGAGGAATTGAAGAGGAAGGACCATGAGCTAGCTGCTGAACTCTTAAAGGAAGGAAGGAGAGTGTCCTGGGATTGGTATATAACATCTGATGATGGTTAGTTGGTTTTTAGGTATGTCTGACTCTTTGTGGCCCCATTTGGAGTTTTCTTGGCAACGTAATGGAGTGGTTTGCCATTTCCTTCTCTAGCTCATTTTACAGATGAGGAAACTGAGGCAAACAAGTTAGGTGACTTGCCTGGTGTCACATAACTAGTAAGTGTCTGAGGCCAGACTTGAACTCATGAAGATGCATCTTCCTGACTCCAAGCCCAGCACTCTATCCATTGTGCCACCTAGCTGCCCCATGTAACATCTTGATTGAGTAATAAATATGGATTGCATGAACCTTAAAGGTAGAGAGGTTATTGAATGATGGTGATACTGAAAGAGCTGAGAAGTAGTAATAGGGAACAAAGAATATTCCAACTGCCCCACCACAGCCAGCAGGTATGAGTGAAAGTGCAGCCAATGCTGGAAAGGGTAGCCGAGGAGGTGATGTCATCAGGAGGAACAAGATCTCAGTGAGAGCCAGGAGTGGGAAAGGAAGTGTTAAAGATGAAAGCAAGGTTGTTACCTATGGAGTAGTTGTTCCAGAGAGCACAGTGGAAGGGGTAGGTAGCTTTAGGGTGGGATATTGAAGGGATTGGATTGAGAGAGATGTGGGAATAAGGGAGTAATGAATGGAGGTTGGAGAATGAGTTTGAATAATGATTGCCAAGACATTAGAATTGTTGTTGTTGTTCATCCTTCATTTTTCAAGAGGACCAATGACATCACGGGGCAATGTCTTTATTCATGTATGAACTGAATGTAAGTGAGGCAGAGTTGCGCGAAGTCGCACAAAGTTGCACAAAGCCTTACTCTCTCTTCCAGTCTTTGAAGTCCAATGACAGGACAAAAGTCAAGAAGACTGGTGATAGCCCAGGATGCAACAGATGACCATGGCTTCTTATATGTCTGACCAAGCTCCAAGCACTCCATAGCCACCTTCATGGCCATTGAAATAAATTGTTCTTATCCACTCATTCCACTAGGGGAAGTCATTGCATGCTTGGGGTAGACATCCCTCTAACTCACTGATGGGTTTGAGGTGTGTTGGTTACCCTCAACCTGGTTTATCCCATCTACCAAGATGATTTTACTGGGGTGTGGCCAAAATTGAATTGGTAGTGACCTTAGACAAGTCACTTAACCTCTCAGAGTTTCAGTATTCTCATCTGTAAAATGAGAAGATTAGATATAACATTTCTAAGGACTCTTCCAGCTCTAAATCATATGATACCATGCTCTGGTCAATAAAGCATTCTTTTTAACTGAGGGTCATGTTTACCTCTCAGGGATTACTAACTTTTAAAGAATCAGAATGCAGTAAGGGGCATAACAAAGACATGCTATACTTAAAAGAATGTAATTCTTCTTTAATGATACAGAAGACTCTTTGGGTCCTTGCAATGCCTCAAGCATCATTGCTATAGATGTGATAAGCCATATTTCAATCACTTTGCATTTGGCAATAATAATAATGATTCCTTGTCTTTTCTGGAGGATCATTGGATCATAGATTTAGAGCTGGAAAGGACCTCTTTTACAGGCTAGGAAGCATTTTTCTTGCAACAATCCTGTGGTGTGGGCAGATCCCAAAAGACATTTTGCCATTCATTTCCACATAAGTAAGTATGTGAAGGGAAATAAAGCACCATCTTTCATACCTGATTACCTTCAAACTACTCTTTGGCAAAATCAACTTAAAGCTCCCTGAATCCTTAGGGGTCTGGCTTGCGCTTTAAGGTATTTGCTGATTCTACCAGTAGGAAGTTTGTATTCCATCAAGACTGAATTGAGTTTGAACCTCTGAAATCCAAGTTTTGATCCCAAGACTATGACACAGACAGCCTTCTTTCTGTATCAAGAATACCCCTTACCCTTGCAGAATTTTTTTCTGACCTACACCTGAAATATAGAATTGAAGAATTTGAAGTTGTGTTAGAGACCATTTATTCCAACCCATAGTGGAACAAGAATTCCTTTTACAACATCTCCTACAAGTGATCAATCATTCACTCTTTGCTTTTTAAAGATGTCCAGCAAAGAGGAAATGCACTAACTCTCAAGGTCATCCATTCTGTGTTTGGATAGCTTTCATTATTAGGAAGTCAGTCTTTATAACAAATCTAATTTTTAAAAAAATATTTATTTATTTATTTTTGCTTTTTGGTGAGGCAATCAGGGTTAAGTGACTTGCCCAGGGTCACACAGCTAGTAAATGAGAAGTATCTGAGACCGGATTTGAACTCAGGTCATCCTGACTCCAAGGCCAGAGCTCTATCCACTGCACCACCCAGCTGCCCCTAAAATCTATTTTTTTTTAAAATAACTACTACTTAGTGACTTCTACTTTGGCCCTTTGGGACCAGACAAGAAAAGTATATTCCTTCTTCTATATGGCAGTCCTTCAAACTCTTGATGATAGATATCATGCCCTCTGTGTGTTTTCTTTCCAGGCTAACCATGCCTATTTCCTTTTAAAAAAATATTTTTAATTTATAGAATAAAACAAGCATTTCCATAACATAGTATAAAATCAAAACAATTTATAATCATATGAAAAAATGCTCGAAATCAGTATTGATTAGAGAAATGCAAATTAAAACAACCTTAAGATATCATTTTACACCTGCCTGTTTCCTTTGACTGATCCTCATAAGGCATGGACTTCACCAAGGTTACCTCATTACCTTCCTCTAGACTCTCTCCAGATGATCAATATCCTTACCAAGATGTGGTGCCCAGGTCAAAGGTCAGGGTGGGACAGAGGACAACAGGATCGTCACTCACTAGTTCCAGACCTCGGTATTTCTTACTGAAGTCTGAGTTTACATGACATTTCTTGGCTGTCATGGTGTGCTGCTGATTCACATGGAGCTTGCTCTTTTGCAGAATTGAATAGAGATGTACAGTTGTGCTATTAGTGGGCCATTAAAGCAAGAGCAAAACAAAATAAAGCAATCAGTCCATGGATCCTTGTGGTCTGATCTTGCCAAACCATGGTGGGAGAGAGAGTTAGCACTGAGAAGCCATGTTCTGGTGTGCCTTTTGAAAGGTAGGTGCATTGAGGATAAATAAAGATTAAATGTTTCTATGAATGCGAAATATATCCACTAGAGTGACCAAAGAAGCCAAAGGATTTAGAGCTGGGGAGGACTTTGGATAAGATACAGTCCAGCTCTTTCATTTTGCATTGTAGGAAACTGAGGCCCAGAGAATTAAGAGACTTTCTCAGGATCCCACTAGTAGTAAGAGGCAGAGCTATAATTCAAATATACACCTGCAGGCTCATAATCTGGTGCTCTTTTCACTGTGAGCTGCTGTCCCAGTCATAGTAATTATGCCATATTTTTAACCAACAGCAAATACTTATGACTTTTTTTTTTTTTTTTAGGCAATTGGGGTTAAGTGACGTGCCCAAGTTTCAAGTGTTTCATCTAAGAACGGATTTGAACTCAGGTCCTCCTGACTTCAGGGCCAGTGCTCTATCCACTGCGTCACCTAGCTGCCCCTTATGACTTTTTTTTAATAGAGAGAAAAATGAATTTCAATGGAAATGATGAAAACAGCTTGGTTCCTTAATAAAAGGGGTAAACAGGATCTCTGCTGCCCACAAAATAGGAAGCTCAGCAGGGAGATTGGAGCAGCACCACCTGGGCTTTCCTTTACTTCAATTGATGTGACTGATGTAGGTGCCACTGGAGCATGCAGGATCATCCACTTTTTCGATTCTCACCTTTCTCCTCCCCCCAGCCATATACACTATGGTAACATTCTATATGCTGTTTCTTCTGAATACTCATTTTCAATATGTCGCAGACCGCTCATGTCCACCATACTGCCATTCCATTGCTATAGTGTGATCTTCGACATTAGTTCTTTAGGATTGTGGGACTACGTGACTAGTAGACACACAATATCACTAGAAAAACCAGTTTTACCATATCATGCAAATACTTTGATATGCCAGGTTTTGGTTTTGGTTTTTGTTTTTTTTTTTAATCATAACTAACAGCTAGGAGCCACTGAAACCAGTTCATGGAGAAGAGCAGGAACTGTCAATCAACCCTCATCCGCACTTGTCATATTCACCACACAGCTTCAGAGTATGATCTGAGGTGATTGCCAAGCTCTCTCTGACTTTCGCAGACCAAGTAGCCATGTTTCCCTTGTCTATGCTTCTTTGTAAGTGGTATCACTTTTCTCTCATTGGTCTGCAGATTGGTGTGTGGGTGATCTAATCATAATAAAAAAGAAACTCCTCTCTTTGTCCCAA
The DNA here is from genome assembly GCF_900497805.2 of Vombatus ursinus. NCBI lineage: Eukaryota > Metazoa > Chordata > Mammalia > Diprotodontia > Vombatidae > Vombatus > Vombatus ursinus. The sequence continues at coordinate 22,487,976 of NW_020954556.1, read as the reverse complement.
TTCCTAATAGTGTTACTCAAATCTTTGTTGGTAGTTAGAATAACTTTTTAAAAATATATTTTTATTTCATGAAATGGTTCCTAATTACATGCAAACTTTTTAAAAATAATCATTTAAAAAAAATGAGTTCCAAATTCTTATTCCCACCTCTCTCTCTTTCTTAAGAAGGTGAGCAATTTGATATCAATTACACATGTGAAATCATAAAAAATTTTCATATTAGCCACGTTGCAAAAGAAAATACAGACAAAAATAAAACAATAAAAAGAAAGTTAAAAAAAAGTATGCTTCAATCTGAATTCAGAGTTCATCAGTTCTCTCTGGAAGTGGATAGCATTTTTCATCATGGGTCCTTTGGAATTTTCTTGGATTATTGTATTGATCAGAACAGCTAAGTCACTCACGGTTGATCATCATACAATATTGCTGTTACCATCTACAATCTTCTCCTGGTTCTGCTCATTTCACTTTGCATCAGTTCATATAAGTCTTCCCTGGTTTTTCTGAAACCATCCTGCTCATCATTTCTTATAGCACAATAGTATTCCATCACAGTCCCATACCATGACTTGTTCATTCATTCCCCAATTAATGGACATCTCTTCAATTTCCAATTCTTAAAAAAACTTTTAATCAAAAGAAGAATTAATGAGGATCAGTATCAACTGAATGTCATTCACCTAGTCACAAAACCACAAGTTTTACTCTCCCAACCCAAGTCACTTTCTCAATCCCCCAAGCATGGCAAAAGTGAACATAGGCAGAATTTTGAGAAATCCAAAGAGACCTCACCACAGAAAACAGCGTCTATACTATTTGGGAATCATTTCATCTTAACAAAGGAACTCTACTCATGGTAGCTCATAATCCAGCTCTGCTCCCTACTGTTACAGTTCAACTAGGCTAATAGTTTTCTCCAACCCCATTCTGCTAGCTCTCTTCTAATTGATGTGTGCTCCTTGCCTCATCTCACCACATCTACTCATTACTTCTGCTATGCATGTCTGGATCTGTGCAATGCCCCCAAAAAGGGCCTGGAATTGCTATTAAAATCTTAGCTCAGTTAAGTAGCTGAAAAGTTAGAGGTGAGTTAGTTCCTGATTAACAACCTGGACCTCCCCTACATTCAGATTTTCTTAAACTTTTCTCCCCACACAATGATCCAGTGATATTGGTCTTCTTGCTTTTCCTCACATAAGACACTTTATCTCCAAATTTGAGCATTTTTTTTTCCTAGCACTTATACAGAGCTTTAAAGTCTGCTCTGCTTTACGAATATTTCATTTGATCCTCACAACAACCCTGGGAGGTAGGCATTATTTAATCCCTATTTTAAAGATGAGGAAACAGAAGCAGACAGACATTAAGTGGCTTACGCAGGGTCACACACCTAATAATTGTCTAAGGATAGATTTGAACTCACGTTGCCCTGACTCCAAGTCCAGAGCCCTATCCACCATGCCACCTAGCTTCCAGTTTCACTGACTGTTCCTCATGCTTATGATTCTTTCCCTCCTCATCTCTGCTTCTTAGCTTCCCTGCTGTTCCTTAAAGTCTCAGCCAAATTCCCATTTCCCACAAAAATCCTTTCCTGATCCTCCTTAATGCTAGTGCCTTCTCTCTATTGATTATCTCCAATTTGTCCTGTAAATATCTTGTTTCTGCCTGTTTTTTTTAATGTTGTCTCCTCCATTAGAATGTAAACTCTCTGAGAGCAGAAATTGTCTATTGTCTTCTTTGCATCCCCAGCAATTAGCATAGTGCCCAGCATGAGCAGGCACTTAACAAATATTGACTAAATGACCGATTGCCATTTTTTTCCCTCTCATTTCTATTCATCTTCAAATTTCACACTCCTCTGATGCACTCTGTACCCACCTCTGGCCACTAACCAGGCAAGAAAAATTGATGTCAGAACATTAGGGGAACTGGTAGGGCTGCTACTTGTAATTACTGACAAGATTCTTACACCTAGGGAACTGTCTCCAAAGTCTAGTGATTAAATGCACTGTCCATGATACATACATACACACACTTTACATCTATATCTATCTATCATCTATCTATTTAATATGTTTTCATTGCAGAAATCAAAGACTTAAAAGAACGCAGTTTTGTATTGTTTTACTGGGAATTAATATCACACTTAATTTTGGGAGCAAGTCATAGAATTTTAGATTTGGAAAGGCAATGAGAGATCAACTAGTCTAGCCCTCCCTTGTTTTTCAGATGAAGAAACTGAGGTCCAAGCTTACGTAACTGGTTAAGAGGAGAGCCGGACCTAGAAGCCAGATGTGCTGACTACCTGGGTAGTATTCTTTCCTTAGAGGCACGTTGCCTCTTATCTGCGGTCCTCCTATTTTTACATTCACACACAGGAAGATACTGGCCATGTAAATTCCCTCCTTGATCTTCTTTCTACTTATGATCATTTTATTTCATTATCATTTACTTGTTTAAATAAGTCAGGATTAAGTTGTTTCAATTGCATGTCACATTTTTTTCTCATCATTCTTCCCTCTGGTTTTATACAGATATTGTTCTTTGCTCTAAAACGGTGATAGTCTGACTATGTAACTAATTCAGGAATGATGCCTACATTCATAATTAGTCTTTTCCTGGCTATTAAAATATAGTCTGTTTCACTTTGTGTGTGTGTGTGTGTGTGTGTGTGTGTGTCTGTGTGTGTCTGTGTGTGTCTGTGTGTGTGTGTGTGTATGAGGAGAGAGAGAGAGAGAGAGAGAGAGAGAGAGAGAGAAAGAGAGAGAAAGAGAGAGAGAGAGAGAGAGAGAGAAAGAGAGAGAGATACTATTTAGTGCTGGCCACATCTTTTGGACACCTACCAATTCTCTTCTTGAAGAAAGCAGTGATAATATAAAGACATGAGATGTCTGTGTGGTTGATAAAATTTTTACCCTTCCTCCTTCCTTGTTTTTGATGTATGTTACCAATATGTTTCTCACATTCAATATTTATCGAGCATTTATTAAGGACTTACCATGTGATAGGCACAGTACTAAGCTTTGGGGATACAAGGAAAAAGTAAAATGTATTCCTGACTTCAAAGAGCCAACATTCTCACCTAGTTTCACATTTGTTTTGACATCACCAACTAACAAAGTTTATGTTGATTTAACATGCATGGTTTTATCAAGTTCTTTGTAGAATTTCTGTATTTCTTCATCTTCTGAAACCAGTGTTGTTGTATAAACTACAATTATATTGAATTGTTTGTTTGCAAATACTGATCATGAGTACTGAGGCCAATGTTGTTGTATAAACTACAATTATTTTTATTTGCTTTGTTTGTTTGCAAATATTGATCATGAGCACTGCAGAAGACATGCAAGAAGACAAATTTTTTGAAATTGAGCACACTGTAAAATAAACTCAATTAATTCCTTTTTTTTTTAAACCTATTTAGTTGATCCTTCCTTCTGTCTTCTGGTTTTGTTAATCGTAATAATGTCAAGATTCAGTTCCTCCACTTGTATATTATGCACTGATCATTGGACACAGATTTCACATTTAGAGTATTGACAAGCAAGTTAAAATTTGTAGACGGTCAAAAAAGTTGCTATGTAATTTTAAGTTCCCTCTGCCATTTATATTGCTAGAGAGGAAAGTGGTCATACAAGATTGAGGGTCACGGCCAAAGAATATATCCCAAAATGGCCAGCTTACTGATGATGAACTTCATCATACTTAGCTAGGTTGGTCCTCAGAAAGTGGACAAATTATGTACCTAGACTACGTCATGGTGGAACTGATAGAGCTTACATTCTAGTTGCATTTCCTTTGAGAATTCAGGGTCACCCCTATGCCATGATGAGGCATCAGGGTAGGACTTTGAAACAGCTTCATAGTGACATCTTTAAACAAGTTACTGATAATCAAAAGTGGGTAATGAATGGCAGAAAGGAGATTGGCACATTTTATAAAGTTTAACTAATATAAAATAGTAAGGAGGCCCAAAGAGTGTAAAAATACTCTAGTATGCAAAGAAATGACTTAATTACAAGTAGAGAGAGATGGCAGTCAGAATCAGCACTATTTGAGATCACAAATTAATTTGGAAAATCTTACGAAGAAGGATGGAAAGTTATGAACAGTATCACTTAATGAAGCAGTGAGAATTATTGAAGCACAAATCCAGTTTAAGGAAGGTTTGGAGGGATACCCAACTAAGCAAAATCATTCTGCGGGCATTTAAAGATAAAAATGGAGGGACAAGAACTAGAAGAAAAATGAAAAGATCCGCTTGGATTTGTATGATAATAACTATTCTTTACACGGCATTTCAAGTTTTGCAAAGTGCTTTACGTATGATAGCTCGTTGGATCCTCAAAACAACCCTGTGAACTAGATGCTATTACTATCTCCACATTACAGATGAAGAAACTGAGGCACAGAAAGGGTAAGTGATTTGCTCAGGACTACATAGCCAGGGAGCAGTCAGGGTTTAAGAAAGGATCTCAACTCAGGTCTTTCTGACTCCAAGTCTTATGCTCTATCCACCACACCACCAAGTCACTTATAATCATCAGTTACAATAAAACTACCCCGTCAGAGTCCTAGATGTCCTTTTGGAAGAGCGCTAAAGAGAATAAAAACTGAAATATCAGCTGGATTCGATCAGATGTTACATAGCAGAAATCTTTGTGGCATTTGATAAAGTTATGAGGATATAAGGGATTGATTCACAATAGCTAATAGTTTTCATTTATATAGCACTTTTAAGTTTTACAAAGCACTTTACAATTATTATCTCATTTGATCTTTACAACAACTCTGTTAGATAGGTGCTATTATCAGCCCCATTTTATAGATGAGGAAACTGAGGCAGACAGCAGTTAAGTGACTTGCTCAGGGTCACACAGCAAGTAAGCGCCTGAGGTCACATTTGAACTTAGGTCTTTCTGATTGTGCCATCTAACTGCTTCTAGATGTAAAACACAGTATATCTGAAGGAAGGAAAAGATACCAAAGAAATGGAAAAGTCGTATACCTCATTTGTATTAGGAAAAGAAAAGAGCTACTCGGAGAGCATTAGTCACTACCAATACTTATACCCATTTTCTCATCTACATAAAATGTTGATAAAAATGATCTCCACACTTCTCAACAGCATTTTGCAAGTGATAATCCATTTTGGACCATATCATTACCTTTGCACTATTAACTGAAAAAAATTAGTGTATTATAAATGAAAAAAGAGCTAAAGCTAACAGAGTTTGACTTTTTTGGTGTTGCACCAACAGCAGGAATAGTGCAAAGATGATTGGAGCCAGATGACCGGGGGTCAAATCTCATTTCTGCTATTTACTACCTGCCGAGTCACTGAATCTCTCTGGGCCTCATGGTCCTCATCTGTAAAATACCAGGGTTTGACTAGGTGATCTCTGAGGCCCCTTCCAGCTCTGAAGTCAAGTCAGTAAGATTTATTAAGCACTTGCTATACACCCGTCACTATGATTCTCAAGTGTCAGAAGTGGGACCCCATCCCAGCTTTCCTGGCTGTGGGTCCTGGTCTCTTTCCATTACATCACATGCTGCTTTAACACAATTTGAGGCAGGATGCTAAAGTGTGAGCTCCAAAGGCCATGTTTTGTATCTTTTGTAGCCCCTGAAGTGCCCAGTCAGGTTCTAGAAGCATACTAAACTCCTCCATTGAGGCAGTTAGAAAAGGGTGGGGTTGCTGGGTCACGCCCACTTTGCTAGAGATCCTAGCATCCATTCTTCCTTAACACAACTCCCTCTCCCCAGTCAAGAGGAGGCAGAAATATCTTATGTGACTCATAAATACCCTCCAAACTAGCCTCTACTCTGCTGCTAGAGTCATTTTCCTAAAGCATAGGTTTGACTACATCACCCATGCTGCTCATTAAACTCCAGTGCCTTCTATTATCTATTCATTCTTCTCTTTTATCAGCTTTATCAACTTCTCAACTGAGAACAATGACAAAGGGAGGGGAAAAAAAGCACTGGGCCACAGGCTGTGCAGCCTGCATTAGCCTGTTATCTCTCTAAGTAATATTTGGGGGTTTTCCTGTTATGTGTTTGATGCCACATACAAACGAAATAACTCAAATGTGTGTTAGTTCTGCTTACTTGAATACAAGTAGGATGGTGGCGAAGCAGGAGATGAGAGTAGGGGAGTCAACCCAAAAGGGGGGAATCTCAAAATAGGTTTTGTAAACTCAGTGTGTGCATGTCTGTGTGTGCTTGTGTGTGCGTGTGTGCCTGTGTGAGTACATATGTGGGTTGAAATGGCTAGGGATTTGAACCACACATTTAATGGAAATGAAGATTTATTTGAGAGATAACAAACCCAAAGAAAGAATTCCTAGAAACTCACAGAGGTGAGTAAGTAGAACCAGGCAACCATTACTACATTTTTGTGGAGGATTGAGGCACAGCCTGGATCGGCCTTGAAAAGATGGCCATATCCACCAGAAGGGAGGAAGAGTGCGTTGTTGAGAAAAGAAGCCAGGTGTGCCCTACAAGGGCTGTGAGCTGCTAAGGAAGCTTCACTCATATGTAGAGAGGGTGTTCCAATCTTCTGCATGAGCACTTAGCACCCCGAGGTAAAGTGGGTTCAAGGAGGTTAACAGTTCTCCCTGCCTTGCTCCTTAGCCCCACCTGGGCAGGGAGAGTTTGTGTGTATGAGTGTGTGTGTGTGTGTGTGTGTGTATGTGTGTCCCTGTGACTAGCAGCAAACCGTAAACAAGCATTTATTAAACGCTTACTATATGCCCGGTACTGTTATAATTACTGGAGATGCAAAAAAAAAAAAAGGTAAAAGGTAAAAAATAATCCCTTCTCTGAAGAAGCTTAGAGTCTAATGGGAGATACCACATGCAAATAACTATACATAAACAAGATGCATAGGTTAGATTGATGATTGATAGATAGATAGATAGATAGATAGATAGATAGATAGATAGATAGATAGGTAGAGGGGGAGGGGAATTAACAGGGGGAAGTTGTTAGCCTTAAGGCAAATCATAGAAGACGGGATTTTGGCTGGCAATTAAGGAAGCCAAGAGATAGCAATGAACAGGGAGAGGAATCCAGGCATGGAGGGATGGAGTGTCTTGTTTGGGGAACAGTAAGAAGGCCAGTGTCACTGGATCACAAAGTACATGGGTAGTAAGAAGACTGAAAAGGTGGGACAGTGACAGGTTATGAAGAGCTTTGAATGCCAAATAGAGGATTGCATATTAGATTTGGGATAGAATAGGGAGGCATGGGGATTTATTAAATAAGGGGGTGACATGGATAGGCCTTCACTTTTGGAAGTTCAATTGGACAGCTGAATGAAGGATGGACTGGAGTGGGGAGAGACTTGAGGCAAGGAGACAATAAATGCTTCTTTGATTGATTGATTAGAATAGTCATTCTGTGTAAAGGAACCAACTGGTTTAGTGGATACAGTATTAGACTTGGGGTCAGTTCAAATACTGTCTCAGACACTTACTAGATAGCTGTGTGATTCTACACAAGTCACTTAATTTCTCTCAATTTCAGTTTCAACTATAAAACGGGGAAAATAATAGCACCTATCCTAACTCTCCCTTTCCAATTTAGCAGAGCATCATCACATTGTCCCTCAACCCATTCATAAATTTAGAGCTGGGCCAGGACCTTGGTCCAACCTTCTGTACTTTACTGACAGGAAAACTGAGGTGCAAAGAATTTAGCTGGTTTTCTAGGTTTGATGAGTAGAAAGAAAGGTTATGTGCATTAAATATCTATGTGTCAGAATCTTAGAAACAGTCCATTTGGAGTTCTTCAAAATAATCCTCATTCTCCTCTGATGTAGCAAAGAACGTGAAGTGAATCAACTGACCTACAGGTGAAAAACTTTCTCCAGATCGCTTACCTGTTTATCTGCCCTCCACTCCTCCTCAACACCAGAAACCTCACAAATCAAGTCTGATCTGGGCAATCTCAGTCCCAGTCTAAGGTGCAGAAAATAATCTGTGCCTGAAAATTCAAAGGTAGAGGATGTTGGCAGAACCCCCAAGCAAGTGTAACCTTTGAAGAAATGACTCTGGGTAGCTCACTGAAGCCTGCTATAGATGTCACCCCCCAAATACACTCCTACATCACTTCTCCCAGGTTTAGCACAGAAGTTGAGGTTTTTGAACCTCTGAACCTTCTCATTCCACTTGGCTTTGGCAAATCATCCTCTCTGGATGGCTGTACATTTTTTTATCTTATTCCCCTGGTTGTCTTAGAAGCTGAGAAAGAAATACTTTCAAACAAGAATTTTTATTGTTTTCATCACACCAGCTTCAGTTCAGCTATAAAAAAAAAAAAACTTTTTTATGAAATTTCTCTTAGAAAACAATGGATTATATGGTAGAAGGAAATTACCTCCGGCAACTTAAAAAAATACTAGTGAAACTGAAACCATAACAGAACTTTCTAAAGCTTTTTGGATTGGACTCACTCATTTTTAGCAAAACTTCAATCATTTTCAGAATCTCCTTTCTTTACTCCAGGCAGAAAACCCGTGTGATGACGAATTACTCATCTACCCTTCATCTTTTTTGGAATGAGGGGTGGTTTATTCCTCCCATCACATAGATAATTGTCATAACAGAAGTTGATTTAACCCAGTCATATTGTAAATGACTCCCTCCCTCTACCCAAAGAAGCTTAACCTTTGGGAAGAACCAATATGTTTTCTTTCTGCCATTTGGTGAGTAGCAAAATATTACACCTGCCCCAACTGTTACGTGAAGGCATATTTGTCTGTGTTCCTGCAACATCTTTGGGGTGAACACAGGAGGATGAGAGAAGATAGCAAAGGGAGAGAGCTTCTTAATCGTTCCCTGGACTGAGTCTTCATTTGGTTCCTCTTTCCTTCCTCTTCTCTGGAAAAGGAGCTAGCAGGTGGCATGTTATGCAGCAAACCAGCAGCGGGCCAATTACAGCTGTGCATGTCTGGCAAACAAATGTTTAATTTTGGAATTGGTCGTGGGCCAGATATTTTTAGTGGGGGAGGGGAAATCACCTGCTGTTGCTGCACAGGGGAAACAGAATGTGTCCACTGATGCTAATAACCCAAATCATCTCACATAAAAACATAAATATTGAGTCAGCTCCTGTGGCACTCTCCTAATCTCCTCTTCCCCTCCTTGGCAGGGGCAATGGGGGAGAAGGAGGACACATGGTGGGAGGCATGCTGGGAGGAGGTCCTCTCTTGCTGGGATGTGATGGCTGTCAATGCATTGAATCCTAACTCACTCATTCTCTTTAGAGAAAGGTGGGCTCCCTGTTGGCGTGAAATGGACATTTTCATCTTAGTGCTCCTATAAACTGTGTAGCACTAAGCTGTTCACTATCGAGACAATCACTACCTTAGATCCTAGGTCTAATGGAAAGAACACTTCCCAGGTCTAGTTATATTCTGCATGGGCTAGGTAGACTTAGGCCACTTATCCTCTTGTTGCCTTAAGTTCTCCATTTGTAAAATGTACTTCCTTTATTGACTTCCTGAAACCCTGGGATTTTTGTTTGTTTGTTTTTGGCTAGGCAATGGAATTAAGTGACTTGTCCAGGGTCACAGAGCTAGTAAATGTCAAGTGTCTAAGTCTGGATTTGAACTCAGGTCCTCCTGATTCCAGGGCCTGTGCTCTATACACTGCGCCACCTAGCTGCCCCTATCCTGGAATGTTTTGAGGGTGGTGAATGCAAGAATAGATTTGAAAGTATGTGGGGTGGGGGAAGTGTGATTTACATTGGAGCAGTGAGGTGGTACGGCAGATAGAGTGCTGGACTTGGAGTCAGGAAAACCTGAGTTCAAATCCGTCTTCAGACGCTTATTAGCAGTATGGCCTTGGGCAGGTCGCTTAACCTTGTTGTCTCGGTTTCCTCATCTGTAAAATGGGGATAATAGTAGCACCTATTTCCCAGTGTTGTTGTGAGAATCAAATTAGATAATAATTATAAAACTCTTAGCACACAGTGCCTGACACATGAGTGCTATATAAATGCTAGCTATTATTATCATTATTATATGTAATATAGTATTATTATTTTTCACCTTGCCTTTTGTCTGGAAACACTTACATCTAATATATACCCAACTGGGAAATGTCTTATAGAAAATGTACCATTCAGAAGAACTGTGAGAACTTTTATTGTTGTATCAATGAAGCTGGGATCTAAGTATTTGATAGCATTGGTAATGAGATATATGTCTGTGCTCCATTCTCCTTTTACGAGAAATAAAATAAAGAGAGAAATGTTCTTTGCTTCCAGGCCCCTGAGGGAGGAAACTGGGCTGGGAGTGGGAGATTAACAGAGCTGGGATGGAATTGACTAGATGGAAGGATTTACAGGACAACCATGACCTAGGATGGAGATCCCTATGCACAGAACTTGAAGGTAAGAGATAGAGGTGGGACATGGTTAGCTCGTTTTATTATAGGCAGCACCTCTGGGACACTGACATCTGGAGCATATGAGCAGCAGTCCCCTTTTGATGCTGAGATTGCAGAGACTGACTACAGATTAAGCTAGACTATGGAACAAACTTGGAGGAACCCAGTGAAGCAGTTTTCCTGGGATGCTGGAGGAGGGTCCTTGCAGTTTCAACCATTAAAGTCTTCAGTATTTATCCATGGATCTCCAGTCATGTTGAATGAAAGATCATTCTGTATTGTGAGCTCACTGTCCATGTACTGCTACCGACTCATAGGGAAGTTAGAAAAATCTATTACATGTCCCTGGGATTGCAGTTAGTTCATTTCCATTCTCATGCTACACCTGAGGGAAAAGAAGCAGACTAAAACCTGGGGAAAGGTACTGCTATGGGGATGGAGCTAGGACATATGTGGAAAGCCCTGTTTTAGGATACAAATGATCCAGGCTTTGCTTGTTTTTTTTCCTTGTGCAGTGCTCTAATTAAACTATGTGCTTAACCATGACTGTTGAGGTTTGAATAACTGAAACAATGGTCTGGGTTGGGAAGGAATGGAATAGGCTAGAACAAGAGTGGGGAACCTGTGGCCACACGCAGGTTCCCCACCCTTGGGCTAGTACATGGGGGGAGGGTGGCACTGTGAATGACACTGTAGATGAGAACACTGGAGGCTTAATCTCTTTAAACTTCGGGTTTCTCATCTCTAAAATGGGCTCTGTGACCTCTCAGATCTTTTCCAACTCTAAATTTATGATAATATGATCCAAAGAAGTAGTAATGAGGGTGGATCACTGAGTGATTGACCAGCAGGCATATATCCTAGGGTTCTGACTATTATCAATGCTCAAATTAATACATGCTTTACAATAATATTTTTAAAATTGATATTAAGGACATATTTTAAAAGGTGACATCCATGGTTTGCCATATGGACTATATAGGGGTTTATTTCTTTTGTTTTTTACTATTGCACTGTCCAATAAAAAGTCACATACATATTGATGATGTTGAACTAAAGCACTGTGGGATTCCAATGTTTCTCTGCATACAAACTAAGGATTCTATTATGTCCAGCTTAGTTTTTATGTTATTTATCTTACGTTAACCAGAATACGCACTTAGCTAGAACACTCCATTCTCCAATTTGGAGAAACTAGATTTCATAAGAGCACAAGACTTTTCAAAAGGTATGGCTGGGAGGAGGAGAAGGGTAAACTGGACTTCTTAGAATATTTCCACATGCTATCAAATAGATGAAAAGTTTAAAAAAAAGAATCAGTTCATCATCTGGATATTTAAATATCAGCTGGATATTTAAAATATTTAACATATTTAAAATGCTTGATGAAGACAAAGCATCTGGATCATTGTTTTTACTCTTACTTTTCATGCAGATGTTCACTACACACAGTATTAGTTAGCTTCCTCATCTCTTAGGAAAGGAAAATGCTTGGATTTTCTAGTAATTGTTGGTGGATCTTTTGCATGGTTATCCTTGCCCTGTTCCTAGTGTCTTTCAAAACTTTATTTTGGGTGATTTTGCCTCTTTAAAAGCTTATATAAAACCTAGTTATTCTAACTTTTATTTTGCAATATTGTTTCTAATAAGATAAAAGTTATCTGGTGAAGCAAATGAGAGTGTTTAGGTTTTAGTTGGAAAAGAGAAGATTTAGGAAGGAAATGATAGCTGTCTTTAAGCTTTTGAAGGCCTGTTATGTGAAAGAGAGATTAGACTTGTTCTTGTTGGAACCAAGGTATAAAACTATGAGAAATGGGCAGAAATGTCAAAGAAGCAAATGTAGACTTGATCTAAGGGCAAACAAAAACTCCTTAACTAGCACTATCAAAGAGTAGGATGGGATGATTCAGGAGGTAGGAGTGGGTTCTCCTTTACATAAGGCATTCAAACAAGTGATGGGCTTGTTTGACAAAGACTTATCAAATGTGCTATAATGGTATAATGTTATAATCAATCAACATTTATTAAGTGACTACTATGTGCTAGGCATTGTACTAATGGCTGGGGACACAAAAAGAGGCAAAAAGTCCTTGAGTCTAATGGAGGAGACAACATACAAACAAATAGATACGAAGCAAGTTATGTACAAGATAAATAGGAAACAAGAAAGGGAAGACACTGGAATTAAGAGGGGTTAGGGAAGGCTTCCTGCAGAGGTGGGATTTTAATTGGGACTTAAAAGAAACCAGGGAGGTCAGTAGTTGGAGTGGTGGAGGGATACCATTCCAGGAACATGAGATAACTGGAGAAAATGTCAGAATAGAGAGATGAAGTGTCTTGTTCCTGGAACATCCAGGAGGCCAGTGTCACTAGATCAAACAGTACATGTTGGAGAATAGGGTGTAAGAAAACTGGAAAGGTAGGAGGAGGCTAGGTTATGAAGTCTCTGAACGCCAAACAGAGCCTTTTGTATTTGATCCTGCAGGCAATAGGAAGCCACTGGAGTTTATTGAGTTGGGGAAAAATTACTTTAGCTGGCTGAATGGAGGTGGTTTGGAATGGGGGGAAAATGGGGGGAAAAAACTTGTGGCAGGCTGACCCACCAGGAGACTTTAGAAATAGTCCAGGTGTTAGATGACAAGGGGTAGCTAGGTAGTGCTGTGGATAGAGTGCCAGGCCTGAAGTCAGAAAAACTCATCTTCCTGAGTTCAAATATGGCCTCAGATACTTAGTAGCTTTGTTACTCTGGTCAAGTCACTTATCCCTGTTTGCCTCGGTTTCCTCAGCTGGAGAAGGAAAAGGCAAACCACTCCAGTATCTTTGCCAAGAAAAACCCCAAATGGGGTCATGAAATGGCTGAGTGACTGAACAACAGTAGGTGATGAGACCTGCACCAGAGTGTTGCAGGTAGAAATTGCACTCGATGCCTCTGAGGTTCCTCTGTGCTATGAGATTTTGTGATAATGTGAAAACATATCTAATCCTAAGTATCCTAATGCTGGATGTGTCATATAGCCCAACAGTATGATTTAGGGCTCTGAGGATAGGGGGGAGGTTTCTATCAATCTATCAGGCCAGACTTACTTGATAAAACTTTAACAGGACTTTTTCTCAAGAGATTTCCAAAAGTGATTTTTCTTCGCCTCTCTCCAACGCTACCTTTACTGTTCATAAATGTACCCTTGTGGCATTTTAGTTTTTAATCTCATCCGAGCAGAAACTATCAAATACTAAGACAAAAAAAAAAAAACCACCAAAAAACCCCCCAACACAGAATGTTCTATTCTTGAGTACAACTCAGGCTCAGATTAGGATGAATAATATATTAAAACTTGTTTAATTATGTTTTGGTGGTCTAATGTGCCTTAAGGTACCCAACACAACCATTACTGTTTCCCCATTAACCTCAAAAATAAGCCAGGTATAGTTATTCAAGTTTAAAAGCTCCGCTTCTCAACCTTCCCCACTGAAAAAATAATCCAGCTCACTGAAGCTTATGAGAAAGTATCAGGAGGACCAACAGTACAGGAAGAATGGAATTGTATTATTAGGTACATTCATGATGGTTTTATAGATCGGTATTTAAGATAGACCATTTTCCAGGCATTCGCTTGCTTATATTGGACACCATCCTAATCCCTAAAATGGATCTCCTTAAGTCTTCTGATTTCTGGAAAAGTCCCAAGACAAATAAAACCTTAAAACTAAAATCCAGGGAATATAGATTTTGAGACTGGAGTTAGGATGGCAAGGCGGAGGGTGGTCAGAGAGTTTTGTTGAAGATCAATTTCACCCTGAAATTGGAGTTAATATCTCATTGTGACCTAAGAAGAACAGCTTAATATTTCCTTATCAGCTCTTAGATCTTTAAAACTGCATTAAGTTCTGGCATCCAGAATTTAGAATGTCCAGAAAAGGGTGATAATGGGTCAATCATTATTTGCAAATCTGTCATTTCAAAAGCAAGATTTTAATATTATCTTTTATACTTTGATGGACTTGTGATCCCACTGATACAGATAGACCTTCGATTACTGCAGGTCGTAATTCAGCTATTCCTTTTTATCCTTTGGGTTTTTTGTTCATTTTGTTTGTTTGTTTCAAATGGCCCTGACATTCTTTCTGGAATAGGGACCTCAAAATGAGGAAATTGCCTGTACCAGTTCAGATCAACACCTGCTTTACAACTCATAGTCTTGGAGGGTTTTCTGTTCTCATGCCTTGCCATAAATCCTCCACAAAAGGTCTATCCAAAACCTTGATAATTTCCTCTGACTCAATATTTCATGGATACCACCAACATAGTACTCAGGCAGTCCTATTACTCTTTACTTTTACTATGACTAACCCCCTTCTTTTTAGGTTACACATGCTCTTGATGGTAGTAATAGCAATATCAGCAGTATAATAACAGCAAGAGAATTGCTAAAATAGTGTATGAGAGAAATACTATGCATAAAATTTACCTAAATTTTAGCCAAATTTTATATAAAGTATTGTATAGTATTCTTATGGAGAAGAAGAACATATATGGATTCGATGATACGGTAATACAATCCAATGGACATGCAACTGGTTGGCTGCCTGGACTCAAAGAATAGTTAGTTGTGAATGATTCCATGTCAACAAAGCAGGAGGCCTCTAGTGGAGTACTCTAAGGATCTGAGGATATCCCTGTGTTGTTTAACAATTTTGCCAATGATTAGGATAAAGATGGGGCAGCTAGGTGGTGCAGTGGATCGAGTGTTGGGCCTGATGTCAGGAAGACTCATCTTCCTAAGTTCAAATCTGGCCTCAGGCACTTACTAACCATGTGGTCCAAGGAAAGTCACTTAACCCTGTTTGCCTCAGTTTTCTCATCTGTAAAATGAGCTGGAGAAGGAAATGGCAAACTACTTCAGTATCTTTGCCAAGAAAACCTCAAATGCACTCACAAAGGGTCTGACATCTCTGAAACGATTGAACAACAATGAAGGATGAAGATAGAAATGGTGTGCTTGTAAAATTTATAGATGACATAAAGCTGAGAGGAATAATTAACACACTGGATGACAGAAGCAGAATCCAAAAGGATGTTGACAAGCTCTCAGAGCACTGGGCTGAACCCAACAAAATGGAACTCAATACAGATAAATGTAAAGTCTTGCGTTTGTATGTAAAAAAGATCAGCTTCACAAGTATAAGCTGGAGATGACATCGATAGAAGGCACTTGCTTTCAAAAAGATCTGGAGGATTTTTCAAGATCAATATGAGTCAGCAGTGTGATATAGAAAGCTAAAAAAAAGCTAATGTAATTTTATGTTGCATTAGGGGGGCATGGCTTCCAGGAATAGGGAGGTGTTATTCCCACTCTCCCCTCATTAGTCCTCATTTGGAGTACTGTGTTTAGTCCAGAGCACTGTGATTTTAAGCTGGAGAGTGTCCAAAAGAGGGACCCAGGGTGGTAAGAGGTCATTAGCTTGTGTCATATGATGATTGATTCAAAGACATAAGTGTGGTTGACTAGGAGGAGAGAAGACTCAGGGGCACATAATAGTGGTCTACAAGTATTTGAAGGGCTGGTATGTGAAGAAAGGACTCAACTGGTGTTTGGCCTCAGAGGGCAGACCCAGGATGAATGGGTAGAAGTTGCAAGCAGAAAAATGGAGTCTTGATGTCAGGAAAAACTTCTTAAACAATTAGAGATGCCCAAAAGTGGAATGGGATGCTGTGAGGGTTGGTGTGTTCCCCCTCTTTTGAGGTCTTCAAGAAGAGATTGCAAAACCATTTACTTGTTGAGTATGTTATGGTGGGGATTCCTTTCATGTATGGGTAAGACTTGGTGGTTACTAAGATCTCTTCCAACTCTCAAATCTGTGATTCCATGAACTGTAAGAAAAATAGCTAATAATTATCAATGTTACTACTCTGGATTTAATTAATATCTTTCCCTGGAGTGTCAGAATTTTGAAAAGAAAACATGACTTTTCTCTCAAACAAGAATAAATATACAGGCAAATATGCTCTAAATATACATGTAAGCCAAGGTGGAGAACAATTTGTTTACATTTCAGGAGTACAGAACCAAGGCTCCAAACCAATTCAAGAACTGAGAACTATTGGTCGTCATTTAATAGATGTTTTCTGTGTGACTGAGGACCAAGAAAATGGAACCAAAAAATCCAGTCAGTTCACCTGAAGCTCATTCATAGAGCTGAGCTGTGAGATAGGTACCAGGAAATTGCAACTGCAAGGGAATAGACATGGCAAAATTTCATTTTAATGCATCCAGTTTTCTCATACAATGATTTATATTTATCCATAAATCACATATGATTTATAGCCCCCAAACCACTCATATTCACATCTTTTCTGGCAGAAATTGTGATTATTTCAACAGATAACTAAGGTTTGCTTTTGCAGTTTTTATGGAAAAAAGACTAATAGCCATATAACATCACCAGAAGAATGCCGATGCTAAAAAGATGAGTGTTCATTTCAGGGAAAAACTTCAGATCATTAAAACATTGAAAATCTTTCCATAGGCCATGTAACCTCTTCATTTTCTCCTCTTTCTTCCTGATTTCAATTTATCATGTATTTGTAGTGCCTGTCCAAAGTACTGATATTGATGGACCAATTTTATAGGCTGTCCAATCGATTACATATCACAATTTGGATAAAAGGTGTTCTTAAATCCGGCCTCAGAAACTTGACACTTACTAGCTGTGTGACCCTGGGCAAATCACTTGTTCTAAGTGGATGATACTTAGGCCAAACTTTTTTGAATTAGATGCATGCCTGTAGGTATTAGAATCTATCTGATGGTCTCTGAAGAATTAAAAAAGTAGATCATCCAAAAAGTGATAGGGAGAGGCACATGGCCAGCATGAGTAGACTACAACATAATAACAACAAAGACTTCTGCAGAAATGTTATTAAGCATATTACCAGAGAGAAAGCTATATGATTAGAAAAAGAGGGAGCTAGTCATATACTAAGATAAGTAATAGACATGCTCCATTGGCTTCCAAGCTCCACTGGTATCCATGCAACGCCAAAAAACTAGAAGGTTCTCAGCAAAGATAGGATGAGGAGTGGAGCTTTCTATGAGCCAAGAGTCTGATGGCTGAATTTTCTCACACTAAACCATTTATCTTAGGAGATAAACATTGATACCCAGGAAGGAGCAGAGCTAGGAAGGAGAGGTAGCCAGCTCTCTGAAAGCCGAGGACTGTATTCTGGTGTCGGCTGGAGGGAATAATCACCAGGGATCCACATGCTGGTCCTTATTACTGCACAGGTACAATTAACTTTCCTGCATCATACCCACTGGTGCTAAAACATATAAAATGTCATAAATACCAGTTATTGTTATTATGAAGGGAGAGGCTAGAGACTGAAAGAACAGAGGGAAGATTATTGTAATAGCCTAGATCAGTGATGTCAAATTCAGATAGAAATGGGGATTACTATCGGTACATAAAAATCTTTCTAGGCCATATATTGACTTAGTTTTAAAATGTGATATTATCTATGTTTTGTTGCATTTTTATTTATTTTGTTAAATATTTCCCAAGGACATTTTGGTCCAGTTGGGTTGCACTCTTATATAATCGACACCTCTGATCTAGATGAAAGGTATCGAAGGCCTGAACCAAGATGACGGTGGAGAAGTTGGATAGAGGGGCGTGACTGTGAAAGGATTAAGAGTGTTTAGAAGAAGCTTCCTATAAGATGTGGGACTTTAGCTGTGACTTGAAGGAAGCTGGGAAAGCCAGGAGACAGAGAAGACCATGAAGCTAGCAGGGGCGAGAGTATTGAGACAGAACAGGATAAAGAATAGAATCCTTGGTAATTGATTCAATAGAAGAGGAGGAAGCTGACCCAGCAAAGGTGTTCATTTGGGTGTTTGACATCAATCAGAGGAGTCCTAGCCACGTGGACTCCCCAAAACTTAGCGCTGGGAGGGACCTTAAAGACCATCAAGGAAGAAGAGGAGGACACACATCTATTAAGCACCTACTGTGTGCCAGGCAGTATCCTAAATGCTTTATAAATATTCTCTCATTTGATTCTCACAACAGCCTTGAGAGGAACGTGCTATTATTTATCCCCATTTTATAGCTGAGTAAACAGAGGCAGATAGGGGTTAAGTGACTTGCTGAGGGTCACATAGCTGGTAAGTATCTGAGGCCACATTTGAACTTCTTGACTCCAGGCCCAGCATTTTAGCGATGGTGCTGCTGTGATTCCTTATTTTAGAGGTGAGAGTATTGGGACTCAGAGATGGTGAGTGACTTGCCCAGAATCATACAATAAGAAAATGACTTTCCTGGGACTAGAACTCAGCTCTTCTGACTCACAGTTCGAGTTCTTTTCACAACACCTGTTCTGACTCTTCTAATTTGGAGCTTCATTTGAAACAATTAGTCCCTGGCAGGGGGCTCTCAGCAATGTAGTTTTCTATGCCTCCCTTGGGAATAATAAATCCTTCTGCTTCACTTCATATACTGGAGCTTAAAAAAAATCATAGGCAGGAAAATTGACAAGACTAATAGGTGAATAAATAGCTATGTATTAAAATGGGCACAGTAGCCAGCCTAGTTAAATCTATGGGTTAATTAAATTGTAGATACATGTTCCTAGAACAATATTAGGTTTTAATCCTTTATGATTATGTCCCCACATTCAAATCAGTTTATAAAACATGTTGACCTTGGTCCAACTACCTGTTAATAACTTTGTACTTATATCACCAGAATCTAGAACAGTACCTGGCACATAGTAGGCACTTAATAAGAACTTGTTGATTGATCGATTATATATTTTCAGTTATCTGGATAATAACCTGTAATAATAATGGTCAATAACTTAGTTATTTTCAAAATCACTATTTCGGTGAGTTTAAATGGGCTTAAAAGCCACTTTGTATAGATGCAACAAAAGAGCACTTTTCAAACTGATTGTTTTGAAAGCAATCGATTTTATTCAGTCAATTAATTATCATAGCTTCATAGACTCTTGGAATTAGGAGAGGCTCTGTAAATCATTTAATCAGTGTAACTTCCGGTACAATGCAACAATCTTCTCTATTCTACCCCTACCTGGTAGTCATCCAGCCTGGTCACAAGTACTTCCAGTGACAAGGCACTCAATGCCTGGAATTAGCCACACATACATTTAAATTAAAAATTATACACAGGTACATGTATGATTTTTAAATTTAAATTTTATTGTATATACATATGTTATTTTTGGAATATTATGTGTATATATGTTTGTGTGTATATATATGTGTGTGTGTGTGTGTGTGTGTATACTCCCTGTGTGTATATATGTACATATATATACACACAGGTATATATATCTGCATATATACATATATGTATAAACATATGTACTATATGTGTAGATACATAAATATTTTAAATATATGTATAAAATATATGTTAGTGCAGTTTTAACCTTTAATAACATTAAACTACACAGATTTTTGAACTCTGCATATATATACATTGAGTATACATATGTATATATACGCATATACCTTGCATATAGATATATATGCTTAAGTGACTGTATATACATATGCATAATTGCATGTACACATATGCATACATATAGAGATGGGTGGATGGATGGATGGATGGATGGATGGATGGATGGATGGATGGATGGATAGATCTGGCTAAACTCGGGGGTTTTCCTACTTCCACCACCAATCACAATCAGATGAGTATGAGTAAGAGTATACTGCCCTGATAGAAGTTTCCAGGGCTTGTGATCTTGCTGTTTGTAAAATGACCCCTGAGAAGTGATATGCCACGTTGTAAACTTCTTCCTGATCTGCTTCCTTTGGGAAGAAGTAGGGAGAAAGTTTCTCTCAAATTTTGCCGTTGTTCAGTTGTTTCAGTTGTGTCTGACTCTTTGTCACCCCATTTGCATTTTCTTGGCAAAGATACTGGAATGGTTTGCCATTTTCTTCTCTAGCTCATTTTACAAATGAGGAAACTGAAGTAAATGGGGTTAAGTGACTTGCTGGGGGGGAAGGGGGTATCACACAGCTAGTAAGTGTTTGAGGCTGGATTTGAACTCAGGAAGATGAGTCTTCCTGACTCCAGGCTCTGCTCTCTAACCACTGTACCACCTAGCTGTCCCAGTATACTTCATGCCCTCAGCTGATAATCACCATGAAACACTTGAAGGTGAAAAGAGACCTCTAGGTTCCTCCTCTGTAAGATGAAGGGTAAGACTGCAGGACCCCTGAGGTTGCTCCAAGCTCTAAATTATGATCCCATGATAATAGCTTACTTTGCTTAATGCAGTTTTACAGAATACTTAATATAACTACCTCATTTAATCTATACCGTAAGCCAATGAGGAACATAATACAAGTATTATTTTCCCTCTTTTGTAGATTAAGAAACTGAGCATTGGAGACTGGAAGCAGCTTTCTCAGTCACATGGCTAATAAGTGGCCATGCTGGGATTCCAGCCCAGGCCTTTTAAATTCAGTGCCAATTTCCACTCCGCTCTATTGTCTCCACCATTTTGTGGGGAGACAAGAAATACAAATACATAGACATACAAATGGAGAAAGACTAAGTCTTAAGCAGTGTGGTATTGTTTATTAGTACAATAGGCGTTCACAGGTAGTAGGGACCAGTATTATCTGGAATAGGTTGTATTGTTGTTGTTCAGTTAGATCTGACCCCTTTGTGACCCCATTTGGGGTTTTCTTGGCAAAGATATTAGAGTGGTTTGCCATTTCCTTCTCCAGTGGATCCATTTTGTCAGGCAACCACAGGTTAGGTGCCTTGCCCGGGGTCACATAACTAAGAAGTGTCTGAGGCTGGATTTGTCCTCAGATCTTCCTGACTCCAGGCCCAGTGCTTTATCCGCTGAGCTACCGGCTGCCTCTGGGCAAATCATATAACCTGGACATTTCAAGTGGGAAAAAAACGTGAATCAAAGCAAAGAGGAAAGAATGAACCTGGTCTGTGTAGAGGACATTTGGGAAATCAACCTGGTTCAAGGAGAATGTTTATTGTGGAAAGTAGTGGGAGGGGCAGCACAGAATAGTGCAGATAGCCCTGGACTTGGAATCAGCACAACCTAGGTTCAAATCCTACCTCAGACACTTATTAGCTATATGGACCTAAATAATAGTAGCCAATAGCTAGCATTTATATAGCACCTACCATGTGCCAGACACACTATGTGCCAGACTACTAAGTACTTTATAGATATTTCATTTGATCCTCACAACAACCCTGCAAGGTGAGTGATATTATTATCTCCATTTAGTAGTTGAGGAAACTGAGGCAAACAGAGGTTAAGTGACTTGACCAATGTCACACAGCTAGTATGTTTCTGTAGCCAAATTTGAACTCAGGTCTTCCTAACTCCAAGCCCAGGACTCTTATTTATTGTACCACCTACCTGCCTCTGAGGACGTCATGTAGGTTTTCTCATCCTCATTTGTAAAATGTGGATAATAATAACTACCTCACAGAGATGTGAGTTAATGATTTAATATATGAAATTTGATTAATTTGATTAATCAATTAATATTTATTAAAACCTACTATGTGCCTGGCACCATGCTAAACCCACTGGGAATACAAAGTGGGGCAAAAGACAGTCTCTGCCTTCAGGAAGTTTACAATCTATCAGAGGAGCTTACAGTCTAATGAGATTTAAGTGTGACCACCCCCCCACACACACCACCATTGTTCTATTTGATGGCATTAAGAGAGAGAGGGGATTTTCTATACCTCATTGGCCATCTCTTACAGTAGATTTACTTGTTCAGTTCAGCTAAGAACACAGACACCCACTTTTAGGGTGACACAGACACAGAGAGATAGCATTGAAGCAGCTTCAAGCAGCATAATCTTGCAAAAGCAGAGAGACAATTAAGGATTCAAAGGAGAATGAGTCCTGGCCATTGAGAGTTGATCTGAAGAGAGGCACAAGGCCAGAGAATCCAGCTGAATGACTCAAAAATTAACCCGATGGTGTGAACAGATGTCTTTCTCTTTCTCTCTCCCCTGTTAACTTACAATGCTCAGCCAAGTTCTGATTAGTCAACAGAAGCTGCTGAGTGCGTAACCTAACCTGTTTGGGATCTGTATATGTGTGTGTGCATATTACCTGTGTTTCATAGTAACCAAGATCACTGTAACAGAAGAATAAAATTCCCAAGACTCATTTATCAGGTATGACAATTGCTCCATTGTGATCTCTCTTTGTCAAATGCGACAACCCACAGGCATTTAAGAAAACATCAAGATTTATCACCTGTCCGGCTGCCTATTTTCGGTCACTTGAATATTTTGATCTTCACTTGGATGCTAAGCATTTTTTTTCCCCTTTCATTATGTACCATGAGCACATCATCACACGAGGAGGCTTCCATAATATGCTTCCTACGCCCGAGTTTTTAGGTCTCAGGCCTTCTCTCCCATGATAAAATATGAACTGTCACAGATAGTGTTCGGTCTATTTATCTCTGAATTACTGCCCCTCGTATTAGAGTTTCCATCAGCTGGGTGGAGGGGAGAAATGACTGCATTGTGTGCCCTCAAGGAAACAAATATCTGATCTCAGAAATGCTCTTAATAGTTGGGGCAAGGCAAAGGAAGGAAATGGTGTAATGATAGCAGCCACGCACTCATGCTCTGAGAGAGGTGCAGGCAGTGAGTTATTTACTTTCTATCACGTTTTCATCTTCTGCAGCTCACTCTGGGATCTTCTCCATGGATTGATGGTGGTTAAATGAAAAGGGGGAAGGAAAAGATAAGAGGAAGCCCTGTTTATTAGCTGGTTCCACCTTGTCCAATGCCCATTAGTCCCTGGGACACCAGTTCCCTTTTCATGGTCCCAGGCTGGGTCTGATAATAGCCTGTGTCGTACAGCCACTTATGGTTATAATGCTTATATTTTTATTTGTTCCTCACAAATATCCAGGGCAGGGCAGCCTCCTTTTATAGGTGAGGAAACTGAGGTGGGAGACAGATTACATGTTGTTCTGAAGGTCACATAGCTGGGAAATACAGGTTCTGATCTCAGGTCTTCAGACTGCAAGTGTTTTTATCACCAACTTCTTTGAAGGAGTTACATGAGGAAACAGTAAAGGTATGAGGCTGAAAATAGGCATATCTGGGATTTGGGATAACAGATTTATAGCTAGAAGGGACCTTAGAGATAGTCTCATCTATCATCATCTACCCCCTCATTTTATAGATGAGGAAACTGAGGCTCAGAGAGATTAAGTGAATTGCCCGAGATTATACAGTTAAACCAGTCAGTCAATCAGTAAGTTACCAAAGATTTATTAAGCACTCACTATGAATTCATCTTTGTGAGTTCAAATCTGGCCTGAGACACTAGCCATGTGACCCTGGGCAAGTCACTTAACCCTGTTTGCTTCAGTTTCATCTGTAAAATGAGCTGGAGAAGGAAATGGCAAACCGCTCCAGTATCTTTGCCAAGAAAACTCCAAATGGGTCACGAAGAGTAGTACATGACTGAAAAATGGCTGAACAACAACAAAAACTATATGCCAGGCAGTGTGCTAAGTGCTGGTGATACAAAAAAAGGTAAAAGCATGATCCATGCCCACAAGGAACTCACATTCTAATAGGGGAGACAATATACAAATAACTATGTATATTATATATGTATATATACATACATAAGTGACCCCATAGATACGTATATATGTATGTATGCATGTATGTGAATAGATAGATAACCAATAGCTGAGATAGATAAATATGAGAGAGAGAGAGAGAGAGAGAGAGAGAGAGAGAGAGAAGGAGAGGGGGGAATAAGGAAAGAGGGGAGAGAGGAAGAGAGGAAAGAAGTTGAGAGGGAAAAAGAGAGGGGGCATTAGGAAAGAGGGGAGAGAGAGTAAAAAGAGGGTTCAAGGAGAAAATAAGGGAAGAGGGGAGAGAGGGAGAGAAAGGGGGGAAGAAAGAGAGGGAGGGAAAGAAGGAGAGAGGGAAAGAGACAGGGAGGATAAGGACAGAGGAGAAGAGAGGAGAGGAAGAGAGGGGAGAGAGAGAGACAGAGAGAGACAGAAACAGAGAGAGAGATTTTAAAGGGAAGGCACAGGCTAACTTAACAAGAACCTGGGGTGGCAGCTGCCCTCTGGGGAACCCAACTGGTAATGAGAGTATGAGTTGTGGAGGAAGGGTTAGTTCCTAGAGGGGATTTTAACACATTAAAAAAAATACTTCCACATGCCCATTCCCTGAAAAGTGTCCTTAGTCAAGCCAAAAAGTATCCTTCCCCACATCCTGGGTCCTCTGACTGCACCCGGTGCCCAGTCCCCTACAACATGTCGCAGCCTCAGTGTTTTGTGCTAACTTTGCTACATGCCCTTAGGGAATTAATCTCATTTCTTTGGGCCTTAGTTTCCTCATCTCTAAAATGAGGAAATTGGACCAGATGATTTAAATTCCCTTCAGGGCTTACATTTCTATCATATTGTTTAAGAATCCAGCACCACACCTGGGATTTTGAGAATCTATGCTTCCCAAATGAGTTTGTTTGAATTCTTCAGTTTTTAGTCAGTTTTCCTAGGCTCCCTCAGACACAGGCCATGTAAAGCCCAGGAACGTTGGGCTGGATGATCTCTCTGGTCCCTTCTGGCTCTAAATCCTCTGGTCCTAGTGTCTGTCCTTGGCTGTGGAGGAAACGTCTGTGATGTGAAGCAGCCCTGGCCAGTTGTAGACTTTCTGCTGCCTGCCACCTCCCCCAGGTGGGAATGATTTCAAGTTCCATGTCA
Source organism: Vombatus ursinus (assembly GCF_900497805.2). Taxonomy (NCBI): domain Eukaryota; kingdom Metazoa; phylum Chordata; class Mammalia; order Diprotodontia; family Vombatidae; genus Vombatus; species Vombatus ursinus. Next base: position 22,462,799 of record NW_020954556.1, on the reverse strand, counting down.
CCTCCACTCACTTCTGTCCTAGAAGCCTTGGGGAAGGGAGTCACATGCACTCAGCCCTGACAGGTAAGTGCCTGCCACTTATAAAATCCAATAAATAAATTCTAAATAAATATATTTCCAAATCGAAACCATTTTGAGCTGCTTAACTGAGTGCATATCTAGTCCTTTGTACACATATTTGTACAAAGCGTTGCCTGTAATTGTAAAGATGCTAGCCTCAGGGAGGCTTCGTTTTTCCATTGAAGTCCCCTTGATTTACTGTACGCAATATGTTACAGCTTCCTTATTTGCTCCTTTGGGACAGTTACTGACAGTAAATCTCTATTAAAATATTCTTCCATATGGTTGCATGAAAATTTTATTGCAGGGAGCCTGGGGCTGAAGGTCACAGCTGAGTAGCTGCAGTTAAGTATTGCAGTCTATGGACTCTGAGGTACATCTGTTCTGGGAGCGAGAGTAAAATTAGAATTTTACTGTCAATAGCAGCTCTCCAAAACTAGTTACATTTGTTTACTGTTGCAGGGCTTCTCCCTCCGCAGTGCCTGAAATCTGTGTCATAGGCCAGAAAGCGGACAGGATTGAAGGTGGGGCTTTCGGTCCCAGGAATCACTGAACCTGGAGGTCACTGGAAAAGGTCCCTAATGGATATTTCATTTATGATACATGAAAATTTAATTGTCTCTCCCATGATTTGAGCTGATTGCTTACTCACATGGTTTTTGGCATCAAAGTGGTTGTTTGTTCTAAATGCTTCCTGGGCAGTCGATTATGCAAACTTAATAAATGATACCAAAGTATTATTTTTAATCAACTGCTCAGGAGTCCGTAAGAAGCCACCTAGGCATCAAGTTCTCATCACTTTATGTAGCTGGGTAAAAAGAATTGGGGGCGGGGGTGGGGAGGGAATCAGGAGGCATTTGGCTGGGATTTGGACATCATTATTTCTTCAGTCAGTAGATCACACTCATGCAGAAAAAGCCCCCGAGGTTGGGAAAATCAAGGGATGTTTGAAAACACTACTCCATTCTAAGGACCTGGGGCATGTCAGGGTGTTATATTGCTCCAAACATTACATTTAGCATTTGGGAACTGGGGTCAGCCAAGTGTTAATCTTCAGCTTGTATTTGCTTAAAATAAAAACGGAAACTTCCAGGCATGTTTCTAAGCTCATCTTTTTTAGTGGTGTGACATCTATACTGACTGGCTCTCAGCCAACTCTAACTTCTTTCCATGTACAGCACCATATGGAAATTTTGATGGGGAAATCTGACTAAATGCATGGGTGATCAGGAGCAAGCCTACAGGTATGGTATGGTGCTCAGGAGTGCCCCAATCCTAACCTATACTCAACCACAACTAACTACAGTTGATCCCCTGTATGGTAACATAACCCCCAAATATGGTAGTATCATTCATTCTTTGGAACTGAGTGATTCCAGTCCATGTTTTTGAGACACCCCCCCTTCCCCCCCCCAGGGAATCTCCTATTATCCCTAGAAGGTATTGGGAAAGTGTTGAAATAAAATTGATTTTAATGTGTTTTAATTTAATTTAAAAAAATAGGATATGGTGGGAGCAGAGGAGAACAATCCAAGGATATTATTATAATTTCAAATAAATTAGAGAAATTTTGGAGAAGCAAGGTGGTACAGTTCCTAGAGTACTGGGCCTGGAGTCAGGAAGATGTGAGTTCAAATACAGCCTCAGACACTTAATAACTGTGTGACCCTAGCTAAGTCACTTAACTCTGTTTGCCTCAGTTCCTCATCTGTAAAGTGAGCTGGAAAAGGAAGTGGCGAAACACTCCAGTATCCTTGCCGAGAAAATCCCAAAATGGGGTCATGGAGAGTCAGACACAACTGAAAATGACTAAACAACAACCAGCGTTAGAGATTACTATTCTACCCCATGTTGATGAGAAACACCATGGTACAGTAGAGAGAATGCTGATTTTAGAGTGAAGGGATCTCGATTTGAATCCCATGTTACTACCTATATGCCCTTGGCCAAGTCTCCTACCCTTTTGGGGGCTCAGTTTCTTTATCTGAAGAGTGACAGGGTTGAACTCAGTGAGCCTTAAAGGATCTTTTTCAGTTTTAAACCCCTGTCCAGCTGTGCTTCTGGATTTCCACATTTCAACACCATGCCTCATTCACAGTCCACCCTAGAACATCCCTGTACTATGCCAGCCCCCTTATTGAGTTCCTCCTGGGGTCTCCATTTTGGGGAAAGATCCAGTCTGACCAATGTTCATAGAGTCCTTTTTGTTTCTATTCCTGGCTGTGCTTCTTACTCCAACACCCCATGCCTTCAGCACTCTCCCATCCCACCTTTACAGCTGACTTCTGTGTCTTGTCTTCTCTCTTAAATTGTAAGCACCCTGAGGGCAGGGACTGTCTTTCTGTTTGAAGGGAGAAGGGAATACATATTTATTAAGTGCCAATTATATGCAGGCACTGTGCTAAGTGCTTTACTAGTATTATCTCATTTTATCTCATTTTTGCTCATATTTTTATGTCTAGCACTTAGTATAGTGCTGGGCACCTAGAAAGAGCTCAATAGATACTTGTTGCCTTGCCTAGCCTTGAATCTGTGACCCTAGTTTGGTTGAAAGTTATAGTCATCAGTTTTCAAAAAACATTCCATTGTTGAGAATGCAGACCCAATCTCTGGCTTATGACATCAACTCTAAAAACACATAATACATACATATATACACACAGACACATCTCTCTCTATCTAGATATATACACATACATACAAATATAATTCTATCCAACTGGATTTTGGAGAAATTCTGTAAGTTAGATAGGAATGAAAAGTAGATCAATTTTGAAGATAATAATACATCTTTCACCAAGCACAAAGTAAAGAGGAAGATGACCAATAAAAATATGGTAAAATTGGACTGTGTATCTGGATAATTGGGCAGCTAGGTGGATAGAGTGCCAGGCCTACAGTCAGGACTACCTGAGTTCAAATGTGGTTTCAGATACTTACTAGCTGTGTGGCCCTGGGCAAATCATTTAAACTTGTTGGCCTCAGTTTCCTCATCTGTAAAATGAGCTGGAGAAGGAAATGGCAAACTACTCCAGTATTTTTGCCAAGAAAATCCTAAAAGTGGTCATGAAGAGTCAGACACAACTGAAAAATGACTAAACAATGACAAATCTGGGTAATTCTGCTTGAAAACTTACTATTTCTAAATAGAAGATGTATTTACATTTTCAGACATGTCCAATGCAGAGATTTGTTTTGCTTGGCTCTGCAGATTTGTTATCAGGTGATTTGGGAGGGAGAGAGTGGATAGGTAAAGGTTAAAAAAAAGAAAGAGAAAAGAAAGTCATTAAACCATCCTTTACTTCATGCATAGAAGAAAATAGGTCAGAAAGAATCATAGACAAGTAGGAGAGCTTTGAAAGTTACATGTTGAATATACTCAAAAAAAAGCAAGCTATATATACTAAGGGTCCGTATTGTGTATAGTCTTCTTCTTCTGATCTCTTATATATACAGAAATGCTCATTTTATTTGGTGTTTATGTTCAAAATTAAAAAAAAAATAAAAGAACATTTATTTCACTGACAGATTATCATCCTGAAATCCGTGATCTTGAATTATCTAAATTGGCAGCAGCTGAAATGTGATCAACAGCTATTTCTACCAGGCAAAGTAGTTTTTGCAAAAATTCCAGAGGAGTCAGTTTACAGAGGCACCATAGAGAATTTGCAAAAAAAAATGTTCCCAGATGCACGTGAGGATCTCCTTACCTAGAATCTTCACATATTCAGCTTTTCACACTGCCAGTGTAGAAACAACCTTGACCTGCTGTCCTTTTGGAGAACTATGTACATTTTTGTCCTGCCTCACTCAGTGTCTCTCTGTGTTAGCAGAGCTAAAACCAGACATGACCGAAACATTCTGCCCTATCCCATGCTCTATGGCTTGACCGTAGAACTTCATGGCTGATATTTAGAAATTCTGGCCACCCCAGTCATGTGCCATTAAACAAAGAAATGAGCCAATCAGATATTTCATAAGAGCTCTTGGAGCCTATGTGTCATTTGCTCAAGACTCCAATTCAAAAATGACATACAATATTTAAAGACTAAACAAAAAGGCCGAGAACTAGCAAAGGTGAAGAAGAGATACAGCCAGGGAGATGCCAATTTTTTTTTATCATAGACATCAAACAATCCAGCTGGAGCAAAGCACAGATAATGTGTTCTAGTTCATGCTTACATTTTTTAAAAACTTGAAATTTAGAAATTAATGTCCAAGTTTTTTTTTTTAAAAGGATTTCCTTTTAAGAATGTGTGTGTGTGTGTGTGTGTGTGTGTGTGTGTGCGTGTGTGTGCTCATGCACACACACATATTGGTCATTTATGAAAGTCTCTTCTAACCCTAGATATCTTGTACATTTTATTATCATTGTGGATGCTTCTCCTTTCTGTGAATACAGGAGCAGACAGTCATAGTGTAGATAGAGACAAAGGTAATTCCTTTGTTGTAAAATTACTATGTAGGAGAAAGAGAAAGACAGAGACAGGCAAAGACAGAGAGATAAGAGAGGCAGAGACAGAGATAAAGAAAACATAAGAGAGAGAGAGGACAAAGGGAAGGAGAGGGAGAGAGAAAAGGAGAGAGAAGGAGAGAGAGGGAGGGAGGGAGGAAGGGGGAAAGAGAGAGAGAGAGAGAGAGAGAGAGAGAGAGAGAGAGAACTATACATTACTGTGCATGAGGTCGTGATTTGACCTTCAGTATAACTGAATCTGTAATACAGTGGTACACTTTGTAATAGGGTTTTATTGGCTCATAAAGTCACTTAAGAAGCAAGTTTTTTGTTTTTTTGGTCATATTCTTGAAGCATTCTAACTCTTTTTGTGTAAAATTTACTTGTTCAAATAACCATATAGAAAGTAGTCATACCATGTCAATGTGTGAGACAGTGAAACCTGTGAGCATAATATATCATCTATATATTTTAAAAAATGTTTGATTTGGACCTATAGCTTCATTTATATACAGAACTCCCAGTAAGAAAATGCCCTCTACTGATGTAACTTAGCAACTGTTCTGTCACTTTGGGTTTTACAGAGGTCCCTAAAAAGTGAAATGATTTGTCCAGGATTGTATAGCTAGAATGAGGTGATCCTTGAACCTGGGTCTCCTGATGGTCAGCTTTTTCTCCATTGGAAAACATTACTCTGTGTGTGTGTGTGTGTGTGTGTGTGTGTGTGTGTGTGTGTGTATGTGTATAGGTTTGTACATTTATACTATGTATACACACGATGTATACTTATAATATCTTTTTATACATTATTGTTGTTCACTTGTTTCAGTCATGTCCTACTTTTTGTGACCCCATTTAGGGTTTTCTTGGCAGAGGTACTGTAGTGATTTGCCATTTCCTTCTCCAGATCATTTTACAGATGAGGAAACTGAGGTAAACAGGTTAAGAGACTTGCACAGGCTCACATTGCTACTAAGTGTCTAAGGTTGGATTTGAACTCAGAAAGATGAGTCTTCCTGCCTTCAGGTCCAACACTCTATCTCATTGTACCACCTAGCTACCCCCATGTATACATATGTACACATAAACCCACTAAAACAAAGGAGACCTAAGGAAAATTCCTATTCACTTAGCATGCATTGTGAAGCTTTTTGTATTTCATTATTAAAGAAGGGGGAAAGATCATTTTGAAGTTAAATTGCCTAGCGCACCCATCTATCATTTGCAAAAACGTAATGAGCTGAATCCTGAAGCCAGGGCCTCGGCTTTTCTCCCCTCCTTCTGGTGAGACATAAAGAGTAATTTTTCTTGATGTGTGATCAAACAGTGGATTAAGACCCTTGTGGACCTAGTGATCAATTGCTGGGCAATACGTGATAGATCTTGTCAGACTGACAAAGACGTACCCCTACCCAAAGGGAGGGCAGGCTCTGAGCTGTGAAGGTGCTTTCTTAAGCAATGGCCTGAGAAGAGGCTGCTTTCTTTCACTCTATCATTATCTTACATACCCAAACCATGCCAAGTTTTGCATTGAAGCCTGCTGCTGCGCCTTGGCGTGTGAGCTAATATTAATTACATGTATTTGGGTACTCACTTAGGCCCTAATTGGCTTCCTTGTATCTTATTTTTCAAGGGAGGAAGGTATAAACTCGCCCTAATATTTTTACCCACAGAGAGTGCACAGACATAGACATGAAATGAATCCCCCTACACTCTCCCCCACATCCCGACAAGCCAATAAAAATGATATTAGGTGATTAAATGTAGAAATAAAAAAAAGAAGTCAGACATAATGATAAACTGTAATGAAGTTAAACAGCTGGCAGACTCCTTGGTGAATTTGCCACCTGATGACTGGCACAAAGATCAAGGCGATGCCTGCAGCCTTCCAGTCAGTTGGCAGGATCTCCATTTAACATTATCTCTCATTCATTAATTGGCTTGGTGGAAACTAAATTTCTTTTTTTTAATCATTCAGAGAGAATCTTTTTTTTTTTAATTTTTTTTGGCTAGTGGTTGGGGGGGCAGGGCAGGACACACAAGGGAGAGAAAAGATACTGTTTATACAGCCAATCACAAGTGATTCAAACTGGCAAATTATAATTCACTCATCTTTGGCTAGGAACCAGTTTTGTTTGTTTGTTTTTTGTTTTTTGTTTTTTTAGGGAGGCAGAGGGGAAAATCCATTCCAGAGTTTCCTGAACTAACCCTGGGAAGCTGTTCTCAAGGTTAGATTTCTATGTAGCCCCAAGCTTGGGGAGGGAAGCTCTATTTTTACATCAGGCCAAAGAAAGTGATAGAGTGGGTTTTAAATTATCTCCTAATGCAAAGGGGAGAAATCTGACAAGTCAGCATTTCCTCCTGGTTTAACTGTAAAGGAAGACACTACACTGAAACAATTACTCCCGAATAATCAAGCTGTCTCCCCATTTGAAAAACATTTATAATTTTAGATACAATCCCAAGAAGGCCGAGCCTGTGCTTTTGTAGTGATGTACATAAAAAGACAACAAAAGTTATGATGGGGGGAGGAGAGGGTTACAGAGATGGAAGGTCAGAGGTTGAAGTAGCTTAATTTTTGAAACAATCACAAACATGTAGCTTAATCCCACGCAGAGAAGCATGTCAATCATAGAATCACGGATGGTCGAATTATACAGGAACATTAATACATCTAGCTGGATCTCCTCATTTTATAGAAGCAACGTAGTATCATAGGAAAAGCATTAGGCTAGTAAGAAGAGCTGGATCCTGGTCCTGACTCTGCCGCTAACTAGCTCTGTGAGTTTGGGCAAACGATGCCTCTAAACATCCAAATGTCTCTGAACTTAGTTTCCTAATCTATAAAATGAGAAACCTGGCCTAGATAATTTCTAAAATCTTTCCAGCTCTCTCTGTCTCTGTCTCTGTCTCTGTCTCTGTCTCTGTCTCTGTCTCTGTCTCTCTCTCTCTGTCTCTGTCTCTCTCTCTCTCTGTCTCTGTCTCTGTCTCTCTGTCTCTGTCTCTCTCTCTCTCTTCCTCTGTTTCGCTGTGTCACTCTCTCAAGAGGATGATGTTTGGACCTGTGTAAATAGGTCAGCATAAGCAGCTCTTGATGTGGAAAACAATTTAAATAAGCAACTAGTCTGCAATTTATAGTCTGAAACAGTTACATGGTGCCAAGGAGAAATTAAATGCCTTGTCCACAATCAACCAAACAGTTATTTGTTGGAAAAAAGCCTTAAACCTATGTTTTCTTATTTTCTAGGATGATTCTCATTATTCCTATCCCACACTGCCTCTTAGCTCTAAATTCTACTTCTACTATTCCAAGAAAGTAGGACCCTCTTCTCCTCAAAAGTGACTTTCACAAAGTCATTCAGCAATATTCAGAATTAAATCCTCATGCTATTAAGAATAAAGTAGGTGGCTTTTCTGATTTTCTGATCCTGCAACACATAACCTCCAACAAATGAAGCACAGTTTCCATCTTCTCCTCCTTGTAGAGATTAAAAAGGGTAGGAAATATACCCTGATTTTTGAAGAAGCTGGGGATGAAACCTTTATGCATGGACAATACAAAAGCACCTCAAGGCATTAAGCGGGTGGCACTGTAATCAATCAACACCAATTGACATTTACTTTGTCATTTTATTACCAGTTGCTTTCTTTGTTTTTCATTTTATTTTATTTTTCAGTCATACTTTAAGTCATGTCAGACTGTTCGTGATCCCATTTGGGGTTTTCTCTACAAAGATACCAGAGTGGTTTGCTATTTCCTCCTCCAGCTTATTTTACAGATGAGGAAACTGAGATAAACAGGGTTAGGTGACTTGCCCAGGGTCACACAGCTAATAAGTGTCTGAGGCCAGATTTGAACTCATAAAGATGAGTCTTCCTTACTTTAGGTCCAGCATTCTACTGTAATTTCACAGAATCATGGAATCTCAGTGTTTAGAATAGAAGATTTTAGAAATTATCTAGGCCAGGTTTCTCATTTTATAGATTAGGAAACTAAGTTCAGAGACATTTAGAGGCATCATTTGTCCAAGGTCACAGGGCTAGGCAGAGGACATTAATCCAACTCATACCTTAGTAAAGAATACTCTTTTACAACATACCCAGCAGATGTTCGGCCTGCCTCTGCTTGGTGACCTCTGTTAGGAAGGAATCCACTAACTGTTGAAATATCCCACTCTACTTTCAGATAGCTCTAAGAGTTACACTTAGAATAAATTTAAATTTAAGACTTTGTATCTTGCACTTATCATTGCAAGTTCTGTCCTCTGAGTCCAAGCAATCTACTGTTACCTCTTCCCCATCACGTCTTTCCCCACTGCAGTTTTGATATATTTACAGTCAGCATAAGAAATTAAATGGGAATTTGGAGGGAGTTTTGGACAAGCTGCAGATGATATGCAAAGGCTAGCGAATGACACAGAAAACGTTTCGAAACTCAGAAATGCATAAAATATATATAGAGAGTGTTGTATAATATCACCATTTTTATCTTTTAATACTATAAAAATTTAGACTTTTTCTCTGGTATGAAGAGAGGGCCAAAACAATTTTATGTGGATTTTCCAGATTGCAAGGATGCCACATCCCTAGCCCCTGCATATGGAAGGTATAACTGTATTTGTTCTTGCATGAAATGACCCTTTAAATACTTGAAGACGCTATCATATCCCTCCCCCTACCCCAACGGTTATCCCCAGTAGCCTCAGCCCATCTTCATTTGCCATGACCTCAAGGCCATCTTGATTGTCTTCCTCTGGACTTTTCCCACATTATCAATATTTTTGCCGCAGTGTGGTACCCAGAACTAAATGTAATACTTCCAGTATGATCTAACCAGCACAGAATCCAACAGAGCCATTTAGTCCCTGATACTGGATGTTATACCTCTCTTAATGAAGCTTAAGATTTCTTTCGTTTTCTTGGGTGCCATTCCATTCTGTTGAATGTAGAACTTGCATTCCACCAGAACCCCCATTTGATTGTTTTTCCTATTGCTTCCCTGGTTGAGCTGCACTACCATGCAATCCAAAGAAAACTTTAAGATTCCTGTGACTGGCTGATGGAGGAGTTTCATTAACAATCAATTAATATGCATTTCTTAAGTCCCAGGCATTGTGCTAAGCACTGGAGATACAAAGAAAGGCAAAAGAAAAGTTCCTGCTCTCAAGGAGCTCACAGTCTAGTGGAGACAACATGAAAACAGCAATGTACAAACATAATATATAGATATAGGATAAATAGGAGATAATGAACCAAGGGAAGGCATTAACATAAATGAATTTCTCAAAATCTTTTAAAAGTTTAATTCTGGAACAAATGCCGCTATTATACCATGTTAGTATAAGGTCAGATGAATGCAGGAAAATAATATATGATACCTATCAATGGCACTTTGGAGACATTTTCAAATTTGTCTAGCATTGGTATTGCTTAGCTCAAAAAGAAGAGGACAAAGAAATCTTAATAGCCTGAAGTACTTTTTATTGAAGAGTTAGAAAAGTCTTGTATTTTTATAACCCTTACTTCTTTTTTTTTTTTCCCTGTGGGGTTTCTACCACTATGGACTGACTCCAATTACTAGCTATAGAAAGTTTCTTTACATTTTGGCCAGATATGGAAGGGGATAGGATTCTTATCTCATCTCATCTTTGAATAGAGCATGGATCATAATGGCACAATTCAGTGACTACATTAACTCAGCATAACCTAAAAGCAAGATATAAAGGACTCCCTTGAGCAGAAAGGCACAGGGTGGGTAGACAGTTACTTTGGGAAGAAAGGAGGAAATTGGGGGGAAAGTGAGGTCCTAGAAAAATTGTGAAAGTAAAGACATAATGTTCAAAAGATGTTAAAGGAATGGGAACAGAGGGGATTAAAAACAAACATAGTAGGTCATCTGCAAATATGTGTTAATTGATTAAATGAATGAGTGGATAGATGACGAGGAAAAGTCTATGAAAGTCAGACCAATGTCTCAAGGTGCAGGAGGAGATAGTAGTGGGAAACAAAAAAAAGGAGAGGTCCTTGGCAGAAGAAGATTGGGAAGCACTGATCTGATAGCTTTCATCTGAAATATCTTAAAGTGTTTTTACCATTAAGTATATTAAATCCAACTTCTGTCCAATTTCAGTGGAATGGAGGGGTGGGGAGTGGGAATCTGATACTTGTGCCACTTTTAAGGCATCTGCTTCCTCTTTGGGTCTGATCCCATCTGGGGCATCAGGAAGTGGGAAAAAGTGATGTGAGAGCATTTTTTTAAAAATAGGAAAATCATAGAAGAGGCTGGAAGCTGTAAGGCTGATCAGACAAAGAAAAATGAGCATTTGCTAGAATTCACTGGAAATGGTTCTGGCAAAAGCAAATATGATTTGAACTTAGGGGATCTTCACAGGTTGAGGTTTCAAATGGAGCTGATTTGGAGTCATAAGAGAATATGACTCAATTGCAGTGGTAGAATGGGAAGGGATTTGGCAAAAATATTTGACTCTAAAAGCTTCCTACAATGATTGTCCTTTGACTACTAACTTCAGAACTTGGATTATATACTGTGTAAAGCAGTGGACTTGAAGATGAGTTCAAATCCTGCCTCAGACACTTACTAGTTGTGTGAACCTAGACACGTTTCTCAGTAGCTATGTGCCTCAGTTTTCCCATCCGTAATATGAGGAAGCTTCCTCTAGCTCTTATGAACTAATATTAGGGTGGAATTTGATTCCTTCACATGCCTGTGAGGCTAAAAGGATTATATTGGCCAAAGAAAGACTACTTAAGAGGTAGATGAAAGGTAGTCAGAGAGAGAGAATGTACACCTGGCACACACACACACATATAAACACAGATACACAAAAGTATGTATGCACACATACATAATGCATATATATATGCATATGTGCATGTGTATATCCTTCTTGCCTGATCATAAGTCATAGGCTCATATATGTTATATACACATATATGCGTCTATACACACACACACATATATATGTATATATATTTATATGTCAATATAGATATATCCTATTCAAAAAGTCATGGTTAAGTATTCAAAACTTTTCTAGACACTTAGCTTACCCCCTTAAATTCAGTGGATAAGCACATTTACTGATGTTTTCTTATGTCTTTTCAAATGCTAAAATACAGGAAGTGACTTAGTTGGTTTCTTATTATCTTGGTGACAACAGGACAAGATTCAAAGGATGTTAGATGAAGCCTTTCCTCATCTCCCACCCCGCAAGTGCTAGTCCCCTTCCTTTCAAACTACCATTGTATTTAAATGATTTGTTTTTATTCTCTTTATATATTTTTTGTATATGTTTATATATGTACTTGTTATCTTCTTCACTTAAAAGTATGTTCCTTGTGAATTGAAATTGTTTAACTCTTTGAATTTCTATCCCCAGTGCCAAGTAAAATGCCTGGTGCTTTAAAAATGTTTGCAGATTGTTGATCAATTAGTGAAAAAAAAAATTCAAGGAATTAGTGGAGTAGGAGCACAATTTAGAGTGCAATAATGTAAAGGAAAACAACATTGAAGGACTTAAGAACTCAATGACCAATTATAAGTTCAGAAAACTGATGAGGAAACATGCTTCCTACCTATCAGCAGAGTGGTCATTTCTTAGAGGACCAATATGAGACATACATTTTCATACATTGCTAATGTGGGGATTTGTTGTGCTTGACTTCACCTGGTACAAGTAAGGCCTTCTAGGTAGGGAGTGGGTCGATAGGTGGTGATAGTCATGGGGAAAAAAAGAAGAGGAAAAAGAGGGAACAGCTAGGTTGTGCAGTGGATAGCGCCCCAGCCCTGGAGTCAGGAGAGGAGGACCTGAGTTCAAATCCCATCTCAGACCAGACACTTTACACTTACTAGCTGTGTGACTTTGGGCAAGTCACTTAACTCCAATTTCCTCTCAAGAAAATAAAAAGAACAGCAATGAAGCATTTTTTTAAATACACAGGAGTGAGTAGAAGGAGGTGCATAAGGGGACTATGCTAAAAGTAGCATTTTCCAAATTTGGTCATGGTACACTTCTGTAATATTTTGCAATATTCTGCAATAATAATAATGGTGATGGAACCCCTCAATGCTGGTCTTGGGGACTGGGAGCATGGAATATCCTTGCAATAATGGGGGATAAAAGAAATTTGGGGGACAAATGGAAAATAATAATGAAGCAAGCTTGATATTTATATCCGCCAATTCACAGACAATAGGTATTTTTGAAATACATATTTCATATTTTAGACAGAAAATATATCACCAGCATTGAGATTGTCTCATGGAACCCTGTGCAGGATGCTGAGGTTCTCCAGAAGATAGTTTGGAGTATGTTGAGTGTGACACATTAAAGGTCACTGTTATCATAGAAAATGGAAATTGTGGTACAGACAATATATTGCAATAGAAGGTCAGAGAATGGTCAGATCAGACGGGATGGATTAGCTGAGAATACTTACATAAATAAGGTAGAACTTGGACTGAGTGCTAACAGATGACTAGAGTTTGAGAAGGAAGGAATGGAATGTGGGCAGCTTTTGGTTTTCGTGGGCATTCATACTGAAACGAAGGGAATGACCTGAGCTAGACCATAGCTACATTCCTGCATGAACACATTACCCAACAGCTTACAATTCATCCACATTAGTCTTTGGATCACTTACTTATAGAAGTGTTGGTGAATTAAGAATTTGGTCCTTGAAGCTTGATTGTAGGGTTTAGAACTGAACGGGGTCTTAGAAATAATCTAGTCTAGGAGTTTTGTTATATAGATGAGGAAACCTTGGCCTAGAGAATTTAAGTGAATTCTCCAAGGTCACACAGATAGCATGCAGCAAAGCAGAGATTTGAACCCAGGACCACTGACTAAAAGCTAAAGATTTTCTAAACAGAAACAAAGCCCCAGGTACTAGATCAGACTACAGGAAAAAAAATTGTGGTGGAAAACATTTAGCTTCTGTATGAGGACAAACATGTAGGTGAAGGTTTTGAGTACCTTGAATAAATGCAGCCAATTCAGTTCTACCTAATACACTAAAACATAGGTTAACCACCCAGCCATCTGTAGAATCATGGAAAGAGAACTGGATCTGAAGTCAGAAGACATGGGTTCACATCTTTACTTTGCCTTGTACCAGTTGTTCCTTTCTAACTCCACTCCTAACTCTCAACACTTCATTCTCCACCATGACCTAGCAGCCTCCTCACCCCAGAAGATAACTCTACCCCTGCTGCCTTTCCCTCTGATTTGATAGTTCCTCCTGGAATTTTCATTTTAACGAAAGTGCCCAAGCCACCAGATTCACTCCTTCATTACTCTCTGGGCTTTATTCCAGATTCTCTAAACATTTTTTGTCCACCATGCCACTTTGTCCCTCCATCCTCTTTTTAAGCTTCTTTTCATGTATCAAGTTCCTTGAGGGAAGGAAGGATCTTTCGTTTTGCTTGTGTTTGTTTGACCAGAGTTTAGCACAGTGACTGACATATAATAAGTGCTTAGTGGGTGCTTTTTGACTTGACCTGCCTCAGTTTCTTCTTAGAATCATAAACTCAGGCTTTATATAGTTCCTGTTTTTTCCCCTGTGATCTCTGAAATAGATTTTGTGGGCACAGAATATATCAGGGGCTAAATGGGGCAGGGTTACAAAGAGTTTTTGAACTCTAAAAAACCTAAATTGTGTGGGGCCATAAACATTGAATTAGCACCAGACACAAGTAGTCAAGAGAATAAGTTTAATTGTAATTCAGGATATTCTGAACGACTTCTGTCAGCTACCTTTAGGTAGCTGTAGTGGTTCATAGCTTTGGATATGTTAAGGATGTTAGTCAACCCGTGTTATGGAGAAGCTTTCTAATCACTGTACTTAGCAAATAAGAGTCCGAGCCTAGAAGATGTTACTGAAGAGGTGGAATCCAGAAAATAGTAGCAAAGAGATAATTGACATCTATGAAATGAGCAGAAATAGTGTGCTTATAAAAATGATGGCACCTATTGGACTGCAGAGATGTGATGACCAGCAAAGAGGAGCACAGGGCAAAATGTCATCATCACCAGAGGACGTGTTACCCTATAGTGTTAGAAGTGTGAATTGTTCTGGCTTAGTGTATGCTCTGTCTACATGTATCCCATACATATATGGTCTCCAGCCATGTGCCCAGAGGCATAGGTTGTTTACGTCTTGCTCCTCATACATTTTCTGTGATCATACATATACCTTATATATCTGCTTCCCACGTGTTTTCCCTAGTCGCATGTCATTCTCACTGTTAGTATGGTAACCTGTGGGAGAGTATACCCTATGTGGGCATGGAGAGATGTTGTCATTTTCTTATATTGCTTTATTAAAGATCTTGTTTAAAATAATGAGTCTTGTGCCACATTTTCTGAAGTGGTATGGGTATTAACCTATAGAGTGTTTTGGACCTGGGGTAGCTTTTTGGGGATACACATATGAGGAGTGCCCCAGGTACTAGATATATACAAGAATATTTGAAACTAAGTGGTGCAATTAGTTCTTTCCAAAGATATGAGTCTCTTTTTATTATGAGGCATTACAACAGTGTTTCACTTAGACGTTGTTAGGCTATCACATATATAAACAAGAATCTGCTCAGACAGAATGAGAAATGGAATAAAAACAACTAAGACCTAGAGAGATTGAATGATATGCCCAAGAATATCTAGTGAGGTAGTTAGCAGCAGATCTGGGACTAAAACATAGATTTCCTGACTCCTCAGTGGGTGTTTTCCCCAGTATACCACACTGTGTCATTTAGCTGAAATGTCTGTGAATTTTTGTGTGAATTTAAAATGAAGATTAGATTCGGCAAAATGATCTTTGGGTGTAGGTGTATGATTCTGGTAACGTGTATGTCATGTGTGTACGTACATGTATATGTATGTGTGTGTGTATAAAACCTTCTTTTTTGTGTTGTCTCTCCCAGTTAGAATGTGAGCTCCTTGAGAATAGGGATTGTCTCAATTTTTCTGTTTGTATCCCCAGAGCTCAACACAGTGCTTTCCACATGGAAAGCACTTAATAAATTCTTTTCCATTCTATTCCACGATGCCAAATTATTGCTTGTACTGATGTATTCACATTTCAACCAGGTGTTTTTGCATTAGGTAGACAATTGAGTCTTTCTGGTTAGTCTCTGTGTTACAGAAATATTCTTCAGCTTATTCACAAGCTCCTTATTGCACAGAACATGAGGTAAAGAAACAGGTCCTGGATATGAAATGTTCACTCACTTGAATATATTGCTGCAGATTTCCAGATGTGTTTTCAAGTTTTGTAAAATAACGGGTGAGTCTCTTTAAAAGAAACTGCCACAAAAATGTATTCATCACCACGGTGAAATAGCAGCTTTGAACCACAGCTATGCCACTTCCAAAACAGTAATATTAAAGACCAATCTTGCATAATTACCTACAAAGAATACCTTGGGCTAAATCCTGCCCCCATATGTTTATAAAACATTCTAGACATGGAAGTAGTTAAATAGGGATAATTTTCCTCCTAGATAATACAGTGAGAGTTCTAGATGATGGAAATCTGCCCAACCTGCCTAAATCTTCAAAAAATGCCACATTGCAAGACAAGGAAAGACCACATACACAAAAGCAATTCTTAATCTCTTACAACTTCATTATTTTTTCATTTGTTTTTCAAGATTGCCCAGGAGACCTTCTCAGCAAGAGCTAAACACATGGAAAAGTCATAGCTTTTACAGAGCAATCATTATAGTGCCAGCTTCTTTTCCATTTTCTTTCTTTTTATAATTCTTGTAAAAAAAGACAAAAGCAGTAAAACAAACAAATAAACAAAAAAAACCACTACGATAACACTAATTTGGGGCCAAGATCAAGCATGGGAAATTTTAGCTGCAGGAGAAGAACATGAGCAAGGACCAAGTGAAAGTATAACCATCATCATCATCATTATGAGTCACTAAAAATGGTCCTAAGACACCTACACAAACCATTCACTTGAATAACAAATTGGTGGCGTAAGCAGTGTATGAGCTGTTAGGGGGGGAGAAAGAGAACCTTAATTATTTGTGTGAGTCAGGGAACACCAGGGAGAGAAGCAGCATGGGCAGGAGCAACTGTAGCTTATGTATGACTCATAGAGCAAAATGAGATTTTTTTTTTTTAATGTCTAAATTCAGTCTTAGTAGGGGATGGTTGGGGAAGCCAATATCCACATTTCTATGCCCATGGGCCTACTACCAACAGCTGACTTGTATCTTTAGCATGTCCCAGTGGAAATCTTTTGGGGAAAGTAGGTGAAATCTTTATTTTGGAGATTTTTCTGACTCTAGTCAAAGTATGATTTGTGCTGCCAGAGGGAGACAAAGGCATAAGAGACATAGAACCACAAACTCTCAGAATTAGGACTGCCGAGTTCACCAAGCTTAATGATTTACCTGGACAGAATACCTCAGTGATTGTCCAGTATCTGCTTGAAGACCTTCCTGTAAAGTTAAGTCCCTGCCTCCTCATCTAACCCATTCCACTTTGGGATAAATTTAATCTTTAGGAAGTTTTTCCTTATATCAAGCCTAAATCTGCCTGTCCTGCTTAGCCTTCTAGTGTACTTTTTGGTTAGCAAGCAATTTTTAAAAGCCTTCCTGAAATTTTTCCCTAGAGACTCAGATTCTGAATCTGTGATACCTGGAGAGTTAGTCAGTCAGTAAACATTGATTAAGTTCCTTTGATGTGCCAGGCACTATGTTAAATGAAGAAAGGTCAAAGACAATCCTGGCTCTCAAAGAACTCACAGTCTTGGGAGAGACAACTTACAAACTACTTGTTGTTTGTCCTTCATTCTCGAAGAGGACCATGACATCAGGGAGGTGATGCCATGACATGCAAGTGAATTGTATTTAAATGAGGGAGGGCTGTGCAAAGTTATCAGACTCACTTTCACCTCCAGAGCCATCTGGGTCCAGTGGCCAGATATAGATCAGGACAACTGAAGATGGCCCAGGCTATATCCTGGATAAACTGAAAATAATCAACAGAGGAAAGATATTAGAATTAAGAGGGATTGATAAAGATTCTTGTAGTAGGTGGGTTATTATCTAGGACTTAAAGAAAACCATGGAAGCCAGGAGGTGGAGATGAGGAGGGAGAGAGTTCCAGGACTTAAAATGCTGGGAGTTGGGAGATGGAGTATCTTGTCTGAGAAACAGCTAAGAGGCCAGGGTTCACTGAATTGTGTGTCTGTGGGAAGGGAGGGAGTAAAGTATAAAGAAGACTGGGCAAGAAGGAAGGCAAATTATGAATTCCAAGCAGAAGATTTTATATTTAATCCTAGAGGTGATAGGAAAAGTTAATATGGCATAATGGAAAGAACACTGAATGAGGCATCAGAAGATGTAGGTTCAAATTTTAGCTCTAATACTGCTATGTGAGCTTCAAGCTTTTAACTTTGCTGGGCCTCAGTTTCTTTATCTTTAAAATGAGAGCATTGGGCTAGGCAGTCCTAAAGTCCTTGTCATCTCTAAATCTTTGATAGCGAAAATACAATGTGGTATAACAGAAAGAGAACTAGATTCAGGACTAGATGACGTAGGTTCAAATTCTGGCTTTGGCACTTTTTATCTACTGTCAACCAAGCATGTATTAAACATTTACTATGTGCCCAAAACTGGGCTAAGTGGTGGGAATACAAATATAAACAGGAAGAAAGAGAGTCTTTGACCTCAAGGAACTTACATTCTAATGGGGGAAGACAACATAGTAAAAGGAAGTTGAAAGTGGAGTGGGGAGGAGAATCGAACTATGGTAGAGAAAGTTAGGGAGACTCAGGATCGCAGCCTGGAGAAGAATGCAACAGGTCTGACCTTGTCATCCTTCTGAAATGAAGATCTGGAGGTTTCTTAAATAGGGGAAACATCTGATCAACAGTTTCTGATAAGTGAATTCCAGATTGAGAGTGAGCTTCCAAGAAGAAGAGCTGGGGCATGACAAGGAGATTGAACTAGGTGATCTCTAAGGTTTAAATCTTGGGATACTTTGGGTAGGAAAAACTGACTTCCCTGAACAGGTCTCTTTGGGATAGAGTGGGAAGTGGGTTAAAATCTTTTTGCTGTGCAGGAATTTCAAAAGAACTTTTAAGACAAGAAGTAGCAAGAGTGGAAAGAAATGTGAATTCCTATGTTGTAATAATAATAGTACCAGATATTTATAAAACAAAATACTTTACCTATATTACATCATTTGATTCTCACAACCCAAAGAGTTAGGTGGTAAAGTACAACTAAGTCCCAGTTAGTACAAAAATTGAATGTCATGAAATGATTGGATTATTCTAATTCCCACTGCCTACTTCCATTGGGCTGGAACCAATTACCATATTTTATGTAATTATAACTTCAAATGGTGTGAGTTCAAATGTGTGCAACTACTTCACAGTGTTCACTATCCCCACTATTTGGGACATGGCTATATTATGGTCCCTATTTACAAAAGAAGAAACTGAGGCAGTTGACACAGGCTTGGAATCCAAAGTCTTCTGAATCCTAATCCAGTACCATTTCCATCACACTATTCTGATTCCAATAAAAGCTCACACTTATATTGATAATTCCCTGAGAGCTATCTATCTATAAGTGTTTTCTCCCCCATGATTCTGTGATTTAGGCACAGCAATTATAATCATCCTCATTTTGTAAATAAGGAAATGAAGACACAAAAAGATTAGGTGACTTGTCCAAGGTCACATAGCTAGTACGTTGTGGAGCCAGGATTTGAAAAAAAGATTCTGTCATTCTGAACCTAGGCCTTTTTTTTTTGTTTGTTTTTTGTTTTAGGCAATTGGGGTTAAGTGACTTGCCCAGGATCACACAGCTAGTGTCAAGTGTTTGGTCTGAGGCCGGATTATGAACTCAGGTCCTCCTAACTTCAGGGCTGGTGCTCTATCCACTGCGCCAACTAGCTGCCCCAAACCTAGGCCTTTTGACTCCATGACTTACTCTTTGCACTAGTCCTTGCTGCCTTAAGTACCTAGAATTAATGGCACTGGATACAATCTTTTTTTAAAAAAAACATTATTTCCACATTAGTCGTGTTGTGAAAGAAGAATCAGAACAAAAGGGAAAAACCACAAGAAAGAAAAAAAAGAGAGAGAGAAAATAATGCTTCAATCTGCATTCAGACTCCATAGTTCTTTCTCTGGATATGGATAATATTTTCCATTATGAGTCTTTTGGAATTGTCTTAGATCATTGCATTGCTGAGAAGAGCTAAGTCTAGCAAAGTTAGTCATCGCACAATGCGGCTGTTACTGTGTTTAATGTTCTCCTGGTACTGCTTACTTCACTCAGCATCAGTTCATGTAAATTTTTCCAGGTTTTTTCTGAAATCTGTCTGCTCATCATTTATTATGGAACAACAGTGTTCCATTATATTCATATACCACAACTTGTTCAGTCATTCCCCAATTGATGGGCATCTCTTCAATTTCCAATTCTTTGCCAACTGGATACATTCTTAAATTAAATGAAGCTGAAACCATTTTCTTGACTTCACTTTAATTGTGTCTATACAAAAATACAGAATAGTTCTGAGAATCTTTCCAACTGCTAACCTCAGACAAACTGCTCTGCTCTGCGTGTCGACATAAGGAGAAGGTTGTGGGTATGACACAAACACCCCAGATTGCTGAGCTTCTGCTGTGTGTGCTACTCTAAAGAAGATATGGATGGTACTGCCTGGCTTTTCTGAAAGAAAATAATTCTGAGGAATAATATCAGCTGCCATTAATAAAGAACTACCCACACAGACCTTCAGTGTTAGCACTGAAACACGGTGACAAATTCTTTGAAAAATATCTCTCCTTTAAGGAACAAGATGTAGTAGCTACCATTACTTCCTTGTGGCCAATGACTTCCATTCTGAGAATAGGAAATCTTGACTCCTTTCTGGGTTTTATGGATGGATCGAATATACCATTATCTTTCTTTTCTCAGATCAAGGAGGATAACTCAATCCAACTCAATTAAAAAAAAAAACACTTAGCAAATGTAACTGAGTAATAATGGCCTAGCTCTAAAAATTTAGAGCCCCTAATGTGAGAGCAAGGTGAAGTGAGAGAGCAAACTCAGAAAAAAGCAGGGTTTGACACAGGTAGGTGAAAGGTATGAGGTCTCTCTACCTATGACACAGTATCTTTCCCTTTGATGCTCAGATTGAGGAAAAAGACAATTCAACCCAACTCAGCTCAATAAACACTTAAGTGCCTGCTAAGAGCAAAGCACTATATTAGGACTCAGGGATAGAAAGATAATAATGAAAAAGCCCTGCCCTCAAGAAGCATACATTTCATAGGGAAAAAAATTATGCAAACATTTATAAATACAAAGTAATTTCCCAGGATGGAGGGTAGAGGAATGGGGAAAATATTAGCAACTAATGGTATAACTAATGGTATGATGAGTAAGCAAATATAAAACATAAAGAAATGTAAAGTAGTTTTGAAAGGAAGATAGTGCTAAGAGTTGGGGGTGGGGGCAGGGGGAGCAGAGATGATTTACAGATCTTGTTTAAGAGGTGGCTTCTGAGCTACCTTTCCAAGGAAGCTAGGGATTCTAAAAGGTAGAAATAAGGAGGGAGTGTATTCCAGACAAGGGGGAATCATGTAGAAATGAGAGAAGGCAAATATTTTTAGCCTGTGATTTCAAGTATGTGAACATTGGGGATTTTTCTATCATTAATCAATAATTGCAGGTACTGTGATAGTTGCTGGGAATTGAAAAACAGTAAATGAAATAATCACTAATGAGGAATTTACATTTTAATGGGTGTCAATAAGGAGGGAAGAGAAGGGAAGAGGAGGGAAGGGAACGGAAAGGCAGGGGAGGGGAAAGGGGAACAACTATCAGTTGCTAGTGTTCTTCTCACCCCCCCCAACTCCCACCCCCCATCCTCGGAAATTACTTTGTATTTATAAATGTTTGTATAATTTCTTCCCTATGAAATGTATGCTCCTTGAAGGCAAGGGCTTTTTCATTATCTTTGTAATCCAAAGGCCTAGTACAGCACCTTGCTCATAATAGGTACTTAAATGTTTATTAGCTGAGTTGGATTGAACTGTCCCTTTCTTTAATCTGAGCATCAAAGGGAAAGATACAGCTGTCACTGGTAGAGGGAAGGGAAGGGAAGGAGCATTCATTAAGCACCTACTTTGTGCCAGGCACTGTGGTAAGTACAAATATTATCTCATTTGATCCTCACAACAACCTTGGAAGGTAGATGCTATTATTATCTCCATTTTACAGTTGAGAAAACTAAGCCAGACAGAGATTAAAGGACAGGCCCAGGGTCACCCAGCTAGTAAACATCTGAGGTGGGGCTCGAACTCAGGTCTTCCTGACTTCAAGCTCAGTGCTCCATCTACTGTGCCCCTTATCTGCATCAAAACACAAAAATAATAAATACCAATGAAAAAAAGAATGCAGATAAATAGAAAATAAATTACAAAGTTAACATCAGACCACACGTATTTAATGTCTGATATGAAACCATCCCTTCACAATACTTTACCACTGAAAGTCAAATGAGACCCAAATGAGAAATACAGCCTAGTAGATGCTCACTGGACTAGCAACAAGTCCCAATTTTCTTGTATGACCATTATTTAACCTCTCTGGGCCTCAGTTTCATGATTTATAAAACAAGAGGTTTTAATTGTATGAAAACTTAGGTTCATTTTAATTTGAATATGCTATACATCTGTAGTGAAAATTTTTCTGAGCCATCCTTTAACTGAAGTGAGAGGCCAAGATGTGTTCAGGCACGGCTAACCCTCCATAAAATGAACATCTGGGGTGGTTTCAGAATGAAAAATATAGGTCACTGCTCTTAGCCTATGGGTAATGTTTCCAGATGACCAGCTTGTTCATTTAATGCCAGTAGAACCTGCATAGTCAAAAACTATGTATTGTCGACAAGTAGCAAATACTCTTTGAAACTTTGTGTTGTCTTCTAACAGCTTGGACAGCTCTAAACTCCATATATTTTATGAATGTTATCTCACTTAGGTCACTTTATTTTGTAATCTGGTTTGGGGAAGCTAAGGAAATGCCTTCTTTTTGACATCACTTATTTGAAAGATTTTGCACCAGCTTTAATGTGATCTATCTTTCCAGTCATTGTTTCCAATGGCCACACTCTCCATGCATCCATGGAATGGTGAAAGGAGAATTTGAAGGAAAAAAAAGAATTACAACAGATCATATACATGGTGTGCCTTCTTTTAATCCCACCCATTCATTTTGTTTTCTTCCTCTAGCTCTTTGGTTTCTGTGCTCACTAGCAAGATGAAAAATAACCCCCCAACAACTTGGCTGTCATAGCAATCATGATTAAAAAGTTTTATACATTAGGCTCACCCTCCAATGACCCATCAGAAAGGCAAGAAGCAAGTGCCAGGCATTGAATCAGGCTATGCACAAACAAATCCACAGAAGTCATGCCTTCGAGGCTGGCCATGTTGGCAACCTCCTTTTTCAAGCCTTTTCCTGACTTTTGATGAAACCAAGACCATGCTTTGCCAGCCAGTTTCCCCCACTTCCATTGTCTACCCAGTGTGTACTTGGAGGGAAATTTAATCCACATGCTTGTGATTCATTTACACTTAAACCATTAAATGCTGATTTGACAGAGCTGGTTGATGGCCAAGAAAACTCTAAGCTATTTTATAACCCTCTTAAAACCATTTTCCCACTTAGAAACCAAAAAGCTGTATTTTGTCAGCCATAAACAAACTAAAACATCAAAGTCTGAAGCCCATTTGGAAGATGCCATGACTGTGCTATTGAACTTCGGTTTTGATGAGAAGGTTGCTCTGTCCCCCTACTGAAGCCCAGGCACACAGACTCACAACCAATCACAAAAGACCTAGGTGTTTGAAACGTATAGGTTCTTGACTTCAGCTTTGAGTCTAGTTCATGGGCATGGTCTAATCTATCTTTTCTTTCCACTCACATGCTGGTAATGTTGGGAAAAGAAGCCTCAGAAAATAAAAAGGAGATCACTCCAAGGGACAATCTCTTGAAAGAATTGTTGCCTATGGGCTCCTACTGGGTTATACTAGCTTGAGGTGAGCTAACAAGGCATCAAGCAGGAAAAAAAGCCAGCATGTGCTTCACATACAATCTAAGAGCCCAGAACAGGGTCAGGAAGCCAAGAGATTGCAGAAAAGAGCATGGTTTTTTTCTTGTCAACCTAGTAACGAACAAGGAATGCAGCTGAGTAAAGGGTAACAAATGGTGATAACCCTCAGCTGGAGTCAACAAGGTGCGATAAGAACCCCCTTCTGTATTTGGCTAGATTGTACTACAGGAGAGAGCTGGATGCCAGCTCACCAGCACATCTCAGCTAGAGTGAACTCCAGGTACTAGCACATTAGAAAAATAATAATAAACCACTAAAGATGATACAAAAATTATCAAAGAAAAAAAAAGTCTCCTGAATGCCTCCTGGCTGTCTGAGATCATTGCTTTGAAGAACTGTTATTACAGTGATTATATTCCTGTTTTAGTCCCTTTGGTGTCAGCAGGGTACAAGATGTACATGGGCATTGTATCATCTTGCATACAGGTGCATATGCATACACACATACACTTACACACCTGTACACTCTATGACAAAATGTGGGATGGATGAATGCCCGAATAAAAGCAGGAGAAGGCAGAAAGGGAAGAAAGAAGAAGAGAAGGAAGGAATGGAAGATGAGAGGGTCAAGCAGCAGTACCGATTGTGGGGCAGGCAGCTGCAGGAAGATAGAATCATTGCATCTTAGGGATCATTCCACACTATGGGTCAGAGGGATAACTAGCCACACCATTCTGTCAGAGATACCTGTTCTAAGGGAGTTATTCCCTCTAAATGAACTGTGTTTAGGGAAATGGCAAAGAGTCATATGAAAGGATGGGGTAAAAATTGAAGTCCATACTCCCTTTCATTCTACATTTAAAACACAGACTGCTGAAAATGGACCATAATGACCCAGGGTCATTGTCCTTGTTGCTAAGAAAACAATACTAGCATCACAGATGAATTTAGCACCTCTCCTCCAACCATCTCATTTATTCTCAGAATCTTCTTGCCTTCCTTTAAGATCAGGGTTACCTTCACTCTGAAGCCTTCCCTCATCCCTGATCCTCTCCTCAACAATTTTATAGTATACTTATTTCTATACATATCGTATTTCTCCTATAGCCTCCCTTCTCCTAGTAGAATATAAGCTCTTTGAATGCAGAGACTTCTTAATTTTCTATTTATATCTGCAGTAAGTACAAAGTAGTGGGCCTTGCATACTGTGGGTACTTAGAATGCTTATCGAATTGAATTGACTATTCACAATGTCATAGAGTTCCTTAAGGATAATAATATATATTATTTTAGTATATATTATTGTATTATATTATTTATTATATAATATATTAACTATTCTATATTATATTATATATAATAATAGGCACATGAATCACAGAGGGAGTAGATAAGAAATAAGCAACTTAAGAGATTTGCTCATGGACAGTCATTCTGTGCAAGAACCAGGATTAAAGCCAAGGTGTCCTAATTTATAGATCCCTACTCTACTCTCTGGACTGTACTGCCCCAAACCACTAGCACAGCAAAAGAACTGACTGTCACAAAATGTTAAATCAGTGATCAGGTCAGAGACAACAAAGGGCTATGTGAGCTATGGTAATGTTTCATTCAAATGAGATGGTTGGAGGAGAGGTGCTAAATTCATCTGTGATGCTAGTATTGTTTTCTTAGCAACAAGGACAATGACCCTGGGTCATTATGGTCCATTTTCAGCAGTCTGTGTTTTAAATGTAGAATGAAGGGGAGTATGGACTTCAATTTTTACCCCATTTTAAATAAATTAATAATTACCCCTATTTGTTTCATTCCTTATAGCACACTGTTGATTCATGTCAATTTTTCAGTCCGCTAAAACCCTTAGTTTAGTTTAGTTTTGTTTTTCAGATAAACACTTTTCTAACTGTCATTGCCTTATCTTGTACTTGTAAAATCAACTTCCTGTAGTCCTTTCACTGAGAGTAGATGTCTGAGGAAGTATGTACATCCTTGAGTGTGGCTGGGGGATCTAAAGTCTCTATAGATGTGCGTAAGACAAGGAGTTCACTAACCTGCTCCTAATCTCCTTGAGAATGGGGTAGGATTTCTGCACAGTCTATGAATTCTTTTGAGGAGTAATGCAAAATATTATAATGTTAGTCATTCTGAAAGAACTGTTTTCTGAAGTCAATGAGAATCTAGACCTGTGGCAAACTCTTCTTCAAAGGGTCCCCTTGTAAATTACTTTTCTTTATCCTAGGTTGGACTTAAATTCATTTCCATTTGTTTGTTTGTTTGTTTGTTTGTTTGTTTGTTTATTTGTTACATTTTGAGTTCCAAGTTGTCTCCTTCCCTCCCTCCCAATCCTATATTAGAGAAGGCCAAAACTGATATAGATATGTATGTGGAACCATACAATACATGCTTCTATATGTCAGTTTTTTCTCTGGAGGTGGATAGCATCTTCCTTCATAAGTACCTTCTAGTTGATATGAAGGATCACATTATTCAGAATAGCTTAATCATTCACAGTCACTCTTCAAACAAGATTGCTGTATATATAGTTCTCTTGATTCTGCTCATTTTACTCTTCATTATTTCATCTAAGTCTTTCCATGTTTTTTCTAAAATCATTTCTTACAGCACAGTAGTATTTCATCACAATCATATACCACAATTTATTCAACCGTCCCCCAACTGATGGGCATCCCCTCAATTTCCAGTTCTTTGCCACCACAAAGAGAGCTATTATAAATATTGTTATACTTGTAACTCCTTTTTCCTTTTTTTATGATTTATGTGGGATACAGACCTACTAGAAGTATTATTGGATCAAAGGGTATGCATAGTGTGATTACCCTTTGGGCATAGTTCCAAATTGCTCTCCAGAATGGTTGGATCAGTTCACAACTCCACCAACAGTGTATTAGTGTCCTAATTTTTCCACCTCACCTCCAACATTTGTAGTTTTCCCCTTTTGTCATTTTAACCAATCTGGTAAGCATGAGATAGTATCTCAGAGTTATTTTGGTTTGCATTTCTCCAATCAACAATGATTTAGAGCATTTTTTCTTATGATTATCTATAGCTTTGCTTTCTTCTGAAATTGTTTAGAATAGAGATGTTTTCTTCTAAAAACTACCTATTCATATCTTTGACCATTTATCAATTGAGGAATGACTTATGTTCTTACAAATCTGACTCAGTACTTTTGAGATATAAGGCCTTTATCTGAAAAATTGATTATAATTTTTTTCCTAAATTTTTCTGCTTTCCTTCTAATCTTGGCTGCAATGGTTTTATTTATTAGAAAAAAAAACAAAAAAACCCTTTTAATTTAATGTAATTAAAATTATCCATTTTACATCTCACAACACTCTCTATTTCCTATTCATTTATAAATTGTTCTCTTTCCATAAACCTGAAGTAATCTATTCCTCTAATTTACTTATGATATCTCCCTACAAGTCATGTGTCCATTTTGACGATGTCTTGGTAAATGGCATAAGATATTAGTCTATACCTAGTTTCTGTCAGACTGCTTTCCAGTTTCCCCAGAGGTTCTTTTTTTTAACCAAAAAGTGAGTTCTTGTCTCAAAAGCTTAGATCTTTCCATTTATCAAGCATGAGTTTACCGTAGTCATTTATTTTTATGTATGTATAACTATGCCATTCCACTGGTCCACCATTCTATTGCTTAACCAGTACCAGATAGTTTTTGACAATTACTGTCTTATAATTCAGTTTAAGATCTGGAACTGCTAGCCTTCTTTCCCTTACATTTTTTTTCATTAATTCCTTTGATAGTATTGAGTCTTGAAGGGTTGGGAACCTGCAGCCTGAAGGCCATATATGGCCCTCTAGGTCCTCAAGTGTGACGTTTTGACTGAAAAGGACTGCACTTGAGCACCTAGAGGGCCACATGCGGCCTCAAGGCCACAGGTTCTCCACCCCTGTTCTTGACTCTGTTCTTCCACATTAATTTTATTATTTTTTTCTAGCTCAATTTTTTTGGGGGTAATTTAATTGGAATGGCACTGAATAAGTAAATCAGTTTAGGCAGAATTGTCATTCTTATTATATCGAATCAGCCCACCCACGAACAATTAATATTTCTCTATTTATATCTAACTTTATTTGTATACAAAGCTTTATAATTATGTTCATATAATTCCTGGGTTTGTTTTGGCAGATACACTCCCAGGTATTTTATATTGTCTATAGTTATTTTAAGTGGCATTCAATAACCAGAGGTACAAATGCAAGTCATTGGCTCTAGGGGCCATGCTTATGTTACAGTCAGATCCCTTTTATAATCATTTACATAGCCTGATCAATGTATGCACTAGTATGTAATCTTTTTGTGGACTTATATTGAATATAAGGATTTTTAGAGTTTGAAGACACCTTGCCAGCCATCTAAATTGCATCATATCTGAAAAAGAATCCCAACTACCATGTATACTACCAGTGGTGATCTAGTCTTAATAGGAATGTTTAAAATTCATTCTCTACCAAGATAGTCCATTCTTCATCTTTATATCCTTAAGTCTTAAGATGGTTTTCCTTATCCCCAAGTCACATTTGTCTCTTTGCAACTTTCATAGCTACCCAGAACCTAATTGTTGTTCAGGCATATCTGACTCTTTGTGATCCTGTATGAGGTTTTCTTGGCAAAGATACTAGAATGGTTTGCCATTTCCTTCTCCAGTGGATTAAGGTAAACAGAGGTTAAGTGGCTTGCCCAGGGGCACACAGATAATGAGTGCCTGAGGCCAGATTTGAACTAAGGGCATCCTGACTCCAGGCCCAGTACTTTATCCACTGAGCCACCTAGCTGCCTGGCATATAGTAGGCACATAATAGATATTTGTTTATTCCTTATAGCACACTGTTGATTCATGTCAATTTTTCAGTCCACTAAAACCCTTAGTTTAGTTTAGTTTTGTTTTTCAGATAAACACTTTTCTAACTGTCATTGCCTTATCTTGTACTTGTAAAATCAACTTCCTGTAGTCCTTTCACTGAGAGTAGATGTCTGAGGAAGAGTATGTACATCCTTGAGTGTGGCTGGGGTATCTAAAGTCTCTATAGATGTGCGTAAGACAAGGAGTTCACTAACCTGCTCCTAATCTCCTTGACTACCATTGCTGGTGGTATTGGCTTTACAACCCTTTCAGTATCCTCCACTTGGCTCTCTGAAAGCTTCAGTGGTGGTGACAATGTTACCCAATGACAATGTTACTTCAATGCAATGGAAAGAGTGCTACATTAGGCATCAAAGGATCTAGGCTTTTATTCTGGTTCTGCTAATTGCTCTCTATCGAACCTTGGACAGTTAGCAACAACAACAACAACTAGCATTTATATAGTGTTTTGTGGTTTGCATATTATCACATTTGATCCTTACAACAATCTTGTCAGGTAGGGGCTGTTATTACCCCCATTTTACAAATGAAGAAACTGAGGCAGGCAGTGCTTTAGTGACTTGCCCAGGTTCACAGAGGCAGCAAATGTCTGAGGAAGGATTGAACTTAGGACTTCCTGACTCCAAGTCTAGCACTCTATCTGCTGCATGACCTATTGTCCTTGGGCCTCAGTAGCAAGAATGTCCAGGAAACTCTCAAGGTTTCTCTGAAGTGCTTTGGAATTGGTTGTGAGACATGGGAGACATTAGTACAGGAGCACCCAGCATGGTGGGTCGGCATCAAAGAAGGTGCTGTGCTCTATCAGCAAAGCATAATTGCAGTAGCTCAAAAGAAACATGAGATGAGCAGATTTACAGACATATCTACTTTAAATGTCCATATGGACTATTTGTTCCTGACCTGTGGTAGGGACTTCCAAGCTTCTATTGGTCTGATCAGCCTCAGTCAGACACATTTTATCTTGACCCCAACATAGTGATGTCATTTTGGTCCTCTTAAAACAGAAATGACAGCAGCCAACTGGCTGTTCATAACAGAGCTTTTTCTGTAGGTGTTTTTACGTTCCTGTTAGTATTCCAAAACTTCTACTTACCGGAGTATAGCAACTCTTTTTCTGGTGGCTAAGAATTGAATATCAAAAGAATTCTCATCAATTGGGGAATGGCTAAACAAGCTGTGGATTGTAATGGAATATAATTGTGCTATAAGAAATGACAAGCAGGATGATTTCAGAAAAACCAGGAAAAACTTACATGAACTGATGCATAGTGAATTGAACAGAATGTTGTACACAGTAACGGCAATATTGTTGGATGAAGAATTGTGAATGATTTAGCTACTCTCAGAAATACAATGATCCAAGACAATCCCAAAGGACTAATGATGTAGCATACTATTTCCTTCCAGAGAAAGAACTGATATTGATTGAATACAGACTGATGCTATTTTTCACTTTCTTTTTTTCTTTTATTCGACTCTTCTTGTACAAAATGACCAATATGGAAATCTTATATGACTTCACAGAGAGAGAGAGAGAGAGAGAGAGAGAGAGAGAGAGAGAGAGAGAGCAAGAGAGAGAGAGAGAATAACAACAGTTAGTATACTAGAAAGATAATAGAAATCAATCAGAAATAACTGGCCAGATACAGAGGTTTAATATATTTCTCCATTTCTTTTTCTACTTGTATTATTTAATATCTTCTCATCATTTTTAGTTTTTACTACAGGGACCTCAGCCCAGATTGTATTGCCATGAACAGGAGCCTAATGTCATCACCTCCTAGTATTTATTACTTCATTTTGAAAAAAAAAAACATACCAGTAAAATGTAGGCAATCATATTTGCAAGTTGCCTGTTTCTCAGAGCTTGAGAAGATGTTTATGCACATATGTATGTGTGTCCACATGCACTGTTGCCTAGTACTTTGTACATTCCAAAGTGCTTTCAAAGATATCATTTAATTCAGTCTTCCCAACAACTCTATGAAGATTGTTCAGGCATATATTACTGACAATTGACTAATGAAGAAACCAAGACACAGATAGGTTAAATTTTAAATGAATTGTGAGGTCTTTAACTATTACAGAGTAATTTCCACCATAATAACTACGAAACCTGTGTATATTCATATTTATAGGATAGGGACCAGACCTGTGATTTCATTGGTATGGAGGACACCTGGAAAGGAAGGAAGGAAGGGGAGGAAGGGAGGGAACAAGTATTTGTTAAGTGCCTATTATGTGTCAGGCATAGTTCTAAGAGCTTTACAAATATTTCATTTGATCCTCATAACAACCCTGGAAAGTCGGTGCTATTATTACCCCCATTTTACAGTTGAGGAAACTGAAATATACAGAAGTTGTGACTTTCCCAGGGTTATACAACTAGCAAGGGTCTGAAGCTGGATTTGAACTGAGGTCTTCCTGACTCCACGTCCAGTTTCTATCCACTGCCACCTAACTGTCTCTGGGTGAGGAAACAATTCTGTCTACTAATACAGTTTGGCAACTTATAGTTTTAGGGAGTTGTTTAGAGCACTGTGACTTGCCCAGGACCACATAGGCAGTATGTGAAGGAGGCAGGATTTGATCCCAGGTCTTAGGTTTGAGTCTGGCTTCTTGTATAGCTCTGCTGCCTTATTCATACATACATACACACATACACGCATACACGCATACACACACAGTATCTCAAAAGTCTTAGTGCAGTTTTAAGCTATTTAATTTTATATATTATATGTACATATAATATGTACATGCCTACATAGATTGTTGTTCATCCTTTGTTCTCAAAGAGGACCACTGACATCAGCAGTGTGATTTCTTGACTTATAAGTGAATTAGATTTAAGTGAGACAGGACTGTGAAAAGTCATGGGCCTCACTCTGTCCTCCAGAGTCATCTGAGTCCAATGGCAAGACGTAGGTCAGGATGACTGTCGATGGCCCCAGATGCAGTGGGAGACCTTGGCCTTTTTAAGCTAAGCGGCAACACCCATTCAGTGAATAAAGGCTAGGCAAGAACTCAGGCAAAAGGTGGCCTAGTCTGCCTTCACACACACACACACACACACACACACACACACACACACACACACAC
>NW_020954556.1:22428682-22431146 GCF_900497805.2 Vombatus ursinus | reverse complement strand
CACACACACACACACACACACACACACACACACACACACACACACACACACACAAATCAGTCTGGAGCAAGACCCTCACAATTTCTGGCCATAACAAAAATAATTGCTATTTGCATTCACTCTGAGCCATCAAAAACCAAACAATGAGCACATGAAGCTTGGGCTGGGACCTATTATTGGCCAATCAGTGAGAGCCAGAGTGATTGAGTTTAAAGGATATTCAAGGAGTTCCATTCGAATCCCAATGGGCTTTATCAAAGCCTGGTTTTCCAGAGCTACATACACAGATAATGCATTTGTGTAGACATATGTATATACACATATATACATGCCGATGTGGGCAATGCATGTATATATCTACTATATATTCATTGATCTATATGTATATATGCAATACAATATGTCTACAAATACCCATATGTAATAAATCTATAAAACTAAAATTTCAGTTCATGACATTCATTGTCCCACGTGACTCATCTTACTAGCCAGAGGAACAAGTTTTATCAAAAGGCAAGGCAGTCAGTGGTGATGGTACAGTAAAGATATGTGTTTTTGTTTGGTTGGTTGAGCAGGATTTTACTGTATCTTTGTTTTTAATATTTGATCTTTTCCCACAAATGTATGGATATAGCACTGAGACATCCATTACCGGTTTCTCAAACATAATCAAAAGCCCCATGGGCAGCAGAATATAATGCAATGTGCCAACATGACAAGTGTGAAGTGTGTCAAGACAGGGAATGCCATAAATCCTCTATTCAATTCTCAAAGTATATGATGCACCAACGTCCATTCATCTTGGTCTCTGTAGCTCCCACCATTTGCAAAGAAGCCTTCTGATAGGCTAGTGAGAGTTCCTTTTGTGCTTAGCTCCTAGGGGCAAGGCTCATTAGCCATTTGGCCATCTCTAAAATCATTACCTCCAAACACAAAAGGAAAATAGGGACCTGCGGTACTACACCAGGCCTTACTGGTATCATTTATCAAAAACTGGCACCAGTTAGGAATGACACAGGGCAGCAAGTCCAGAAGCATCTAGAACAAACAAGAATGATTCATCAGTGCAGACAGGGAGAAAGCATATTCTGATCCACCCACATATCAATTACAAGAATCTAGGAAAATTAGCATTGGTCTATATGCCCAAGGCCTGGAAAAAAAAAATCAGACTTGGCCTCAAGGAAATTGGGTAATGGACAAAATGGAAGCCCAACCTGCCTGAAAGAAATTAAGATGTGCTATATTCTTACTTTCCTCTTAGTGTTTTTTGGTTTGTTTTTCAATGGAATTTGTGCTGAGGGAACTCAGCATTGCCTACTATAGAAAGATGTTCCTTTATGCTGGTCATATGGAGGGAAATGAATGGAAATGGTAAGTGAAGCATGGGGGCAACAGCAACACAGATAAGTTTGGAATATTTGAGCTAAGTTTGCAATTAGCCATGTCATCCTCTGATGCCCTGTAGTGCTGCAGAAGTGACCCAGGTTTTCAAAGACTGTACCAAAGGAACGTACCTCTGGAAAGTCATACTAAGGTAGAAGGGTCTTAATAGATATATGTCCTTTGTCCCATTTTACTTCTGAGTGACTCATCACCAGTTTAGTGACAGAGGGAAGATTTATTTCAACCACAAAACTCTTAAAGAATAAATGATGATGATAGTTAATTTTAAATAGCTCTTTAATGTTTTCAAAGGAATGTTTGATCTTCACAATAATCTTATGAGGTCTATTTTACAGACAAGGAAACTAAGGCTGATGCCTTGGAGCTAGGTGATGCAATGGATAGAGAGTTGCACTTGAAGTCAGGAAATCCTTAGTTCAAGTCTGGCCTCAGACACACTTAAACGCTCTTAGCCTCAGTTTCTTCATCTGTAAAATGAGGATAATAATAGTACCTGCCTCCCAGGGTTGTGAGGATAAAATTAGATAATATTTGTAAAGCTTTTTGCAAACCTTAAAGTGCTATAGAAATGTGAGGTGTTGTTGCTATTGTTATTTCAAAGGAGGATATTTTCATGATGAAATTACAGATCCTTGAAGAATTTAAATTTGGAGACCAAATAGAATTTTCATAAATCTAATGAATTTTCAAAATACCTTCCATGACTGAGTCTCCTAAATGAATTCTTGTTCTTACAAGTTAACTATCAATCATTGTTAAATTTGGTGAAGCCATGCTAAGCCAAATTCAACAGAGAGGCAAGATTCATTATCTCTAAAAGGGAAAATGTCCAGTTCCTATGCCATGCCATTTTTTTTTTAAATGACAATTCCATGTTTTACAGAAGATCATTAAAATAAGAGTGAAATACTCAGGGTCAATGACCCCTGTGGGACATCAGGAGAAGGGGAACAGGAATAAGTGTTTTTATAGCACCTATGTGTCAGGCACTGTACCAAGCCCTTTTTTCTTTTCTTTCTTTCTTTCTTTCTTTCTTTCTTTCTTTCTTTCTTTCTTT
>NW_020954556.1:22323275-22428672 GCF_900497805.2 Vombatus ursinus | reverse complement strand
CTTTCTTTCTTTCTTTCTTTCTTTCTTTCTTTCTTTCTTTCTTTCTTCTTCTTCTTCTTCTTCTTCTTCTTCTTCTTCTTCTTCTTCTTTTTTACAAATATTATCTCACTTGATCCTCACAACAGCCTTGTGAGATAGGTGCTATTATTATCCCCATTAACTGAGGCAAATAAAGGTTACATCACTTGTGAAAGGTCACACAGCTAGTAAGTATCTAAGGACAGATTTGAACTGGTCTTCCTGATTCCAGGCCCACTGCTCTACCCATGCACCACCAGCTGCCTCATCAGATAACTAAAGGTTATTTTGTTGTTGTTCAGTCATTTCAGTCATATCTGACACTTTGTGATCCCATGTGGGGTCTTCTTGGCAAATACATTGAAGTAGCTTGCCATTTCCTTCTCCACCTCATTTTGCAAATGAGGAAACTGAGGTAAACAGGGTTAAGTGACTTGTCCAGCTTAACACAGCTAGTTAGTATCTGAGGCCAGATTTAAACTTAGGTATTCTTGACTCCAGGTCCAGCACTCTATCTGTTGTACCACCTAACTGTACCAAATATGGACTGTTCAACATTTTGGGGGTATACAGAAGTCTAAGTCATTCTCTGCCATCAAGTTGCTTAAAATCTATCTTGAGAGATATTATTAATCCATTTGAGATAGCAAACATACATTATGATAATCAACAATATAATAATAGTAAACATCATCAAACATTCCAAGTAGTATGTTATGCGATCTTCAAGAGGGATTCTTGGGGGTTTCATATTAACTAGTTCCTTTCAGTTCTTATTGTAACTACTATCACATGGGATAGGTAACAACAGCTACTATAGACTCTGGGTACTGTAGGATTTCAGAGGAGGAGAGCAGTGAAGGCTCAAATAATCAGGGAAAGCTTCTTGGAGAAGGTGGTACCTTAAAGGATGGACATGATTTCAATAGGCCTGGGGCAAAGGAAAGATATACCCAGAAGAAGGACAATGTGAACAGAAGTACCAAAATAGAAATAAGAATGGCTAGTGAGATCATGAAGAAAATGGCTAGTAAAATAGAATTTCAGAGTAAATAAGTGGGAATCCATATAGTTCAATGTCACAGAAGAGGTTTTGAATGTTTGCTCAAAAAGCACTGTGAATGTTGCATCGTATATGGCAGGAGAAACTTCCTTTTCCTATTTAAGCAGTATGACTGAATTTGTGATATGCAAGAACCACCACATATCAATGTTTTAGCTCAGGCAGATAGGTAGAATATATCTGCTAACTGTCCTTCCTCCTCCTATCCATCTGAATGTACCTTAACTAGTCTTTAAATTATGTAGTCTTTGTATTATGTATTATGAAATGATTCTTTGCATTGTGTGCTATGTAAAGAAAATGTATTATTTTTATATCATGAATCACAAAACTGTGGGTGTATATTGTGTCACTTACCTAACTACCAGGGGTGAGGAACCTGTGGCCAGAAGGCCTTGTGGTCTTGAGGTCACTGGTTCCCCACCCCTGCCTGAGTTGGTGCTCCTTGCCCTGGCCTCCAATATCACTAGTTATGGGACTGCTTGAACAAGCAAGGAATAGAAACCTGAATCAAAAAAAGCTAGAGTGGCCTTCAGAGAACAAAGTGTCTATCTCCAGATCAAGTCAGCCAGGCAGATGCTAAAGCAATCTTTCATACTCCTCTAGGGCTTTGCCCATTCCAAAAATTAAAGCCTGACTTCAGTGCAATTGAGTAGGGCTCCTTCCCTTTCTTTCATTGTACCTTACAATATATGCTAAACACTGCTGAAACTTGAATGCAATTTTTCTCTTTGTTCAAAGCAAAGACTTTTAGGGTTGAAAGAGACTATCTATTCCAGGTTCCTCATTTTATAGATGAAGAAAGTTTAGAATTATCTCATGAATTAGTGGTTAAGCTAACATTCATGTAGCTTTTTATGGTTTGCAAAACATTTCACATACTCTTTTAAAATGCTCAACAACCTTATGAGGTACTGGTATTATTTTACAGATAAGGAGAAGGGGCTCAGAGAGATTAAGTAAGAGACCTATGCTTACAGAGCTAATAAGTCTCAGGAGGTAGGATTTGAACCCACGTCTCTCTTTACCCCAAGCCAGCACTCTTTACACTATGTCAGATTGCTTTCCTCATTCATGTCTCCAGGAAAGCATAAAAGGCATGACATGACTCCTCTGAGTGAATGCCAAAGCTGAATCACAGTAAGTTATTAATCATCTATTTGGGGGGCATTTTTTAACATCTCAATGAATTAATTAAATATAGATTTAGGAAGCTATAGAAGAGATTCCTCTGGTAGACCCCTATTTCCTTATATATTTAGGAGTTTTATGTTGACATGCTTATTCCTAAACAGATCAGTCAGTTAGCATTTTGAGCTGTTCTGGCCAGTGGTAAAGTAAAAGCTCCATAGCTCGCATCTCACTGGTGCAATTGACTATGATGGCTCCTTTGGAGTAGTTACAATCTGCTATGTCAATGAAGCTGTCACTCCTACTTATGACATCCACAGACTCAGCAACGCTCCTATGTGGGGGGTGGGGGTTGGGGAAATGTGTGCTGTCCCAGGACAGTGGTCACCTTAAGGCAAGACATGATCAATCAACCCTTGCAAGTTCCGCCTGTGATTTTTTTCTTCTTTAAGAAGACAGCTCCACATCACATGCACCATTGGGAAAGAGCTTCACTTCCAAAGCAGAAGCCATTTGGAAGTGTATAGACTGTGGGCAACCATAGCCCAAATTTGCTAAGTCACCTCTGTCTGCCTCACTGGTTCCATCTGTCATTTTGCAGCCAACGCTTCCTTGCAATTGTTTGGGAGGGAACCTGTCTCTTGGAACAAATAGAATTCTAGCTGTCTTCAGCAAATTTTAATGACGAAGTTATAAACCAGGGGGGAAAGTGGGAGTTCATAATGGATATGACGACAGAGCTTGAGCCAGTGTCATTAATGTCCCTATTATATTATGCAAGACCAATGAAATGGCCCTTTATCAGAAAAGGCTTTGGATCTCATTGTATACTAATCATCTGCTTCCAACAGGCAGGCCTAGGAGGAAATAAAGTGACTGATGAGTCATAATGCACCATCAATATCAGATCCTATAACCTTGTCTTCCAGATTCGTCAGGAATTGAGTAAAAGAGAAAAGACCTGTTACGTTTAATACTAAACTGATGAGACATTTGTATTTATGTGGCAAGAAGCTCCATCTGCCAGCCAAGCCGCTGTCTTCCTTAAGTAAAAGCTTTGCGTCAGCTATTCTGTTTACTCAATCTCTGACTGCTTTCTGGTCTTACTTGCTTCGCTATATATTTATATTGAAAGACTACATTCTCAGCAGCTTTTAGTCCCTTAAATGCATTTCATGAGGAGACCAAGTCCAATCACTGTTACTTAATTAACACAATTGTGAAGACTTCAATCTAGCTACACAATAGCTTTCCTGACCTTGCAGAAGGAGGCAAGACTTCATTATTGAGTATATTGTTTCCTATAAACATATAAAACCCCTACAATAACAATCCCATCAGCCGAAATGAAGTTATCTGAGAACAGAATTAAACTCTAAATGACCCTTTGCTCTACTCCATAGCCCCCTATTAATAATTTCTAATCTAATCAGTGTGGATAAATGCACTAAGGCTGCCCATGCCAGGCACTGGGCCAGCATAACCCATTGCCGTCCATCTGATTCATTCCCAGGCAGAGCTTTTCTGGAGAAGACACAGCCCTTGCCGAGAGGCCACTGGCTGATTTCCTCTTTTGTTATCTTTTAGTGGCAAAGTCATGTCCTTGTAACTGATAGACACATTTCTTTGTAAATAACCCTGGAGTGACTGATAGGGCTTTTGCCAGACAAAGCCGGCAAATAGCAAGGCATTACTCATGCCAAGCTGGAGAACACTGTGTCACGGCTGACAAATTTATGGTAGATATGAGCTCACCTCTTGCACAAATATATACTTTCCCGGCAAATTCATCACATGTTTTAATGGCCCCATACTGCATTTGTCAGCTGTCTGTCCCTGTGCATTGTTGCCTTTGGTTTCCTGTCAAGGATTGTTTGTTGAAATCATCTCACAGCCCCATTCTTCAGCAGCTAGACCCAAGAAAGATCAATGATGACACATATATTGATAATATTTTACATTCAACTATTTGGCTGATAAATCATTTTAACAATGCTGATATGTTTATTGAGTGTCTGCCAGCATCACAATTATATGGAAAGTGATGTCAGCTTAAATCTTTGCTTTGTTGGCCTGGATTTTACTCCTTTCTTTTCATTTTTCCATAATTAAAATGCACCAGGGCTCATATTTGCCTTCCTCTTCCAAGGAGAACATTAGGCACCTCCTTACATGGAGCAATGGAATGACCTTGCCCCTTCCTGCTTGGCTAGAAAACACACACACACACACACACACACACACACACACACACAAGCAACCAAAATAAAACTGTATTTGAAAGTCATGGCCATTAGCTTTGGATAACAGGAAGCTTCCCAGCACCCACAATTCCATGGGTTCCATCTGTGCATATCAAATTTCCACCCTTGATGTTAAGTCCTACAACCATTATTAGGACATTTACCCCTGTGAAGGTCTGCCGCAGAGCTTAATAAAGTCACATAACCACAAAGTTTCAAAGGAAACTTTTGGATTCTCAAATCCCTTAACACTTAACTTCCTCTCCAGGAGGTGCCATTTCAAATACACCAAGGGGGTTATATGAGGAAATGAAAAGAGAGGCGCACTTTGACCATAGTAGGCAGAGGCATACTTTTACCTTGACCACAGAGTATTATTCCTCACTCTAGATTATCTTCCCTCGTCTTGAGGCTCAAATCACACACTGGGGCTGTGTCTCCAGGATGGCAAATGTCCAGCTGAAATGAGAAAAATCTAGTTACTTAAATGTTTTATCTACCCAACACCAAATAACTCTTGCTTCAGAAACACTTGAATATTTTGGCATCTTACAGAGAGA
Source organism: Vombatus ursinus (assembly GCF_900497805.2). Taxonomy (NCBI): domain Eukaryota; kingdom Metazoa; phylum Chordata; class Mammalia; order Diprotodontia; family Vombatidae; genus Vombatus; species Vombatus ursinus. The sequence continues at coordinate 22,423,657 of NW_020954556.1, read as the reverse complement.
GCTACAATGTGGTTAGTCTAAGAGTTGGCTCACTGTGTTTTTCACTTTGTTGAAATTTCTTCAGAAGAAGCAGAATGAATGACAAACAACACAAATGTATTGGGAGCAGCCCAGGGGGCAATAAACCTAAGTATTGATGAGGGAAGTGGAGTTTTTACCCTTTTTTCTGATAAAGCTGAAGTTTTTAACCTATAGACCCAGATCTTTTTTTTTGTTTGTTTTAGCTTAATTCAAATAGATGATAGATAGAAATAGAAAATTATTTTTCAATGTTGTTTTCTTTGACATCTTATGTATTTTATGTATTTAAAAGCATTATTCTGAGATGGGATTTCTAGGCTTCACCAAACTTCCAAAGAAGATGATAAAAGGAAAAAGGTTTAGAACCCCCAAGAGAGAAAAGGCACAGTGGAGGCCAGCACCGTGGCACCTGGTTCCACAGGAATTTGCCCCCTCTGCTTTGTGAAGATTGACCCTGAAAACAACATCTACCTAAAAAGAAAAAAAAAGTGAAAGTCCATAGATTTTACAAACTATATTAGCTATTCCTGTAGCTGCTAGTGGGCATGTAGAAAAGTCAACATTTGGTGCAAATCTAAATGGGTCAGCCCAAATCCCAGCTGCTGGCCCACATCATTCCAGTCTCCAAAACTGCATTCAGCAGAACATATTAGCACATATGAGAAAAGATAACATAAATTTGTAGTGAACCCAGTCAATCTGGTTGTGTAACTTCCTCCATTAGTCTTTAACAGCACATGAATAGGAACAGAGATGCACACAGTGGGGATTTGTTTTCTCTCCAGAAACTAGTGAAAAAGTGGTTGAGACAGCAGGCAGATCAGGTCAGAACACATACCTGGTTATCATGTCCTAAGGGAACATGAACTCATGCTGATCCTTTCTTTACCTTATCCCAAAATGGTAGATATTCTGAAACAAAAAAGGCTCCAAACCCATTCCTTAACAGAGGCTAGAGATGGGACACTTACTCCTGAGTATTGATTGATGGAGGCCCTGCTTTCTTGCTTCCACCCAAGTGAGAGGCCTGTCCACTATCATGGCTCACATTCTACAAACTGCCGAAGGCCACGCAGATAGTAAGTGGCAGAGTGGGTTTGAACCCAGGTCTTCTGACTCCAACTCCAGTGCTTTCCCACTCAACCTGTTTTTTTTTCCTGTCTCCTTTGTCTTAAAAATGAGACATTTTTATCTTTCCAGGACAGCATGGGCAAGGAACCAGACCAAATGAACTTTTAATATCTCTTCCAGCCTTAGGAGTCAACAAGCCTTTCTTATAAAGATAGGCTCAGGTAAATGAAATTCATGTTTCAGCCTGTGGGAAAAACCCTGTCTGCAGTGGTCATTTCAGTTCATTTGAGATAATTCATTTGTTTGCGAAACACCTTGATAACACCCACAGTTCCGAAAAGGGTAATTTGTAGGAAAGGTCTTAGCCTGGGAATAGCAATTAAACTCTCCAGGTGGGAGTTGTATCCGGGAGAATTTGTTCAGAACACTGCAGTACAATGTCTTGACAACTCTATGACTCTCCCGGCTTTCCCACTGAGAGCCCTAGGATCCCCATGTCAGACCTCTCAGAATCACAAAATTACCTAATTTCAGAGTGAGAAATGAACTCAGAAGCCATTGAATCCAACCCAAATCTGAAAAAAAAAGAATGCCTTCTGTAAGACATCTGTCAAGTGGCCCCTCAGCCTTTGTTTAAAGACCTCCAAGAAGGACGAATCCAGTACCTGCCAAGGCAGCTCGTTCCACTTGGAGATGGCTCTAATTGTTAGGAAGCTTTTCCTGCTATCCTACTGAAACCTGCCTCTAACTTCTATACCTTGCTGCTTTCTGCCCTCTGGGGCCAGCTAGAATCTGCCTAATTCCTCTTGCACATGACAAGCCTTGAATACCCATCTACTACCTTAGAGACTAGTCAGACACTGCCAGGCTGAGGCCACGGGGCTGGTGGTCTTTGCAAATCCCCATCCTTTACCTGTCTTTGCAGTTTGCCTTGGGCTCATTGCTCTTGGGTTGCTTGGCCCATCAACTGAAGAAGTAGGCTTCCCCCATGCTCCAGCTGCACCTCCACCTCAGATCTCTGCAGAACAATTCTTTTTTTTCATATTTCCACATTAGTCATGTTATGAAAGAAGAAAATAGAACAAAAGGGAAAAAGCACAAAGAAACCCAAAAGTGAAAATAGTGTGCTTTGATCTGCATTCATGCTCCGTAGTTCTTTCTCTGGATGTGGATAGCATTTTCCACCGGGAGCTTTTTCAAATTGTCTTGGATCATTATATTGCTGAGAAGAGCTAAGTCAATTACAGTTGATATTTACACAATGTTGTTGTTACTGTGTACAATGTTCTCCTGGTTCTGCACACTTCACTCAGCATCAGTTCACGTAAGTCAGGTTTTTCTGAAATCCTCCAGCTCATCATTTCTTACAGCACAATAGTATTTCATTACTTTCATATACCATAACTTGTTCAGCCATTCCCCAAATGATGGGCATTCCCTCAATTTCCAGTTCTTTGCCATCACAAAAAAGTTGCTATAAATATTTTTGTACATGTAGGTCCTTTCCCCTTTTTGATCATACCTTTGGGATACAGACCTGGCAGTGGCATTGCTGGATCTAAGGGCATGCACAGTTTTATAGCCCTTTGGGCATAGTTCCAAATTGCTCTCCAGAATGGTTGGATCAGTTCGCAACTCCACCAACAATGCGTTAGTATTCCAATTTTCCCACATCTTCTCCAGCTTTTATCATTTTCCTTTTCTGTCATATTAGCCAATTTGATAGATATAAGGTGGTATCTGAGGAACAGTTCTAATTTTGTCTTTGGTCTCAGGGGTACTCCCTAGCAAGAGCAGGGGAAAGGAAGTAACAAAAGGGACCCAGAGAACATAAACAAATGAACTATGAAACTGGTCATTTTATTCTCATACAGGGAAGGAAGGGTATGCTTAGCAAGAAAGAATCATAGAATGACTAAAATCAATTGAGAGGCTTGTATATGTCTTGTTAGGACATTTGTTTTTGTTTTATTTTGAAATAACAAAAGTTGAACATATTTCTTTACCACAGTCTTCACATGTGTGGGTGTAGATGTATGTATGAGTTTGTTCAACTTTCCTTTGTCCAATTCAGGTAAAATGTTGTTACTAGGATGCCTGTTCCTCCCACCCTTTTCTCCCTGTTTGTGTAGTCTTTATGTCATTCACCCTATTGCCTTCCTAGTATATTGCCCCATCCTTCCCATTTCTTTCTCCTGCTGAGACCATCAAAAGAGAACAGTACCATTCTCAGGCCCTCTGCCTGTTTTATTTAACTTTTACTATGATCTTTGAAATTATTAGGGTTCTGAGAGAACTTTTTTTTCTTTCCCTATTAGAATGAAAACAACTTATCATCATATAATCATTTCATTGATCATATACATATACCTTTCTGTTTCTCTTGTCTCCAGCATTTGCATTTCAAAGATTCTACCGATTTCTGACCTTTTCATTTAGGGATGTTTAGAAGTCCTCTTTTTCATTAGAGATCCATTTTTTAATCTGTAGCATTATCCCTAATTTTGCCAAATAGATTATTCTTGGTTGTAAGCCTTTATCTTCTACTGTATGGAATACTGTTTTCTGGACTTGCCTCTTTTTTTAGTGGCAGCTGCCAAGTCTTTTGTGGTCCTGGCTCTGGTTTCTTGATACTTAAACTCTTTCTTTTGTGTTGGTTGGATTATTTTTCCTTAAACCTGAAAATTCTATATTTGACTAGAACGTTCCTGTTGTTGTTATTGGATTGCTTATGCTATGTCTTACCTTCATGACCCTGTATAGGGTTTTCTTGGCAAAGATACTGGAGTGGTTTGCCATTTCCTTCTCCAATGGATTAAGGTAAACATAGGTTAAGTGATTTGTCCAGAATTACACAGCTAGTACTTGTCTAAGGCCAGATTTGAACTCAGGTCTTCCTGATGCCAAGCTCAGTGCTAAGCCATCTAGTTGTCTCTTAGAATGTTTCCTAGGAGTTTTCATTTTGGAGTTTCTTGTGGGAGGTGACCTGTGGATTCCTTTTATTTTTACTTTGACTTAAAATTCTAATAGGTCTAGACAGTTTTTGCTTATGATTTCTCAAATTAGGGCATGCAGGCTATTGGTTTGGTCTTGATTTTCAGGTAGTCCAATGATTCTAAAAAAATCTCTTTTTGGCTTTTTTCCCAGTCAATTTTTTCTGATAATGTATACTTTATATTTTCCTTTTTTCTCAATATTTTGAATTCTTTTAGTATTTTTTGTTATCTCATGGAGTTGTTTCTTCCTGTTTGGTACATTCTAAGTTTCAGGGAATTAAATTTTTAGGTGAGGCTAACAATCATTTGGTCTAAGCTTTTAATTCTTTCCAGTCTTTCCTCATTAGCTATTTCACATCTCACTTCACTGAATACACCCCAGTGAATTCCATGTGTACTCGTTCTTTTAATGTCTCTCTCTCTCCCTCTCTCTCTCTCTCTCTCTCTCTCTCTATCTCTCTTTCTCACTCTTCCTGTCTGTCTCTTTCTGTCTCTGTCTCTGTCTCTCTGTCTCTCTCCCTCTCTCTGTATCTCTGTCTCTGTCTCTGTCTCTCTGTCTCTCTGTCTCTCTGTCTCTCTCTCTCTCTCTCTCTCTCTCTCTCTCTCTCTCTCTCTCTCTGTAAGTGTCTCCCTCTGAGCCTGGTCTACCTTTGCCCCCTTTTTTGCCATGGCAGCCAATACTGTGAGGCTCAGGGAGGGGGAAATGATCATTAGTATTTATATAGTGCCTTAATGTCTGCAAAGCATTTCCCATATGTCATCTCCTTTAATATCCTGTGAGGTAGGTACTATTATTATTCCCATTTTATAGATGAGGAAACTGAGGTAGAGGGAGATTAAGTGACTTGTTCCAGGTCACATACCTAAGTCCAGCACTCTATCCACTGTATTACCTAGCTACCAGCTGACTTTTAAGATTTCACAAGGTCTTGTGCAAAGGAAAGAAGACATAAACAGTAGGCTGCTTCATTCCACACACAAGCTTAACTGGTCATGAGATGGCAGACTATGGGCTGGTGGGGAAACAGGCATTTCCTCCACTGATCCTCTAGGGCTCATGAAGTCATTTATATACCTCAAGACTGGCAGAAGAGGTCTTAGGGACAGAGAAGACCACTTTATTATATCCATGAAGTTCTGGCTCACAAGTCAATTAAAAGAATCCTCATAGCTGACTGGAAGCAGAGTATATTTGTGCCTGTTTTAAATTGGGCAAGGAGGAAAAAATCCTCCCCATTATACAACCCCAAGAGAGCATTAGACTTGCAGAAAGCTGCATTCCTCCTCACCTCTCAATTGTTCTGCTATAGGCAAAATATCCCAAGTTCCTTCAACTGACCCTCAGAAAGCATGAACTGGTGACCCTTCACCATTCTTGTTGCCCTCATCCCAGTGAGCACTAACTTACCAATATCCTTTCCCAAATTTATCATTTGGTTGGGTCTGCATTGTCTTATAAGACAGCTGGGTTAGTGGCTAGGCCGCTGGGCCTGGTGTGAAGAAGACCTAAGTTCAAATCCAACCTTAGACACTAGCTGTCTAGCCCTGGGAAAGTCACGGAACTCCTGTCTTCCTTAGTTTCCTCAGCCGTGAAATGTGGACAATAACATTACCCACCTCCCAGTATTGTTGTGAGGATCAAATGGTATAGTATTTCTAAAGCACTTAGCACAGTGCCTGGCACATAGTAGGCACTATATAAAAGTCTATACCCTTCCTTCCCTCCCCTATTCAATCCATTGATAGCTCTTTAAAATGATGGACTTGATACCACCTATAAAAAGAGAATGTATTGGTCCCATGGCAATTCTTTTGGTTCTCCCAGGCTACCATTTTTTAAATGCCCTCTTCATTCTTGGTAAGAAGGAATTAGTGCTTACTCTTTTTTCACCTATAGATTCAAGCTGAATTTTAAGACTTTCTTTATAGAAGATGGCCACAAAGTTCTCCCTTAGCTTGTTTATTCACTCCCATCTGAAAAGCACACATCAAAAAGATTACTGCGTTGAGAACAACACCGACAGGTATTTTTTTGACAATGTTTCACTTCCTCCATGCTGTTTGGCACCTGTGTAGACAGAAGCAGCTCACCCAAGTGAAAAGAGACTCTTGCCCCAGTTTGGATGAGTGGCCTCTTATGTGTAGACAGCAGTGGTCATTTATTTCTCCATATGTTTAGATGTGCTGATTCCAATATGGTTCAGATTATGCCATTATTTTCCTTTAAAGTATAATTTCTTTTAGAGGACTGGAAACTCCTGAAATAATTTTACCGCAATTCCCCTTGCCTCCCCCAAACAGCTGCTCACAATCTCAAGATCTGACAGTCTATGTCACAAGGAAGTTTCTGTTTTCTTTGGAATGCCGACTATTTATCCCATGAAGTTGGGAGTGAGACTTTGGAAGAGAATACTGATTTTGAATGCATTTCTTCCTGGGGAGGGGTGGAGGTAGGGTAAAAGGAGAGTGGTCCTGCTCAATTGTAACTAAGCAGGACAATGTAATGGAAAGGATGGAGGATTTGGAGTCAAAATATCTGAAGCCAAAGCCTGGCTCTTATAGACAATCTGTGAGACCATATATAAGCCATTTAATTTATCTGAATCTTTGTTTTGTTCATATTCCCTATCTCGCAAGATTGTTATGAGAATATAGCTTGGTAAACCTTAAAATGCCACATGAATTATGATTATTATTGAGTGGTAGTGGGTTCATGTTCATTAAATCATATTTACACAGTCATATGATTTGGGTCTGTCACCTTCACTATTATTTTGCAAAGTCAGATGTTCACATCTCTTGGCTTTGATGGAGCAAAAATTATGGAATTCAGTGAAAGAATTACATAGGCTGAGATGACTTACCATTACTGAATTCTGACCATTGACCTACTGTGCCACAATTTCATGAGTTAATAAAACATTTCAAGAATTGCCCAAGAAAACTTCCCACACAATCTATTGATATAATTAGTTGAATGAAAGTTATGAGACACAAAGTGAAGGACAAATCAGAAAAATTGAGAGTTCTAGAAAAAAACATTTGCCCTTCAAGACTCAACTAAATGCCATCTTTTTTTATGTTTTTTATGGTAATTTTTATTTATTTTTTTGTTTTCAACATTTACTTCTGCAAGATTTTGAGTTCCAAATTTTCACCCCATCTCGCCCCTCCCCCCACCCTAAGATGGCATGCATTCTGAATACCCCTTCCCCTAGTCTGCCTTCCTTTCTATCTCTCCCCCCCTTCTCTCATCCCCTTCCCCTTCAATTTTCCTGTAGGGCCGGATGGATTTCTGTACCTCATTTCCTGTATTTCTTATTTCCCAGTTGTATGTGAAAACATTTTTTTAAACATGTGTTTTTAAAACTTTGGGTTCCAAATTTTCTCCTTTCCTCCCTCCTCACGCACCCTCATTGATAAGGCAAGCAACTAAATATAGGTTATATATGTGCAGTTACGCAAAACACTTCCATAGTAGACATGCTGTGAAAAACTAACTCTATTTCCCTTAATCCTATCCCACCCCCCCATTTATTCTATTCTTTCTTTTGACCCTGACCCTCCTCAGAAGTACTTGCTTCTCATTACCCCCTTTCTCAATCTGCCCTCCTCTCTATCATCCCCCTACTCCCTTGCCCCTCGCCCCATTTTCCTGTAGGGTAAGACAGATTTCCATACCCAATTCAGTGTGTATGTTATTCCCTCCTTAAGTCAAATTCTATGAGAATAAGATTTACTCATTCCCTCTCACCTTCCCCCATTTCCCCTCCACTGTAAGAGCCTTTTCTTTTCTTGTGAGATAATTTACCCCATTCTACCTCTCCCTTTCTCCTTCTCCTAGTATAATACTCTCTCACCCCTTAATTTTATTCTCCAGATATGACCCCTTCATTTTCAACTCACCCTGTGTCCTCTATCTATCCATCCATCTATATTTATATATATGTACATATAATTTTTTACCTTCCAACTACCCTAATACTGACAAAGGTTTCATGAGTTACAAATATCATCTTTTCCATGCAGGAATGTAAACAGTTCAACCATAATAAGTCTCTTATGATTTTCTCTTTCCTGTTTACCTCTTCATGTTCCACTTGAGTCTTGTATTTGAAAATCAAATTTTCTATTCAGCTCTGATCTTTTCATCAAGAATGCTTGAAAGTCCTTTATTTCACTGAATGACCATTCTTTTCCCCTGCAGGATTGTACTCAGTTTTGCTGGGTAGGTGATTCTTGGTTGTAATCCTATCTCCTTTGCCCTCCAGAATATTATATTCCATGCCCTGTGGTCCCTTAATGTAGAAGCAGCTAAATCTTGTGTTATCCTGATTGTGTTTCCACAATACTTGAATTGTTTCTTTCTGGCTGCTTGTAATATTTTCTCATTGACCTGGGAACTCTGGAATTTGGCTACAATATTCCTAAGAGTTTTGCTTTGGGGATCTCTTTCAGGCAGTGATGGGTGCATTCTTTCAATTTCTATTTTGCCCTCTGGTTCTTCAGGGCAGTTTTCCTGGATAATTTCTTGAAAGATGATGTCTAGGCTCTTTTTTTGATCATGGCTTTAAGATAGTCCAATAATTTTTAAATTCTCTCTCCTGGATCTATTTTCCAGGTCAGTTGTTTTTCCAATAAGATATTTCACATTGTTTTCTAATTTTTCATTCTTTTGGATTTGTTTTACAGTGTCTTGATTTCTCATAAAGTCACTAGCTTCCAATTGCTCTATTCTAGTTTTTAAGGAAGTATTTTCTTCAGTAAGCTTTTGGACTTCCTTTTCCATTTGTCCAATTTTGCTTTTTAGGGCGTTCTTCTCCTCATTGGCTTTTTGGACCTCTTTTACCATTTGGATTAGGCTATTTTTTAAGGTGTTATTTTCTTCAGTATTTTTTTGGGGGGGTCTCCTTTAGGAAGCTGTTGACTTGTTTTTCATGATTTTCTTGCAAAACTCTCAGTTTTTCTTCTACTTCTCTTACTTGCTTCTCAAAATCCCTTTTGAGCTCTTCCAAGGCCTGGGACTGATTCATATTCTTCTTGGAGGCTTTGGATTTAGGAGTTTTGGCTTCATTGTCTTCTTCTGGTTGTATGTTTTGATCTTCTTTGTCACCAAAGTAAGATAATATAGTCCGACTCTTTTTGCGCTGCTTACTCATGATCCGGGCCAATTACTTGAGTTTTAAACTCTTTGTTAAGGTAAAAGTCGGTTTCCAATGTGGAGAATGTACTGTTCCAAGCTTCAGGGGTTTGTACAGCTGTTTTCAGAGATACTTCTAGGGACCTGAAAATTTTCAATTCTTCCAAGGTGCTATGATAAAGGATGAGGTGTTTCCTCTCCACCTCCACAACAAACTCCACCACACCACCCCTCAGAACTGTGACTTAGATCTAAGCACACGTAAAGCAAAAGATTCCTGTCTCAGCACTGGCAAAGAGATCCCTGCAGTCCCCCTCTTATCAGCCACTCAATTCCCTCTCAGTATGTGGGCCTGAAGCTCAGGAAACAGCTGCAGCCCCAGGGGCAGCTGAGACCTAGCTCCTTCTCTCACGGCAATCACAGACTTTTCCCACTGACCTTCTAAGTTGTCTTTGGCGTTCATGGGTTGAGAAGTCTGGAAACCTCCACAGCTGCCTGCGATTCAGCCCTTTGAGGCCTGCTCCAGGGTTGCTGCGGCCTGCCAAACTGCACTCCTCTCCCCGCGCGCCACGATATACCTTTCTGATGAACCACCCAGGCTGTCTTTGGCTGAAAATTTGTTTCACTCTGTCTTTTTGTGGGTTCTGCTGCTTTATAATTTGTTTAGAGCCATTTTTTACAGGTATTTGGAGGGGTTTGGGGGAGAGCTCAAACAAGTCACTGCTTTCCCTCTGCCATCTTGGCTCCACCCCAAATTCCACCTTTTTAATGAAGCCATTTGTGATCTTCTCTCTCCCTCCCACAGCTAGTCATATAAGTAAACTTTCCCTGAATGACCTTGTGTTACTTCTACACATATTCTTTATATACTTATATTTTTACACGTTGTCTGCCACATTAGAATGAAAGATCCTTGAGGGCAGGGGCTATTTTACTTTGGCTTTTTTAAAAATCATCAGTACTTAGTACAGTACCTGGTACACAGTGTTTAAAGAGTACTGTTGATTGATCACAGAATTGTGAAAATCACATGAGATCATATATGTAAGGCACTAGCCAAACCAAGTGCTACATAAATACTAGCTATTATTTATCATTTGCTTGATTGTCTACAATATAAACTAGCCACACAGTTAATGGCTTTGTATTTCTAGTTACCTTTTATTGTGGATGTGTCTTGTCTTTTCAAGCAGAGCCATAACTAACTTTTGATTCTCAGTACAAATAGCACAGAAGATGCCCTCAAATCAACTGTTGAGAACAGATTTAGTTGGGTGGGATAAGAGATCGCAGACCCTGGAGCACAAGGCTCCATATGATGAGAGAAACCTGATCTCCAGCCTATTGAAAGGAAAAGAAGACACAGGAAGCTACCTGCCCCATGGAAAACCTGAGACACTAAAGAGGATGATTCTAAGGAAGCAACCGAGGACAGAGAGCAGGGCAGGTGAGGATCAGGCTGAGGAAGATATCAGTTGAGGTACTGCCATTAGGGGAAGAAGTAAGGTACTTGGTAGCTTCTGGTTTCAACTATTGATAACTAGATGCTAGGCTCAGTTGTTGTTATTGTCATCTATTTGCAGAGATGCTATCAGCACCCTCTAAATTTCAGTACCCTGGAGCAAAGACCCAGTGGTCTCACTCTAGTTATGACTATCATCAATTATAATTTATCTTCCTGGGGGTCAGGGACTACATCTTATACATTTGTTTTCATTCAATGGAATATATAATACTACATCTTATACATAGTAGGGGCTTAATAAATATTGATTGCTATCCTAGGCATGGTGATGGTCAAGACACATGTTATAATATTTGACACTTGCCTCTTCTCATTGATACTAAATCAGATGGTGTATGTTGTGTGGAGGTGGGGAAGAAGAGAAGAAAGGCAGGCAGAAAGTATGAGGTTGTGGAGGGATTGAGATGGGAGCAAAATAAACTTGTAAGGATTCCAGGGCTACACTTATATCACACGTCTTTCCTTTAAGACAACTAGGGCATCAAACATCCTGAAGATAAATAGTTTAAACAACCATCTTTCCTTGCCATCATATCCACTGAGTTTTTGGGCTTTGTTATCATCCAGGGAACATAAATGCCCCCATGAATGCCAAAATGATTCAACTCCTTTTTTTTTTCTTTCTCCCTTTGGCAATTTCATATATTCTAGTCACTGCAAACTCAATTCCCCAGAAAATTGTGAGAAACTTAATTTACTTCCCCTCCCAAATGTTTATATTCATTCTGGCTTATTGCATTAAGAGGCTCAGTACCAGTTGAGGTTTCAGACATTGCTAACAATGTCACACTTCAAAATAGAGAAATGATGGAAGGAGAATTAATTCTTGATTCATGTAGCAATAAATTGGAGCATGTTGACTTGAGCAATAGTTTTGCCAAGTACTTATGCTGCCTGATTTTATTTACAGAATGTCATCATTTTCCAAAACATTATCATTTTCTTTTTCAGATCTATATCGCCTGTCTAGAACATGCCACTTTGGAAGGATTTGCACATGGTGATCATCTGAATCCCTTAATTTATAAAACTGCTTGGCACTATGTTCATTAATGGCTGATGAAAGCATCAGTCTAAGAAAAGCATCAGAGTGGCTCTCACCTGGCAAGTTTAATTGCTGCAACCAGGCTAGACTTCTTCCCAAGAATTTCTTTGAGAGGAACTGACAATCCTGGCCATGGGAATCATCCAAAGATGTGTTATCTAAGAGGAAGTTGGAGGGGCAGCAGGGTGGAGTGTGGTTTGTGGATGGGATTGCCCCATTGGCTCAGTGTTGAATATGAAGTCATGGAATACAATGGGCTCTGTGCTACCTTTACCTTATTTACTCACTTCCACCTTTGCAAGACTACTTTTCCATTCAGAGCACTGAGAGGAATCCAGAAGACAACAGTTTACATGATAAAATCCTAGTTCAAAGGATTTGCACATCTGTCAATGCTCCAGTGATGACACCATACTCCCTTTCTCTTTTCTCCCTTTATGCTTCCCTTCTTCTCTTTCTCTATTCCTTTCTCTTCCTCCCTTGCTTTTTCTCTTTCTCTTCTCTCTATCCTTTTCCCTTTTTCTCTTGCTCCCCTCCTCCATACATTTCCCTCTCATTTCCTTCTCCTCCTTTTGATTTTTTCCTCTGTCTCTCTTTCCTATATCCCTCTTACTTCCCTTCTCTCCTTTCCTACTCTTCTTTCTCTTCTTCTTCCCCTCCCCACTCCAATGTCTGTACAAGAAAAACATATAACTTTAAGCTAGAAGTAAGAGATTAAGATGGTGCAGATTATTGAATCTCCAAGAACTCCTATGGGGATAAAAGTTCTCTTTTTCTTCTTTTCCCTGCCTACTCCTACTTCAAAGAGGCTAGACACATTTCAAAATGGAATTCCAGGAGGTATTCCAAAAACTGCATTGATCATGAATCTTTGGTAATGAAAAATGATTCAAACCCACAAAGGATATTGTTCTTTAATATGAAAATAAATATCACATCATTTCAAATTCAAGGATATGTGATTATGTCAGTCTCATATTCAGCATAGATTAAAGTCCCTTTACAATTTGGTAGAAGGTTTGTAAGTGTCACTGTAGCCAAAAAAATCCATCATCCTGCAGTCCACCTAGTGATGGATATGTATAATCATACCCATGTTTTAGATCAGTGGTGTCAAACTTAAGGCAGTGTGGCTGAACAAAATTAAAATACAATAGTGAAATGTTTAATGAAATAAATAAAAATACAATACAACATAGATAATGTTAATCGGTGGTTTTCTAAGTCAATATGTAGCCGGCAGGACTTCTAGTTGAGTTTAATACCACAGAACTGAGGCTCAGAGAGTATATGTGACTTACTTAAAGTAAGGTTTATAAGTGACAGAGTAGTGCCTTGAATTCAGGTTTTCTGATTCCAAGCCAAGTGACTCCCCACCCCCCATGAACATGTTTCTGAGTATGATAACAAGATCCTACTGAACAAAGCTCAAATCAAATTGCCTTAAGATCAATGGGGAAACATTGTGACATAGGAGAAAGTACACTAAATTGGGAGTTAGAACACTAGATCTATAACCCCAGCTCTACTGATAAGTAGCTGGACTGGCGTTAGGAAGGTCATTTTACATCTCAGGGTCTCCAAGTGAGGTCTTGGAATAGATGATATTTATGGCCTCCTTCCAGATCTGGAAACATCCCAAAACTAGTATTCCAATGAACTCATCAGTTGTCCATAAAACTTAATCTTCACTGATTGTTGTTGTTGTTCCATTGTCCTTCGTTTTGAAGAGGACCAATGGCATTGTGGGATGATGTCATGACTTTTGTGTGAATTGGATTTAAGTGAGGCAGAATTGCATAAAGTCATCAGCCTCATTTCCAGAGTCATTGAAGTCCAGTGGCAGGACAAAAGTCAGGATGACTGGCAATGGCCTGGAACACAGTGGATGATCTTGGCATCTTCAATGTCTGACCAAGCTCTAAGTGCTCCACAGCACCCGCTTCAGCCACCTTCATGGCCATTGGAACAAATTGTTCTCATCCACCCACTCCACTGGGGGAAGTTTTCACACACTTGAGATAGAGGTCCCCCTATTTCACCACTATGTTTGAGGCCTGTTGGTTACCCTCAATCTGGTTCAGACCAACTGCCAAGATGGTTTTACCAGGGTATGGCCACTGCACCTTCTACAGCTTCTTGAGGCCACAAATGAGGGGTATATGGGGGGTTCAGGGAGGACTAGCCCCTCTGGTATGAGAGTTTGCCAAGTCTTTTTCAGGGCTTCTCATCCACCTTCAGTGTCCACATTTCTTCACTGATCATTAGATGGATAGAGGGAGAGGTGGTAGCATGTAGGGCCTAACCTGGTTTTCTGTTTCCTTAAGTGGAGAAAGACGAGTCAGATCAGGGACATCTCAAATCTCAGAGCGGGAGTGCTAGGATATATTGCTCTGCCTGTCCTAGATAGTTTCCAGATTATAAGGTAAATTTGGCAAGATGGGGACATGGGGCAGAGAAAGGTGTCGTGAAAACTATCCAGCCAACTGGCTAAGAAAGAGATGTGATGTATGATTTTCAGAAAACCCACTTAGCATCATCTCCTAGTTTTATGGAGTAGGGGGAAGCTGACAAAAAAATCTGACTGGAGACAGTTCATTGAAAAGCAATTCAAGAAATTAAATCTGAAGAAAAAGGGGGCCATTTAGAAGTAGGAGAAGTGTTATAATTGGTAGACCAACAGGAGCATTGCTCCTTAACTACACTATCAGTTTTTTTCTTTAAAGGTCTTTAAAGACCTTAGTGTTCTTTCTTTAACTACACTATGAGTTCTTTCTTTATGGATCACCCAAGGTAAAATGATTGGCACTTTGTGTATCTCCAGTCATGCCAACATTGTCAAGCATTCACCTGTACATATCAAAAGCACAGAGCCTGAATGACCTATTTGCCAACTAACCAGCAGAGAACTATCTGGGGAGGTGATTGCTTGGGATTATGGGACAGAGGAAAGGAGAGAATGAGAAAGAATATGGGAAAGAAAAACCTGGGAGGACAAAGTAGCACAAGTAAACAAGATAATTTCCCACAAATGTTCCACTCCATGGTCTTCCATATTATCTCAGTTTTCCAGTTGATTATTTTTCCATCCAACTAGTACTCTGATAACTTCCAACAGCATGGTCCCTTGCCATTTCTCTGCATTTACATACAGTGAAGTTAAAGAGAGTACAAGTTAAACTATGATTAGTTGATAAGGGCTTTTTTTTTTCATTCATATGATCATTTTCTCATAGGAAGAAAATAGGGGAGACCACTTAGCTGATGTTCTCTCTTCTCTGAAATTTTTAAATGAAATCCAGCAAGGTTTTTATACCACAGAATCTTCTAGGAGCCTTATGGAATATAGCCTTATGGAATCATAGGGTCATAAGCCTAGAGATAGGGGGATACTAGAGACTATACTGTCCAATCCTCTCATTTTATAGGTGAAGACATGGAGATGAAGAAAGGCTAAGTGCTTTGCATAAGGTAACCAATATAACAAGTATCAGACACAGATTTTCAACTCTGGTTCTCTGACTCGAAATCCAATGCACTTGCCTCTGTTATTTACTGGAAGAGTTTAGATGGTCAGATTTTAGAATGAAAGAGTCAATAGCGTATATATACTGCTCAAGGGCCATCCCATTCTCCACTCTTATGCACCCAAAAATCTTCTAAGTACATTGGTCAGCTGACAAATATTTTGTAATGTTACATTTTCAGAGTCTGAAAGTAGCATATGAACAATTGCTTTAGGATGAGTGATCGTGGACAAGCATGCAGGTGTCAAAATGAAAATACTGCAAGGACATCTCCAAAAGACTTGAGAAAAGCTATTTAGCACAGAATTACATCCAAATTGAACTATTCTGGAATACAGTATTCATTTAATTCTTGCTCCAATTTTCTGAACCTTCTGCTAGGGAATCTTAAGGCACCCCCTCCTGAAGTGTCTAACTTTCAAACCAATTACTTGAATACCCATTGGCTTTTTCCTCATTAGTTATCAGAATGGAGGCAAGGAAATCTTCCATTCTATTGCTCTATATCCATTAGCACAGCCTCAAATGGGAACACATACATTTCATTTTAAGCCATGTCTAGCCCAAGATGTGCTACCTGAGTAATGGGCAAGAAGGGACTACGTGTTCACTTAAGGGCAGTATTCTGAAGCTCTATGCAGTATAACAATATACCTTGAAACAAAGTCCCTTGGGATTCATGAGTCCTCTGGTCTGAAAAATGGAAAAGGCTTTAAAGGGATTAGTAAAGACTTCTAAGACATCAAATAGTTACTACAAAACAATAGTTGCATGAGTTAGAACTAACTTTAGAGCTAATTCTAAATGAATCAGAAACATATGGTTGAAACTTCCTTCCAAATTCAAAAGGGGTGGGAAGTAGGGGCTAAAAATTCAAGGGGAAAGGGCTGGGCACAAAATACATTGCAGGTTTTGCAAAGTCCCAAACTCTGTAACAATAGTTAAAGCTACTTTCTAAGTGTTGCCAGGTTCATCCAAGCCTATTTATTAGTTTATGATGTCACAACCTGTAGAGATCTCCAAAAAAAAAAAAAAAAAAGAACCTGGTCTCTGAGACCAGGGCCTGGGTCACATTTCTAGTTTCTATAGGTCACAAAGGGGGCAGTTTGCCTAGCATGATCTTACTGAAAACTGGCTTAGAGCATGTTATAAGCTAGATGGTGAGCTCAAAGGAGCCCCAAGCTATGCTCCCACCAACCTCTCAAACAATTTTCATTAAAACCAGAGTATTAGAAATTGAATGATAATTGAACAAATCATTTGTTGCTAAAGAATATTCCTCTAATGGAGTCCTGATGGCTTTACAATGCACAAAAGAATGCACTGTGCTTTTTAACAACTCCTTCACATTCCCCACGACAAAGGAACTCAGCCCAGAAAATCACTTAGGAAGACCCGTACAACAGATGGTGGACTGAAACTGAACAATGATCTCAATAATTGAAGCCTCAGAGACGTGGTGAACACTTGATAAATTCTGCAGCTGGATATCATCAAGCTTGGGCACCAGAGATTCACTGGGGTGACCAAAAATGGCACTAGGGATAGAAAATGTAGGTGCCTAGGAGGCAACATATGGGGACCTGTGAGAAGGAATACTTTTTAAAGTTCTTTTTTATAGACACATATTTTAATGCCCCCAAATTCTACCCTCCCTAAAACATAAGTATTTATTTTGTGGTAAGTTGAGATGCCTGTGTTATAGCAAAGACTCAAAGCATCTGCTGGGTAATAACAGTAACACAGAGAAGAGCAAAATTTTTCAATGTGTAGTGGGGGTGGAGATGCACCCAATATTCAAAACTTGTATAGACAATGAGTAGGTCTGGAGTCAGGATGACTTGAGTTCAAATTTGGCCTCAGATACTTACTAGTTTTGTGATCCTAGGCAAGTACTTAATCTCTGTTTGCCTCAGTTTCCTCAACTGTAAATTAGAAATAATAATAGCACCTGCCTTGTAGGGTTGTTATGAGAATCAAATATGATAATGTTAGGAAAGCACTTAGCATAGTACCTGGCCCATAGTAGGCACTTAATAAATGCTTATTCCTTCCCTTGTTTCCTAGGGAACACAAATGCCTTGTCCCAGCTCTAGTACTAATAGTAAGAACTGTGGACTGTGTGAGTAATAACACTCAAGAATCTGATGGGTTCAAGCTAGCCACCAGCAGCATAGCATAGTGGAGGGCATCTAGTACTGGGAATTAGACTCAAATTTCAATTCTAGGTTTACCACTACTTAATACAATTAAAATCAGTTCAATCCAATTCAGGGGAGATATGAGAGCTATCTTTAGGTATTTGAAGGACTGTCAAGTAGAAAAGAAATAAGACAGTTCATTTGGTCTCAAAGAGCAGAAACTGGAAAACGGGTAGAAATTGCAGAGAGACAAATTTAGACTTGATGTCAGAAAAAAAAAACTTCCTAAGAATCAGAGTTGTCCAAAAATTGGAATGGACTGCCTTGATGGGTGATATGTTTCCCATTCTTGGAGGTTTTTAAGCCAAAAGGTGATGACCACTTAATGAATATTCTGTAATGGTGGTTCCCTTCAGTTATAGATTGGACAAGATGGGATAGACTTGGAGGTCTTTTCTAATCTCATGGAGGTCCTTTCCAATCTCAGATTCTATGGTTTTAATTCAATTGAATAAATATTTATTAGGTACCTACTATATATATATAAAGTAAGTGTTTGGTGCCAGGAATAAAAAGGCAAAACCAAAATTGTTCCTGCCATCAAGGATCTTACATTCTACTAGATGCAATCTTAAGTAAGTCACTTAATCTCTTTGGGACTCAGTTTCCTTTTATGATCATGCTTTTACAACTTACTTTGCAGGGGTACTATTAAGAGCAAATTAGATCCTAGAAGTATAAGTGCTTTGAAAATTTTAATGTGCCATCACTTAAAAAAATTTAGGTAAAATATACCTGGTGCTCCAGCACATAGATTCATTTTAATAAGCAGAGTAAAAATCAGAAGGCTGGATAACAATATCTAGAAGCCTATCACTATAATTTGGGGCTAATCCTTAAATTATGTCCCTCAAAATCCATGGCAAACCTACCACCTATCTTATACTGCACCAACCGCTGTCATGTGATCTCTAAAAGGAGCTTCCATCCAATACCACATCCATTACCACTAGAAGTATATATTGGACTAGCATTCAGCTGCTTCCATCAATAAAGAAAGTGGTTTTCTTTTTTCCTGACTAAAATTGCAAAGCAGTTAATCTTCGTGGCAATGGAATCAGTAAGAATCATAGCAAGTTTTGGTGGCAGAAGTGGTTGTAGTAGTAATAATAATAACAACAGGTGACATTTATATAGTGTTTTCAGGTCCACAAAGCATCATTAGCTCATCTGCAAGGAAAGCAGACTCAGAGAGATGAATCATATTCAATGGTCACATAGCTAGCAACATCTGAGGCAGGATTGAAACCCAAGCCTCTTCAATTCCAAAGGACTCATGATGAAAAATGGTATCCACCTCCAGAGAAAGAACTGATGGAGTCTGAATGCAGATCAAAGCATAACATTTTTTACTTTATTTTTTTCATGGTTTGTTTTCTTTTGATCCATTTCTTCTTTCAGAATATGACTAATATGGAAATATGCTTTAAATGATTGTACATATATAACCTATATCAAATTGCTTGCTGCCTTATGAAAGGAGGAAATTTGGAACTCAAACTCTTAAAGAAATGAAAGTTAAAATTGTCTTTATTTGTAATTGGGAAAAAAATCAAATGTTAATTAAAAAAGAAAGAAACCCAGATCTCCTCTGACTAACCTCTCTCTTCTATGCCAAACTGACTCAACCCAGCATCTCAGGTAAGCACCTTCCTATTCCCAAAAATCACTGACAGAATTCAGTGGCAATGGAGACACAAAAGCTACGTCTATACCTGAGTCCAGCTTGACCATTTCCATGGAGTTGACTACCTGCTAACTGGCTGCTAAGTGGAGTGGTAACATAATGAATTAAAACAATCAAACCATTTGTGTGCACAGACAAAATTGAAGGGACCAATTGAGGCAAACTAGGAATTTCTCATCTTGTGAGTTAGGGAAGTATAGTCAATAAAGAATAGCCTCCTGGACTCAGAGTCAGCAGGACCAGGGTTCAAATATTCCCTCCCTCACTCATTAGCTCTGTGTCCCTCTATAAACCAGTTAGCCTCTTTGAATCTATTTCTTTGTCTATAAAATGAAAATAGTGCATTCAAAGTACTTGTTAAGCCTTAAAGCACTTTGTAAATGTATGGCTATTATAACTTGAATAAGAAAGAGAGTTCAGAGAAAAATACGGGAAACAAGGTAAAAATTTCCCCTTCTTAGGACCAAACTTGTCCTGCTTGAAATAGCACATATAAGTCAAATAATACTGTTGGGCCAATCACACCCAGTCAGGTCTTGAAGATACAAGCCAAGAGAAGGTCATGACCTGCAATACACTCAAGGATGGGATGAGATTTATCAGACAGTGGCCTGGTATTTATTACAGCAACTGTTATTGCAGATAATTGATCAGAAGGATTTGAAACAGAGGAGTCCTCTCAAAGGAGCTGCCACCACACAGAATGATTTAAGAACCCTGGAGGGCAGTACTGTTTCATAATTAGGACACTGAAGGAGACATTCAGGTCACTGGAGGGGGTGGGGATGGAAGAGCAGCCAGATGTACAAGGGGTGACAGATGCCCAGATTACTGATGTGCATAAGTACCACAGGTGCCAGGGGTGCTGCTAACCTGAAATGGACATATATATATATATACATATATATAGATATATAGATAAATGTGGCAGGTGAAAAATAAACTAGAACAAACAAATACAAACAAAATTATTATTTTAAATCTAAAGGTCATTATGGTGGGCTTTCAGACCTAAGGGGTCATCAGAAATCTAGGCATGAAGATAGAAAACATTGGAAGGGGGAGGAGGATGACCCCCTTCCCAAGATAACATGTTCTATCTTGAAGTAGGCAGTCTCATGCCCTAATCCACCCAGCTGTCATGGCCAATAGAACCCATGACGCCAGTGTCTGGTAGATGCAATGTACTGATAATGTGCAAGGCCAATGACATGCAAGGATGCAGAATAGAGAAATCCAACCCAGTCCACACCCTCCCCAAGAGTGCTGCAGGGAAATGCTTATAGCTCTGCTGCTCCTGAACCTGTGCCAAAAGAAACAGCAAGGGCTAAAAAAATGATGAGGAACAGGAAGGAGCAGAACCATCACCTGATAGCACAAAACCTCAAATACCCAAGGGCAGTCTGCATGAGAGACCCTGAGCTGTTGGAAGGGAAAAATTACCACTCTGCCCAGCAGGGAAGAGAGGTCTTCAAATGACCCACCAGAGACTGTTACATCAGACTGAAAGCAGCCACTGACTAAGGTTTGAAAGCCACTTCCTTGCCCTGCCTTCAAAGTAGGTGCCAAAGGAAGCAACTAGAAGAGGCTGTATCTGCGATGTATGTCTATTTCCATTATTTTGATAAACCCTCTTTGTGCAGCTGGTAGATCATAAATCTCTGGTTAGCATCAGGATATTATTTAATTAGGGCAGCTCTTAATGACTTAGAGTATTTTGTCATTTTAATGATTCTTTATTTTTCTCACATCTAATTGGTAAATCATTGCTTATCATGGTTTATGACCATCTTTTTTCTTTATTGTACTGTACTCTCCCTGCCGCTGTCCAAGGTGATGCAAACTTCAGGCTACTGACCTCTCTCACTCTGGAATGAAGATTGTCATAGAGAATTAAGTTATTGACATATCAACAGTCTATGTTGGGAGCTTCTTCCTGTGTCTAACTTTAAGGAATTTAGGAACTGAGTTCAGTTTGGCCTGGAGTCACAGTGCAGTCTGAGACCCTGTCATTTAGATGTAGTATAAAAATACACATCTTAATAAACTGCAGTATTTTTAAAAGTTTGATAGTATCTATGAGCATGATGAAAAGGGTTTTCACCACCAGATTTGAAATGTTTGGCTATTTTTTTTAATCACAGCCTTCTTTTGTCTATAACATGTTCAGGCAGCAGAATGCAATGAATGGAGTTTATACTTACTCACATGATATTTTCTTCTCCCAGAAGTGGTTTCTTTTGGAGAAGCAATTATTAGAACATTGCTATTAAGCCCTTGCCAATGAAAAGATCAGTTAATGAATCTTGTCCTGAGTAAAAAAAAAAAAGGAAAAAAAGGTGACAAATAGCAATTCCTTTTAGGTTTCTCCTAAGGATTTCTACTTGTTTACTTACTCTTTATTTCCTTGAGAGGGCAGCTTTTATAATCTGGTAGAAATGTATCAGGCATATGAGTCAGAGATTCTAATTATCCTTCTTTAAAGACTTCAAAATGCACACTTGCACAAGTTCTGATTGAAAACATACCTAAATTGCATCTTTTATAGAGACAATCCTATGGTTTTGAATACAATAGCTAAAATTAACTGCCTGGTTAATGGTGTAAGAAAATATCATAGACACATTTATTAAATATATACTACTTAGTCACTAGAAATGAATTATAATAGTAATAATAACTAAAATGCATACATTGTTTTAAAGTTTGCAAAGCACTTTATAAACATTACTTCATTTGATTGTTACATCAAGCCTCTGTGGTAGATTTTTTCTTTTAACCAGATGTCTGATTTCATCAGTGTAGGGAGCTGCTGGTAAGGGAATTTATCTAGCAATGTGGAGGAGCACCTATCCCACAATTCATAATCTTGGAGTCACCTGGATATACATGAGATGATTTGCCCACAATAACATAGCCAATATTTGTCAGAGGCAGGACTTGAACCAGGTCTTCTTGACTCTGAAGTCAGCTCTCTGTCCACTCTATAATACTGCCTTTCATGAAGTAGATATAAGCATTATTATTCCCATTTTACAGATTAAGTTCATAATCAAATAGCTAGTAAATATCAGAGATGTAATGCATCCAAATTCCAAGTCCAGTGGTCTTTCCCCAACACAAGCTTCTTTCCAAGGAAACCAGGTTTGGTTTTCTAAAGGATTCACCAAGAGTTAGTGATGAACCACAAAGTTTGCTTTATGGTTGAGAGAGGTTTCTGTTTCTTTGAGATGATTATCTGCCCTTGGACCCAAATTAAGACAAAGCTATGATGTAGCATGATAAGTATACAGAAAATATGAGAAGCAACTCTGGATTTAGAAGACAGTTTTAGTAGTTCAAGAAAAAAAAAGGCAAGTTGTCAGCCCTGATGAATGGATTATACAAACACTAGGTCTGTAGTTTGTAAGGTACTCCTCTTAGTGTGTTTACACATGCCTTTCATCAGACTTCAAAAGCAAATTGCTTATGATGAAGGACCCATCCATTTTCACTCTTAAAAATGAGCACATTTTTTCCTCCAGAGGTCAGCTGTGTAGCCAGCTGTCTCCCTGAAGGCTGCATTTCATGTAAAAGAAAGGTAGAGATGACCCTGTAGCCCCAGAGAAGTACAGGTCTGACCAAGAAAAATGAAAAAAAGACATTGTACTTTTCATATCTCATCAACTTACACCTTATTTTCACTAGGTTCTTTGATTGCTGTAACTCTTCCTTAAGAAGTTTGGATTTGCCAGCAAAGTAGAAGTAAATATCTTATAACTAGTTTGGTAGATTTTTCACCGCTCAATTGGTTGCTTGTTCATGGCTCATATCTTCAGCAAGGAAGAACACTCAGTAGATATATTAATTAGTATTCTCTTTACCGTTTGTTTAAAGTTAAGTTCTACCTTCTTAAAACACTCTTAACTCCAAAGTTAAAATGTGTTTAAATTTCTATTGGCTTGTGAGAATGTACCATTTTACATCTCACAGCAGGCCATTGGCTCAGTTAACACTTTCCTGTGCTGACACCTGAAATCACCTCAGGGGGTTTTATGTAAGCTAACCAATGCTTTAACCCTCAGAGGAGCATAAACATAACAGTGATCTCTGAATTGGCCAATTGTTCTTCCCTGCTACAGACATGAGCTTTACACAGTTCTTAGCCATAACATAGACACTACTTGCACATGAAAAGTAGTATATGTTCCCATTCAACATTCAGCCTTCCTCCAAATGGCAAGGGATAGATTGATATAACTTGTTTTGTATTTTGTATCCTGAGGTTGGTGGACACAGAGAAGTAAGTCACTTACTCAAGATCCAGTGTGGTTCAATGACCAGGATCATGGATTTAAATTTGGAAGAGACTTTAGAAGTGATCCAGTCCAAATCCCCCACAGTCTAGATGAGGAACCAAGTCTCAGAAAGTTTAAGTGATTTACCTAAAGTCACAAAGGCACTAAGTGGCCAAGTCAGGATTCCAAAAGAGGTCCTCTGTTTCTGAAGTCAGCACTAAATGTTCAGTGTATGTCTTTCAAAGCCTTCCACAGAGTTAAACACGTCCTGCTTAGCTGTTCTTCTCTCTGATTACTGCCCAATATTAATTCACTGGGGGAAAGAGTGCTAAGCCAGTCATATTCTCAGATAGTATAGTAGGTGCTGGGAAGACATGAAGATAAATAATATTTACTCCACCCTATGGGAGCTTACAATATAGTAAGGCATATATACAAATAGAGATAATGAAAATTAGATTAGCGTTAGTACATAGGAGGGGGCAAGATGCTCCACATTTCCTTCCTGCTAGTCAGGCCAGTCTTCTCACCATTTTAGGCACACAATATTATCATTTTTGTTTTTGTATCTTTGCTCCCACTGATATCCCCACTTGCAATTCCCTCTGTCTTCTCCTCTGCCTATTCAAGTACTATCAGTCTTTCAAAGCCCACCTCCTCCATAAAACCAGAACAACTTCAGGCTTAATAGGACCACATGTTCTGGATTTGCCTGAACATTGCTAATTTTAAATATTCTTCTCAAGTGTCCCCATAAAACACCAGTATCCTAGAAATTCCATTATTTCAACAAAGAGTGACAGAATGAATTGGGTAACAAAGAATATACAAATTGCCAAGGAAGAATAACAACAAAAGATGGAGTCTAACAGACAAAAGAGACATGGCAATTAATTATGAAACAAAAACACACATACAGTAGCCAGCACCGAGTACATTTGTAACTCTGCTTGTGGCAGGTACAGTACAGGTGGCATGATGTGGGTTTTGGGGCAGTGACAATTAGCCGTGACACGTCTAGTCATAAAACACATTGAAATCACAATTGTGTACGTTACGTATGTTTGAAAGAGCCCACAATTATGGTGGCAAGGCAATGTTGACTGGCTATGTACTACAATATTTAGTTCAGAAAGTAGCAGCACAGAATTTCAGACTTGGAAGCAACTTCAGAGGCCATCTAGCTTAATTTGTACCTGAAAGTGAATCTACAACATGACTAACCTTTATATAGAGCTGTAACATCCACAGTGTTCTATGTATGTCACCCCATTCGATCCTCATGAGACCTTCATAAACATAGATGCTATTATTAATACTATTTTAGAAATGAGGAAAATGGGGCTCAAGGAGATTTGAGGATTTGACCATAGTCACAAAGCTAATAAGTATCAGAAGCAGGATTTAAATCTGTCTCTTGAGTCCGTGTCCACCATTCTTCTCCAGTGGCTCCTGTTACCCAACAAGGTGTTATTGGGGCTTAGTTGGATATGTATGGTCACTCTATCTAATCCATATCACTCTTTTTACTCTGAGCTCCTTTATAGACTGTACAACAGTTTAGCTCTTCATTGCTCTCTGATTGTTCAAAATGTATTAATTTTGTCTTCCTTGAAGGCAGTAATATTGTATCCATTTTTCCAATTTCCCAGAAAACCTAGCAGAGAGAAAATAAAGTAGACATTAAATATACACACATATGCACGTGTATGCATACACACATATTTGTGTAGCAAGGTTCTGGGTTTCCTTTCCCAACCTGCATGTGCACTAGAAGGATAGGGCCCTGCAGCACAGCTAGATATATCTCCCTCTGAGGGTTCTTGGAGTATACTTGAAGAGCAGTGATTTTTTTTTAACTATTGGCAGAAGCTCTCATTCTGGTGTGCCCCCAAATATCAATTCCTGTGATTGCCAACTGAATTTCATTTTGCTAATTGATAATATGAATTAGCTTTTACAAAACAATATTTACTAAAAGGATATGGAAGGAACCAAAGTACAATACCATCTACCTCCTCCCTGGGAGGTGGCCCTCTTCCCTCTACCACTTCAGTCCCTTGGGAGAGATAGCTGAAACTTAAAGGGGTTTCTACCAAACATTTACCTCAATAAGATTTCTTCTAAAAATGGTATAGCTGCTAGGCAACATCCTCCATAGCCCAGCTACAAGGCTAGTTCTTTGGGGCTGTACTCCTCATTGGGCTCAGCTGCTACTAAACTCTGGTGTGTATTATGATTTCTTGACCTCTCATGGCTCTTCTGATCTTTCAAAGCTAAAAAAACTTTCAGGGAAGGTTTCATGAAGAATACGGGGTGTGACATGAACCTTGAAGAGATAAAACATATCTTTCCTTCACATAAACCTAAGATTAGACTGAGGTTGTACCTTAGAATTCTTAGTTTAAAAGCTAGTTATTAATCCGCTGAGTCATATGTTTCAGTCTTACTGATAGGTTAGCAATCCCAAAGCTTCAAAGCAGAAAGAGGGTATACTGTTGGGATTGGCAGTTTGGACAACACTCATTTAGACTTTCAGAGAAGAGAATTTTCTTTCACTAAACTAAATCAAATGAAAACTTAGAAAGGCACCACAATTTTTAAGTTTAGAAATTGATTGTAAAGTTTTGTTTTTTGAATGATGGGTTTCCATCAAAGGAAATCCAGTGGCCTCTATTCAGCCTATATTGCAAATTATCTCCACTTGGCTTCCAAAACAAAGTGTGGCTCAATCATTTTCACCTCATTTCAACTCCAAACTCTCATCTTCATTCTTTGCCCCATAGAAATTATCAAATGACTTTTCCATTCTTAATGGTCTAGGAGAGACCTTGTCAGAGTATAAAAAGTTCCCCACAAAAACAACCCATCCCTCTTCCTTCAATCACAACTCATTAGAAAACATTTTGCATCTAAAGATCAAAGTTGTCAGGAGAAGTTGAAAGGATTTGCACTCATAATTCTGGGGCAGGGGTGCTTGAATATAAATGATTTCTAACTGTGGATTTGGGGGACCCTGCAATGTAGAAATATAAACACAGATGTCAGGTCTTTCATCCCTACTGTGTAAACATACTCGCTGCCAGCAGAAAGAGAAGAAAACTGAATTAGTTGAAGGATGTTGTTTTGGCTATCAGAAGGCATGGAAATTGGCCTCTTCCTTAGACCTTCCAAACTTTAACAATCCCCTAGGACAATTTCCCAGGGAACAGGCAAGGTCTTCACCAAGGTAAGGTTGACTCGTGTCAATCCATAAATCAACAAAAATGTAATAAGTACCTACCATAGTAGTCACTGAGCTATACTCTGGGATACACAGACAAAAATGAAATAGTCCCTACCCACAAAGAGCTTATAATCTTTGGAGAAACATATATGCATTTAAGTAAATACAACATATATATGTATATATAATATATATACACACACACATATACATATACAATTTGCAGTGGGGCAGGCAGTAGTAGCTCAACAAATCAGGAAAGACTTCCTATCAGAGGTATTGCTTGAGCTGAGTTTTGAAGGAAATTTAGGATTCTAGGAGTGAGAGCTGAGGAGGGAGTGCATTCCAAGTATGGGAGCAAGCCTGCACAAAAGCACATATTAGAGATGAGTGAATATGAGATTGGAATGTTGTGTATAAGAAATAGCACGGAAACTATTTTGACTGAACTATAGATTAATTAGTATAGTAGGCTGAACCCAGGATGAAAAGAGCCAAACAGGAGAGGTTTTTTTTTTTATTCTGGAGGAAATAAGGAGCACCTGGGGCTTTTTGATCAGGGGAATAATATAGCTAGACCTATTGTCTAGGAATATGTCACTTTTGGAATTATGCTATAAGAAATGATGTGGGTGGTGGTTTTAGAAAAACTGGGGAAGATCTACATGAATTGATGCAGAGTAAAGTGGGCAAAAGCAAATCATTGTATACAGTAATGGCAATATTGTAAAAATGATCAATTGCAAAAAGACTTAGCTACTCTGATCAATACAATGATTCAAAACAATTCTAAAGGACCCATGATGAACAGTGCTATCCACCTCCAGAGAGAGAACTAATGAACTCTGAGTGCAGATTGAAGCATAATTTTAAAATTGTATTTTCCTTGCCTTTTTTTTGCAACATGGTTAATATGGAAATGTTTTGCATGCTTTCACATGTATAACTGATATATTACTTGCCTTTGCGATGGGTGGGGGGAGAATTTGGAAGAAGGGAGAGAATTTGGAATTCAAAATTTTAAAAAATGACTGTAAAAATAATGTGTTTTTTTTTTAAAGGAATAGATCACTTTGGCAGTTGTTTGAAGGATGGCTCTGAGTTAAGAGAATCTAGTGGCAGGAAGTTACTGTCAATAGTCAAGCAAGAGGTGGTGAGGGCCTGAACAGAAGTGGTGACTGTGTGACTGGAAAGAGGACAAATGGGAGAGATATTGGGAAGGGAAAGTCAGTTGGACTTGGAAATTCACTGGCTATGTGGGGTGAAAGGAGAGTGAGGAGTTGAGGGTGATGCCGACAGGTTGTAAACCTGGGTGACTGGGAGGAATAGAAATGTTCACTTGCCTAATGGAACTTGTCCTGGATGGCACATTTTTTGCACTTGAAGGGCTTTCAATTCTTATTCTCTTCTGGTAAGTGAGCACCATGATGGAAGTGAAGAATAAATGGAAGAATTTAAGAGTAATTCTCTGCTACCCAAAGGGTTTATAGCAACCTTCATAGGGCCGTGAAAAAAAAAAGTTGCTTTGTTTTCTGTGTTGTGTGTCTCCATCCTTACCAATGTGTTCATTCCCATAGACCGACCCTAATTTAGGGACTGGTGGAAAAACTTGACCCTCTGTTGAGCTTTGCTAGGAAAATTGAATGGTTTCCATTTTTTTTTTCAAAAAGGAAGGGAGGGTGATATAGTATTTCTAGTGTGTTAGTATCTGAAGATTCACAACTAGCATTACCACACCCAACCCACAATAGACCTCTTCTCACACAATTAGAGGGATGTGGAGAGAGAGACAGACAGAGACAGAGACACTGAGACATAGACACAGAGAGAGACAGAGACAGAGAGAACAAGTTAGAAAGAGAGTATGAAGGGACATTTGTGGAAAAAATGTGTAGCAAAGTATACTACAAAATGCATTTCTAAACAACATTTCAATCTATGAAGAAATGTGTTTTAAATTACATCTTGGGCTCGCTCTGACAATTTACTTATATGTGTGAATCTTAGGTATTTCAGGGGAACAGTTATAAAAGACTCAGGGAGAATTTTAGGAAAAACTTATTGAGGGTATCTTTCTTTTGGGACTGACTCTCTGCGTAAGAGTTAACAACAATCAAAATTGAGTTCTATTGAGGTCTTATACATAAATGAATCTATATCTGTTTTGATTTTTTTTAAAGGTGGGGGGGTGGAAATGTGTAGCTTAGGAATACAGTGCCTAATCACATAATGACCAAGAAACATGTTAGCTGTTAAGTTATTAACGATTCATTTCTTCCCAAGCTGATAAAAAGTGGTCTGAAACCA
This sequence comes from Vombatus ursinus, assembly GCF_900497805.2. Lineage (NCBI taxonomy): Eukaryota > Metazoa > Chordata > Mammalia > Diprotodontia > Vombatidae > Vombatus > Vombatus ursinus. The sequence goes on along the minus strand of NW_020954556.1, from coordinate 22,394,634 downwards.
CCAAGGCTTTCACTTATGTGAACTTATTGGATCATTGGAGTTTAATGACCCTCCTTGTTCCAAATGCAGCTTTTTTCTACTTGTTGGAACAATGAAGAAAATGTGCCTCTGTGTTCTATTGGCTGGCACTCCTTCTTGGATTGTTCGTCCATGTTGCTCATAAGTAACAGCAAAGAAAGCAGAAGACACAAATGGGTTTTGTTTCAGTGCATTACCTCACTAGTTGTCACTTTGAAATTGTCTCAGTAATCTTTAGATGCTCAGAAACCATTTTCCATTGCTAGGCTGTTGATGAAGTCATGGATCTACTCAATTCCATGTATCTCCATTTTCTCTCTAACTTGATTCTTTCTTCCAAGAGAATATAATCTCTTTGAGGGCAGGAGCTCTACTGTTTGTGTTGTTGTATCCTCAGTCCCTAGCATAGTGTTGAACATATTAGAGGTACATGATAAATGTTTGTTGAATTGATTTGACTGAATTGAATGTTCTCCCTCTCTGGTCCTATCTTTTTTATGTCGCTTCTAGTATTTGCTCAGGACAATGGCTTCTTCAATGAGAACAGCTGCTAATTTTTGGAATGGGTTGACCTGTAACCCCATGCTCTCTGCTCATGTGGAAGAGGATTTTATGACAGTAAACACAAGTTCTTTGCCCATATTTTAAAAAGGAAGAGCCATACTTACTACTTTAAAAAAAAATGGAACTGGCCACACTTACAGTGAAATACAGTATAATTGTTTGTGAGGTAATTTCTAGTTAATTTTTTTTAACACTTTGTTTGTATTGATGTTTGGTTAACAGACACTTAAATGACATGGTCATCTGCTTTAAAGGAGCCTAGAGAACAGCAAAATCAATGCATGCTTCACCTGAGAACAATCTTCTGGGTTTCTTGTGCAACAATGATTCCATGAGCCATATCCCTGGAGCCCCAGCAATAATTAACATTCCACATCCAACATTCTGTTCAAGATTACATAATTATCATCTTCAGGTATAATCAATTGTTACTATTATTATTTTCATTCATGACTGGGGAGGGGAACAGATATTTGGTGCACATGTCCCTTCTTTTTATGAATTGACTTCCTCAAGTTCACCTTCAGGCCCAGGTAAAAACTTCACCAGGGATCAATTCCACCCTGGGCCCTTGAAACAGAAGAGGTAGTTAGTGAAATTTTGCTAGGCCGTTTAATTTGTGCAGCTTGATTGTGCCTTTGGAGGATTAAAGTCCACAATGTCCTGATTAAACACTTAATTGGACATAATAAAGTACCACCAGTTTTAAATAATTGATCCACTCATTAGTTTAATATGCAAATGATAGACGTGCAGATGAGAGGAAATGGAATAAAATGCACCCTCTGAGAAAATGGGAAGAAATTAGATTTTTACTCTGAGATTGTCAGAGGTACCCTTCTCTCACTGGCTTCAGTAGGAGCTGGCTAACTTCTTTGCAGCTGAAAAAGCAGGGGCACAATCGTATTATTTTGCTTCGGTATCTACGAATTATTCAAGCAATAAGCATTAATTAGGGGTCTACTATGAACAAGCCTCAGTGATATGTGCTGGGAGTACCAAGACCCAAATTAAGCCATCCCTGCCCTCAGGGAGCTCATATTCCATCTGAAGAGACAGCATGTACTTAGTACTTTGAAAGACACATGACTTCCTAGGAAGCACTGTCTCTACCAGTGCAGAGGGAAGCCCATCCATGACATCTCATCCTCAGCAGGTCTCATCCAAGTTTTCCCATAAATTCTTCATGGCAGATCTACAATGCATTGGAAGCTTTTCTTAGGTTCTTTTACTATCTCATGGATACTAATGCATCATACAGGCTGTCCATCTGCTATCCCCTGTTCTCACTTTATTACCAGCCCCACTTAATAAAATGAATAAATGTCTTTAATGGTGTCTTTAATGCTAATTTTTTTTTTGGTGAGGTAATTGGGGTTAAGTGACTTGCTCAGAGTCACACAGCTAGTAAGTGTTATGTGTCTGAGGTCGAATTTGAACTTAGGTCCTCCCAACACTAGGACCAATGCTCTATTCACTGTACCACTTAGCTGCCCCTTCAATGCTAATTCTTACACACAAGTTGTCATCAATACTGAACCCAGCTGACACCCCCTAGGAGTTCCTTCATTGTTCATTGATCATGTGACCATAGATTCATAGAGCTGGATGGGATCTTTGAGATGATTTAATTCAACCTCCTCATTTTATAGATAAGGAAACTGAGAGACAGAGAGGCAAAATGGTTATCTAAAACCAGACAGATGGTAAGTGGCAGCGCCTTTGAGTCACCTCCAGCTGTGGTTCTTTTGAAGTTGTGATACTCTATGGATTACAACCACATGGCATCACCAGATGAAGGTTGGCATTAGAAAGATGGCCTTTACTAGACGGCTTATTTGCAGAATGAAGTAAGCAGCATCAGGAAAGCAATATATACAAGGTCTACAATGAAGTAAACAGAAAGAATAAAAAAATTGAGTTTTCTTTTTTCTTTTTTTAATCTTCTATGTTTTTTTAATATGTAATTTACTCTCCCCCCAATTACATGTTAAAACAATTTGTACACATTTTTTAAAAAGTTTTGAGTTCCAAATTCTATCCCTCTTTCTCTACCTCTCCCCCACCCCAGTTTGGTAAGCAATCAGAGATAGGTTATACATGTGCAAACATAATATATCTCAATAATAGTCATTTTGTACAAGAAGACTCAAATAAAAGAAAAAGAATAAAAGAAAGTGAAAATAGCATGCTTCATTCTGTATTCAAACAATATCAGTTCTTTCTCTGTAGGCAGATAATATACTTCATCATTAGTCCTTTGGCATTTCTTGGATCATTGTATTGCTGAGCATAGCTTAGTCATTCACAGTTGATCATCATACAATATTGCTGTTACTATATACAACATTCTCCTGGTTCTGCTCACTTCACTTTGCATCAGTTCACGTAAGTCTTTCTAATTTTTTAAAACCATCCTCCTTGAAAAAAATTTTTTTTTATTTAATTATAATGATCAAACTTGGCCCTGGAAAAGAGATGAGAAAATATACCTTCTTCCCTTGAAAACACTGGAGACTATGGCTGTGGATTGTTGCATGTACTGTCAGACTGTATCTAATTCAGAAAATTAGTTTTTCTGAACTGCTATTTTTTTTTCTTTTAAAATCTCTGTCTTTTTACAAGGGATAGCACTCTGGATAGAAGAGGGAGGCAGATGTATTGAGAAAAGAAAGTAAAAGAAAAGCAAAGGAGAACAATTTTAAAATGTTTTTCAATTTTAAAAGATGGCCTTTAGTAAAAGCAAGCAGGGTATAATCATTAAAAATGTTGCAAAGTCTTCTAAATGTGATTTCATTTGATCACTTCTTCCTGTTCAATTCTGGGCCAAATATTGTGCACACATTATAGCACCTGTCCAAAAATAGATAGACAACAGACATAGAAAATGGATTGCAAATTTGACTTCTTATTATGATCTAGACATGCACAGGTCTGACCATGTTATCACCTTATTAATAAACTCCAGTGGTTTCCTATCTTCTCCAGAATCAAAGTCCTTTAAAAAGGCTTTTAAAGTCCTTCTTAACCTGGCCCCTTCCTACCTTTTCAGTCTTCTTATACTTTACTCCCCTTTACACCCACTATGATTCAGCAACATTCTCCTATTTGTTTTTCCTTGCACGTTAGACCCTATCTTCCTACTCAGGACATTTTCACTGACTGTCTTTCATGCCTGGGATGCTTTCCTTCCTCATCTACTTCTCCTGGCTTCCCCAACTTCCCTCAACACATAGCTGAAATACTACCTTCTGGAAAGGCTTCCCCCCCGCCCCAGTTTCTTCTCTTCCTTCCCACTGTCGTTGTTTGTCCTTTGTTTTAGAAGAGGACTAATGACGTCAGGAGGGTAATATCTTGACTTGCAAGTGAATTGGATTTAAATGAGGCAGAGCAGTGCAAACATGTCAGTCTCACTCTCTTCTAGAGTCATTGAGATTGCTTCCCCATCTTTTATACTGCATACATCTTGTGTGTTCACTGTAATTTACATGTTGCCTCCCACATTAGACTGTGAGCCCCTTGGGGGAAGGCAACAATTTTTTTGGTCTTTATTTTCATCTAGAGCTTAGTACAATGCTTGGAAAATAGAAAGCCCTTGATAAATGCTTGTTGATTAGTGAATGACTCACTTGACACTATGCATTTTTCATTCCTTTTATTTTTTAAGTGTGGATAGCTAGACTGATTTCAGTTATTAATTGTTAAAATTTATGATACACAGGATAATACAGTAGAAAGAACACCAGATTAGGAATCAGGAGACCAGGGCTCTGTCATGAATTAGCTGTAGGACTAATACATTGGGCTAGATTATCTGTAAGGTTCAATCCAAACCAATCCAATAAACATTTACTAAGTGCCTCTAAGCCAGGCACTGTGTTACGTGCTGGTAATACAATAAATAAAAAGAAATACAGCTGCTACCCTCAACAAGATTACAATCTAAAGGAGGCAACAATATACAAAAGGAGGCAAAAAAGCAGGTGGGATGGAGGAATGGGACACCAGGGGTACCCAGTCCTGAGGCTTCTTATTCTATGGAGTTGGAACCAGGCAGGGAAACATGAAAAGTGGAATGATCTCAGAGTCCAGGTTTTGCCCTTTATGAAGGTAGGCATTGGGAGTTTAGTACTCTGCTCTGTAGCCCTCCAAATAAAAGAGAGAGGAGGCTGAGGTAGGTGGAATCCATCAAACAGCATGAGTGATGATCTTATACTGGGAGAGACAGCATTGACACTATTTCAGGGCAACTGATTCAAAATGGAATGCCACCTTTACAATTCTAAAATTCTGCTATCTTTAATTTTCTTCTTTCTTTACACTCAGATTCCAAGTAATGCCTTTTGCCATCTCTGCAATAGGACATCTGAGTTCTAATCCTGGTTCAGCTATTTACTACATTTGTTATATGACACAATTCTGATAGTGCACTAATCCTGTTGAAAAGAAATTATTTTATTAACTTTTACCACCTAGAGCATCCTGTGAGAGAAGTGTAAGAAAATTGAAACTTCCTCTGTAACTGTGGTATAATAAAGAGAGGGCTAGATTTGACATCAATGTAATTGATCTAAAATCCCTCTTCTGCTACTGAGGACTCTGGGTAATTCACTTAACCTATGTGAACCTCAGATTTCTCACCTGATTGGACTAGATGACTTTTGAGTTTCAATTCAGCCTTGAACCCTTGATCCTGTGATGCTCCCTATCACCAATAGTAGGACTCAAAGACTTTTTTTTTATTGATAACAGTAAAACATTTTCCAGGATCACAGGCTATGACCCAGTCAATAAAGCCAGTATTCAAATTAGGGAGAAGCTAAGCAAAAATCCCTTTACTGCCTAAATAGTCAAGTGTAAAGAGTTTCATTTCATTGAAGGAGAAGCCAGATTACTCTGAGAAGCAGTGACTTCCCTCTTAGTAAAGACCTTTAAGCAAAGGTTGACTATAGTGCTTAGAGTCCATGAATCTGTGAATTTGGTTGGACCCAAAGATATTGACAGATATAATTCTAGTCCAATACACCTCTTAGAAATGGGTGAGGTGAGGAGTAAGCACCCTACTGTAGCCCTTCTTCTGTTCCCCAAAACACACAAACTATAGTCACCCTTGAAGACAGCTAGGCTAGATTCTAGACATCTCTCCATGCCTCTCTCATGAGCCACAGTTAAACATTTACATGGTGCATTTTACATAGGTGCACACATATCATATATAAACATACATAATAGTAAATTAATATTATCAACTCAAATTATTTAATTAATAATAAATAAGAGGAAACTGGTTGGACCTCTAAGAGCCAATTTGGAGCAAGGTAAACAGAACTAGGAGAACAATTTATGCAATGATAACATTATAGTGAAAATCAACTTTGAAAGCCTTTAGGACTCTGATCATCACAATGATAACTCAGAAGTCTAAAGAATGAATATGAAATGCCACTCATTTCCTGACAGAGAGGTGATGAACTTAAAACACAGAAAGAGATCCATTTCTGGATATGGCTAATGTAGCACTTTGTTTTGCTGGACCTTGCACCTGTATATTGAGGATTATTTTATTTGCTCAAATTGGGAAGGGGATATAGTACGAGGGAAGGTTTGACATAATGCTTATTAATTAAAAAAAGTAAAAAATAATAAACTATTTTTAAAAAAGAGTTGTCCTGAAACAGGACTACAATGAAGTGGCCTAACTTTCTAGGAACATGTTATACTATGTAGCATTCTTTCATTTGCTACCAACTAAAACAAAGAAAGTTTATGTACTGCTGACCTAATAATATTGTTTCTTTAAAAAAAAGCTCAATTCATATTTTTTGTAAAAACAAAGACACCATCATTATTGCCCATTGGTTTACCCCAGTACTGAGTATTGTCTGGTAAGAAAGAAAAAGTTAAGCAAAACCAAGACACTGACATTAAATGCCGTATTCCACATCTGAAGGCCCTTAATGCTGACAGGAGAGAGCTCAGTTCTTCAGGGCCTAAATTTAACATTGCAATGAATTAAAACTCAATTGCCTTTCAATATTATTTTCATTTATGTCATTGATATAATTTTGTATGTTGTCATCTTGATTCTGCTCCATATTATGTGTCAGTACATGTTCTCCTATGTTTTTCTGAATGCTCTTTTTAGGTCAATAATATTCAGTTTTTTTCACCCAGTCTCCAAATGATTCATACCCAATTTGTTTCCATTTTTTGCTACTAAATCAATGAATGAATAAACATTGATTAAACACTTAGTATGAGTGAGGTGCTATGCAGGGACATAATGGCAAAAGTGAAATAAGTCTTGTCCCTCAAGGAACTTTCACTTTATTGGAGGGGAGTATGGGGGGAGGACGACGTGTACCTATGTATGTATATTCAAAACAGATACAATGTAAATAAAGAGTGATTGTGGAGGAGGAAACTAGTTATGGGGGTATCAGAAAGGATCTTCTATAGAAGGTGGCCCTTGACTGGAATCTTGAAGGAGGCAAAGGGCGTAAGAAGTGGTGATGAGGAAGGAGTACATGGCAGACAGCCAGTACAAAGGCAATAAAGAAGTAATGGAGTGCTGTATGTGAGACTGGGCCATAGGATATGTGAAAGGAAATAATATACAATAAAGCCAGAAATGTAGGTTGGAGTCAGGTTGTGTAGAGCTTTAAATGTCAAAGAGAGGAGTTTAGATTTGATCCTAGAGCTAATAGGAAGCCACTAGAGTTTATTGAGAAAGAGAATGACATTGTCAGACCTGCACTTAAGGAAGGAAAATCATAATGGCACTGTGTGGAGGATGGATTGGAATAGAGAAAGACCTGAAGGAGAGAGGCCACTTAGGAGGTTCTTGTAATAGTTCAGGTGAGAAGTGAAGGGGGATTCAACTAGGCTTGTGACTTAGTGGTTAAAAGAAAGCAATGGATTTGAGAGATGATACTGAGATGACAATAACAACTGATTAGATATGAGTTGTGTGAGAATGAGGAGTCCAAGATAATAATTATAGCAAACATTTATATAGCACCTACTATGTGACAGGCACTGTTTAAACTCTTCACAATATTATCGTATTGTATTCTCACCACTATCGTGGGAGGTAAATTCTGTTACTATCCCCAGTTTATAGATGAGGATATTGAGGCAAACAGAAGTTAGATGACTTGCCCAAGGTCACAGATCTAGTAAGTATCTGAATTCAGATTTGAATTCAGGTCTTCCTGACTCAAGGCCCAGCACTCAATCCGATGTGCTACCTGGTTGTTAGCCTGAATGAATAGAAGGATCAACAGGAACAGGAATGGTCAGAAAAGGGGCCATCTGGGAGGAGAAAAATTAGTTCTATTTTAGACATATTAAATTTGAGATATCTGCACGATAAACAACTAGAAATTTCCAATAGATAGGTGGTTCTAGAGGACTGGAGCCCAAGAAAGTGACTAGAGCTGTATGTAAAGATTTAGAAGCCATCTTCATAGAAATAATCATTTAATCCATGGAATTAATGAGATTACCAAGTGAGAAAGTATAGAGAGAGATGAGAAGATAGATAGCCCAGGACAGAGTACCCACAATTAGGGGAATTATATGGATCATGACATTGGAAAGGAAATTGGAGTGGTCAGATAAGGAGAACTAACAAAAAACAGTGTGAGAAAATCCTAGAAAGGGGATAGCTTTCAATAAGAGACAGTGATCAAGAGTGTCACATGTTGCAGAGTGGTCAAGAAAACTGAGGATTGAGAAATGACCATTAGATCTGGTTACTTTGGAGAGAACACTCTCAATTAAATGATGAGACTGGGACCCAGTTTACAAAGAATTGTGAGAGAGTGAAAAGAAGTTGGAGACAACAATAGCAGGCATCCCCCCCCCCAATTTGTCTGAGAAAGAGTAGAGAGAAATATGATGATTATTAGAGGGGATAGTAGGGTCTGGTGAAGGTTTTTTAAAGGTAGGAGAGACTTGGTCTAAAGGCAGCAGTAAAGGAACCAGTTAGTAGGGAGCAACCAAAGATTAGATTAAAGAAAGGGAAGGGATGATCTTGAGGCCAATCTGCTGGGGAATTTATGAGAAGAGAACAAGGGCATATATAAAGAGAAAGTCCTTGGCAAGGAGAAAGACTACCTCTTCATCAGAAAATGTCATAAAGGAGGAGAGAATAGGGAATTATGTCAAGGGGTTACAAATTGCAGAAAATATGATAATCAAATAGACTTCATTTTAAAAAAAAATTCTGGATCATGACTTACAATTTAAAGTTGACATCTTAAACTGAGGGAGAGCAAAGCTAACAAAGCCTGATAAGAATGTATTTGTCTCGCAAATCTAATCAAAAGGGCTATACACTAAAAAAGTGTCTGGGAGGATGCCAGTTTATATTCCCAAGTACATACAATAGAAAGTTGAAAACCATGACTGGACCACGGCTCTGGATAAGTATTTTTTTTCAAAAAGGAATGTGACAAGTAAGGATTGGAGGGTGGGCTAGTATTGACTATTAAAAAGATATACTAATGGCAGGAAATCCAGGAACCAGAGGTGAGAAACATATCAAAGAATATTTGTATAAAAGTCAAGGAGGGAGAAATAGAATTGAATTTGTCAGTGGACAGAAGAAGTAGATGAGGAATTTGGAAAACATCATATCTGGCACAGAAGCTTGATATGTTAGTAATGAGGTACTTCAGTTACTCCATCATTCCAATCTCTCTCTCTCTCCCTCTCTCCCTCATCCTTCTTCTGTTCCTCTACCCAACAAAAGCCAATGAACTAATGGCTTCTTTTTAAAAATAATACTTTATTTCCCCTCATTACATGTTAAAACAATTTTAACTTTTTTAAAAAGGTTTTGAATTCCAAATTCTATTCCTCCCTCCCTCCCCTCCCCCTTCCCTTAAACAGTGAGCAATCTGATATAGGTTATACATGTGCACTCATATAAAATATTTCCATATTAGTCATTTTGTATAAGAAGACGTGAATTTAAAAAAAAGAAAGAAAGTGAAAAACAGCATGCTTCGTTTGTATTTGGACAATATCAGTTCTTTCTCTGGAGGTAGATAACATACTTCATTGTGAGTCCTTTCAGATTGTCTTGGATCATTGTATTGCTGAGAATAGTTGTCATTCATAGTTCTTCATTGTACAACGTTGCTATTACAATGTTCTCCTGATTCTGCTCACTTCACTTTGCATCAGTTCATGTAATTTTTTCTGAAATTATTCTGCTTGTCATTTCTTTTTCTTTTTTTTTTTTTGCAATTGGGGTTAAGTGACTTGCCCAGGGTCACACAGCTAGTAAGTGTCAAATGTTTGGTCTGAGGCCAGATTTGAACTCAGGTCCTGCTGACTTCAGGGCCAGTGCTCTATCCACCGCGCCACCTAGCTGCCCCTTTGTCACTTCTTATAGTGCAATGTTAATAATTTCTTAACAGAGAGAAACTACTTGCTTTGGTTGAAAAACTTAGAACCTTGGGAGGGAAGTGACCACTCTATCCTCATTATTATAAAGAAAGGGAGGAACACTGGACACAGTCAGATATGCACTTAAATTTGGGGAAAGCAGATTTCAACCAGTTCAGAGAAAATATAGGTAGGATGCCATGGAGTAAAATGCTTCAAAGGAAGTCAGCCTGGAAGGATTAGAGAAGCTCAAGAATGAAGTTCTGAAGACACAAAAGGAAACATTTCCAATGTGGAAGAAAATTCTATTTGTTTGGAGAGAGGATGCACAGGGGACTCACCAAACAACTTAGATTTTGAAAAGAAATGAACAGAATATGGAAGCAGGGTCAAAGGAAATGTAAGTAGAATAGAATTCTGTAAAAATAGTGTCAGGAATGCTAAAACTCTTAATGAGCTGAGATTAGAGAAGAAAGCTAAGGACAAAACAAAAAGTGTTGCTATTGTTTTGTTTTGTTTTTTTAACTTGTGTGGAGAGAAACAGGAGGATGAAAGAAGGGAAAAGACCTTTTTTGGGTTGAATAAGACTGGTAACTGACAACAAAGAGGAGACAGAGCTACTTGATTCTTTTATTATTTCTAGCTCCTCTACAAAAGAAAATTGCCTCTACACTCTAAAAGGCAGAATACAATTGATTAAACAGGGAGTTGATACTCAAGATAAGTAAGGATAGCCCCTTAGCTGTTCTTGATGAATTTGAGGCACCTGACCCAGATGAACTACATCCTCAGGTCCTAAATAAATAAGCAAATGTAATTACCAAGCCACTGTCAGTGAGATTTTTTAATTCGATTTTATTTTCAGTTCCAAATTCTCTCCCTTCTTTCTTGACCTTCCCCACCTGTTCTTGAGAAGGCAAGAAAAAAAACCCATTATGAATATGTATCATCATGCAAAAAAAAAAATCCTGCATTAGACCTATTAAAAAAAGAAAACAAAAGAAGTGAAAGGAAGGGAAAGGAAAAGAAAAGAAAGGAAAATAGGCTTCAATGTGTACTCTGAGTCTATCAGTTCTCTATCTGGATGTGAATAGCATATTTCAGCATGAGTTCTTTAAAGTTATTGTTGGTCAATGCCTTGATCAGTGTTACTAAATCTTTCAAAGTTCATAATCTTTACAATATTGTTTTTGTATAAATTGTTTTCTTGGTGTTGCTCACTTTGCTTTGTATCAGTTCATACAAGTCCTTCCAGGTTTTGCTATCAGCGATATTTTAAAGAACATAGAAAACTGGAGGGGTACCACAGGATTGGGGAAAGCCCTAGTTTTCAAAAAATAAAAAAAGAAGCATAACAAGTTTTTAAACTATAGGTCAGTGAAATTTGCTTTAATTTTTGAAAGTATCATTAAAGAATTCTTGGTGAATATCTAAAAAGGGAAGCAGTGATTACAGAGTGCTGGTATGGCTTCATCAAGATCAAGACATGCCAGATGAACCTCATTTCCCATTCTGACAGGATTACTACATTAGTAGATGAGGGGAATACTCTGGATATCTTTTCCCTGTTTTAGCAAGGATTTTGATAAAGTAACTCATACTATCATTCTGGAAAAGATCAACAGATATGATTGAGGTGATAACACAATCAGATAAGTTCAGAAACAGCTAGATGGCTAGAGCAACTGTTGATGGTTCAGCATCATTATGGTGGGAGGTGTCTGGTGAAGTAACTCAGATATCTGTACTCATCTGTAGGTTAATATTTTTATCAATTACATGGATAAAGACATATATTGCTCATCAGATTTGCAAAAGACAGAAAGCAGAGAAGTAAGATGGAGGATAACAGAGTCAGGATCCAAAAGGATTTTGGCAGGCTAGAGCATGTGGTTAATCTAATACAATGACATTCAATAGGAATAAATGTAAAGTCTTACACTCAAGCACAAAAATAAAAAACAACCATATAAACATATGAAGCATGCAGGGGGTAAATAGAAGTTCTCAATCAGTTAACATTAATCTACTGTGTTCCAGGTGCTGTGCACTAAGCACTGAGGATACAAAAAGAGGCAAAAAAACAGTCCTTGCCCTCAAGGAGTTTACAATCTAATGGGGCAGACAACATGCAGATAAATATATACAATGCAAGCTCTATATAGTATAAGTAAAAATAATTAACAGAAGGAAGACACTAGAATTAAAAGTGGTTGGAGAAGTCTTCTTGTAGAAGGTGGGATTTTAGTTGGGACTTAAAGGAAGTCAGGGAGGTCAATAGTCCAAGCAGAGGAGGAAGAGCATTGCAGGAATGGGGAGAAAATGCCCAGAACCAAGAGATGGAGTGTCCTGTTCATGAAACAGTCAGAAGGCCACTGTCACTGGATTAAAGAGTAAGGTAAATAAGACTGGAAAAGTAGAAAGGGGCTAGGTTATGAAGGGCTTTGAATGCTAAACAGAGTATTTTGTATTTGCCTCTGGAGGCAAAAGGAAGCCACTGGAGTTTACTGAGTATCTGACATGATCAGACCTGATTTTTAGGAAAATCACTTTAGTGGCTAAATAGAGGATGGACTGCAATAGGGAGAGACTTGAGGCAGGCAGACCCACCAGCAGGCTACTGCAATAATCCAAGCATGAGGTGATGAGGTCCTATACTAGAGCGGTGGCAGTGTTGGAAGAGAGAAGGTGGATAATCAAATGATGTTGCAAAGGTGAAATCAGCAGGCCTTAGCAATAGCTTGGCTAGGAGTAGAGGTGGAGGGGATGATAGATATTGAAGAATATAAGATGACTCCTAGGTTGTGAGCCTGAAGGACTAGTAGAATCATGTTGCCCTTTACAGTAATAGGGAAGGTAGGAGGAGGGGTGGTTTAGGGGGAAAGATAATGAGTTCTGTTTTGGACACACTGAGTTTGAGATGTCTAGTTGGACCTGTCTGAAAGGCAGTTGGAGATGTAAGACTGAAAGTCAGCAGAGAGGTTGGGGCAGGAAAGGTAGATTTAAGAATAATCAGCATAGATATGGTAATTAAATTCATGTGAGATGATAAAATCACCAAATGAAGTAGTATAGAGAGAGAAGAGAAGAGGACCCAGGAGAGAATCTTGGGGTATACCTATGGTTAGAGGCATGATCTGGAGAAGGATCTAGTAAAGGAAAAAAAGAATGGGTGGTCCGATAGGTCAGAAGAAAATCATGAGAGAATAGTGTCCCAAAAACCTGGAAAGAAGAGAGTATCAAGGAGGAGAAAGTGATCAACAGTGTCAAAGGTAGAGAGGTAAAAGAAAAAGTCATTGGATTTGGAAACTAAGACATCGTTAGTAACTTGGAAGAAGGCAGCTTTGGCAGAATGATAAGGTCATCTGAAAAAGACCTGGGAGTTTTAGTGGACTGAAAATTCAGTCTGAGTCAGCAATGTGATGAGGCAGCTAAAAACGCTAATGTAATGATGGGTAGCATTAGGGGAAACATAGCTTCCAGGAATAGAGAGGTGATAATACCATTGCATTCTGCCATGTTACATTTTATCTGGAGCACTGTGTTCAGTTCCAGGCATTTAAAAAAGATATTGACAAGCTAGAGAGTGTCTAGAAGAGAACAATCAGGATGGTGAAGGGCCTTGAGTTTGTGACAAATGAAGATTGGTTGAAGGAAGTGCTATGAGGGATATATAAAGGAAAAGAATATTTCTGGCTAGGGACAGGGGGATTCCTCGAAGCCTTTATAGAGGAGGTGACATTTCAGTGAAGTCTTGAAGAAAGAGAAGACTTATGCAGGTAGAGACAGAGTTGATGAAAGTGGAATGAAAAGCAGAAGCAGCAAGTATTCCAGTTAGACTAATATAAAGTGTGTGAAGAGAAGTCACCGGAGATCAAGATGGAAAAGTAAATTGCACTCACATGTTTGAGGGCCTCAGTTATCCATTTCAGGAATCTTTTCCCTTCTCTGCTCCAACTACTGACCTCCTTGGCTTCCTTTAAGTCCCAGCTAAAATCTCACCTTTTACAAGAAGCCTTCCCTAACCCCTCTTAATTCCAGTGCTTTTCTCTTCTAATTATTTCCTATTTATCCTTTATATACCTTGCTTTGTATATATCTGTTTGCATGTTGTCTCCCCCAATTGAATGTAAACTCCTTGAGGGCAGGGATTATTTTTTGTCTCTTTTTGTATCCCCAACACAGTACAGTGCCTGGCACATGACAGGCACTTAATAAATGTTTATTGAATTGAATATAAGACACAGTCCCTTCCCTCAAAGACCAGGGAAAATACATTTGCACAAAACTAACAATAAAAGGCAACATGTGCTAAGGCCTAAATGAGCTTCATGGAAAATCCAGAGGAGGGAGAGATCACTTAAATGGAATGGAAGAAAAAGTTGGAAGTTTGGAGTTGGTCCTTGAAAAGTGGGTAGAAATAGGAGGAAAGGGAGATGGGAAAGACTTCCTGGGGAAGAACAAGGTGAGCAAAGATAGAAAAGGAAAGTGCAGCTCTGTAAGAGCCTTGAAAGCAGAGACTAGCATCTCCAATCCATCCTATAATCCTAATAAAATCATGTATACTCTCAGAAATTCTATCTGGGATACATGATGATAGCGGTGACCCTGAAAATAATTTTTTAAATGCTGAAAAGATCAGCTATTTTTACCATTCCCTATGAAACACTCTGTTCTTCTCTCAGTCCCCTTCACCAAGTACTGCTTTCAGTAATTTGGCAATAGTTAACTTATGTCGTGCTCTAGGTTATAGGTTTAAGGAAGGCATTCATTTGGTCAGAAGAAGGACAGCAAAGCTTGTGAACAAGGGGTGCTGAAATGTTGCTATGGTCTCACTCATCTACTTTAAGTATTTTCAGCATTTAAAAAAGTTGATACTTTAAGTGTAGGGGGAGTGGAAGAGGGTGCATCCATAGAGCACCAGGTACAAAATCCAGTCAGACATTAGTAGCCACTGTCTAAATCCCACACCAGTATAGACTAGGCACACAGGCTAGTAGAAATAACTTGTCTCTAACCAAAACTTCATGTGAAAATATCTATTCCTAGCCACATGTACTACACGCACACACATATACACACACACGCACACACATTATGAGAAAGACCCTGCCATTTTATTCTCAATCTTTGGAAAATTGAAGGAGCATTGGCAGGCATGTTCTCAGTTCCACTCTGTGGAGGACAGAGCTAAAATTACCACTGGAAAGCAAATGCAGTGACCTTTAAAGGAATCGAGAAGAAGCTATTTCCAGCACATTACTAAATGCTATATTTTAAAGGTTCTAACCTTATTTGTTACAAGTGTATAATATCAAGAAAACCTTGTGAGGAAAGGGTCTGCATTCATCACAGGGCCCAACTCGCTTACAGAAAAGATGGGGAAAGTTATTACTTTCTGACTTGCAGACACCAAGGTTCACCACCATTCCTTTTGTGTTTTGCTGCATTAAATAAGGTTCAGAGATCACTTTAAGAATTACAGGCTTCTTGACTTAACAAAAAAAAAATAAAGTTTTCTGAAAATAGCAATGGCTATATCATTATGGAGAACAATACACACACACATACACACACACATATATATACATACATACAAATTTGAGTGCATACATAGACATATACACTGACATACATACTGTCTTCTCCCCACACATACACCCTTACCCCTCCAAGGGCAGTTCCTGTCAATTGGTCAAAAAAAAAAAAACATGCCCATTTGATGTCTCCATATAAACCTTACTGAAGAAAGTATTGTTGAGGTGAATCGTTGCTGAAATTGTGGCTTTGCTTAAATATAAAGGATGGGCAGTTAAAAGATGATGAGAGGAGAAAGTCCTGAGAAGCCACCCTTAAAGTTGCAATTGAATTCCATTCCAGAAGTTATGAAGGAGGTGTGATAAGCCTATTTTAACATGATATACTGACATATTCAGTGGTTGCCACAATCATCAGGTTTGGAATGTTTAAAATAAACTGAAATACAAAACTGAACAATAATAATACCACCTTACCTTCATATAGGGCATTTAGCCTTTCAAAATACTTTCATTTCTAGTACCCTGTTTCATCTTCACATTAACCCTATTGTTGATGTTAACAAAGATATCATTAAATTGGGAAAAGTATTGGAGGGAGCAATATATGCTATAACTCCCACCTTGAATTTTTAAAAGCCTCAAACAGCAAAAGCAAAAAAGTGGAATACTGAAAAGCCAAGGTGGGCATGAACCCAATTTCTC
The DNA here is from genome assembly GCF_900497805.2 of Vombatus ursinus. Lineage (NCBI taxonomy): Eukaryota > Metazoa > Chordata > Mammalia > Diprotodontia > Vombatidae > Vombatus > Vombatus ursinus. The sequence continues at coordinate 22,378,411 of NW_020954556.1, read as the reverse complement.
AAATACTGACCACTGAGTCAGTAGAGGAAAAGCTAGGAAAGGCAGCAATCAAATGCCAAATTCAAGAATTTCATCCTAAAAATCTTACCAATTGCTCCCCTGTGAATTAAAGCATCATAGGTCCTGAATGTCCTTTATGGAGTTACAGGAAATCTCAGGTTTGTCGACAGCAGCTGACCTTTAATGACACAATGAATGTACTAAAGTGTATTTTAGACTGCCATTGTTGAGGCTTTCTAGAGTGAAACCAAATATACATTGATTTTTAGAATGTAGTTCCCAGTATTACAGTAAGTCAAAAAGAGGTGCTGTGAGATAATTCCTGGAGCCTGAGACATGATGTAATGTAGCCAGTGAAAACTCAGAAAATTTGTGAAGTCTCTTGCACTTTGCTTGGACTTGATTTACTGTAAAAAAATCTTGTGATATACAAACCAGATATTTAGTTCTCAAGGAATACTTCTTAATACTCTATCCATTCCTTCCTTTGTTTTCCCATCATCCCCAGAAGATATATATATACACATATATACATATATATACACATATGTATGTGTATATATGTGTGTATGTATATATACACATATGTATGTGTATATGTGTGTGTGTGTATATATATGTGTGTGTGTGTGTGTATATGTATATATATGTATGTATCTATGTATGTATGTATATGTGTATATGTATTGGCAAGGCAGTTGGGGTTAAGTGACTTGCCCAGGGTCACACAGCTAGTAAATGTCAAGTGTCTGGTCTGAGACTGGATTTGAATTCAGGTCTTCCTGACTCCAGGACTGATGCTCTATCCACTGCGCCATCTACCAGCCCCAAGATATTTCTTATGCAACATGGTCTCGCTTCATCCAAATTCAACTTAGCTAAACAAAATTATCAGCATTCCACTCATGCAATCATTTATTTTCAGCCCTCTCTCTTCAAGAGAACCTTCTGTGCATTGGGGAAGCTGAGCTAACCCAATCCCCCATCCTTGACAAAAGAGGTACTTAATGAATTTGTGGAAAGTAGACTTTTTCAGACAAACTTTTGTCAAAGAAATTCTCAGTGGACAGGCATTTGCAAAGGTGAGGGGTGGACTGTTCCTGGTGAAAACATAGCAGCACACACAGAATTCAGTACTGTACCATCATGATCTGGATAATAATGATAATTTACAGTTACATAGAGCCCTGATATTTATAGTTATTATATATTTATATACAATACATGAGTAAATATTATATATAAATATATACATACATAATTTCATTTGATCTTCATAATAACCCTGTTTGGTACTTTCTACAGTTATTATTTTTCCTACTTTATAGATAGGGAAACTGAGACTCAGTGAAGTTAAATAATTTGCCTATGGTCACAAAGCTAAGTGTCAAGGGTAGATGTAAATGCTCATCTTCTTGGATTCCACTGTTATGCTACCTTTCAATATAATAGTCACTTACGGATAATATTTCTCATATACCTCTCATTTACCTCATTAAGAGACTTAGCTCCCTGATATTCCCCTCAACATTTTTAAGTCTTAACCCTAGATAATATCTTTAAGATTCCTCCTTCTGCTTGATTTCCATACCCTTCCTTCCTGCCCCCCCCCAAAAAAAACAAATGTGGGTTTAGAAATATTGCTTGGTATTGAGCTTACTCTTCTTAATTAATGAAAAGTAATAAACTAAAATCCTCCGAAATGAGCCTGGCTTACAGGCTTTTTTTTTTTTAATCAACCTCCATACATTTCATCATCTTTTCCCAGCTTTCCCAGAACCATAGCTCTGTTTCACAACCCCCAGATTTTCTCCCAAAGGGGAAGACCTTCAAAGACTTTCATTTGTTTGCTGCCATTATTTTTTTAGAGCTAAAGTTTTTGCCTGAAAAGAACTAAAAGGCTGGACCATAAACAAACGTAGAAACATCACCAGTGTGACTGGATTGCTCAAGGAGACAGACTGTTCCCAGAAGGAGATGGTCATCTTGAAAACCATCCCACACAATCTTTGATTAGCCCAGATAGGGTTGTTCTCCCTCCCTCCACCCCTCAGCTAAATCCTCCTTCCCCACAGCTGACCACAGCATGCACAGAGGCTTCAGAGAGATGTGATTGATTAAATACCGAGCCAGAGATTTTATGCCTAATTATTTAAAAACCATAAGGCTTATTTTTAAGAAAGCAGCTAACTCAGAAGAGATAGTCTTTACACTGTCAAACACAAGCACAGAGTATCACCAAGTTCTCATTTGTAATACCCTAGTAAAGAATGCTTTTGCCTACTAAAGACCTCTCATAAAGACCACATTGTGAGTGAAGGAAGAACTAGTGGATGGTTCAGAAGAATCTCAAGGAAGTGGATCTAGCTGGTTTTCTCATTCCTTTACCATCCTTCCAGATGGCAAAGTTAAAACAAACAAACAACTACCAGCAATGCTTGCCTTTTAGTTAAAGACTTGGGGCCGCTAGTTTGAAGGCAACACCCCCAACATAAATGAAAAGAATTTCTAAGAACTGTGAAACACAGTAATGTGGTTGAGCTACTCACAGGACTAGATATTAGTCGATGAGCATTCTTGTAAAGTAATCCAGTTAATAAATTATAATGTCTCTGACATCTCAAATTGCTCTGGGCTGAAACTTGGTCTATAAGTTGTCACCTTGGGCATGTCTTTTTTTCCTTGAAATCTTAATCCACTAAGACATATTTGAGGCTTAAAAACTCTGTTTTTCACATGGCTGCAGATGCTCCTTTTTGGGCCAAGTTTTAGAAAACTAAGTTAATGAAAAAGATACCACAAATGGGCTCCAAACATAACTTCCAAAATAGTTACATGAAAAAAGGAATCAGTAGCTCACCTTGAAATAAAGTTAATCTTAATAGCGTCCCTTAACTTAAAAAAAAAAGTAAAATTCTCTGGTAACTGGTGAACAAGATTTAGTGAGTTATTATTGTCATTGTTTATTCATTTAATACATATTTTCAATTGCAAACTGAATTGCAGTACTGTGGTTAGGGGGTGGGGTAAAGTAGCAGTGATGAATGTTCATTATTTAGGTGAAATGAGGAAGGGCTGGCTACCAGCTCCTTGGTCCTCTCAGCAGAAAGCATCCTCTTTCTTCTCAAGTATTTTGTAGAGCATTTAGGTTGAATATCTCCTTTGCTTTTATCATACCCTACTTTGTAATATCCTATCTGTGTGAATGTCATATCCTCTCAGTAGAATTAACCTCCTTGAAGGTAGGGATTATTTAATTTTTATCTTGGTAGTCCCAAAGCCTAGTACAATTAGCTGGGGTGGGGAACTTGTGGCCTTGAAGCCACATGTGGCCTTCTAGGTCCTCAAATGTGGCCCTTTGACTGAATCCAGTCAAATCCCAGAAGGATTTGTTCTGTGAAGTTCTGGGATTTGACTGGATTCAGTCAAAGGGTCACACTTGAGGACCTAGAAGGCCACATGTGGGCTCAAGGGTGAAAGTTCCCCACCCCTGTAGAGAATAGTAGGGAATTAATTAATGTTTGTCAAACTGAATAACATTGTTGAATCCTAAGGGACTTTGAAAACATTGCAATCATAAGCCTCACTGGAGAGCACTCAATAAGTTAGCATCAGCATCATCAACTCCAACAAGAAACACTTATTAAGAGCCTACATTGTGCCAGGCTTTGTCCTAAGTTCTAAGAAAAGCAAAAACCAAAAAAAAAAACCCAAAAAAAAACAACAGGTTCTTGCTCTTGAGGAGTTCATATTCTATTGGTGGAGATAATACAGAAGTAATTCTGTACACATAAATGGGAGCTAATCTCAAGGAAGGTATTAGCAAGAAGAGGGTCAGGTGGACACTGGGAAAAGTCTCATATAAAAAGTGAGATGTGAACTGAGCCTTGAAGGAAGACAGGAAGCTGAGATGAGGAGAGAAAGCACTGTAGGCATAGAACAGAGTCAGTGTAAAAGCAGAGAGCTTGATGATGGAATGTCATGTGCAAGAAATAGCAAGATGGCCAGTGTTACTGAATAGCATAATAGTGTGTGTGTGTGTGTGTGTGTGTGTGTGTGTGTGTGTGTGTGTAGTGTGTCTGAGGTGGAGAGGGATGTGTAAGAAAACTGGAAATGTAGGAAGATGGAAGGTTGTCATGGACTTTAAAAGTCTTTCTATTTGCTCCTGAAGGAAATGGAGAGCCAATGAACAGAGCAGTGTCATGGTCAGATCTACTCTTTAGAAGCTGATAGTAGGGTAGATTGGAGGAGGGAAGGACTTGAGGCATGGAGACCAAGCAGACCTGCTATTATCCAGGTTTGAGGTAATAAAGGACGAAATCACAGAGGCAGCTGTGTAAGTGGAGAGACTAGATGTGTTTGAGATATTATGAAGGTAAGAATGGTGAAATTTGACAACTGAACAAATATGTGGAGTGAGAGCAATTGAGGAGATGAAGATGACCATAAGGGCTCAAGCCAGGTTGATTGGGAGGAAGGTAGTGTGACTGAGAGTAATAGAAAAGTTTGGAAAAGGCAAAGCTTTGGGGAAACAGTAATGAATTGGTATCTCATGAGAAATTAATGGGTACCACTCAGAATTTCTTGGCCAGATATAGCACTATTTATTGAGCAGTAAAGTTTGAGAAAATCAAACCTTTGAAAAGTATAGATATGCTCAGAAACTTCTTACTTCCAATATGTTAAACCATTTTCAATAACTCTTTCATATTAAGTGATAAAAACTAACAACACTAATTTAAAGGGTGAAATATCTAAGGCCATTACATAGCAGGATCTATTCCTAAAACATTATATTCCCATATACAGATACTACCTACATAATAGCAAAGTAATCATGTAATTATAGGTGGATGGGACCCCAAAGGCCAGCTAGTCCGACTTGAATCTGAATAAAACAAGCTTTATATTATATTTTGCCCAACAAATAGTCAACCAGTCTTTACTTAAAGGACTCCAATAAAAGGGAATCTGCTACCTCTGGAGACAACCTCTTCCACTTTTGGATAGCACTAATCATTAGGAAATCCATCCTCACATCAAGTCTAAATTTGACCGTCTACCCATTTGCTTCAAGTTCTGCCCTATTGGACTCTCTGAAGCCAATGAGAGCAAGTCTACTCCTCCTTCCACATTCTAGTCTTTCAAGTTAGACACTGGAAGCCAAGTATCATGTTCCTCTTCAAGTCTTGTCTTCTCCAGATTAAACAGCCCTAGTTCTTTAATAAGCCCATATATGGCATCATCTTGAAATGCTTTGAGGTTTCCTTCCTCTTGACACTCTCCAGCTGTGGAAAAGTTCAAAAATGATTCATTCAGCTATTTGTTTAGACTATTTGATATCAATTAGGACATTTGAATTATATTTTTCACCAAACTGGCCAAAAACATCAAATTAATTTTAAAATTTACTTAGCTTTTGTTTAACAAAAATATTAACCAAGAAAAAGTAAAAACAAAAATCTGAATTCAGGAAGAACTGTGATAGCAGCTATACCATAAACAAACCAAGTAAATTTAGGCCACGTGTTCTTGGGCCAATGATTCCTAGCCTCTTGGAGATGTGACAAACTTTTGGCAAGGTGGTTGATTTTATGACACTCTCTCACTATTCTCTTATGCAAGCTAAATGACACATATTTGCTTTAAAATTACAAGCAAAATAGGTAATATATTTTGTGAATTTAGCATTTAGCAAGATGGAAGGCTATATGATGGATTGATGATTCATTAAGCATTTACCATGTACAAACACTACGCAAAACATGCTGGGAAAAAACTTGGTAATCATTGCTGAAAGCTCCTACCAAATGAGAAACTAGGAACCCTTCTTACTCTTCAGACTACTATTCCTATAGGTAGCACCACTATTCATCCAATCTCTCATTTCTAGAATATTACCCTAACCTTTCAGAGACAGATAATAAGTAAGTCCTAGTAATTCTAAATCCACAGTCACTCTCTTATCTGTTCCCACCTCTCTGTTCTTAAAGAAGACCAATGACATCAGGAAGGTGATGATGACTTGCAAGTGAATTGGATTTAAGTGAGGCAGGGCTGTGAAAAGTCATCAGCCTGACTCTCTCCCTCAGAGTTATGGGAATCCAGTGGCAAGACATAGGTCAAGAAGACTGGCCATGGTTCTGGATGTATGGGAGACCTTCGCCTTTTTATGCTAAGGTCTTTCCCAGTTTTCATTTATGATTTCTTGAAATATAGCCCCGGAAACTACAGGTACATGGCTAAATTATAGCATCCTAACAGGTCTTTTTGTTTTATTCTCTTCACTGACCAATCCAGCTTTACACCACTGCCACAATTATCTTTTTTATGTATAGATATTGTCATGCCTCTGCTCAATATAATTCAATTGCTTTCTATCAGCTTACAAATATAGGTGTATCTCTTTTACCAGACATTCAAAGACCTCCACAATATTGTAGCAACTTACCCTTTCAATTCTTTCTCATGCTATGTTCTTTTATGAATTTCATTCTTTTGAAGAACTAAATTACTCACCATCTTCCATATATACCGCCTCTAAAACAGTTTCTATGCATGGAATGCGCACCTTTTTATCATCCCCTCTGAAGCTGATCTCAAAAGCCATCATTCCCAGGAAGCCTTCCTTCATTCCTTGTAAATAGTGACCTCTCAATCTTGGACCTCACAAAGCATTTCATTTTGTACCTTTCTTGTATACTTCTCATGTATTCATTTATATTACATCATATTTGTACGTTTTATTTCCCCCTACTCAACTATAAATTTTACGAGGACAGAATTTGTGTCTTAATCTCCTTGAGGGCAGGGATTATTTTACTTTTTATTTGTTTCCTCAAGGGTTAGAACAGCGTCTGCCATGGAGTAAGTGATTAACAAACAATTATAGATAGATGGATTTAAGGATTCAGTCTCCCCCAGATCTAACGCTGTGATTTTGCAGTTATGATTACTTCCTCCAGTGATGCAGCTTCTAATCCTTCCATCCCATAATAGAATGGCCTCATGAGTTGCAGCGGCCCCCCATAAAATTGTCTCCTGGTGGCCAGTTTTCTGATGTCATATGAGAATCTTCGGATTAAGCTAGGGTGCTCCTCAGCAACCAAATATGTATGCCAATTCCAGGTGGGTATTCAAGGCCTTTCTAATTGGGTAGGAGCTGTCCAAGCTTGTACTTTGCTGGCTTAGCCTTTGAAAGTCAAAGTCACTTCCATGCTTTAGAGTGGTATAAAAGGAGGGCTTCAGTGGGTATCTGCACAAAACAACAATATAATCATAACTGGCATTTTTCTAGCACTTTGTTTACTTAGCTACCTTATTGCACTGTCACAACAATCCCATGGGTTAGTTACTACTAGTATTAATATCCTCATTTTAGAAGTGAGGAAATTAAGACTTGGGGGGCTTAGAAATGACTTAGCACTATCACACAGCTTTTAAGCGTCAGAAACAATATCCAAACGCAAGTCTTTCTGATTCCATACCCTGCATTCTACTCAGTTAATAAAATGTTTGCTGAATTAAAAAGCTAAATTCTACAATTTGCAGAATCAGACAGACTAAAAGGCAAGTAAAATGGTGGTTTCATTTGATCTTTTGATCATTTGGTCATTTTTTAAAAACCTGAAGCATCAGAGTTTTTCTCTTACTATATAGACCATAGAAGAATCAATTGATGTCATAAACATTACAAAATACTTGAAAATACTCAGGGATAAATAAACACATACCTACATTCGCAACTGAACAGTGAGCCAAAGGGTAGTTTGAATCTCCCAGAGCATTCTGTCCACACTTTCCATTTGTTAGATCCAGAATTGAGAACATAGCTTGCACATTTCTCTAACAGAAGGATATGGCTCCATAATCCCAGGAAGGGGAGATGAATATCAGGAGGAGAAGTGTCTGGCTAGAGATGTAAGAAGAGTACAAGCTGCTCTTTTTTATTTGTAAAGTCTTTACAACCTGACCTCAATCTCTCTTTCTAGACTCATTAGATATTACTCCCCTTCCCACACCCTATGGTCCAACTAAACCAACTTTCTCTCTGTTCCTCACACCTCTTACTCCATTTCCCATGTCCAGGCTTATGTTTTTGCCCTGGCCATCCTTCTTGTCTGGAATGCATTATCTCCTTACCTCTGCCTCTTAGGATTCCTCTTTCATTTAAGAAGCAGATCAAACACCATCTTCTACATTAAGCCTTTCCTGACCCCTCCTCCAAATGCTAGTGCCTTCCTTTCCCAACTACTTTGTATTTAACTATCTTGTATTTACTTTGAACTCATTCTGTATATACATATGCATACATATGTATGTATATATGTATGTGTGTATGTATGTATGTATGTATGTATGTATGTATGTATGATCTCCCCTGGTAGAATGTATGCCCCTTGCAAGTAGATACAGCTTCATTCTTTGTATTTGTGCCCTCACTGCCTGCCATATTGATTGACTTATTGCTTGATTGAATCAGGAATGACAACCATAATGGAAACAGGAAAGACTGTATGGGCAGCTAGGTGGCGTAGTGGATAGAGCACTAGTCTGGAGTTAGGAAGACTTATCTTCCTGAGTTCAAATACAGACTTAAGGATAGAGGCTTAAGACACTTACTAGCTGGGCCTGCAGCCAAGTTTGACACCTCTGCCCTATAGTACTTTGAGATTTACAAAGTACTTTCCTCACAACAACACTGAAAGGCAGGGAATTCATTTATAGGACACTTACTTGCTGTGTGAGCAAGCTGGGCAGAGTACCTGACACATAGTAGGTACTATTATTAATATTAATTCATTATTTAATATTCATATTAATCACTTACTTCCTTAGAGGTAGCAAAAAAGAGAGTGAATATTGTGCTAGAGTAAGAGCCAGGAAGACACAGACTTAAATTTAGCCTCATATGCCATCTGACTAGGAGAAAGTCATTTAACCCTTGTTTGCCTCAGTTTTCTCATCTGTAAACCAAGGAGGTTTGAATCCATGATCTCAAAGATTTCTTTCAGCTCTGACCCCATGATTCTCTGACTCTCTGATGCTCAAGTTCCTTATGTGAAAGACGACAGATTTAGGCTAATTGACCTCTAAGATCCTTTTCACACCTGCACTCTACTGGCATGGTCTCTAAAATCCCAGGATTATCTCCTAGCCCTAGTCATGAATCAGAGCAGGCCTGAACAAAAGAAAAGTCACAATGATAGAAGGGTCATAACCTGGAAGACCTTTGGAAAGCACTTTAGATGCCTTATAGCATTAAAGCTTCTCAACAATCCTTTTAGATAGTTACAATTATTACCCCCATTTTACAGGTGAGGATACAGGCTTGAGGGTTTAAGCAGCTTGCCCATGGTCACATGGCCCAAAAGGATCAGAGGCAGCAATTGAATCCAGGTTGTATTGTCCTTCCAGCTTGGATGGCTTATGACTCTATGAAATAACAACTAGAAGAATCTATTGGCACTACAAGGTTGTTTTTTTTTTTATTCTCTTGTTTTTGTTTTATAGCACAGCTCTCCATATGTTGCAATGTTCATGCATATCACCCACTCCCCATTATTTCACTTCATCAACAGGCAAGGCTTTCATGATTAAAGAAAATCAAAATATGTTAGTCCTCTTCGTGGTCACCCCATACCTTCCCATGTTTAAAAGAAAAAACTACATGCCAAGCCTAGAATTAGCTCAGAGGGGCCCTCCAGCTCAAGTGCTAACATTCTGAAACCATCTATTTCTTTCCTACTATTTAGAAAAGTTACAACCAATTCATGTGATGGCTTTGCAAAATGAAAAGAATTTCAGCAAAATATTTAAAAAACAAGAAAATATTATTTTAATAATAAACTCATGTGCCTCCCCCCCAGCACATACACAAATACATTCACGCACACAGGCACCCACAGACAGAGCTTCTGCCCTTTAAATGTTAAGAGTGAGTTAAAAAAAAAAGAGCTGCTATTCGCTCCTGGTGCTGGTAGAACACCGCATCGTTAATCTGTCCAAATGGTTCGCTTGTTCTTGCAGTTCTGATGTTATTGACGTTGCTGCCCAAGAGTAGGCCTAAGGCTATCTCCTGATCTGAGAAGTCTGTGCTCTCATGCTCTCTGCACCCTAAAGATTTTTTGACTGGTGATCAAAGTCACGTATAGCTAAGATGGAGCCATGTTATCAGACAGAATTACCAGCACCAAACCTTTTTAAAACTTTCTTCATACTGTTTTTGTGCTATTTCTAAGACTTTCATGTGTTTTCTCTTTTTACACATTCCTGAATGTTTAAAAGCTGCGGAGACTCCTCCATAGAGGCTTTCCAGATTACTTCAACACCTAATGATCTCACCCTCTTCTGACTTCTCGTTAGAATCTGTATCACTCCCACCTACTTGGGTTCCATTTTGTATTGTTTTCATTGATTCATGTGTGCTGGTTTGTTCTCTCCAACTAGATTGCAAACTCTTAGAGCAGGGCTGGGGAACCTGTGGCTTCGAGGCCATATGTGGCCCTCTAGGTCCTCAAGTGCGTCCCTTTGACCGAATTCAAACTTCACAGAACACAATCAAAGGCTGCAGGGATTACTGATAAACTGAGGACTTCAACTTTTTGTTTTTGGCCCAGACATGTATTTTTATTGGTTTAGAGAACATCCCATTAGGAAACACCCTTCACCTATGACTCACTCTTTAATTTAAACCTTAGAGAGCTCATTGAGAAGTTAAGTAAATGCCCAATGTCACCCAGTTGTATGTGTCAGAGACAGGGAGTTTTAGCCTAAGTCTTCCTGACTCCAAGGCCAGCTCCCAGTTCCCTAAATCAAACTGCCTCCTAGGACTTTGTGAAGAAAAAACATACTAACTTTCTGTCTCTCAGAATCATAATGAGATACCCTGAAGCAGTGGTGTCAAAGTCAAATACAAACAGATCTCTGTGGGCCACATATTGACTTAGAAAACCACAAATTAACGTGTTTCTGTGTTTCAGATACATAATATATATCTATGTTTTATTGTATATTTTGTTAAACATTTCCCAATTACATTTTAATCTGGCTGGGGAGTTTTTCATGCCTCAGGTGGCCTGTGGCCAGGTTTGACACCTCTGCCCTATAGCACCTTGAGATTTACAAAGTGCTTTCCTCCCAGCAACACTGAAAGGTAAGGACTACATTTATAAGGCACTTAGCACGGTTCCTGGCACATCCTTGGTGCTTAAAAAACGCTTGTTCCCCTCCCTTGCTCCTACTGCACAAGGATATTATTGCCATTTTCTAGCTGAGACAACCAAGGCTAAAAGAGATGTCATGACTTACTTCTGGTCACATAGCTGGTATATGTCAGAGCCAAGATTCAAGTCCAGGACTCCTGAGTCAGGCTCCAAGTCCAGCACTCTTTGTACTGAAAAACATGACCTCAGGTCAAGAGTGACTGAAATAGTAATAAAAATATAATTTACATAGTGCTTTATGGTTTGCAATAAGCAAATATCTCATTTTATCCTTACAACAACCCTGGGTGGTAGAAGGTATTATCATCCCTATTTTATAGATGAGAAAACTGAGGTGGACAGGGGTTGTGATTTGCCTAGGTTCAGACATCTTGATTGATGGCTCTGAATGACTTTTAACTATTTCCCAAAATCAGATCTTCTGTTACTGGAAGGATTTTTGCCACCAGTAAATATAGTCATGAGCCCCAGGGGTAAAGTTTTTTAGTTAATAGAGAAGTGTGAGCCACTAAGTTGGTTGGGACATCCCCTACTTTCTCCCTCACTCCTCTATCGCTTCCCTCTATGCCCTCAGGCCTCTCGGTCATATGCTTCAAACATCTAGCTACCTTGGCTTAAAAAAATGTCATTTCCTTTGTGCAAACGCTATGACTCCAGAAGAATTCCCAAACAAAACTACTTTGATGTTACCATCCAAGAATCTACCCACTTCCTACTGCATAACTCTTCCTCCTTTTCTGACCCCTCCAGCTGCTTCCCTGGGCTCCTGTTGCATCACTATCTGGAACACTCAGAACATCTCTTCATTTCCTTGAATTGTTTCATGTGTTTCAGCTCTGTGTCTGTAACTAGATGTAAACTCCTTGGGAGTATGAGCCCAGGGAGTAAGCGACTTGCCCAAGGTCTCAAAGATAGAAAGTGACAGGTATTCAAACTTAGTTCCTTTGACTAAATACAATAATCCACTGTATTTTTGTTGTTTGGTCGTGTCTGACTGTTTGTGACACCATGGTCACATGGTCACAGCAGGCAGGCCCTTCTATCCTCCACTGTCTCTCAAAGCCTTTCCAAGTACATGTTCATTGTTTCCATGATAGTATCTATCCATTTCATCCTCTGCCATCCCCTTTTCCTTTTGCCTTCAATCTTTCCCAACATTAGGAATTTGTTGATTTGATTGTAAGTAAAGAACATAAACAATTGGCTATTGAAGGTAGAATAAACTCTAAAGTGCTTTCCAAAGGTCTCCCAGGTTATGACCCCTTCTATGATTGTGACCTCTCTTTTGTGCAGGCCTCCATTAAGGTCCTGCTCTGACCAGGATTTGGTTGATACTGGTCTTACTACCCACCAATCCCACCTGACCCCCACCCCAAATGAGCTTCCATTCTGCAATATTCTATTCAATTAAAAGGAATTTTCCTTTTTATTATGTTATTTCTTTTATATCTATGTATTGTTTTTTTTACCTTTAAAATGACAGTAATTTCAACTGCACAGCTTTTAATGGATATGTGATAATTTGTAATGAAAAGGTATGTTCCCTTAGATGAAAAGTAAGAGTACTACATTTTTTATCTCACTAACAAAGAAGTATCCTACAGAGAGCTAGAAGGGTTCTTAGAAGTTATCTAGACACCAAAGGTATCAAATTTGTGGTCACAATATTCTAGAATGCTGCCCAAACCGTATTAAAATGTAATTGGGAAACGTTTAACAAAATAAACAAAAATACAATTCAACATAGATAATGTTAATTTGTGGTGTTCTAAGTCAATATGCCATATCAGGGATCTTGAATTTGACACCACTGATCTAGACCAACTTCTTATTTTTTAGAAGAGGAAACAGATTCATGGAGTTGAAATGACTTGCTCAAGGTCACACAGTTTATTACAAGGAAAGCTTGAACCAGAACTCTATTATACCATGCTGCATCTCATCTTCAAATGAAAGGGACAAAAAATATGCATAGAAAGCTATCAGTCAACTGTTCAATAGATAGAGGTCTATATCTATATATCAACAATCGTGTATTGAGCACTTTTATGTCAGGCAGGATAGACAGATAGATAGGTAGATAGATAGAACATTAATATAAACATGACTGGGTAATCAATCAATATCAAATTCTAATCAATTTCATGGGCAGTTAGATGGTTCAGTGGATAGAGTGCTGGGCTGGGAGTTAGGGGGACTCTTCTTCCTGAGTCCAAATCTGGCCTCAGACTCTTACTAGCTGTGTGACCCTGGGCAAGTCACTTAACCCTATTTGTCTCAGTTTCCTCATCTGTAAAATGAGCTGGAAAAGGAAATGGCAAACTACTCCAACATCTTTGCCAAGAAAACCCCAAATGGGGTCATGAAGAGTCGGATACAACTGAGAAATTACTGAACAATCAATTTGACAAATTACAAGAATGGGTTTTATTTGGAGACATCTGAAAGTACATCTTACATGGAGTTAGGCATGGGCACTGGTCCCTACGTGGAAGGACATTGGACACTTCTTTGATTCTCAGTGACTGGGTCTAACTCTAAGATGAGTAGTGACTGAGAGTTCGGGAGACTCTTCAGAAGTTTCCAAAATGTGTTTATGTTCTAGGGAAAACCTACAAAATGGTACCCTGAGTCTAGGAAGACACTGTGTGATCCTACAAGAGATTTCACCAGAAGGTCAAGGTGTTACTCACATAACAACTTTAAATTTGTTTGCCTTCTGAGGGGGAGCTGATTGGTTATTTGAGTGTTTGAGATGCTTCTTTCTATATCTTTCCTTGGACTTCTATGAATACTTTGTCCCTTTTGCATTTTTACAGGGCAAAGTAATGTCCCATGCCTAATATGCATTTACTGCTTTGAAGGCCTATGTGGGAATTGGATACCCTGTTAGTCACGTTTGGAGAACCTAGGCACAAGATAGACCATGAATATATGTATTGATTTTCCTGGAGTACTCTGAGCAGGGGCCACAAATCAAAGAAAGGTAACAATCCTCTTGGGTGGTTAGCAGTACCTCCAAAATTGGTCATTTCACATGAGGCCAGAGGTTTTTTTTGGGGGGGGGGAGTGTCCTTTACATATGAGATAGATATAGATCTATACGTAGAGAAATACATGTATAAATATGCATAAGGGGTAACGTGGCACAGTAGAAGACTGGCTTTGGGGTCAAGGAGATAGTAATTCAGGTCCTACTCCTGATGTATACTGATTGTCTGACCATGGATTTAACCTCTTAGTGTCCCAAACAATTCCTTAAGACTAGAAATTGTGGAGTATTGCCAATATACCTGATGGAAGACATATCCTCATGGAAAGTTTGCTACCCAAATGAAATCACAAATCTGAATGCATACACACATACATGTGTTTTTTGGAGAACTTATTTTGAAGAACTCTCATAATGCCCTACAGAGTTGCACCATCACCACCATCATTAATATTTTGCAATAATTTTATGACTTTAAATAAATACTTGATAATGATGACAATGACCTTTCCTTTCAGGAACTCATGATGACATGAAATCTGGCAGTTATACCCTTTTAATTTGGTGGAAGGCTTTGCAAAAATGACAAATTATATTCAGTTTTCAGGAACTGATTAAGCAGCTAGTAGATGATTCAGACTTCTTGTTTCTCCACTGATTTAATTCTTTGGACCAGTTTGCTGCTCATTAACACTTCTGCCAGAAATGGCAGAGATATGAAATTCCATTTGGTAAATTTTGCTAGTTGTGAGGTCTGGTCTACGGTTTTGTGGGAGAGATGGCTGGTACTGATAGTCTAACTGAATTTGTCCTATTGTCCTTGATATCCTATAGGGATATAGTCATAGATAATCAGGAGTCAGCTAAAATAATCAATATAATTCTATAAAACCTTTTTCTGTCTTCTAGACACTCCCTTAAAAAATGTCAATCTGCTTTCAGTGGACCAGATGTACCCTTGCCAATCAAAGAAGTCTAGTGTCACAGATGGTCATCTAGGTCTTGCCATACTTGTTGATGGCAAGACAGAAAGGCACTTTCTTATGGGGGGAAAAACTCCTAAAGATTTTACCATGTTCAAGACCATATGTCCCATCTACCAAGACCATAAATGATATGACACTAATACCACCAAATCTTCCTCTTCAGCTCACATAGATGGCACTACCAGGGAGTGAGTTCTTGTCTGGTCACTCCTCCACCTCCTCATTTCACGTCCATTCCTACTTCCCAGAATACTTTTCAGTCCACAGTAGGAATCAACAACACCAAAGCCACATCTACATTCATCAACTATAATACCTATCTGGCTTATTGAGCTTCTATTTCGGTCACTCTTACCCAGCTCCCATTAGATAAACTGGTTTGAGAATATTACAGAATCTTTCAGCGACACTGATTCATTGATTTTACTGGATTTTGTGCATTGAGTAGATGAACAGTATGGATATACCTTCCTTCCATGTTTACAGCCTCCCCTTTTCACCATCATCACCCACCCCTTCCCAAAGAAAAAGAAAAAAAAAGTAGCCAGATAGAATATGATAAAGGACAGGTACATGTAGTTTCTTGGGTGACTTCCAGTCTAATTTCTAACCCAAATCATTGAAAACACTTTTGTTTGTCTGACATGGAGGAACTCATTAATATTAAATCTTGCAGGAGGGAGAATAAGGATGGTATACAAGCCCACAAACGGCAGCTAGTGAACAAGCTTGCAAACTCTTACATAGTTACTCTTGGCTTACTGCTAGAACTCCACCTCCAAATACCTCCCCACCACATAAGTCAGATCTGCACCCCACTATACAATGTATCCGGGTTTCTTCCTTTTAAGTACCTCTCCCTGGAGTGCCATTTCATTGTTTCTTGGATTTTGCATGAGTATATTGGTCCCATCAACCTTTCCCAGAGAGACCGTCAGCAAATATTGGCTGGTTTTATGGCTTGGGGGGCGGGGAGGGAGAAAAGCTCTTCCTGATGTCTGTTATGAATTTGTTTGTGCTTTATTTGGGGTGTATCCCTCCTTTGTTCTGTCATATGTGTTGGGCTGAAAGTAATCATCCAGCCTGAAATCCACCTCTAGCCAGGCCTCCATGTAAATTACAGAGAGAGATGACAAATTTCATGGCCTGGTTATGGTAAAAATGGCAAATTTCACAGTTTGTCATGGATTAATAGAAAGGGAAAACAAACATAAATGAAGTCATCCCAATTGTTAGGAATGATTCTGGAGTGGCTGTCAGATGAATTTAAACAATGCAATGGAATGCAAGTCCTTCAATACGCAACCCGTGATTTCAAATTTAATAAAGGAAACTTGTAGTTTCAAACTAAAAAAAGAAAAAACCCAAACCCATGCCAAAAAGACTTAGGCTCCAAAACCCATATGCTTTGGTATAAGTCTGTGGCGATAAGAGAGGGATCCAAACACCATGGGCTTGGATTTAACCTATTTCACAGACCAAAAAATGCATCACTATCGCATTTTCATGGTGGACCAAGGATTGAAGATTTTAGGGGCTTTTGGGACAACATGATAAATGAGGAGCTTTATCTACATGTTTGGAAATGTTATACAGCTTGGTTGGGCCACCTGGAAATATCTTCAAAAGATTAAAGATCTGAGCCCAACCTCAGTTTATTCTCTATACTTCCAGTTTCAACTCCATTCCTTTTCTTTGCTTCTTCTTTATTTTCTCCTTCTCAGTTACAACTTTGACCTTATGAAGATGTGTTGACCGGAACTGCAATCACCATGATATTCTGAGGAAGGTCTTAGGAAAGAAATTGGGCAATCTGTCATCATCTCCTTAGACTCATATTCTACTACTCAGGCCCTGAGTCCTAGCATTCCTGTGACTTTGGTAACTGTTTCCCCACATTGTCTGAACATTCTCAAAAGAATTACCCATTGTTCCAAGAGTCTGGACAGAGTTTTCAGAATGCATCTTATTTTTGCACCTATAATGTGGTTATGACCCACGAATTTCTTTGAATTTTGTAGTGCATTCTTGCTCAGTGTCTGAGCAGAATAAATACATACATAGGCTGTGTCTATATGTGAATACCAAAATTAGATGGGACTAAAAGAGGCACACAGTTCCTGATTCATTGGATCTGGGGAAGTCTGTTTTATGGGCATCAGAAACTGATCATTTAGGAGGTAGTTGTCATGATCTAACAGGTGATGAGGATAAGGGAATAGCTGTGTGATGGAGAGTAGAGGTCAGATGCAAAAGGTCTTGTGGAAGTAGAAACAGCAAGATTGGTTCTACGTGGTGAGGGAAATTAAGGAGTCAGCAAACCTTAAAGACTAAAAGAAAGGTGGGGCCTTCAACAGAAATAGGGAAGTTTAGAAGAGAGGTGAGTTGAGGGGGGCAAAGCTAATGAGTTCTATTTTGAACATCCCGAGTTTGAGATGTCTCTGAATTACCCAGCTCAAAATGTCCAAAAGACAATTGGTTATGAAAGACTGAAGCTCAGGAGAGAGACTGAGCCTGGATATATAGATCTGGGAGTCATGAACATGGAGATGATGATTAAACTTGTGTAAGATGATGAGGTCACTGAGAGAGTGGAGAAAAGAGTAGGGAGATTTAGACAGAGCCTTGGCAAATGCTCAGACTTACTGGGTATGATCTGGATGAGAAGTGGCCAAAATGACTAACAAGGAAAGGTTAGCTACATAGGCAGAGAATTAAGAAAACAGTGATATGGAAGTGCAGAGAGGAGAGAATACCCAGAAAGAGAGGTTAGTCAAATGCAACAGGATGGTTAAGAATAACAAAGACTGAAAGAAGAGCATCACATTTGGCAATTCAGGGATCATAGGTAACCACAAGTCAAAGCTGATGTGGTCATTTGTTCCACAAGTATTTATGAATTGCCTCCTATGTGCAAGGTTATTTTGCTAGGCAATGAGGACTCAAAAGATGAAAACAAAGCAGTACCTATCCTCAAGGAGGTTATGGTCAACTGGAATATAGAGGGTAATATATAGGTACTGATATTTGTGCAGGTGAATGGAAATGGCTAGGTGGCACAATGGATAACTCATAGGACTTGAGTCAGGAAGACTCCTGCCTTACCCACTACTAGCTGTGTGACCCTGGGCAAATCACTTTGCCTCTCTCTATCTCAGTTTCCCTCCCAGGGTCATTGTGAGGACCAAATGAGTTAACATATACAAAGCAAATCCTTATCTAAAGGCTAGCTATTACATATTTAAAGCAGAAATAAACTTCTTAAAATCATTCCAGGTCCTGGAATTCTATCAGTTTAGTTATTTTCCAGTTATGTCTGACTTTCTGTGACCCTATTTGGGATTTTCTTGGCAAAGATACTGGCATGGTTTGCCATTTCCTTTTCTAGATCATTTTATGGATGAGGAAACTGAGGCAAACAGAATGAAGTGACTTGCCCAGCTAGTAAGTGGCTGAGGCTGGATTTGAACTCAGGGAGATATCTTCCTGACTGCAGGTCTGGCACTCTATCTACTGTGCTACCTAGTTGTCTCTGGAATTCTATAGATAGTTCAAATGATTGAGGAAGAAGAGGAATAAGAAGCCCTGTGAGGTTAAGAAAAATAAATCTGCTTTTAAAATTCTTTAGTGAGTAAGACACAGGTAACCTTTCATCTTTGCATTATGATAGTTTATTATGTTAGGATCAATAGCTAATGTCAGCTTAGAAAAGTATGGCCAATTCAACACATATACTCATCTGGAAACTGGAGACGGAAACAGCAGCAGGAAGAAAGCAGGTCTTGTGTTCTTCCTTATTCTACTGTGAAATCAATGGCACACGTAGTAGTGGAAGGGACAAAATGCTCATCCCCTCCCTTTGAATTCCCTCTGAACCTTAAGAGTTTGAATCTCTCTCACACTTTCATAATTGGGGCTTGGGACTTGTTTTCAAATCATTCCCCCCATGAACAATTTAGCTTTCCAGAAGGATCGCATCCTATAGTGGACAGAGTGCTAAAGTGTGGTCACGAAGGCCTGGCTTCAACTTCTGCCACTCTCATTTACCAACACTAAGTCTCAGTTTGCTCACTTATATTCCCAGCATCTAGCACATTGGGCACATAGCAGGTGCCCAATAAATGCTCATTGATTTGTAAAATTCAGATTTACCCCCACGGAGGGAGGCATAGAAGAAATAATATATGTCAAGTGCTGGACAGGCTTTGGTGTGATACTGATGTCACTTATCAATTTTCCAAGCTGGATGGAAAACAACAGAGGGCAGGAACTGTGTCTTCTACTTCTTTTATGTACCTTCCAGTGCACATATTTTATGGTTATATAGGTTTAGCTGGGAACTCAATCAGCTCTAGGAAAGTCCTAGCCGACTTGAAAAGATACTCTCAACGTTCAAATCAAGGCCCTAGGATGCACAGATTGCAAATTTAACTAGGCTCATTTGCAACAGGTCTCCCTAAATCATTGCTAAGGACTCAAGCCTCCAGAGTTTCAAGTTGTACCCCACTTAATATTCCCAGCACTACTATAGAAAACAGCTTCATATGCAAATAGAGCCACTCTGCCTTCCCTTCATAGAAACTCCATATTAAGGAAAGGCTGCTTGAGCAGCTGGTGTCCCATCAAGTTCCAAATAATGCCATCAGTAAAGAGTGAGCCCAACTCCAAGTATAAAAATGAGAAAGAATAGTAGCATCTGGCTCAGTCCTCATTCCAGATTGCCAATCAAATGTGAAGAGTCCAGTAGTTTGTTTTGCTTTTGTCTCTGAAAACAGAAGTCGATGATGTAGAGAAGTCAGGTCAGAAACCTTACTGGGCCTGGGAGATAAGTGGCAGGGGCTAGCAATGGTAGAATAAGAAGCAACAACAGACCTAATTTCTTACCTTGCCTTTCAATTTCCACCCCTTTTCAATACCTCTCTTTTTTCCAAATATCATCATGGTTACTAATGGAGTGTCCATTGTGTCTAAGATCCATTTTCTCCTCCATAATAATAATGATCATGATGATGATGATAATAACAAGTAAGTTCTGTGTTATTATTCCCATGTACAGAGGAGGAAACTGAAGCAGAGAGAGTTTAAGTGACTTGCTTAGGATCATAAATAGTAATTATATGTAAAAGGAGGGGGGCTGACTTAGGGATCTCTAAAAGCCCCTTTGTGCTCTAGATCTGTGATACAAAGCAGAAGACACAGCCACTTCCTTTGTGGAGGTTATATATTAAGTGGGTAGATAAGAAACAAACATGAAAAGAAAAATTGCAAAAAGTAAAAAGATAACATCTAAAGTAACAAACAAATAATAGCAAATACCAGCAGCACTGACCTAAGTCAAAAGACAGAAATACCCTGATGAGTTGGTGGGTGGAGGGATCAGGGGTGGCTTTATAGAGGAATTGGGATTTCGAGGAAAGAAAGGAAGTAGATAACCAGTAAGGAACAGAGTCAAAAGAACAGCGGTCTTGGAAATCAGGAGACTTAGGTTCTCATCCAGGCCCTGCCAAAACTAGCTTTGTGACCTTGAATAAGTCACTTAGTTTTTTTTTTTCCTGGTTTCTTTTTCATCTTGCTTTGATGTATCAATAGATCTGTGATCATATTTACAAATGCAGATCACAACCCATCCACATGTTGTTCTTTTTTTTTAATGTCTTCATTTTTTTTAATTTATTTTTTGTTTTCAACATTTACTTCCACAAAATTTTGAGTTCCAAATTTTCACCCCATCTAGCCCCTCCCCCCACTCCAAGATGGCATGCATTCTAAATACCCCTTCCCCTAGTCTGTGTTCCCTTCTATCTCTTCCCCTTCCTTTCTTATCCCCTTCCCCTTCAATTTTCCTGTAGGGCAGGATGGATTTCTGTACCCCATTTCCTGTATTTCTTATTTCCTAGTTGCATATGAAAACTTTTTCTAAACATGTGTTTTTAAAACTTTGGGTTCCAAATTTTCTCCCTTCCTCCCTCCTCACTCACTCTCATTGATAAGGCGAGCAACTAAATATGGTTATATATGTGCAGTTATGCAAAACACTTCCATAGTAGACATGCTGTAAAAAACTAACTCTATTTCCCTTAATCCTATCCCACCCACCCATTTATTTTATTCTTTCTTCTGACCCTATCCTTCCTCAGAAGTACTTGCTTCTGATTATCCCCTTTCCCAATCTGCCCTTCTCTCTATCATTCCCCTACTCTCTTGTCCCCTTCCCCCCCCCATTTTCCTGTAGGGTAAGACAGATTTCCACACCCAATTGAGTGTGTATGTTATTCCCTCTTTAAGTCAAAACCTATGAGAATAAGATTCACTCATTCCCTCTCACCTTCCCCTGTTTCCCCTTACTGTAAGAGCCTTTTCTTTTCTGGTTTTTTTTTTTTGTGGGATAATTTACCCCGTTCTACCTCTCCCTTTCTCCTTCTCCTAGGATATTCCTCTCTCACCCCTTAATTTTATTCTCCAGATATGACCCCTTCATTTTCAACTCACCCTGTGCCCTCTATCTATCTATATCTATATATACATACCCTAATACTGACAAAGGTCTATTGAGTTACAAATATCATCTTTCCATGCAGGAATGTAAACAGTTCAACCTTAATAAGTCTCTTATGATTTTCTCTTTCCTGTTTACCTCTTCATGTTCCACTTGAGTCTTGTATTTGAAAATCAAATTTTCTATTCAACTCTGGTCTTTTCATCAGGAATGCTTGAAAGTCCTCTATTTCACTGAATGACTACTTTTTCCCCTGCAGGATTATACTTAGTTTTGCTGGGTAGGTGATTCTTGGTTGTAATCCTATCTCCTTTGCTCTCTGGAATATTATATTCCATGCCCTGCGGTCCCTTACTGTAGAAACAGCTAAATCTTGTGTTATCTTGATTGTGTTTCCACAATACTTGAATTGTTTCTTTCTGGCTGTTGGCAATATTTTCTCCTTGACTTGGGAACTCTGGAATTTGGCTACAATATTCCTAGTTTTCCTTTGGGGATCTCCTTCAGAAGGAGATCAGTGGATTCTTTCAATTTCTATTTTGTCCTCTGGTTCTAAAATATCAGGATAGTTTTCCTTGATAATTTCATGAAAGATGATGTCTAGGCTCTTTTTTTGATCATGGATTTAAGATAGTCCAATAATTTTTAAATTCTCTCTTCTGGATCTATTTTCTAGGTCAGTTGTTTTTCCAATGAGATATTTCACATTGTTTTCTAATTTTTCATTCTTTTAGATTTGTTTTACCGTGTCTTGATTTTTCATAAAGTCACTAGCTTCCAATTGCTCTATTCTAATTTTTAAGGAAGTATTTTCTTCAGTAAGCTTTTGGACTTCCTTTTTCCTTTGGCCAATTTTGCTTTTTAGGGCATTCTTCTTCTCATTGGCTTTTTGGACCTCTTTTGCCATTTGGGTTAGGCTATTTTTTAAGGTGTTATTTTCTTCAGTATTTTTTTGGGTCTCCTTTAGCAAGCTGTTGAGTTGTTTTTCATGATTTTCTTGCATCACTCTCAGTTTTTCCTCTACTTCTCTTACTTGCTTCTCAAAATCCCTTTTGAGCTCTTCCAAGGCCTGGGACTGATTCATATTTTTCTTGGAGGCTTTGGATGTAAGAGCTTTGGCTTTGTTGTCTTCTTCTGGTTGTATGTTTTGATCTTCTTTGTCACCAAAGTAAGATAATATAGTCTGACTCTTTTTGGCTGCTTACTCATGATCCCGGCCATTTTTAAACTCTTTGTTAAGGTAAAAGTCTGCTTCCAATGTGAAGAGTGTACTGTCCCAAGCTTCAGGGGTTTGTACAGCTGTTTTCAGAGGTATTTCTAGGGACCTGTAAATTTTCAGTTCTTCCAAGGTCCTAGGGACCTTTAAGTTCTTCCAAGGTGGTATAAAAAGGGGCAAGGTGTTTTCTCTTCACCACCACAACAAGCTCCACTGAACCAGTGGTCCTCCTCGCCCCAGGACCGCCCCTCAGAACTGTGACCCAGATCCAAGCACAGGTAAAGCAAGAGATTCCTGCCTCAACACTGGCAAAGAGATCCCTGCAATTCCCCTCTGATCAGCTACTCAATTACCCCTCAGTTTGTGGGCCAGAAGCTCAGGAAAAAGCCGTGGCCCCGGGCCATGCTCAAGACTTGTGGCTGAGACCTAGCTCTTCTCTCACCACGGTCACAGACTTTTCCCACTGATGTTCTAAGTTGTCTTTGGCGTTCATGGTTAGAGAAATCTGGAAACTGCCACAGCTGCCCGCGATTCAGCCCTCTGAGGCCTGCTCCAGGGTCGCTGCGGCCTGCGCACCCATGTCGCACTGCCCTCCTCTCCCCGCCCGGCGCGATATACCTTTCCGATCAACCATCCAGGCTGTCTTTGGCTGGAAATTTGTTTCACTCTGTCTTTTTGTGGATTCTACTGCTTTAAAATTTGTTTAGAGCCACTTTTTTAGGTATTTGGAGGGCTTTGGGAGAGAGCTCAAGACAGTTACTGCTTTCTCTCTGCCATCTTGGCTCGGCCCCCCCCACCCCCACGTTGTTGTTTACAATTCTTGTCCATTTCTTTCCATAAATCCTCTATTTACCTAATGCACTAGAGGTTTCCCTATGGTTCTTTTCATATTTTTATGGATCCCAGGGAAGTTCCAGGCCTATCTATTACTCCTTATTTTTTCTATGGCAGGTCCGTTGATTTTCCAGACATACTTATTCTCTATGATATATTTTTCAGCCATTTCTAATGTTCAAGTCATCATTGGTAATATGCTGCAGTCTACACTCTCCTCTATAGAGACATGTCTCTCCATTATCCTTTGAATCATTTGAATCTCCTGAAATCTTAGAATTCCATGAGTGCATAATCTCAGCTGGGCCCTCACTGCAATAAAGCAATCCTTTTATACTTCTCTAATTTACTCATTATATTACCCCAGCAACTTTCTCAAATCTTTTCATCCCTCCTTGACCTCCAAACCCTCCCCCCACCCTTTCAGCTGAGGACCTGCTCAGCCTCATATTGGCCAAAGAAATCAGGCTATTCCCAGAGAACTCCCTCTTTCCCCACTTCCTCTTCTCACATCTCCCAGATGCTTCTGCCATGATCTCTAGCTTCACTCCTGTCTCATATGAAGTGGTAGCTCTTCTCACTAAGGCTAACCACTATACAAGCATGAATGAGTCTATTCTGTCTGATCTTCTCCAGCAGATTATCCCCTCTGTTTTCCATATCTGTTCTCATTTTTCAGCCTCTGTCTACCACCTGCTTCCCTATTGCTCACAAAGATGTCAGTGTCTCCCCCATCCTAACCCTCCCTTGAACTATCCATACTTAATAGCTCTCATCTCATATTTCTCCTCCCACCTGTGGTTCAATTCTTCAAGAAGCTCACCTACAATCAATGACTCTATCTCCTTTCCTCTCACTCTTCTTAACTCTCTACAGTATGGCATCAAACCTCATCATTCAACTGATACTGCGCTTTCCCAAGTTACCAAATGATCTCTTAATTGCCAAATCTAATGAACTTTTCTCAATCCTCATCCTTCTTGACCTTTCTAGCTAAAGGCAGCTAAGTGGTATACTGGATAGAGCTTTGGACCTGTGTACAGGAAAACCTGAATTTAAATCCAGCCTCAAAAACTAGCTGTGTGACCCTGGACAAGTTACCTAGATTCTGTCTGCCTCAGTTTCTTCAACTGAAAAATGGGGATAATAATAATACCTACCTTAGAGAGTTCTTGTGAGGATAAAATGACATAATCCTAGCCCCTAGCCTCCTCTTCAGCTCTGGGCCCCAATACTTGTTCACCTGCAATATCTGTCAGTTTCTTTAACTGTAATGCAACTAAATGCTGTCCAATGTACTCATCCAAAAAAAAAAATGGGCAAATTGTTTAGAGGAAAAGGAGAATCACTTAATCCATGGCTTAGAGTCTCTGTCTACACAAGACAAATTGGTTAAAGTGATGCCTCATTATCCATTGAATGGATAGCACCTGCAGTCTTCTGAAGGCATAGCCAGAGGGCCAGAAGTGAAGAAAATAGAATCTGAACATGAACAGAGGTGAAAATAGCCAAGAGCCAAAGCATGAAGATTATAGTAGATTAGATGGCATTGTACTAGTGAGGAAACCATTGCCTAAAATTGCATTCAAAGAGGATTTTATTCAAAAGATGGCTCAGATTTTATTTATTTATTTATGCCTGGAACTATGATCTCATCAGCATCAGGAACTCCCTGCACCAATGAAGATCAGCAGCTCCTGTGTAACTGACAGTCTTAGCAAGTTGCCTGTGGAGCTGGAAGGTGTCTTCCCCGTATACTCTAACATATTTATAGCAGCACTTCTTTGTGATAGCTAAGATTGGAAACAAATAGATGCCCATAATTTGGTGAACAGCTAAACAAATGTGGTACATGAATGTAATGGAATATCACACTGCTGTTAGAAATGATGTGTAATGAATACAGAGAAGCATTGGAAGAGCTATAGGAACTGATTCAGAGTAAAGATGCAGAACTAGGACAGCTAAGTGGCATAGTGGATAGAGTGCTGGGCTTGGCATCAGGAAGCCTACTCTTCATGAGTTCAAATCTAGCCTCAGACACTTACTAGCTGTGTGATGCTGGGCAAGTCACTTGACTCTGTTTGCCTCATTTCCTCATCTATAAAATGAGCAAGATAAGGAAATAGCAAAGCTACTCTAGTGTTTTTGTGAAGAAAACCCTAAATGGGGTCACAAAGAATTAAACACAACTTAAAAAGACTCAACAACAACAAAAAAAGGAGCCAAGAAAACAATATATACAATAACTACAGCAATTTAAATGGAAAGAACAACCACATACAAAAAACAAAAGTAAATGTAACAAAATTTTAAAGATCAAGTAGGACTCAAAATAAGAAATATGAGGAGACACCTCTAACTCACCTTTTCATGGAGGTGGGAAGTCCGCTAGTGTTACGTGTTACATGTTCTCAGACTTTTTCAATGTTTTGATCAGTTGTGCTGATTATTTTCTTCTCTAAAATATAGTATTTGTCATATGAATGGCTCTCTGGGAGGAGGAAGGGGCAGCAGTAATGACATAACAAATAGAAAATATTAATATAAACTTATTAAAAAGGAAGACCATTTCCCAACTGATAAATGGTCAAAGGATATAAACAGGCAGTTTTGTGATAAATTAATTAAAACCATATAGAGTCACATGAAAAAATGTAGTAAATAACAATTGATTAGAGAAATACCAATTAAAATAACTTTGACATATTATCTTATCCCTATTTCATTGGCTACAGTGATAAAAGGAGAAAGCACCAAACATTGGAGGTGATGTGGAAAAATTGGGACACTAATTCACTGTTGGTGGAATTATGAACTGATCCCATCATTTTGGAAAGCAATTTGGAATTATGCCCAAATAGTTACGAAACTGTGTATACCCTTTGATCCATCAATACCACTATTAGGTTTGTTTCCCAAGATGATTAGGGAAAAAAGAAAAGAACTTCTTTGTTCCAAAATATTTATTGAAATTCTCTTTGTGGTGGCAAAGAACTAAAAATTGAGGGGATGCCCTTCACTTGGGGAATGGCTAAACAAGTTGTGGTATATGATTGTGATGGAATACTACTGTGCTGTAAGAAATGATGAGCTGGTTGATTTTAGAAAAACATGGAAAGACTCACATGAAATAATGAAAAATAAAATGAGCAGAAACAAGATAATGTTGTACACAGTAATAGAAATATTGTCATAAGAACATCTTTGAATGACTAATTCATTTCAAGTATCATAAATACTCAAATCAATATATAGTACCCATGAAACAAGATGCTTTCCATACCTGAAGAAAGCACTGATAAATAGAAGTATATATAGTATGGTTTCACACACACACACACACACACACACAGAGAAAACAGAAGGAAGCATAAAAAAGTAGGGTAGCTTTAAAAATAATGTTGTGCTGCGTACATGGAAATACTGTTTTTCCATGTGTCTTTTTGTATTTAAGTTCAAAATGAATAAATTTTTAAAAAGGAAGATGTATACAAAAG
Source organism: Vombatus ursinus (assembly GCF_900497805.2). Taxonomy (NCBI): domain Eukaryota; kingdom Metazoa; phylum Chordata; class Mammalia; order Diprotodontia; family Vombatidae; genus Vombatus; species Vombatus ursinus. The sequence goes on along the minus strand of NW_020954556.1, from coordinate 22,351,162 downwards.
AAAAATAGGAAAAAAAGAAGGAAAGGAAGGAAGAAGGAAGGAAAAAGGGAGGGAGGGAGGTGAAAAAGAAGAAGGAAGGCAGGAAAGAAGAGAAAAGAAAAAATGAAGGGAGACAGAGAGAATAAAAGAAAAAAAGGAAGGAAAGAAAGAAAGAAGGTGGATGAAGCAAATTGCCATCATCTGTGAGTATGTCAGAAGCAGAACTTGAACACAGGTCCTCCTGTCTCCAAAGATATCGCCATCCACTAGGCCAGTGGTTTCCAAATGGAGGTCCCTGCCTCAGAGAGCCTGAGTTCAAGTTCTGCATTTCACAGTCTTGGGGTTTATTTCCAATATGACCCTACCCTGTTGTTCCTCATTACCCCAAACTCCCCCATTCAGGCTCCTTCTGATTTCATGCATGCTTTCAACTTCTTCTCCCTGCTCCTGGAGGTTGGCCCCTTAGCACAGTTATAACCCAAAGGGAACCGAAACATATACATCAGCAACTACACAGGCAGTTTCCCCAGTGCACTGACATCCTGCCCCCCCAATCACCTTCTGGCTCTGACAGGCACCCCTCAGCAGATTCTGAATGTCTAGAAGCAGGCAGTGTGTAAGTGACCAGTCCCCACCACGCTTTTCATTTTTGATGGGACACCATGACTCATGAAGATATATAGACAGGAATGCTTCATGATTTGTACTGAAGATCTCATTTTATTATCTTTCCCCCAAAACTCACACCTCTTCAGAGTCTGACTACTTTTACTGAGGATAACACCATCCTTTTAGTCATGTAGGTTCAGAACCTCAGTGTCACTGCTGACTCTTAACCCTCCCTCACCCCACATGTTCAATCAGTTATCACCCAAACTTACCAATTCTATTTCCATAACATCTCTGGCATCGATTTCCTCTCCACTCACCCTTCTACACCCTCATTCAAGACCTCATCACCTTTCACCTGGACTATTATCAATTCATGCACATAAACATAGCAGCTAAATTGATATTCTGAAAATTCAGGTCTGATTATGTCACTCCCCTGCTTCAGTGACTCTAAGATCAAATCTCATTTCATCTTTATCACATTCTTTTAACAATTTCTATTTTTATGTAAGTAGTATAATATATACTACTGAAGTAGTCCTATGTGATTTATAAATAATATATAACTACATTGGGAGTAAATGTTTACTTTTTTTAGACTTATAAAGGAACAAAATGAAAAAAAAATTGGAGACTACTGTACTAGGTCATGCTGCCTCTCTTAGATCTTACATAAAGTATTGTTATAATTATTTTTTAAATACAAGATGCTTTAAAATTACTTTGTTCTAATCTATTATTTAAAACAGATATAGATAGATGCATGATGCATATATAGTCACATATTCATTGTCATTATATATATTATTTGAAACAGATATAGATAGATGCACAAAGCATATATAGTCACACATACATTGTCATGTATACAATTATAAATACATTCATGTATACATGTGTATATGTATATGGGTGCATACACACAAACATATAAACTGATCAACTGTGATCATTCATTCATATTGTAAAAAATGCCAAGAGTGTTTGCTTTTGTAAAGAAGTTCTCCAACTTTAATTACCTATTCAATAGGAAAGAGGGTAAAGTCTGGTAATATGACATGAATAGAGAATGGAAAATGGAAGTCACCCGATGTGATCATTTAAAGAATCACGTCCTGATTGGAAGGTGAGATTGGGAGGAAGCAAAGATAGTAGTTTTTAAAAAAAACCAACCTTTATGAATTCTACCTTATCCTGTTCTGACTGAGGAAAAGAAAGGAGAGAGTCTCTTAGATGGGGGTAGAAAAAGAGAAAAGAAAAGATCCTGAGAATATCCAAGAGCCCCTGAATATCTTCTACTGGATGACAAACAGAGAGAAGAACAAACTAGCATAACCCTCCAACATCATAGGCTCTTGGGCCTCAGGTAACTGGTATTTCCCCCAGTTCTATGACTAGTAAACTTCCACCTCCTCTTGTAATACCTGTGGTTCAGGTCTGCCAGACTCTGGGCAAGATGTTTAACCTGTATCTATCTTGGTCTCCTCAACTGTAAAATGGGGTTAATAATAGTACTCGCCTCATAGGGTTGTTGCAAGGGTCAAATGAGATAATATTTACTTATATTTAAAAAATAATATTTATTATTTAAAAAACATTTATTTAAAATTTTATTTTAAAAACTTCTTGGCAAATAGTAGGTGCGATAGAAATGATTATTCCCCTTCCCTTCCTCAGAACCCATACTCTTCTGCCTAATCTTTCCACTTTATTCTCTCAGTCCTTCTTCCTGTGTTTATGGAGACCTGGCTCCTCTCAGAAGAGAATACCTCCCAGCCATCCTCTCCAGCATCTTCTCTAGTGCCTCTTGACACACTAGACAAGGATGAAGAAAAGACATATTCTTCGCTCCCTGATGTCATTTCCAGTTTTCCTTTTGCTGTCAACACTCAGTCACAATTACTCTTGAATCCCTTATGCTTCTGTTCTATTGCTGTTCCCTTCTTGCCAAACTCTGACTCTGAGGTTTATTTACTTGAAGGAAGACACAGAGCTATGCCAACTGAGTCCATCAGGTATTTATGTTACTTAAACTCACTTGGGTTCTCATTAGGCTTGAAAATGCTTTTTATTATTTTCTGATTGACTCAGGGCTATTCCAAACCTTTTCTTATCCCTTCAAGTCCTCAAGGTATCAAACTCAGTCTACAAAACTTTCATGTGCAGTCTGAACCAGATTAAAATGTAATTGAGAGATATTTAACTAAATAAATAAAATTAAAATAGGACATAGATACATTAATATATGGTTTTCTAAGTCAATATGTGGTCCACAAGGATCCTTATGTATGTAAAGGGGATAGTGGTCCCCATTTCTATCTGAGCTTGACACTAGTGCCCTATATGATTTCTTCCTATCATCCTCAGCAGATAACTTCAACTCCTACTTTACATAAAAATTGAAACGATCCGTCCCTACTCCTAGTCCCACAAACCCTTCCACTTCCCACTCCATTCTCTCGTCCTTTGCTTTAGTCTTAAAGGAAGAGCTGAATCATCCCCTTGCTAAGTCCTCCACTCCTGGTTATCCAGGAAAACTAGGCTATTTGATTCTCTCCCTCTCCCTCTCCCTCTCCTTCTCCTTCCCCTCTTCCTTCCTCCTCCTCCTCCTCCTCCTCTTCTTCTTCTTCTTCTTCTTCTTATCTCTCTCTGTCTTCTCTCTTTCTCTCTCTTTCTCTCTCTCTCCTCACAGCTGTTCTACCTATAGACATACCCAGGTTCTCCCCCATCATTAAGAAAAAAACCTTGACTCAACTCTGCCATTCCCTCAAGCTATCATCCTTTATCTCTTTTTCCTTTGATAGTCAAACTTCTAAAGTGTTATCTGTATCCACTGACTCCAGTTCCTCACCACAGTTACTGCTCAGCTCCTGGTTATTTGGCAACCAACTCCGCCACTCAAGTGAAAATTGTTCTCTCCTAGGTTACCACTAATCTCTTAACAGATATCTAATTTCCTTTTCTCTAGCCTAGTCCTCCTTGACCTCTTTGCAGCTTTTCATATTGTTATGCAACCCCTCCTTCCTCCTGGATCCTCTCCCACCCCCTGGCTTTTGGTAACACTTCAATTTCCTGGTTACCTACTTCTTGGGCCCTCCACATAAGTCTTCTTTAATAGGTCATCATCCATATTCCACCCCTAACTATGTCACCCAAAGTTCTATGCTAGGCTTCTCTTCTCTTCTCAAGTTTTCTCTGGATGTTCTCATTTGTTCCTAGGGTTCAATTATTACTTCTCCTTAGATGATTCTCAATTCTGTCTTTCCACCCATAATCTCTTCCCTGAATTCTAGGTCTTCACCAGCACCTACTTGATGATATCTCCATATGTATGTCTCGTAGGCATCTCAAATTCAACACATAGAAGAAAGAAGTCATTATCTCTTCCTGCTAAACCCAACCCTGATTCAAAATCTCCTATTCTATTGAAAATACCACTATCCTTCCAGTCACCCATGTTTGCAACCTAGCAGGAATCCCTGACTCTTCCCTCCATTTCATTCCTCACATCCAATCAGTTTCTAAGTCTTGTTGAATCTTTCTCTATAGCATACCTTGCTTCTGCTTGTATGAACTGATGAAAAGTGAAATGAGCAGAATCAAGTGAACCATTTGTTGTTGTTGTTCAGTCATTTTTATTTATGTCCTGCTCTTCAAGACTCCTTTTGGGGTTTTCTTGGCAAAGATACTGGAGTGGTTTGCCATTTCTCCTTCTCTGGCTCATTTTACAGATGAGGAAACTGAGGCAAGCAGGGTAAAGTGACTTGCCCAGGGTCATGAAGCTAGCCCATTTCTGAGGCCAGATTTGAACTCAGGAAGAAGAGTCTTCCTGACTGCAGGCCTGGCACTCTATCTGCTGTACCACTTAGCCACCCAAGCTATTTATGCAATGACAAAAACAATGTAAAAATAATTAACTTTGAAAGACTTAGTAACTCTGACCAATAACAATCACAATTCCAAGGGACTCATGATAAAACATACTATCTACCTCTGGATAGGGAGGTGATGGATGCAGAGTACAGACTGAAGCACATTTTCTTTTCTTTCCTTCCTTCCTTCTTTCCTTCCTTTTTTTTCTTCCTGACATGGCTGAAGTAGGAATTTGTCTTACACAACTACACATATTCACAATGGGTTTTGTTTTTTATTGTTTTCTCAATGGGTGAAGGAGGGGGAAGAGGATGGGGGAGCATTTGGAATTGAAAATAAAATAAAATTGAATTATAAAATAATAAATAGAAATAATAACCACAACAGAATATATCTTAGTTCCATTCCTTTGTCTTCACCCATATGGAATCCACATGGCTCCTATATTCCCTATCTCTCCACCATAGTTTAAGGTCTCACTATCCCTCTACTTCAGGCTCTCATCACTCCTTATGTGGACTATTGTAGCATTAGCACAGGGACTAGCACATGGTAGGAACTTAATAAATATTTATTGAAATTGAAACTCTTGGTAGACATCCCTGCTTCTGATCTCTCCTTTCTCCAGTTTCCCCTTTTATTCATCTGTTTTTCAGTTGGATTCGACTCTTTATGACCCCATTTGGGTTTTTCTTGGTAAAGATACTGGAGTGGTTTGCCATTTCCTTCTCCAACTCATTTTACAGATGAGGAAACTGAAGTAAATAGGGTTAAGTGATTTACCCAGGGTCCCACAGCAAGTAAGTCTTTGGGACCAGATTTGAACTCAGGAAAAGGAGTCTTCCTGACTCCAGGCCACCTGTTGTCTCCTCTGATATAATGTAAGTTCCTTTAGGGCAAGGATTGTTTCATTTTTTTCATTGTCTTCCCAGTACATAGAATATTTCTTGTTGTACAGCAGGTGCTTACTACATATTTTCTTCATTAATGGATAGATGAAGTATCCTGATCATTTTCGGGATATTGAGGTGTTTCACTGACCTGAACCACCTGATTTTTGGAAGTCTTTCTTCTCTGACCCTCCTTTGATCCCTTTAAAATGAAATCAGCTATGTAGGCTATTACTCTCTGCAGTGATTATATTTTTAAAAATATATACCAGTTACATTTGCAAAAACTCCAGTAAGTGACTTTTGGCTTCAATTAAAATGCTCCCCACTTAACATGAATATAGATCAAAACTAGTAGCTGGTGGGCAAAGTCAAATCATCAAAGATATTCAGCCTCTAGAGCTTTCTTTATTTTTTTTCTCACTTTCAGGATAAGTTAACATTTTATAATGTGGCATTGAGTTCATGCACCCCATCACCAAATAGATATTGTATATTGATTTGGTATTCTCATTCCAAAAATAATCTCTTTTCATCCCCAAAAGTCATGTTTTTGGGGACTGGCCACTGTAATATCAATAGCATCTAATGCATAGTATCTGCAAGAAAAGTCAAGCAAAAAGCTTCTAGTCTCTGTACACAGACAGAAGCAAGAGAGAAAAGAAATCTGTGTCTATTAGCATCATGGAACTTTGATATTTTCTCTACTGAATTAACTCCAATCATTTTCAAGAAAGAACATTTCAATACATTTTTCTGACAGGTAGGAAATTAACTACATACCAGAAGCTATTGAATTCAACTTTAACAGTATCAATAAACATTTCTGATTAAATTATGAAATTGATTTTATAATTTTGACCATTATGTTTTTACATCAATATCATCATATGACAGTAAATGTAGTTACTGCTTCCTTATTGATCTCAGACATGGCACTCTAAAGTACTCATTTGACTATATTACAAAATCAAACTTGATTTCCTGTAGGATTGCACTAACTTCAGGTCATAATCTGGTCCTGGGAATCAAGAACAGATGAATTATTCAGTTATTAAAAGACAGATTTTCCCTTAGAGGAAAAAGAACACTTTGGCTAAGTTATTCTTACCAACTGTGTTGTAGGAAGTGTCTCTGAATGGAGTGATGTTGTGAGGTGGTCATACATCACTATCCCATCCTCTTAAGTCTGGCTGACAGTGTGATGCTTCATGCTTCTGGTGAATCAAATAACATCACCATCACTTGGCAAGAAAATAACATGGTTTATTCTTGTCACACAGGAATCCAACAAAAATTAATGCTTTCATGATTCATAAGAAAGCTTGTTTCTCAGTCTCACTGATCTACCCTATCAGAATAATAGTAATCTTTTGGGCCATTCCATTTCCCTATAAAGCTAAATGTTTAGTTAAGAAAATACACATTTCACAAGCTAAAAGTAACAAGAAAAACCAAAAGGAAAGAAAATGTGTCACTAACTCTGAAATAGAAATCCTCAACCTTGGTTTCATAACACCTATACTAGGCTATAAGCATCACTGGCTGTAGAATCAGAGGACCTGAGTTCAGGTTCTATTTTGAGGTCTTACTGTGTGACCTTGGACAAATCATTTAACTTCTCCATGTCTTTGTTTTTAATCTGAAAAATGAGAGAGATCAAATGGTCTTTAAGGTACATTTCAGTGCTAAATCTATTATTCTATAAATACACAAATGTAGCTCCAATGATCTCAAAACATATTTCAAAAGTGTCAAAACTTCTTAAAAATAAATTAATTTTAGGATCATATTTTAGGACCTTTTTAGAGCTTACAAGGAACTTAGATATTAACTAGTCCAACTGCCTCATTTTATAGAGGAAACTGAAGTTTCTAAAGGTTAAAGGACTTGCTTAAGACCATACCATGATAATTAATAGTTGAGCCAAGACTAGACTTTAGATCTTCCAATACAGCCTTCCCACAACACTATGATCTAAGTAAAAAGTAAATTATAGAGAGTTGAATTCTGGTCAAAATTCCAAAAGTAAACCATTCTGCTCATACTGGTAAAGCTATCATATTTTAATTCTCCAATGTTGCCATTTTTTAAACTTTCCACAAAATTATCAAGATCATTATCAATTCTTTAATAAAGGTAAGGCCGCATCACCTGAGAGGTTTTAGTTCTGTTAGTTGTGGTTTTAATTCCATCTAATTTTTGAAAGGGCTAATGTGTGAATTCACACTGGATAATGGTTTGTCTTCTAATAGCTGATTGTATTTCTTCTTGTAATTCCTAACATGAAATGTGAAATTGAGGAGTCATTTACAGTCCTCTGGTCATGGAAGAGGTCTTTTGATTTCATATTCACATTATCATTTGTAATAATGAAGTCTCGTCCTTGAAAACACCACTGAAATCAATGATCTGGCATGCAATGAATTCTTTTATTAAAACTGTAAGCTCCATGAGAGCAGCTTTGCTCTTGTGGTCCTAGTTTGATGCTTTGCATATATTAGGCACTTGACAAATAGTTATTCGATGGATTAATGAATAAGGATCTTTATTGTCCATGTAATCACTGGACTGGGGTTAAGTTTTGTTAAGTTGAAATGAAATTGAAAATAAAAAAAACTAGTTCCCAATGTAGAAGGCAGGTACTAGGAAAGCTATTTTGTAGTTACCTTGAGATATTTAATCAAAACTGGTTGTATCAGGTGTGTTGGAAATAACATTAACAATTTACTAGGACTTGTAAGTTTACAAAAGGGTTTATATGTCAGTGAATTTCTTTTCATGTAGTATCATGTCCATTATACAGATAAGGGAACTGAGGCTCAGAGAGTCTAAGTGACTTGACCACAGTTACACTTGACTCCAATTCCAATGGATTGAGAAGACACTTCAGTTATAAAAGGGTCATAAGCTCTCCTCCATGTTGATACTGATAGTGGCTATCTCTACTCAGCCCTACATCTTACTTAGCCTCAATTGTGAGAAAAGGACTTTTCTATTTCCTCTCCTAATACAAATGAAGGGGCAGTAATTAAAATAAAATTTGTTGAGTATAGTTTAGTCAAGCCACTAATGCTGTGTGAGATATAGTACTTAGAGGAACAAATGACAATGTTCATAAAAGCCTTTTCAAATCTATATCAACATGAGATATTTCATAGCAATGGGAAGAGCTTTGGATTGGAAATCAGAAGATGCATTACCCTATCACTGGCTAGCAAGTCATTTATTTTCCCCTTCATGGACTAATTAATTAGAGAATATTTATCATCTTATCTTCCCACTGTCCCCCCAACTGAACAATTAAAAGGAAAAAAAAATCTCTCATAACAAAGATACATAGTCCAGCAAAACAAATTCCCATATTGGTCATGTCCAGAAATGTATACATCATTCTGCATTTTAAGTTCATCACCTCTCTGGCAGAAGGTAGGGTTCTTTAATCCTCTACACTCATGGTTTACCCTTGCATTGACCAGAGTTCTAAAGTATTTTAAAGTTATTTTTATTTATGGCACATCAATGTTTCTTCTTGTTCCACTCATTTCACTCTATAAGAGTTCATAGAGTTCTTCCCAGTTTCCTCTGAAACTGTCCTGTTTGTTGCTTTTTTGTCACAACATATTCCATTAACTCATACACCAAAATATATCGATGTGTTTCCCAACAGGTGGGAAACATCCTTAGTTTCTCATTTTGAGGCTATTACAAAAAAATCAGCTCTAAATATTTTGTACATGTGAGTTCTCTTCTTTTTTTATCTCTTTGGGTTAAATACCTACTAGTTCTAAAGTCATTCATTTTCTCAGCGCAGTAATAGAATGTTGGATTCGGTAAGACTTTGCTTCAAGAAAACACTTTAAACCCTTAAAGGCTAGATGACTATGGGCAAATCAATTAACTAACAAACCTTTATTAAGGACTTCCTATGTACTCGCACTATGCTTGGCACTGGGGATACAAAGACAAAAAAAATCAGACCCTTTACCTCTCTGACCCTGTTTCCTAATATGCAAAATGAGGACCTAACACCTTGCAGAGAGGTTGTGAGCCTCAAATAAGATTATACACGTACATAGACACAGACGTGTGTGTATATACACACATGCATGTGTATGCATTCAGTGTATAGCAATGTGTATATTATTCATGTATATATACACATATTTATACAAATACATGTGTGTATACACACACACACCCACACACCCACATATATATATATATATATATATTTATATATGGTCCTAGTGTGTAGACTCCATTCATTCTGAAAGTACATACACACACACACACACACACACACACACACACACACAGATGTCATGGGTCTCCTGGCAGAGTGGCTAGAGTACCAGGCCTGGAATCAGGAACCAATGAATTCAAATCCAGCCTCAGACACTTGCTAGCTATGTGACCCTGGTCACGTCACTTAATCCTGTTTACCTCAGGTTCCTCATCTGTAAAATGGGCTGGAGAAGGAAATGTCAAACCACTCCAGTCCAAATGGAGTCACAAAAAGTCTGACGCAACTGAAAATGAAAATAACATATGCACGCACATGTGTATATACATATCAACGCATACATAAACATATATACACACACACACACAAAACACTAAAATTTTTGAAGCACTATTGGAGAATTTCCCAATTTACTCCCCCAATTTCATGAAACTTAGAATAAAAAGGGAAAATAACAGAGACAATGAAGTATAAGAGCATCTCCTTTTTAGATCTTGATTGGCTCATTTGCATATGAAAGAATCAAGAAAGTAGTTGTGGGAGGACTGGCAAAAAGTCTGGGGGAGACCTGTGCCAATTCCCTTTTCTCTAGTTACTTTTTCATCAACCAATCACTGATGTTGGTGAACCTGAGGGACTGGGAATTTGAAAGAAGAGAATCCCAACTTGAGAGCTTCAGAGTGCATCAAAAAGCATTCATTAGGTGCCTATTATGTGGCAAAGTATTGTGCTAAGCACTGGCGATACAAAGAAAGGCAAAAAACAGTCCTTACTCTCAAGGAATCTAATGGAGGAGATCATAAGTCAATTGAAAAGAAAGCCAGCTATGGAGAAGGAACCTGCGTTTTAAGAATTCATTATTCACCTTTTCCTTTCTGCTTTTTTGAGAGTTCAACAAGAGGGAAAAGGGAATTTCTCTCTCCTCCCCTCATCCTGGGCAGTGGCATCTTGAAACAAGAGACTTTGACCAAAGGAGATGTACTCCATGCAGCCTGAGAGGAGAGTCCAGCTGAGAAATGTGGTACCTGAACCTAGGATCCTACTTGGAATATGGCCCCAGAGATAATACTACCAGTGGTCCTAGCATGTGAACTCCATTCATTCTGAAAGTGCATGATAGCACCTAAGTCAGGATGTCATCCAAGTCCCAAAGTAGAAATGATAGTGAAGCAACATCCATCAAAACAACATCTAGTGGTGTCCAGTGGAATGATCTCCAACAGATTACGATACCAAGGTTCACAGGAGTATCCCTGAAGTATCTTTGAATCATATAAGGCATGAATTGCACTGCTAAGTCCCCTGGACTCCTGTGTTCCCTATACACGTGCCTCTCTAACTTAACAAGTCTCTGTCTTTTTATGAGAGTCCACTCCAGGTTTATGGTGATGTTTAGTTGCTACTGTTCGTATGTTATTTTAGTAAATGACTTTGCTTTTAGTTAATTGTGTCCTCTGACTGACTAGAAACAAGGCAGATACACTGGTTGGGGCTAATGAATTATATAGTTTTAGAAGTAAAGACTCACAGAGTACTTTGAACTTGGGGTCAGCATCTCATCAGAGGATCTAACCTGTGATTTGGGGGAAGGTGACCCTAGAGGGATGCTATATATAAATGTCAATTGCTATTTACTTCTACCATTGCCATCATCATCTTTGTGACTAAGGATCCACATCTATAAAACCAGAAAGAATAATACATTCCTCACATTCCTCACTGGGCTGCTGGGAAAATCAAATGAGTTAATGAATATAAAAATGTTTGAGAAAGTATAAAGCTCTATACAGTGCTTTCCTATACTAGGAAATTATTATTATCCAAATGTGCTGTAGACCCAGAGCAGAAAGAAATTTATATCCTCCTGGGTAAACGGAGATTCAACAGGTGTTTTGAGTAAGGCTTGGGGTTACATTTTGATTAACCTAAGTGAAGCCCTTACATCATATAATGCCAAAATGCAATGCGATACAGCCAAACAAAGCCCCCTTGGAGCCAAACTAGGCCTCCAGTTTCATGTTGTTATGATTTTGATTTTCATTAATTCCAGTGACCTTTGCAAGCCCTCATTTGAGGAATGAAGTGGGGAGGGGCAAGGACCAGCAAAACCCAACAAGAAGGAGAAGGGATGTTTGCTTTTGCAAGTAGCAAATTCAAAAACAAACTGTCAGACTAGTTAAACAAGCAGGTCATTGAGCCTTGCCAAAAAGGTGTAATGAAATGGGTAAAGCGTATTTGGGATTTGTTTCTTTGTTTTCCCAAAGGGAAGAAACGGTGAAGCTGTGCCCTGTGATTAACTTATCCTGTGGGTAATATCTGTGCTTTTGTTTTATTATGTAAACAAAACAAGTGGCCCAATCTCATTTGCTGAACATGCAGTAAATCACAGCTATTAGAAATGACAAAGGGACAGTGGAGAAGGAAGAAGAGGCCTCCTGTCTGATGACTATGTTCGCAAGATTGTTATATGGATTATTGTATTATATATATATTATATTATTATTATATGGATTATTATATTATTATATGTGCTGTCAGTCTTCCTGAAGAGAGAGGAAAAGAAGCCTCATAGAAAACACAGGTCCTACATGACAAAACAGGAATGGGAAAGATCTAGGATGGGTCTCCAGTTCGGCTTGATTAGAAAGATAACTAGGCAAATGATTCATCAGGTTCGTTACTCAGCAGGTGTATTGCTGTGTGCCCTGGAAAGAACGATTCGCGGCTGTCTTCAAGCTGTGCCTTTCTCTGCGTAACAACAAATGGGCTCCTTAAAGCAGCTAAGGAGAAAAAAAGAAGATCATGCCCAGGTCCCAGTCTATGCCTTCATTCCAAGGTGTTCCAGGGGATTTCTGATTCAATTCAACTCCTTTATTCCTTAGGGAGGGCTTATAGGCATGGCACTAGGTGCCAGGCACGGGGATGGATGGAACTGGAGGGCAGCAAGCGTCCCTCCCTCCATCCTCTCGAGGCACTTACAAGAATGCCCAGGTAGCATCCCTTTCAAAGATGAAGCAGGCTGGCGTCCTTTAGCTCAGTCTCTCACAAAAACCCAGTTGAGGGAGGTGGTTCAAGTATGATCGTCCCCCTAGAGCCTGTGCCTCCTCTGACTTCGCTAGTTCTGCCAATACTGTGACCACCATTCAGCACATCTCCCCTTTTTGAAACCTTAGTGTCTTCTTTGATTCTTCCTTCTGTCTCACTTCTAATATTTCATCAGCTTCAGACTTGGGTGGATTCAACTGTACTCCCACTATATTTGGGATGTGTGCCCTACTCCACTCTTATGGCCATTGAAGGATTCTTTGTATATTTTTATTATTATTTCTATTTCTTCTATTGATAGTGATTTTTCTTTTCTTTTTACAAAGTCTTTATTTCCAAACATATCCATCTCCCCTCCTCAACTTTGTAAAAAAGAATAAAATAGAGAGAGGAGGAGAAAAGTTCAGCAAAAAAAGAAACAGCAACTTAACCAGTTCTGCCAGTGTTTGCAATGTTCCACATCCCTAGTCCCCTCCCCGCTCCAACCTTTGCAAAGATGGGAGGAAACTGCATTTCTTGATCTCTCCTTCAGGGCAAAGCTTCATTGCTCTAACTGCCTGTGTTCAGTTTCTATTATTGTTGGTGCTCTTTCCATTTATGTTGTTGTAATAATTTTGCATATTGTTTTCCTGGTTTTGCTTATTTCATTTTCTGTTTTCTTATTCTTCTCTATCTTCATCATTTTATAGTGCCCTGAAGAGAGTACAGGATCCAGAGTCAGAAAGACTTGAATTCAAATCTTACCTCAGATAATTACAGTGTGATCTTGGACAAGTTACTTAACCTCCGCCTACTATTTCCTCATCTGTATGTAGGGATAATCATAACACATACTTCAAAGGGTTGTTATGAGGATCAGATGGGATAATATTTGTCAAGCACTTTGCAAACCTTGAAGTTATATAGATGTTATCTGGTATTATTATTACTATTATTACTAATTTTATTATATTCCATTGCTGAGACTATTACAACAGCCTCCCAAAGCATCTTCCTACCTCCACTGTCTCGCTCCCCCAATCCGTCTTCCTTATATAATGCCATTCTTCTGCTCAAACACCTTCCATGGCTATTTATTACCTACTGTCTAACGTTAAAATGATTTTTGCTACAATGACTATGACTACTCCTAGTATCAGTACCCACAATAATCCTCCATATTTCTATAGCACATCATCATTTACAAAGCTCTTTCTTCACAATAAGCCATCCACAATCTGGCATCTTTCTAGCCACAGCTCATTATACACCCCACCCTTACACTCTAAGCTGTGGCCAACATGAACCAGAAAATCACAGGAGGGACAAAGCAGGGCATAGTGGATAGAGTGCATGACTTGAGTCACAAAGACTGGAGCGAAAATCCCATCTCAGACACTGGTGTGATCCTAGGCAAGGCACTTAACCTCTGTCTGCCCATTTTCCTTAACTATAAAATGAGACTAATCAAAGCACTTACCTCAAATGAGATCCTTTGGAGGTAAACTGGTATATGAATTTTAACCATTACTATTATTATTCCCCCTAAACACCATCAATTTCAACATCTTTGCTCATGGCTATTCAGTGTTACCTTCTATGTCCCCCCCCACCAACTCCCAACTTCACCTATTGAATTCAGTTCAAATAAAATACTGGTTCCTCCAGGAAGCCTCTATTAATTGGTGAAATCAGTATTGACTTTCCCCCCGCAAAGCTCATAAAGCACTTTGTTTCCACCTTTGTAATACACTGATCAGGTATCATTATGCATGAAACTTATCTATGCATATATCACAGCTTCCTCTTAGACTCTGTCTTTGAATTGTCAGGACAGATCTCATCTAGACTTGGCACCTCTCCGTGTACCTAGACTAATGCACTGTACACCAGAGGTGCTTAATAAGTGTTTATTGTATTGCATTAATTATTCCCACCTTACCGATGAAAGAACTAAGACCATGGGAAGCTAAAGTGAGTTGTGCAATGTCACCTACGGAGTAAGTGGCAGTCAGAATTCGAACCCAGGTCCTCTGATTCCAGATCCAGCATTCTTTCCACTGTACCAAGCTGCTTCATGGTTACTCTCCAATATTCATGTTTTGAGGCTATATTGTCTTGAAATCACAACTTCCCACAGAAAGTCAATAGAAATAGTATCTATATAGTACTAAAAATTCAGCTATTTAGGAACTTCTGGCTAATTAGCTGATTCTGATTTCATTTCTCAGCTAGATGTTTGCCATCATATGGACTTAGCTTGAACTGGTTGGCTTATTTGTAAACTGGAGAAACAAAATATGTTATTATCCCAATTAGACTGTAAGCCCCTTGGGGACAGGGATAGCATCCCTGTATCCCCAATACCTAGCAAAGTGTCCTATGTTGTACGTGGTTATAAGGCATATGATTTAGTGTTGATCTGAGACCACAGCAGAAAGATCTGTTTTCGAAGATGGCTTACTGAGCATCTGTGGTATTTGATAGAAGGTGTCAGTAGATACAAACACCCCCCAGAGAAATTATACACCGCCTAAGGTTACATAGTAGGTAGACTGTGGATCTGAATTTGAATGTGTACTCCTCTTCATGCCCCACAACTCCCAGCCTGCCTCACTTCCTGAGGATGATCCATTCCTTTACCAGATGTTCTTTGCACAGGAGAAGCAGAGCAAAGCTACTTCATCAAAAAGCCATTTTTGAATAGAGGAGAAAATCAAATCAAATCACAACTCGCCTCATGTCTCTGTGGTAGAGATCACCTCCCAATGAACTACATTCAACCAGGTGTTTTGTGTGTTACTCCTGTTCTTCAATCTCTCTTCCCCAACATTGCCAAGTGCTCCCTTGGGACATGGTTCAATTACTGTTCTTTGATTCTTCACCTCTTTCTTTGACTCCTTTAGACTCCTTATCCAATCCCTTGTCTGGCACCTTTTCCTGCCTCTGACTGCTGATTTTATATCCTAGTGTTCATTCATTTTCAGTGGCTTCATCACTGCTCTGATTAATCTTCTTCATTCCTCCTCAGGGAAGCCTCTGTCTCTTTCCTTCAAAGCCTGCCTGCTAAAGTAATCTAGGCTTTCTCTTCAGCCCTGGGTATAGGAATCCAGTGGCCATCTTTCTTCATCTTGTCCCTGCACTGCCTTTAGGGTCCCCCAGGGTCATTTAACTTTAAGGTTTGGTTTGAATGCTAGTCCTAATGAAGGATCCACCTTATTTCTCATGTATCTGAAAGATTCATTCTGTCTCCTCCCTTCTGTCATCTGCATTGGCACTTCACAGTATTTCCTAGGCAAGATAAATCAGCTCTCCAGATCTACCTCCATCTTATTTTTCATTTAGCCTATGTCTACATGCCTCCAGTTTGAAGAACTAGGTCATATAATCAGGTGGTCAATCATTCAACAAAGACTACTATATGTCAGGCACTGTGCTAAGTGACAAGGATACAAAGAAAAGCAAAAACATAGTCCCTGACCTCAAAAAGCCCACATTTGAATGGGAGAGGCAATCCGCAAATATGATACATTTGTGTGTGTATGTATACATCCATATTATCAGTGTACACATACATATTTGTATATACACACAATTAAGATACATACACTATAAATGTAAGGTCATCTCAGAGCACTGGGAACAGCACTGAGGAGGAAGAGGAGGGAGAGAGGAGCGGTAGAAAACTAAGAAAGGCCTCCTCCCAAAGATGGGGTTGGAGCTGTTATAAAAAAAACCAGGAGGAAGAGGTAAGAAGGGAGATTATTCCAGGTATGGAGGACAGAGAGTGCTACAACAAAGAGTTTGGAGATAGACTGTATTGGGCAAAGAACAGACCAATGGAAAAGTAGACCAGGGGCCCCCCCCCCCAAAAAAAAAGATTGTGGAGTACATGGAGAGGAGGAAAGTGTAAGGGGACTGAAAAGGTAGAAAGGAGTCAGGTTGTGAAGGGCTTTAAATGCCAAACAAAGGATTTTATATTTTATCATGGAGTGAAGAGGGAGTCACTGAACTTTATTGAATAGCAGATGGCTTTAGGAAAATAACTTTAGCAGCAGAGTATAGAATAGATTGAGTTGGGGAGAGCCTTGAGGCAGGAAAACTGTCCAGCAGGATGTTTGAAGTGATGACATCCTGAAGTCATGAGGGCCTGTGTCAAAGTGGTGGCTATATGAACAAAGAGAAAGGGAACACATACAAGAGATGCTGTAAAAGGATAAACGACAAGACTTGGCAATGGGTTGGCTATGTGGGGTGATTATGAGCAAGGAGGTCAGCACGATGATGATGAAGTGAGTCTGGGTGACTAGGACAATATTAGTGAAAATTGGGATGAAGAAATTTTGGAGACAGAAAGATAGTAAGTTCTCTTTTAAACATGTTGACTTTGAGATGTGTATAGCATACCCAGTTTGAGACATGTAAAAAGCAGATATGACTGTCTGAAATATATATGTGTATATGTATATATACATACATATATATACACATATATACACACATACATATATACATATACATATACATATACATATACATATACATATACATATACATATACACAAATTCCCACATACCACCTTGTGGACTTGATCTCTGATGCTCTTCCTCAATCAAGAATACTTGAGTTCAAATACTGTCCCAGATATTTACTAGGGCAAATCATTTAACTCTTTGAGTTTCCCATTCCTCATCTTCAAAGTAGTTCTAAGCTATGCTGCACCACTGCACGTGGGAGGATCAAATGAGACACCATATGTACATCATTTTGCAAATCTTAATGTTCTATGTAAATTCTAGCTGTTATTATTTACTGTCATTGTCGTTATTATTCCTATCCATGGGACTAGGACAAATGCTTAAACTCAATATAAGGAGTACTACAGGCTACAAAATTGTCTACAGTCTTTCAGGGGTCTCTAATGTTATTATTAGGGATGTTATATTTGCCCAGTATTCCTCAGTATCTTTCTCTAGGGACAGGAAACCCAAAGAAGGTTCAACTCAAACAGGCAGTGCAAGACTACATAGGAATGTTGCTATCTTATCATTTTCTTTCCCAAATTCGTTATATGCAATGTATGGGTACAGGAGAAGCATAAGTCATGAATTTGGAGCAACACAAACATCCAGGTTCACTTCTGTACATGACAAGAACCAAATAAAAGGAGACCTACCCAAGACCAAATATTCACCATTTGTAAACCAGCACCCTTCTTACTACTAGAAACCCTCAAAACATCATGGTGGAAACGCCAATCCAAGTAACTACTTTGCATCAGTGGAACCCATAACAGTGAGAATAATGGAAGGGAACTCCCCTCCCTACCATTCATGGCAACATGTCTACTACTCTCCACATCCCATCTCTGTAATACCCCAAACTCCTGACAGACTGATCCTTTTGAAAATGGGGAACATCCTCAAGTCTAGGAAAGTGGATGAGCTATAATTAATTCTGCCTTCTTATTTGCCTACATCCAATGTGAAGAAGTTTTAGGTCCATTCCAATCCCTCTCAGGCAGTAAGCCTACAATTCTTTACTTATTTACATGGCTAAAGTCTCAATTTTAAAGAGCATTTTATCCTCATCCTGGCCTCTCTCCTCTACATCACCATTCTGAATAATGATAATAAATTAGATATAATCTCCTACTCCAGCTCTCATTGCCTTCAAGTGGGGTCTGCCAGCTTTGTAGCCTTATTATATATTACTCCCTTTCATACTAACTGGCCTTCTCACTGTTCCTCATAGGAGACCCTTTATCTCCCACCTCCACACCTTTGCACCGGCTCTTCCCCATGCCTGGAATGCATTCCCTCCTCACCTCTGCCTCTTAAATTTTCTATTTTCCTTCAAATCTCAGCTCAGGCTCTGCCTGTTACATGAAGTCTTCTCTGATTCCTCTTGGCTACCAGTGCCTTCCACTTCAAATAACTGTATTAAAACTATATATGCACATGTTATGTCCTCCAATGGGATGCAAGCTCTTTGAGGGCAAAGATTGTTTCATTTTTGTTTCCCCAGCAATTGGTACAGTGTTTGACACTTAATAAATGCTGATATATTAAATAAATCACTGATAGAAAAAAATCACATCCTATTTTTTTCCTGACCCTAGGTAGCACTCAGAAACAATAACAACAACTTACAATTATAGAGCCTTTCTCAACTAATCCATGCTAAGATATTAATAAGTGTTTATGGCAGTTACTACCCTTTCATTTTAACAGGGGCTTTCAGGAAGTCATAATGCCTTAATCCATAGAATGAATGGTGGAAATAGCACATAACTTTGCAGGCCATATATACGATGTCCCTTTTCTTCTTTAAAGCAAATCTGACTTTGTCCTTTTCCTGGTCATTCCAATTGTCTACTTCTCTTGCAACAAGGTATAAGGCCAAAACACTCTAACTTTGTATTTATTTTTAGTTGTTAATCTCACAGACAGCACAACTTCCACTTAATAAAATCAAATCCCTGAACAGGTATCTTTCAATGGTATCATTCCATGCTCCAAAAGATTCTAAACAAATGTGCTTACTTTCTTCTTTCCCTGACCGGGTGTTGGTTGACACAGATCTACACAATGCCACTGTTGCTGGTTGGCAGGAGGGTCTGGACAGTGTACAGCTGTCATCACCCCCATGCCACAAATGTCACCTCGAGTCCACATTCTCACCTGGAGTCTCTTGTCTCCAATTCACAAGCTGTCCATCTGCCTCTGAGAGTCTATTCCAGTATCAGACTCTTAGGGAAAAGGGGACTTAGGAGATCTTGACATAGCAGGAGGAGTGAAATGAAGGACATTTCTCTCATTCAACCTAGAACCAAGGACCCTTACAAGGGGACAGATGTTGGAATCCAATTAGTCCTGTGGCAGTGAGAACCATCATTCTAGCAACCTGGAGGTTTGTAGCTCACAATACAAACACACACACACACATAATCACACACAATGTAGATTCTCCTTCCTACCTTCCATCCAAGAAATTTCTTTTTCCCACTTTCCCTAGACAAGATTGCCCTTGACACATTCAGAGGGCCCTGTTCTAATCTCTGCTTCCTATGAAAGTAGAATTCTTTTCTAACCAGATTTTTGGAAAATGAGGAGGTACTCCTTATTTTATTCACTCCAGTGGCTGTTTGGCTAATGTATTCTCCTGTCAGTATTTCTCATGAGTTCAGCAACATCTGCAGGATGTGGAAAGCACAGAAACAAACCAGATGTTACAAAAGGTAGCTCCACTAAGCCTTCTTAACCATAATTATTGCAATAGCTCATCCTAGTTTTATTGTACCTCCTCTATATTTATATGCTGTTAACTTTTCCTGTTGAAATACAAACTGATGGATCTAAGGTCTTTCTAAACAGATTTGCGATCTTTTTTTTTTTAATTGACATATACCCTCCATTAAATCCGAATTTCCTTTATCAAATTTTAGAGG
The DNA here is from genome assembly GCF_900497805.2 of Vombatus ursinus. Taxonomy (NCBI): domain Eukaryota; kingdom Metazoa; phylum Chordata; class Mammalia; order Diprotodontia; family Vombatidae; genus Vombatus; species Vombatus ursinus. Next base: position 22,331,087 of record NW_020954556.1, on the reverse strand, counting down.
GGAAAATAGATTAAGGAAACATAGATATTTATCTCAGCCTTCAACGTTTACTCATTTAGTTAATTAGCACTTAATTACACTGTCAAAGGGAAAAAATTTCACCACAGGCAGACCAAACACGACCCCAAAGTCTCACACTTCTTAGGAGAGATAGCCCTGTTCCCTGTGCCAGCTCATTTCTCCCTGAAACATTTGTAATGATTACTTGACAAGAAGTGCAGATACAAAATTACGCAACCGAGAGCTATCACTCATTGGTCGCCCTGTTGGAAGCCCTAAGCTAGAGCAACAGTGCCCCCAAAAGCAAGCAGCCAGAAATACTCGGAAAGGGAACACTCAGCTCCGCAAACTTCTATTTTCTGCCTCCCAGGCCAGAAGAGCTATTTTAAGAGTTGCTGGCCAGCCTCACACCACCCTACAACCCACTGAACACTCAGACCAAGCTAAGAGAGCCTTCCTTCACTGTGAGCAGAGAAATTGCTCCAGCTATTTTAACTCAGACATCAGAAATTCTAAGAAGCGGCTTATGGGGGCCTGAGGAGGGACCGAGAGAGAATCAGTAGGCTTACAAGGTTTGTCAAAATCTGGAGGGGAACAAAGTATAACTAGATTAATATATAAATCTTATTAACTCAAATCCAGCTGAATATAGTCGTTTGTTATCAGAGACTCTCCATCTTTGAACAAATGGCTATGTTTTTTGGTCTCACAGGTTCCCTGCCAAGTTGAAGGCCTCATTAAAGCAGTTGGAAAAGAATAGTGTTCTAATTAGTTTAATTATGATATGATGAATTATCAACCTAATTTTAAAAAACAATATGCAATTAGCCTTTTTAAGTTCAAGGCCCTGTTTTCCAAAACAGGAAATGAAGCATAACATGCTTGTTTTTATCATTAGGGTAAAATCTGAGACACCCCAATGCAGGGGTATAATGAGCATGTGGGGAAACAAAGAGTCCTTACTCCCCCCAATTACTCCCTTTGTGTCTTGACTAGACTGCCTTTTGGCTCAAAGAATGGAAACTGCATTAAGTCCGAGCCTGACCCAAATTTTCCCTTTCAAGTTCTAAGCCCTGTTTTCTGTTTTCCTTTCTGGGAGAGGGTCACCCTATAAAAGCTGAAATATCAGGTTTCTGAAAGCCAAGGAACTGATGATGTCATATCAGTATAAGGAGTTGCAGGGGGTGGGAGTGGGCAGGTTATACTGCTCTTTGGAATATTGAAAGTGAAAAGACATATTATATGTGGTATAGGGAATCCAAATCTTAGAGTCCTAGAATCTAAGAAATAAATGCTTATCCTACTATGCTGCGGGCAGGTTGGAAAGAAGGGGAGGAGAAACATGAACAAGATAGGATTCTGATCCTCAAGATCATGATTAGATTAGAGCATGATTAAGATGCAATGTAGTGGCTCTTAGGAAAATGAGAAAGTCTAATGGAGATGGCATGGTACAGCTAAAACAATATTAGACCTGGAGAACCCAGGTTCAAATCCTGATCCTGAACCTACTTCTTAGGTGGCCTTAGGTGAATCATTTTTCTGAACCTCAGTTTCCGCATGTATAAAATGAGATCATTAGATGACCTCTAACATCCCTTCCAATTCCAAATCTCTGATAATCTATGAGCATCAGGAGACCCAGGTTTTCATCCTGGCTCTATGACCAAAGGGTTGCATGACTTTGGGTGTGTCATTTACCTCTTCTCAGCTCCATTTTTTTTTTCATTTGTAAAAGGAGGGTTCTAAACTCTAAAATTCTATTCTTTCAATAACATCCTTTGGGAAATAAGCCATACTCAAAGGAAAAAGTCTATTAGAATTCAAGTCTGGAAATGAATGGTGATTAGTAAGTGGTACAGAAAATAGGGGATAATCCAGTTTAGAAGAGGAAGAAATCTACTTTGACTGGAGTCATCAAGGAAGGTCCCACAAAGGAGATGAGATTTAAACAGACCTTGAAGGACTGGTAGGATTTCAGCGGGTGGAGGATGAGGGGAAAAGGCATTCCAGGAAGGAAGAATGTCAAAAGAATGAAGGGGATAAAATACAAAGAGTTTGTAGAGAAAGTGAGCCGACCGGTTTGTCTGGGTGGGAGTTGAGGGAGTGTTCTATAAGGGAGCAGTCATGGTAAGGCTAGTGTCCAAATAGCAGTTTTTCCTCATCTGACAATCAATCTAGAGCAGTGCTGTAGAATAGATGCTTTCTTTTATTTTTTAAATGCATAGATCTGGTCATAGCAGTCCCTTGCTCCAATGGTTCCCCATAGCCTTCCAAAATTAAGTTCAAACTCTTTGATACAGCACTAAAAACCCTCCCCAATCAAGTGTCACTCTAGTTTTCCCCTCTTATGTATATAGGATCATATGTCCTATGAAAGGGGCCTCCAAGGCCATGTAGCTCAAGCCCCCTCATTGTATAGATGACGAAACTGAGGCTTAAAACTCCCTACTTTTTTTCTCTATGTATTCTCTGCTCCTGTCAACCTGGAGTACTTACTATCCTCTCTATATGCCCTGAGTGTTCCAACCTCTATACTTTTACTTACTTGTTTCCTATACCTAGAAAATTTCCCATTTTCCCCACTCCCTTCCCTGTTAAACACCTATTTCTTCTTTAAAACTTAAAACTCTAATACCACTTTCTCTATGAAACCTACCTTGATCCAATGAATAGTAATGACCTCCCCCCCCAATCTCACATGGTCCTATTTGTGTTTTCTCTAATGCATGTTGTATTTTGTTGTATGTTGTATTCTTACTTCTGCATGTTTTATGTCTTAAATGAGACAATAAATTCCATGAAAAAAAGACTTTGTTCTATATAAACTTTGTCTCTCCCCCAGGCCTATCACTATGTTCAAGAAACATTAGTTTGAATAGAGTAGAATCATATTAAGTCTGATAATTGCTTTATTTATTTGCAAGATTGACTTGGGCAATTTATTATATTCATCTGATAATTTTGTTGTCGTTTAGTCATTTTAGTAGTGTCCAACTCTTTATGACCCCATTTGGGGTTTTCTTGGCAAAGATGCCAGTGTGATTTGCCATTTCCTTCTCCAGGTCACTTTTACAGATGAGGAAACTGAGGCAAACAGTGTTAAGTGACTTGTCTAGGGTCACACAGCTAGGAAATGTTTGAGGCTGGATTTGAATTCAGGTCTTCCTGACTCCAGGCCTAAAGCTCTATCCACTGTGCTGTCTAACTCCCTCATCTGATAGTACTCAGTGATTTTAAAGTCAAAAGTATATACTCCTTTGTCTATATGATGCCAAGAAATAGTGCAAAAAGGGAAATATGCAACCATATCACCTTTTTAAAAAGCATATGAGCATATCAATTTAATACAATAAACGTTTGTCACTTACATTCTCTCAGCCTTGGTTTTCTCATTTCTAAAAACAGAGATAATGATAACTTCAATATTTTTTTCACAGGGTTGTGAAGTTTAGCTTATATAATGCATGTGAAGTACTTTGCAAACTTGAAAGTATCATAAAAAATACCATTTGTTATTATGGACCTACTATGTGCCTACTACATGCAAATGAATGATGAAAAAATAGCTAACCAAAATGTATTTATTTATTTATGTGACTTATCCGGTTGCTAAACTGGATTAACTAAATTCACATTTTGAGGAGGGTATCATGAGAATTCAGCCAGAATTGTTAAGGCAGAACTCAAAGGTAGAAATATATTTAAATATGGCAGGCCCAAGCTACCCACAGTAGAATGAAAGTGGTGATGTAGAGGACAGAAAGTTCATTAAAGCCAAAACCCCTTATTTGATGATAGCTCTGAGGTAGGCTTAGGAAAGGAACAAAGATTTATCCAATTGTCATTTCATCAAAAATGATTTATTTATTTGTCCTGGTCATCTGGAAACAGATGGAAAAAGAGAATTGAGGATAATACTACAGCTGCCTACCTTGGTTGGAAACAATTTATTTCTCAGCCCAAAAGTTGTGAATCTAAGACATGTAGCCCTGAGCTCTAGCCAGGGTTCACACTACTGCCAAGAGCTATTCTTCAGATTGGCTTTTTGAGAAGTCTGTCTTTCACAGCTGCAGAATCAAAACCAAAGGATTCTTTTAGTTTGATTCACTGAGGGCACTCCCCCTGGCTCTACAACCAGGACTGCTGGTTCTGATCTTCTTGGGATTGAACTGCCAAAATCATACAAATGAGATATTAGAATATTTTGGTCCTCTTCACAATTCTGATCAAATAGCACAAAATGGTTTTAGTCTATTCAATTCAACAAGCATTTATTAATTACCTACTAAACTGACAGCTTGGTGGGGGTGATAAAAAGACAATTTAAAAAAAAGCTTGCTCTCAAGGTGCTTGCATTCTACTGGAGTGATACCTCACATATGCAAGCAAGCCAATACAAAGTCTAGACAGTGATTTCAGAAGAAATGGTGAGCAATCCTATCTTGAATAACATTGTTCCCTTCTATAAATTTTTTTAAAATTTAATTTTCAATAATCATGAGATGAAATTAGATCACCAGAAGATAAGGGTACCTTTGTTTTGGACACAAGAAGGCTCTTGGTTATCTAAACAGAAACAAAACTGAAACCTACATATAATCTCCAACTGGTAGGATAGCCACCAGTCTGAGGTCGAGTCTATGAGTTCACCTTAAGGACACTGGGAACAATTATGTCCCTATTTTTAAGTCAAATTGACCATAGGAGATATCAACAGTCTTAGGTCTTAGGTCTCTCTCAAACAGAATGATGCTGACAGACAACCACTGACTGGTTTGCCAGACAGTCATCATATGAGAATTTCCAGGACCACTGTAGCTCTTGAGTCCCTTCACAATCTGGTCCCAACCTATCCCTCCATTCTTGTCTCCCCAAATTCCCTTACCTTTCTCCATTATTACCTCCTACAATTCTAACCAAAATGGTATATTATTATAGCTCTAATGGACACTTAGTAAACATTTGTTCACTGTTGACAGATTGATTCTGCCACAGTGCATATAACATTTCCTCAATCTTCTTTCCTATTGAGGCTTTTCCTGGAACTACCCTCTGGGGAAGATTCTGACAGACAAGAAAATGACCAAGAAGTGCACAGCAGGAAAGCAGAAGAAGGAACCAGCAGCTAGCACTGGAGGCCCAGAGGTAGCTAATAAGGTAGAAAAAACAATCATCATTCAATCCTAAGAATGGTTCCTAAACCACTACCAATTTAAGAAATAGGCAAAGCTGTAAGGAATACCTTTCAGACCTAGAAAAACAAAAGGAACCACCCAGTCCTTTAGCTTATTAAGTGATATGGCCCTTTCTTTCTTCCACTGAGGACCATCATCAGATGCAATGGTTTGTATAACATGTCTCAGGATCCACTCATTATACCACAAGGATAGAGTTGGGACTGGGCAAACACAGGGTAACACATGAAATTGTTTTATAAGCCGACTTTTACAAATTGTTTTCCAAACTGGGTAGCAATTACCATTAAGCAAAATAATTTGCCAGCCCCAAAGAGGGAAAGGCAAGGCAGTAGGTCCAAAGATAACTCAAGCCATCATTAGAGAAATCCAGTTATTTAGTCAATTTTACTTATTTACAGGACGGAAGATTAATGAGTTCAGATACTAACTCAGACAGTAATTAGGTTTCAAAAACATACTATAACACAATCAATCATGGCTTGTGAGCATAATGGCATTAGGGTAGAGCCCTCTTTCAGCTCCAGTTATTAGCATGTGATTGGTGAAGACTGGACTTGAGCTGAGTACCTACCCCAGGGCCCTATAATAAAATGAAAGGAGACTTTTAAATGAGGGGAAACTATGTCTTTGACCCTTTGTCCTTTGCCTGGGGACTCTGTGATATTGTGTTCAGGATTTAGGGTTCTATAACAGGACTTTAGGGAATGATGGCATTTCAAAATACCATTGGTGTTTCACTTTAAACAAGACTTTACTTGCGACACCAGCAATATATATGTCTTTTAATCCAGTCCTCAGGGCTATTATCAGTTTCTTTCAGGATTTTTCAACTTACATCCTCAAGTCTTTACAAATAAGAATAACTCAAGGGGATTATAAATATCCTGGGACCTTACTCTGAAGAAAAAGACGCCAAAGTAAAGACTAAAAGGAAAAAGAGGTTTCCACTAGGGAACAGGTTTCTATCGGTAGCTTTTGCTGAGCAAAGAATAGCTGGAAGTGGTTTCGTGCAAACCTTTAAAAACCCAGATGCTGTCTTCATAGACTTAAAGCGTGAACTTTGGGGAAAGGCAGTGGCAGGAGGGAGGGGAGAGAAGTCTGGATTTCAGGACTGGTCAGTGAAATGGGGTAAAGTATTCAAAAACAAAATCTTCATGGAAAGTTTGAATTGGCTTTCAAAGATAGATAAGACATGGATAGACAGAGGTGAGGGCATGTCAGATGAAGGGTATATGATGAATGAAGATAGGAAATGGGAATGGGCAGGGAGGGCTTAAGATTAACCTAACTCTGTGCTCAACCTTCCCCAGAAAAAGAGAGAGTCAGGAACCCTGAGCTAGGTTTTGTATTTTATAGGGAATCTGGTGTAGACCTGAAGTTGTTTTGGAGGAGATTTTTTTAATCAGATTTTTCCCTACACCAAACTTCCTTGCTCAGTTCTAGAAGTTTTCTGTATAGAGGGCAGATTGAGCAGCTTTAGGGAAAGAAGTTAGCCAAGCTCCAACATTATTCTAATGGCCAGCATCATCAAAGGACTCATTGGACTACGGAGGAAAGGCAAAGAAACATCTGTCAAACCCCTTACTACTATAGGGACAAAACCACAGGTAAATTGAAAATAAAAATTTCCCTTCTTTTCAATCAGTTATATGGACTTTACAGAGACAATCTAAATCTACCTCATTGGCATTTCTGGGAAATGTACAAATATGGCACTCACCTTACCAAAACAACCATGGTGAAATTCTTATACATTAGAGGGAAAAATATGGAAGAGAGAGAGACAGAGACAGAATGAAACCAGAGACAGAGAGAGACAGAGGGAGATAATCTCAGTCACCCCATGACCTTATGAAATGTTATACTTTTCTCAAAACACTCACCACACCCCAGTATTTGGCTTGCTGGCACCCACTTCTGAGTTTTTACTTTCTACTCCAATATGTGCATCTCACCACCAAGCTCAGGTAGGGAAGAGGAAAATAGGCATTTTACTCCCTTTCTAGCAGACATTGCAATAGTAGTGGTAGTAATAGTAGTAGCTATAGCAGCTAGAATTTACATAGCACTTTCAGGTTTGGAAAGCCCTTTCCAAATATTATCTCACTTTATCCTCATAACAACCCTGGGAGATAGGTGTTATAATTATTCTCATTTCACAAATGAGGAAAATAAAGTTAAATGACTTACCCAGGGTCACACAGCCAGTAGGTGTCTGAGTCTGGATTTGAACTCAAGTTGTATTGACCTCAGATTCAGTGCTTTATCCATTGTAACACCTTTCATTCTTTTTCATTTGTAATACCTTTTCATCCCTGGTCCCAGAAAATAGCTCATTATCTTTTATTTTTTAGGTTAAAAAATACAATGGAGAAATATATATATGACAAATCCAACAACAGATTAAAGGTGAAAGTTATAAGTTTACAATGGACAAAGTATGAATTGAGGTCCTACATGCCAACTATAGGGAAGTAGTTAGACTTCACCTTTCTCAGCTCTTTCTTCCTAGCTGACAGAATGTCTTACTTCTCCCTGTTTTCCTCCCTTATGTTAGTTCAGTTCTAGCTTTCATAACTGATAGCTTCACAATGGCAAGGTTGTTTGGTGT
>NW_020954556.1:22229951-22323265 GCF_900497805.2 Vombatus ursinus | reverse complement strand
TAACCAATAAACATTTATTAAGCACCTGCTTTGTGCCAAGCCCTGTGCTAAGTAAAATGCAATCTTCTTCATCACTTGAGGTACGTGGATGGCATCAAGTTATATAGTTCTACCAAAAAACATCAATAGCTTCTCCATCTCATGAAATCTTTCTCTAGTTATATCAAAATATCATTTGGGCTCAACAAGTATAAAATTATCAAAGTACACTAAGGACAAAATGAGAGTAAAGGCTGCAAGTTTGAATCCAGAAGTTAAATTGAACCAATTAATGGAGGTAATACTTACAAATACGCTGGTCTCTTCCAGAAAAGACATATCCAACAGAAAGTTGTGGCTGTGTGTGTCAAGAGCCTTAGTGGTATTCTGAAATCAAAACTCAATGGGAAGATAAAGCATTAGTCTTAACATATACTTTTCAAACAGTAAAATGGACTGAAACCAATTTAGAAAGTATCCTAACAAAATCAATTAAGCAATCAAAGGTAAGGCTTACCCCCCTCCCCAAGGTAGCTATAGAATGATTAACTCTTCTTCATAAAACAAAAGGATTTATTAACATTCATAGAACATTTGATGAACAGGTTAAAACCTTACATAAATACCTTTGGAATAAGCAGATATCACTTCACTCAGCAATAGTAAAGACTGCCACTGAATTTTCCAAATATAACCAAAAGCAACTTACTTCTGGTTGAAACCTGTAAAATGGGAAGATACAAGAATGGAATCAAAATGTTCTGCATGTGTGACATCTACACAAAATCAGTAATGATATGTCAATAAATATTCACTGAACAAATGACAATCAAGCAGTTTTATTTATAAAAACAGAATTCATGACAATTCAGGATCAGATCATTGTCATTAGAAATGACAAAAATGTTTTCTACATATATATATGTGTGTATACATACATATGTGTGTGTGACTATATGTGTGTGTTTGGAAGACTGGTCTCCCTATCTTACCCAGGAGGAAAGTATGGAAGCCACTCACAGGCCTAACCTCATTGTTGACTGGTGTGAGAGGTTTGACCTACTTCATTTTTTACCTGGCCCAGTTTATCCCTTCTTGGGTAGCCTAGTGCCTCTTTGCCCCCATCTCTCATATATAGTGCCATATTTTGCTGCACTTAGTGCAGATACCCAATTGACTTAGCCTGACTGTAATGCAGAACTCCAAGATCAAGCAATCAGCCTTAACCTTCCCAGTAGCAGACATTAAGGGTGTACAACACAACTCGTGGTCAATAAGAAGCTTATAGAGGCTGAATTTATTGATCAATGGAGATTATACAAGAAAGCTGTAGAAATTATGTAAAATATTACTGCAAGTTGAAAAATGTAGCTACTAGCAAATACCTAGAAAGACAAGCTTATTTGGCCAGAATTATATATTAGAAGCTCGCCATTCTCTATCCTGGTTCTCTTCCTATATGTTTGATCACTTGTCGTTTATTTATTTATTTTTGCTGGATCTTCATCCAGATCAATCCTTTTAACAGTAGCTCTCTTCCCCCCCCCCCCCCACCCCACCAAGGCTCTGTCCTCAGCCCTCTTCTTTCTTCCTCTCTATCATTTTTCCTGGTGTTCTCATCATCATCTCCGATTGATTCAATTATTTCTTTATTGATGATTCTAGGAACTACTTATCTAGCCCTAACCTTTCTTCTAACCACAAGATTTACATCTCCAACTGCTTATTGGATATCTCAAACTGAATGTCCCATAAACATCTTAAACTCAACATGTCTAAAATGGAACTCAATATCTTTCCCGCCAAGCCTTTCCTTCTTTTTATCTTTCCTATTACCATAAAGGCCACCACCATCTTCCTAGTCAGTCAGCCTCACCCTCTGGGTGTCATCCTCAACTCTTCACTCTCTCTCTCACCCCTTAAAGCCAATCTGTTGCCAAGTCCTATTGATTTTACCTTTATAACATCTCTAATATATACTCCCTTCTCTCGTCTGACACTGCCACCACCCAAGTACAGGCCCCTATCACCTCAGACCTCGACTAATGCAATAGCCTGCTGGTTGGTCTCCTTTTCTTATCTTTTCACAATCCATCTTCTACTCAGCTGTCAAATTAATCTTCCTAAAGCATAGATCTGACCATGTCACACTCCCTTATGCCATAATCTCTAGTATTCATCTTCTCCAAACTACATGGAAAGAAAAGTCTTTAAAATGTATAAATCTAGCAGAAGAAATCAAAACCATGCAGGAACAAGATGAGGTCCACTCCATTCCCATCATCCTTTCTGCCATTGGGGTTGTCCTAAGGATGCTTTTAGAGAACCTTTAGATGAGTTTATATCCAGTTACTAAAAAGTAACTAAAAAGTTTATCCATCTATGTGATAGCCTAAAGAACCTAGTAAGGTATGACCCAATAGCTAGAACTATACTTTAGAAAGTACATTTTAATGGAACGACAGTGGCAAATCACCAAACTACAAATTCAGACCTCATATTATCTTTGAGTTCTCAGCCAATAAGTTGTTCTAGAAGTGGGCCATTATCACAGGTCTACAATAGCCCAGATATAGTGATCCATAAAAGCTTAATAACAATGTTTAAGTAGATGTTGACATAGCAAACATTCATTATCTCCAAGATACATGGAACTATCAGAGGAGAACAAAACCATGGGAACAAGATAAGGTGCTTGTCTAATTGTCCTGTCAACTACTGGAGTTGAACCAAGGATGCTTTCAGCAAAGCTATCAGGACAACTTACATCCTAATACTTTTATTCAACTACAAAAAGCACCATTTATGCACCTGTGAAATTCTCTATAGGGCATGAATGAGAATAATGGCAGGGTTGCAACTTGTCATAGGATCAATGCTGTCTGAATTCTATTCAACAGATGACAAAAATAAGATAATAATGATAATATTTATTATGTTCTAAGGTTTTTAAGCAATGTTCTTTTCTCTTGAGTATACAGGCAAGAAAGATTCTTCATTATTTGGTCTCCAAGGCTATTATTTCTTGGACTTTGGTCTTTGAACCTCCCTCACCTTTCTCTGGGAATACCTCTAGCCCTAGAGGTACCCTTTCTGTCACCCATAGTCCAAATTCCTGGTTGGTCTGCCTAAAGCAAATCCCTTTGTGGTACAATTACATTTTTCCTCTATTGCTCTAGGTTCATTCTGGACACTCCAGACTGGGACCACTAAGCTTAGGTCTCCATGTTACATGAGAAAGCCCCCAAATTCTTTCTCATTGACATATCTTTGTTCATCAGATGAGATAGTTAACCGAGGGCCCTAAGAGAAATAGTCACAGAGGAAGCACATTTTAACAGGTCACAAAGTATGGCACCAAGAAACCCTTATTGATACAACTTATCATAAGGGTATAGGTCCTCAAAGACAACTCTAGGGTGATGGGAAACAGGATTCATGGATCGTCAAAAGGGAGAAGGACCCTAAAAATCTTTACCCATTTCACAATCTTAACCTGGGCTAGGATTTATTAAAAACTGGGTCATGCCTCCCATCAGTGAAGGTGGGGATGGGGTAGAATATAAGGGATTATTTTTCCCTTTCCAAAAAAAATCAAACCTACCACTTGGAAACTGACACAACACTACCCCTAGAAAAGTTAAGTATTTAGCAAATGATCGCCATTCCTGTATCTTTGGACACATCTCTGCATGCCTCAGATGGACATCCAAATGGCAGGTGCTCACTCATCCAAGGGCCTAAAGCCTGTTGTCAGCATTTAATACTCTGAGGCCCTCACATTCTGTCCCCGGCCCTTTGCCAGCTTGGACCAGTGTGACCAGCACTGAGGGGTGGCCAAGCCACAGTTTTCATTTGTAGGGAATAAGCGTAAACCTACCCTCCTTTCACCAAATCAGAAACCTTAAGCAGGGCCCAAAGGATCTGAGCTCCTGCTCAACATTTCATGCTTTAATATTTTAAGAAAAGTTTATTATGACAAGTCAATGACAGTGCCTTTAGGAGGTCAATAAATCACAGGCAGATCACACAGCAGAGATGACAGCTATGCAAAACACCACAGGAAACCTGATAGCATTCAACCAGACAGCAACGCCAGGCACTGGGCTCTTCCCATTAGAGTGTCGTTGTTGTTGTTTATAAATTATCATTACTATTGAATAGGAGAATCATTTTAATTAGATTTCTTTAATTTTTCTTCCTGAAACATGGACAATTTTAATGGGAAGTTTTTTTTTTAATGTTCCTTTGGGGCAAGGTACTTAGTGAACATTTATTTGTTGAATTTAATACAAAATAATACATACACATATAAAGGAGAAACAAGCAAAGTGCTAGGTGGTCCAAAAAAGGAGATAGTTGTTACTGATGTTCCTTTTACTGGCATTTGTCAATTTCCATAATTTCCTAATATCAAGGGAGAAGAGGCAAAGGAACTCAAACCAGACTAAAAATAGAATAAAAAGATTTTAGAGAGCTTTCTGTCTCGTCTTGGCCTCTTTTCAAGCACATAGAAAGAAAATAGTTTTTTTTGTTGGTTTGTTTGTTTGTTTTGTGAGGCAATTGGGGTTAAGTGACTTGCCCAGAGTCACACAGCTAGTGAGTGTTATGTGTCTGAGGCCAGATTTGAACTCAGCTCCTCCTGACTCTAGGACCAGTGCTTTATCCACTGAACCACCTAGCTGCCCCAATGTTATTTTTTTTTTAAATGAAGTTTTAGGTGGCAATAGAATGGAGTGAGGGAGAAATCACCCAGTGTCAGTATCAGAAGAAAAAAAAACTTTTCATACCAGAGATTTCTAAGCATCTGTCAGATGTAGGAGTGATGAATGCAAGTGGTAGAAGATTTCCAAAGGTAACAGGCAGTTACAGGATTCCCAAAATGTTTGTCCCTGACTGGTGACAAGTGACAATGTGCTGCTTCAGGTTTTGCTTGTTCATTGAGGAAAAGGCTTGGTTCAGGCAGGGCAAGGAAGGAGGAAGGAGGCGGGAAGAGAAAGGGGGAAAATGGATATCTACTTCTGTTTCACTTCTTGTGACTTCAAACATCTTCACCTGGACTTTTTCCAACTCCACACCCACAATGCTGACCAGTGACTTCTCCAGATGGCAAGGGGTGACCATCATAGGTTTTCTCCACTCACAGGCACACAACTTATCCAAGCCCATTCAGGGAGTATGTCAGTCACCCAGTGGCCCCTGAGCAACTGATTTTTGAATCTGAAACCAAGAAGAGCTCAAATGACCACGACTCAGAGAAGCTGTCCCACACAGTAGCTGATATTACAGCCTTTGTTAACAGCTTACTCAGCAGTGCTATAGCACCCAACCCTAGCCCATGCATGGTATCTGTTCTCACTCAGCTTTCCCTCTCAGGTTACTCCCAAAACATAGCCAGCCACCCAGGAGCCCTTGTGGGCTCACTCTCAAGTTACAGACTGCCATGGCTCCCAAGCTCTCACTCCACTGACACTGAAGTTCCCCAGCACAGACCCACACTGTGTAAACCTATATGAAAGCCTGCCTGGAATGTAATGCCTGAAGCTGAACACTCCTTCCACCCTTCAGAACTCTCAGTTCTCACGTAGGCCTCCAAAATCACTGACAGATCTTACCCCAGGTCCCTCCACATGCACACCAACTTTTCTCATAGGATACACAAGTGGAAGATGCTAAGAGGACTTTGTCCTTTTTTCCTTTTCAGCCCCACAGAGTATTAAGGTCCTGATAGGCGAACCTACGGCCAAAGCTCTCCCTAGAGTACAAATAATAGTAATTTACAGTGTTGGAAGATTTGCAAAGCATTTTGCATGTGAGGATTTCATTTGACAGCTGAGGAAAACGAAGCACAGAAAGGTTAAATGTCATGCAAGGAAGGAAAAAAGGAAAGAAGGAAGGAAGGAAAGAAGGAAGGAAGGAAGGAAAGAAGGAAGGAAGGAAGGAAGGAAGGAAGGAAGGAAGGAAGGAAGGAAGGAAGGAAGGAAGGAAGGAAGGAAGGAAAGAAGGAAAGAAGAAAGGAAAAAGCAAGGGAAAGAGAGAGAGAGGGAAGAAGGGTTGGGGAAAAGGGAGGGAGAGATAGGAAGAAAGAGGGAGGGAAGTGAAAAGGAACGAAGGAAAAGAAGGATGGAGGGAAGGGAATAAAAAGGAGGGAGAGAAGAAAAGAAGGAAGGAATTTGTATTTGTATTTCCAACACCTAGCATAGTGCCTGGTACATGCTTAATAAATGCGTGTTAATCAATTGATTGTTGGCTGAATTTAAAAGGAGGAAGGAAGGGAAAAGGATGAGAAATTGTGATTTCCTGACTCTTTCACTTCCCTACCTACCAGAAATTGGCCTTATTTACTAGCTAGATGAAAATGCATATACATTGAAATGAAGGAACCGTTGGCCTCAAAACACCACCCTAACAAACAGTTTACTATTTGAAGGCTGAAGAAATTAAGGGGAAAGGTGGAAGGGAACAAGAATTTATTAATCACCTACTATCTGCCAGGCACTATGCTATGTTATATAAATATTATCTCATTTTATCCTCACATCATTCCTACAAGATATGTGATATTATTATCCCATTTTATAGTTGAAGAAACTGAGGTAGACAGAAATTAAGTGAGTTGCCCACAGTCACAGAGCTAATAAGTGTCTGAGGCTAGATTTGAACTCAGGTCTTCCTGACCCTAGAGCTTAATCCACTGTGCCACCTAGGTGCCTAAATTAAATAGAAGTATATGATGTGTAACATATGACACCAATACAGATGATTTGAAAATGAAAACTCCAGCCATCAACCTAAGGCAACATAGTCTAATGGAAAGAGCAACAAATTAGAAATCAGATGTCACTTCACACCTATCAGATTGGCTACAATGATAGAATGGAAAATAACAATGTTAGAAAGGATGTGGAAAAATTAGGACACTGATACATTGTTGGTTGAACTGTGAATTGATCCAACCATTTTGGAAAGCAATCTGGACTTATGCTCAAAGAGGTATAAAACTGTGTATGCCCTTTGACCTAGCAATACCACCATTAGGTCTTTTTCCCAAGGTGATCAGGGAAAAAGGAAAAGAACATATATGTTCTAAAATATTTATATCAGCTCTCTTTGTGGTGGTAAAGAGCTAGAAATTGAGGGGATGCCCATCAATTGGGGAATGGCTGAATAAGTTGTGGTATATGATTGTGATGGAATGCTACTGTGCTATAAGAAATAAAAAGCTGTTTGACTTTAGAAAATCATGGAAAGACTTGTATGAAATAATGAAAAGTGAAATGAGCAGAACCAAGGGAACATTGTATACAGTAACAGCAATACTGTTCAACAAACAACTGTGAATAACCAAGTTATTTTGAGTATTATAAATACTCTAATCAACTACAAAGGACCTATAAAGGATGATGCTATCCACTTCCAAAGAAAGAACCGATAAACAGAGGTATGCATAATGTGGTTTTACATAGTTATAAATCTGTGTCAAATGGGGCTTCTTTAGTGCAGGGTTCAGAACTAAAAATGTAACAAAAATAAATAAATATTCCACTTAAGCTTCTTGAGTGCAGGGGCTGTTTTTATATTTCTTTGTATTCCCAGCACTTAGCACAGTGCTTGGCACATGTAATTGTTTTTCAGTTATGTCTGACTCTTCATGACCCCACATTTGAGGGCAAAGATACTGGAGTAGTTTTCCATTTCCCTCTCCAGTTCATTTTACAGATGAGGAAACTGAGGCCAATGGGGATAAGTGATTTGCCCAAGGTCACAAAGCTATTAAATGTCTGAGGCCGTATTTGAATTCAAGATGAGTCTTCCTGACTCCAGGCCCACTGCCCCAGCTAGGTGTACATGGTAGGCACTTAGATGCTTGTTGATTCTCAGCTGTAGACTGATTTACCCAGTCTTGGTCTCCACATTTATGAAATAGCGTATAGTTGTTTTTACATTATCTCCCACAATAGACTGTGAGCAGAGCAGGGACTGCCTTTTTAATTAGTCAACTCATATTGATTATAGAGAAGTGATGAGAAAATGAACATTCCTCCTTTTTCATAGTGGTGAAAACCTATGGTTGTGGAATGTTGCATAAACTGTCAAACTGTTGATGGATTGGTTAATTTTGAGAAACTATTCTCCCCTTCTTTTGGAAATTATTTATTACAAGGGAAGATAGACCAAGAAGATTGGGGTGGGGTAGGGTAGAAAATATATTTTCTATAAATATGATATATTTATATCAGGATTATCTTAGAAAATAAAAGATAACACTTTTTAAAGAGGAATGACTGAATGAAGCTCTGATGCTATCGGGTGTGCCTAGTTTTCACTTGTAGGCGCTTCCCTTGTCTGACTCTATGGTGTTAATAATCAGCTCTTCTACTTTCTCTGTGCTGTAATGGCCTCTCACTCTGGAGTATTCACAAAAATTAATTTTCTACATGTAGAGGTGGGGAGGAAGGGGGAGGTATGGATATGGTACTTACTCTCTAGAACATTATTGAAAAGTGAAGTCTACATAAATGAAAGAAATATTCTACACCTTCAAAATGAATTTTCATGAATACCCCAGGGATTTTAGAATCCTGGGCTTGCCCAAGATATGTTGGAGAAGTGAACAAAAGAAGTGCCCTTACCTGAGAGTTCCCTAAACCAATGAACTCATAGGCCGTTAGTCCAATCCCTATCTTTTAGAATCAATAAACAAGTAAACAGCACATAATAACTAGTACACTGTAAATAGTAAACCAGTAAAGTCTCCACTGAGGAGCTAAAAATCTACTACTCTTCTAATTCCCTGAGGTCTACTCACTCCTTGCAGTATAAGAGCTGCGGCAGGGTGTGAGTTTGCTCAGTTTCTTACATCTTAATTCTCTACAAACAGAAAAAGGAGTTTCTATTTTTTTCTCAACTCCTACTTCCAGTAAAGCCAGTTTTTAGATGAAGAGGCAGAAACTCTTGGGAAATTCTGGGCCTGAGATTCACAACACACAGCACGGACTTGGACTCTGAGTGACCCAGGGTGCAAGGACATAAGCGATAAGCTGTTCTGTTCTCCAACAGAGACATCCAATCTCCTTTGACTAAAGTGAGCTCCTTGCTTCTGGAGCAGGGTGATGTGCCCAACAACCAGCACCAGCAGGGAGAAGCTGGCTGCCGTGCATTATGCCCCCTCTCTGACAGAGCTGAACCGTGTCACCACCCCATCTCTTCATGTCCAGACCAAAAGCCCCCTAGTCACCAGCACAACAGTGGGGAGGGGCTGATACCTCTCTATTTACAAGTTGTATCCCTGAGTTGAAAGTAAGCTCTTTGACTGCTGGGTCAGTTTAATTGGTTTGTCTTTATATTCCAAGGGTCTTGTACGGAATAGATGCTTAATAAATCCTCAATCACATACTGTAATTGAATTGAACCTGGAATAGAATCTATATCTTCTGATTCTTTGGTCAGTGGGAAGTTGTTGGGTAAAGAAAAAAAATGTAAATATGTTATTGTTATTCAGTCATATCCAACTCCTCATGACCCTGTGGATTATACTGTCCATGAAGTTTTCTTGGCAAAGGTACTAGAGTGGTTTGCCATTTCCTTCTCCAGTGGAAGTATGTGACTTGCCCAAGGTCACACAGCTAGCAAGTGTTAAATTTGAACTCAGGTCTCCCTGACTCCAGGCCCAATGTTCTTCCGCTGAGCAACCTAGCTGCCTCCTGCCTGTTAAGTCTGTAATCAGGTTCGACCTATGATTTAATTTCTCTAGAGAGGTCTCAAATTGAGGGAAACCTCCTCAATTTATGTAGATTAGGAATGCCTCTCTACTTTCAAGTCTTAGAAAGGTGCCTAGGGCACCAACAGATTAAGTGACTTGACCACAGTCACTAAACTAGTATGTGTTAGAGATAGAATTTAAACCCAGGTCTTCATGACTGTGACTAGCTCTTTCTCCACCTTGCAATACTTCTCTGAGTGACTTGTATTTTTACTGAATGAATCACAGTAAGTCCTTTAGTAAAATATGTATAATATACATTTTTTTTTAGGCAATTGGGGTTAAGTGACTTGCTCAGAGTCACGCAGATAGTAAGTGTCAAGTGTTTGGTCTGAGGCCGGATTTGAATTCAGGTCCTCCTGACTTCAGGGCTGGTGCTCTATCCACTGTGCCACCTAGCTGCCCTTTTAAATATACATTTAAAAGCAGTTTTGACAGATATATGACAGTGCATAAAGGCATATACAACAATCCTCAGCATATCAACTCTATAGCTACTCAGCACTCACAACAGCTATAATATATATTTGTACTTCAAAGGATCATAGTTCTAAATCTGGAAGCTACTACAGAGCTCATCTCATCCAAACCCCGTATTTGATAGATTGGAAAATCAAGGCCAAAGAGATTAAGTGACTTGTCCACAGTCAAGCATGTAGTAAGCACCAGAAGCTGAATTCGAACCCCAGGTCTGACTCCAGAGCCAGTGCCCTTTCCACTGAAAGTGCCCAAGCTCAGAAGAGGCCATAACTTTACAATATCCTCTGGCTTTCCCTGGAACTCTGTGTGTTCATCAGGCAATGCCAGGCAACATCGCTGTATCCAACTCACACAGCAATCCAAAATTAAACAGAAAATACCAAAAGGAGAATAAAGTTTCAGTTCAAAGGATGCGTTTTGCGTGATATTATAGTCATATCTGAGACAGAAAGAGAGAGAAAAGTAGAAAAAAATTGCCTCTATAGAGGTAGCGCAGTAGATACAGCGCTGGGCCTGGGGTCAGGAACACCTGAGTTAAAATCTGGCCTCCGACACTAACTATCTATGTGACCTTAGGCAAATCATTTAACCCTATAAAATGAGCTGGAGAAAGAAACGGTGGACCACACCAGTATCTTATGCCAAGAAAACCCCAAATGGGGTCACAAAAAGTTGGACACGACTGAAAATTTTTAAACAACAACTACAAAAACATGGAATATCTTCTACAAATAATCTCAAGAAAATGCATTAAGTGCAGAGAGACAATCTTAAGGGGGAAGGGGGAGAAATAGGGTAAGAGATGGATATGACACTCACTCCCTGTAACATTATTGAAAAGTTAAACCTACATAAATGGAAGAAATATTCTACATGTACAAAATTAATTTTCTTGAACACTCCAGGGATTTTTAAAATCTTGAGCTTACTCAAGATACGTTGGAGAAGTGAAACTTGTGAAGAGCGAAACACTGGGAAATTTTATTTGGAACAATAAAGTTGTCCCATATGGTTAAAGAGTGACTTCTTACAAACCTGAATTGATTTGGCTTTTTTCTCCAAGTGCCTCTGAGATCAGGGTTTAGGAAGCAGAGAGAAAGAGGGAATGAAAGAAGGAGGGAGGGTGAGGGGAAAGGAGAGTGTGGGGAAGAGAGAGAGAGAGAGAGAAACATAGGTGGCCTGGATTTCTGTGTTGTCATTCAGTATGAGGCACAAGAAATGACAAATCATCTTAAATTTGAAGTTTAGGAGAAAAATTATAGTAAGAATGACAGTAGGATAAAGCAGTAGGATAGGAGAGAGGGAAAAAAAATTAAAGAAATAATTATTAGCCTCCAGAAAATATACGGCAATAGACACGGGAATGAGGGGAGACTCTGTATGTGTGTGTGTGTGTGTGTGTGTGTGTGTGTGAGTGATGGGTGAGGTCCCATAGCACAGTCTGTCGGTGGTAGTAAGAGAGGTAAGGAAGGGACTTGGGAAGTTATGAAGTATTAATTGAAAAAAATGGCTTTTGTAAATTATGGGGTGGAATTAAGATAGTTCAAAAATGATAAGCAAAGATGGGGAATGAAAGGAAGATAAATTATAGAAGAGGTTAAGATAAATAAGACATTTTTAAATACATAAGGAACAAGAGGTCAGTGAGGGAGATAGCAGAGCCTTGAAGAGATGGAAAGGAAATTTATGGCCAGGAGAGACAAAAAAAAAAGTTAAATGAATTCTCCTCCTGAGGGTTCACAGAGGATGGGGGACAGATGGCAGAAACAGACATAAATTTCCAGAATGAGGAAAGAAAAATGTTTAAAGAAATCAAGATCAATAGTAGAACTAGTCATCAAGAAATTGGAATGTCCAAAGCCTAACAAAACTCCACGAACAAAGATGGCAGCCGTGCCAGAATTTCAAGGGGAATGGCTAAAGACTTTGGAAGAATTCAGAGGTGAAGTAATATCAATTTGAAATGAAGTATATGCTATGCATAATGCCAGAGGTGGGAGGGTGAGGGTACTACAGTGTAATACAGTAATTGTATTCTTTTGGGTTTCTTAGTGTTTTGTACTTTCTGAGTGTCCATTTCTATATACTGCAGTGATTTCTAGAGTGTTTTTGCCTCAATAAAGTTCATACATGCTGAACTGATATCTGACACAAGAATTTGACCCATTGTTGCACTACCATATGATGGGGTCTAAAGTCAGATTAGGGATGTCACCCAAGCACTATTTCATGGTTGGTATTTTCCTTCTTGAAAAACCAGATGTCAGTAAGGGATGTTCATTCCCAATAAAATGACTAGTATTTCTACACTCTCCCAAGGGCCAGCTGTTTGCTCCTCGACCTACAGCAAAGGCACCAAGGAACAGGATAAAAGCATCTGGTTTTGATGCTTTTTTAGGCCCTCTAGCCAGGGAAGCCTTCTTTAATGTATTTCAAGTGAAGGAAAATTGCCAAGACAAAAAAGTTGAGAGAAAAAAAGTGGGGGACTGTGGGGAGTTATTTCTTTATAGGAGGTGGTGAGATGGAGGATGGAAGAAGGGGTTAGAGCAAGGTGGGGCTGAGGGGGAGGAGCACAAAGAGCCCATGTGAGAAAGAGGGAAAGCATCTAGAAAGATGGAGAAAGAACAAGCTAATCAATATAGGAGGGGAAAAATGAGAGAGAAGGAAAGCATTGAGGAAATCAGGAAAGAGAAAGGGTAGAAGAGGTATGAACTAATGGTCTTCCATTTGAGAAATTTTTAAAAAGTATATGAACCAGAAGCATGCAAAGAGCATGACCTGGGGATACCTGGGGGTGCTGGCCCAGTCAGGCTGTGCTCAATGTCTTCTGGGAGAATGCCATGAAAAAACCTACAAATTCAGTAACAACTGAAAGAAGAATGATAACTTACTCATAATAGAAAAGGACAATAGATGGAAAATAACCAGCAGGTGACAAAGGGAAGGGGGCAAAAATCTGAAATAAACCTAGAGATAAAGAGAACGTTAGTAATACAGGAAAAGTATGAATAGCTTAAGTGGGAGAAGTGATGGTATTTTATTTTATTTTTATGTGAAAATAGTTTTTCTTTATTGAATTTTAGTCATAGTGTAGCCTATTACATTGGGATATGTTGTTGTTGTTTTTTGATGGGGGAAGAAAAAGGAAATCATTTGGGGTCAAGTCATATGTATGGATCGCTTTTCTACTAAATTGATGTCCAAGTTTTGATTTAATTATACCAGAATTTCATTACAGATGATACTCCTCAGTGATCAAAAAGGCTACATCTATGTATTTGGAATCTCAGACTTGGAAGGGACCTCAGTGGCTATCTATTACCCAGAAAAGATTTCCCTCCACCAGCATACTCAATAAGTCCAAGTGAGTTCCCTGAACCCTTGAAACCCATAGATCCGTGCAAGTTCACATGTCTGAGAAAACAGAGAACAGGCAGCAGGAGAGCAGAGAAAAATGGGGGAAATAATATTAGGCTTTAAAGTAGGTAAAGAAGCATGTATATAGTAAAGACATCATAGAAAGATCAACAAGATGATTGGGAAAAAGGGGAAAATTTGACTGTGGAGAAGAAATTTTAAAAAAAATCAAAGAAGAGGTCCATCTAAGTATGTTACACCAAAGGAGATTTAGTCAAAATTCCCAGAGGCAGGTAAAAGTATTATAGGATATCATGTATGTGCCCAAGAAAATAGCAGTGAGGTAGCTCCAATGACCTACAGAATAGTTCAGAAAAGCATACAAAGAATTAAGTGAAAATATTACAGAAATAAGGATAGAAGTTACAGCTCTTGGGGAAGAAATATCTAGTAAGAGAGTAGAGAATGTAGAATACACAAGACACTGTCTAACAGAATTAGATTTTCTGAAAAAAAGAATCACAATTGAAATGTAAAAATGCCATAACAAAAAGAAGAGTAATTAAACAGAATCAAAAGGCATCAAGATGGAAGGATTACATGAGAGCTTTGCAAAGGAAGAATGTTTAATTTGAAGCTAGGAGCTGAAGAAATATTCTAAGGATTATAGGTCTAACTTTAAAAGACCACAAAAAAGAAAATCTGAACATAGTACTTGAGGAGATCAACCCAGAAACACTGGAAGCAGAAGGCAAAGTATGGATTGAGAGAAGCAAAAGAACAACAACAGAAAGCAACCTGAAATTGAACTTGCCAAAAATGTCATAGTCAAACTAAAAATTGTACTACCAAATACCACATTTTGTAGACAACATGGAAAAAGTCCTTTTTGGTTCCAGGAAGAAGGAAATAGTACATCATAGGATTTTCCTTGTTTATAAGATATCTAAGGAAACATTGGAACATAAAATACCAAAATACAAAAAAAAAATAAGTTCTCACCCACAGCAATGTCCTGCAAAGCTAAGCCTCAGCATAAAAGAAGAATAACTGTACCTTCAACAGAAGGGATGAATGTCTGTTAATAATTCAAAAGGACCCAGAGATAAGTAAAATAGTCAACACCCAAATTAAGCAAACAAAATCACTTGAAGATACTAATGAAATACCAGAAAAATGAAATACTTGTTTTCATTTAGTTATGTATATATGGCCATTAGTGTGGGATAGGGGATTTTTTAAAAACTTGGGCATTTTCAGTAGTTCAATATATTTTGTCCTCTGATTTCCATGTCAGTCTTCTTTACATTAAACAAAGGGAATTCAGGTTACAATAAGTTTGTGGAAACAAGGTCGGTCCTGGATAATGGAATAATAGAAGCATATCTCCAGACATCTTTGATGCACTCTTTGTCAGAGTGGCAGCAAGGCCTTCAAGCACATTGCAGAATATCAGATTGTTTATAGTTTAGAAACAGTAATGCTTACTTATTTCCTGAACTCACTGAACAGAATAAATAATAGAATAATTTCAATTCATTTTTCTCATACACAGTTATGTGTAATATTATTAAAAGATGGTAGATGTAGCTGATCCCTAGTGATATACCATGATTATCTGGGCCCAAAGTGATCTATGATACAAAACCAGCAAGAGACAGAGAAAAAGTGATCTAGGATCTCTTAACCCAAGCAGCTAAAAGATCTAAACAAAGGGTGAACACCATGCTTCCTACATGTTATAGATTCCTTGTACTCAATATCAAATACATATTCATATTAAACAAATTTTAAAGAAATCCAACTATCAAACTGGGAAATGACTCTCATATGAATACAATGCCTGACACAAATATGGGAATTAAACTAAAACTAAACTAAAACCAATGGTATAAATCAAGTTACACACAGATACACTTAAAAAATTTTGAGTTTTAAATTTTTTCCCTCACTCCCTCACCTTTCCCTCATCTTAATATGATAAGCAATTTGATATATGTTATATATGTGCAATAATGCAAAACCTATTTCCATATTAATCATGTTGTGAAAGAAGACATAGATCAAAAGAAAAAAACATGAAAAAAATAAAGTGAAAAATTCTAAGCTTCAAACTGCACTCAGATTCCATTGGTTCTTTCTCTGGAGATGGACTGTATTTTTTATCATGAGTCCTTTGAAACTGTTGTGGATCGTTGTATTACTGAGAATAGCTGTCATTCACAGTTGATTATCATATGATATTACTGTTACTGTCTACAATGTTCTCCTGGTTCTCCTCACTGTACTTTGCATCAGCTTGTCTTTCCAGGTTTTTCTGAAATCAGCCTGCTCAAAATTTCTGACAGCACAATAATATTCCATTACAATCACATTCCACAAGTTGTTCAGCCATTCCCCAATTGACAGGCATTCCCTCAACTTCCAATTCTTTGCCACCACAAAAAAAGCTGCTATAAATATTTTTGTACAAATAGTCATTTCCCCACTTTTTTAAAAAAATCTCTTTGAGATATAGCCTAGTAGTGGTATTTCTGGATCGAAGGGTATGCAGGTTTATAGCCTTTTAAGTATCATCCAAATTATTCTCCATAATGGCTGGATCAGTTTACAACACCAACAATGCATCAGTGCCCCAATTTTTCCATATTCCTTCCAATATTTATCATTTTTATTTTCTGTCATATTAGCCAATCTGATAGGTATGAGGTGGTACCTTAGAGTTGTTTTAATCTGCATATCTCTAATCAATAGTGACTTAGAGCATTTTTATATGACTGTAGATAACTTTGATTTCTTCATCTGAAAACTTCCTATTCATATCTTTTGACCATTTATCAATTGGGAAATGACTTATTGTCTAATAAATTTGACTCAGTTATCTACATATTTGAGAAATAAGACCTTTATCAGAGACACTTGCTGTAAAAATTTTCCCCCAGTTTTCTGCTTTCCTTCTAATCTTAGTTGAATTGGTTTTGTTTGTGCAAAACCTTTTTAATTTAGCATAATCAAAATTATCCATCTTACATCTTGCAATGCTTGTCTTTTACTTGGTCATAAATTCTTGCCTTCTTCATAGATCTGGCAGATAAACTATTCCTTGCTCTCCTAATTTGCTTATAGTATCATCCTTTATATCTAAATCATGTACCCATTTTGACCTTATCTTGGTATACAGTATAAGATATTGATCTATTTGTTATTTTCTATAAGAGAAAATCAACCCAGAACTCTCAATGAAGCTCTCTAATTGACTTTTCAAGAAACAGCAGTGTAGTAGAGCAGGAAAAATGCTGGCCTTGGTGCTAGGAAACCAAATATATCCTCCAAACTCCCTGGGTGTGAGACCTTAGTGAAGTCACTTAACTTTGCTGGATTTTGGTTTGATCATGTATAAAAATGAAACAAAAAATACTTGTACTATGAACCTCACAGGTTTGATATCAGGAGAGTACTTTATAAACCTTAAAGTGCTATCTATTTTTTTTATTATAGTATCCTCATTTCCTCTTTTATTGGAAACTCCCCCCTCCATCCAAGTATTCAGAGCCTTAAAATTAACCCTTATTATGCTGTATAATAATCAACAATGTAAACAATGCAATCAAAGAGTCTTTCTAGAAAGCAAATTCAATTTCTTAGTCCAGCCATGCCCACCCTCCACTCAAGTACCCAATGAAAGCTACCTCAGGCTAAAGATGCACTTCAAGCCAACATCCACTCAAAAACCCCCCAATACAGGAGTCCCCACCAATATTTCTTTTACCAGGCAAGCCAGAGGATACATGGACACAAAGATAAAGACATTTCCAATTTAGGATCATAATAGAGAACTACAAGAGGCCTCAGAACCAATCTTGTCCAACAACAAATAAGGAAACCAGGGCCCCAAAAGCTTAGGTGAACTTGCCCAAGGATACACAATAAAGCAGAACAAATTACAAGGAAGCCTCCTCCCTAGCATTCACAGGAGCACATTCTTCCAGAGGTCCCCATACCAGTAGTAGGAGAGAGAACATATGTTGGGAACATGCATAACCAGGAAATACATATGTTCCAAGAATAGCACGTGAATATATGGAATACATATAGAAATGAAAACTCATGCTCCCTGAGCTGTGTCTCAGCAGAAACCCTTCTCCACTTCTGATTCTGATGCTTGGTGCTCTCCTTACAGAGGCACTGGTTTCATCCACTCTGGGAATGTCATCAAGATGCTTCTTGATCTGGAAGATAATTATATGTACTGTTAAGACATTCTCTCCACAGTGTTTACATCTGCTTGTCTTCTACAGCATTGTCATCTGCTTGACTCTGGGGAAACTTTTTCCAAGCATTATGTTGCTTTCTGTGCCATGTGCTTGTATTTGATTGAATTCCAGCTGCTATGTGGCCTGTCCCTCTTAAAGGGAGGTTTATTCTCTTTCAGCTATAGCTTTAACGGATACTTCAGCTCTTTTTGAGAGTCAGATTCATAGCCAGGCTTAGCCAGCCAGCAAAATCCAGTGAAAGTCTTCAGACTTATATTAAATCCATCTTTTGAACTCCTTTGCTTCTACTTTGGGCTCTTACTCCTTGAACTCAGACTGCTCTTTGGGTTGTGATGAATTTTTCCAGTTTCCATCATGCCCTTGATTATGAGCTGGGTCCATTCAAACCATCTAGGGAGCTTCACACAGCAAGACAGGGGAGTGGGAGGGTTGCAGGTTTAAGTTAATATGCTTTTATTCTATGTCCCAACCAGTAATAAAATTGCTGCTTCACCTACATGTGTTTTATTTTTTAACATGATTACATGGGCTACCAAAACTAATGAGTAGTAGATTTTAAAATTTAATATATCTAAATAAGAGATATGAAATCTCAATTTATAGATAAAGGGGAATGATACAGGGGACTTGTTATTTAAAAGTACGCTGTTAAGGACAATTGTCAGTGTATCCATAATTATATTCTCATCATAAAAGTTTTAGAATCTTGGAGTTTGTAATCAAAAAAAGACATTTAGTCTAACCAAAGTAAAAATCATCAACTCTAAGAACTAGAAGGGACCTCAAGGTCCATCTATTCAAAGTCACCTGACAAAGATCCCCAGTATAACACATTAACAACTACATTTGTAGCCCATAGACCATATGCAGCTTACAACACTCCTGAGTGTGGCCTGAACCAGGTTAAAATAGAATTATGAAAATTTTTTAAAGTAGATAAAAATACAATAAAATATATGTAGTGTTATATATGGTTTTCTAAGTCAATCTTCAGTCAGTAGAAATCTTTATGTATGGTTAGTGGTATCCATTTCTATTTGAATTTGGCACCACTGATCTAGCCTATGCTTGAAAATCTCCAAGGAAGGAGAACAAATTAATTACTGAGGCAGTCCATTCCAATTTTATTTAGCTCTAAATGTTGGGAAATTTTTCCTTTCTTCAAGCCTATATCACCCTCCTTCAATTTCTACCCATTCCTCCTAGTTCTGCTCTTCAAAGCCAAGCAGACCAATTGGGCTCCCTTTGCTGCATGACAGTCCTTTAAATATGTATGATAACTATCCCACCCCCCCACAAGTGTTCTTTTCTGTATGCTAAACATAAGTTCATTTAACCAAATTTCATATGGCATGTTCCACAGTACTCTCACCATCTTGGGAACTCTCTTCTGGACAAGCCACAGTTTGTCTATGGTGCTTCTGAAATGTGCTGCCTAGAAATAAATTCTTCCAATCTCACTGCTATGTGTAAATTAAACAAGTATATCATATTTGTTGATAAAAATATTGACTAGTACAAGATAAGTGACAGATCCCTAGGGTACTCCACTAGAGACATTTGTTCAAGTAGACATTGACCCATCATTAAAAACTAAGTTTTAGGCCTGGTCACTCAACAAATCCACTTAACTGTAATACCTAGTCAATACGTTTCCATCTTATCTATAAGAAAAATATAAGATGTTTTTGTCAATACTTTGTTAAAGTCTAAGCCTAATAGTATGCCCCTTTCAGGCTAGGGCAATTTTTACAATTTAACAGGACAAAGACAAAGATGTGAGACATGCACACAACTTAGAGACGATGCATTTACACAGGTCAGCTGCAGTTCCCTTTTTCCCAGATGCTCATTTGCATATTACCAACTATAAACTTTAGAGTTAATAACTGGTGAACCCTGAACCTCATAATGATTTTATGATTTTGGGACAAATGTACCTTGCCTAGTTATGCCTTAGCTAGCAGGTATTAGTATTTGGTTACTCACTGTAAGATAGGGTGGATTTTCTCACTTCAGCCCTGACCCAGGAAAGACTGGTCTAAGGAAGGACCTAAGAACTATGGGGAAGAAAGGCAACACCTCTCTGTCCTGCCATCTGCTGACTTAAAGATGGACACCATTCATATTCCAGTCAAGAGGGCAGAACAGGAGATGATTCTACAAATCTGAGGTTATGAGTCTCTGTCCTTTCTGAATGAGTAAAGGATGATCCTGGTAATGAAGAAGCCTGGCCCAAAAGAATAGTGTCCCAGTCTAGCAAAGAAGATTCTAGACTCAGCAGAAATGCCTCAACCCTTCAGAGAAGCTTCTCAGTCTAATAAAGGAACTGTCTAGGCCATATTCCATCTGCCTGACACCTTGGTATGCTAATGAACGCCTTTTTTTTTTAATTTCCTGAGTTTGCCTTATTGATCAGGATAAAGTCCAAACCAAGATTTCTTTTAATAGTCCTGGCAACCATGAAGGGACCACTCATTCACATGACTATCACTGGGTGAGCCCACCATCTGACTCCACAGCCAACACTCAGACTTTTGTCTGATCATGGATCAGACTGGATTCTCTCAGTGATTAGTCAGCTGTGAAGTGGATAAGGATAAATAGGTCCCACGCCCAAATCTGATTCTCTCTTTTGCACATGAAGATAAAGAAATGGCACTGCATGAAGAAGGCAGTAGTGAGTAATTGGTCTTGTCCAACATTAGGTTGTCAAGGGACAGAAAGGCAAGGAATTTTGGCATTATTATGGGATCAGCCCAGGGAAAGTGTCCTGCCAACTCCCATTTAGACAAGCTGTTAAAAGCTTGGGAAAAAGGAAAACTGCCAGTTCACCTGGGAATGTTTAGCAAGGACTGGACTAGGCAAGTAGAAAATTATGGGAAACAAATTTGGCCAGATAAATATGGAACCTTTGATTAGTGTCAGCTGCACATGCTAAAAAACAGAATTGAAAATCTAGAACCTAGGCAAATAGATTATTGGTGCTGTGGGAAGAGACTTTCAAATGGATCCTATCCCTCTTTGCCATGTCCACTAGAGATACCAGTTTGCAAAGGACCTTCATATAATCCAGATTTCTCAGAGCACTAAAGACCATGGCACCCTTAAGAACCAAATCAGAAAGACCTTTAGGGAAAAAGAAAAGAAAAGAGAAGAGAAGAAAATAAAGTTAAGGAAGTAAAAATTTGGCAGAATTTTGAGGCCATTATTCACTGTGATCCTGGAGGGGTTACATTAGAACACAAAGGGATTGATTTGGCTCATTGGGTAATTTTAAAGGAATCTAAAGAGTTTTAGGACCCTTAGTGTCTGTTTTGCCTTCCATATTGTGAACCTGGACTGTCACCAAGAATATTTGAAAGTGAGCTAACTAAAAGCAGTGAGTTCTGAAATTTGGGGTGCTGGCAGCTAATGGCCCTTAAGGAAATTGAGATTTTGAAAGTTAACATTTGTGATTGTACATCCAAATTTAATATGGTTGACGTTTGGCCTGAAACTAAATTACAATGTGGTTTTAGTAGGATAATTGTGGTAAATGAGAACTTTAGTGCAAAATACATTTTCTATTTAACACTGAAGCAATATGCTTAGAAAATGTGTGCATCAGAAAAGCTGAGTTTGAAATCCAGTCTTAGAAATTTATTAGCTGTGTGACTTTAAGCAAGTGACTTCTCTGTTTACCTCAGTTTTCTCATATGTAAAAGGGATAATAACATGCATCTAGGGAAGATTCCCAGGGTTGTTGTGAGGATCAAATGATGTAATAATTGTAAAGTGCTTAGCACAGTGACTGGAACATAGTAGGCACTGTATAAATGCTAGCTGTTATTAATTTATTAAATCTAAGTACTCTATGCTGGGTTTTGATTGTAATTAGTATAGAATGCCAAATAGATGCTGACTTATATATGAGGATTAAGAAATGCATTCACATGAACTAACATTATTTGACTGACAAAAAGTTCTATGTTAAGTTTTTAGAATCCATAATATTCTTTATGCTACTGTTAGACTTCTAACTTTTCTTGTATTGTGGAATTTGGGAAATCATTTTATTAGAAATTGTGTTAGAAAAGTAATTTCACTTTTAATCTTGATATTGTTAGATTCTGAATTGAACTGTTCAAAATGTTTGAAAACTGTTGAATGTTTGGATATATTTTGCTTTAAGATGGATAACTTACTGTTTGGGGTTAAAGTAACAAAGACTTCTTAAGTTGTCCCAATCTGTGAAGTTTTTAGGACTTTCTATTTGGGGAGGGTTATAAGATCTTATCAGCTCTGCTGACAGCATGTTGTAATCTAAAATAATGAAGTATGAGAAACTAGGACAACTCCCAGTCAAAGCAGGGAAACTTAAAAGTTTGCTTATAATCAAGAGTGAGGTTTATCTAATAGATTATTTGGCTATCATTTATGAAACTTATGAAATTGAACCTGTTAATTGAAGTTATATCTTTGAGTCAATTTAAAGTAACAATAAACCTTAGATTCAAAGATTTCATTTTTGCCTTAGGGATTAATAGGCAATACGGATTGGAGGCTTACTGTAGTCAGCATTTTTCTGGCGTTTTGAGTCCATTATCACATATTCACTGTATGTGTGAAACTCTAAAATGTGGTTATTCTTAATTTATAAATGAAGGATATATAAATATCCTTATATATGCTCCTTATTAACTTATTGCAACATAAGAAAAATAATAATAACCTAGCCCTAAGCTGTGATTAGTGAATTTTTTTCTATTTGAGGTAAAAACTCTCAGGTCTATTATTTGATATTATTCTGAGTTTTTATTTCAGGTATAATTGTCCGAACTGTCATTAAGCCAAAGCCCACCATTCAAGAAGAATGTTGTGTGCTGCCCAAAGGAAGTGTGGTCTGAGTATTGCTACATGTAGATGTCTGTGCTGGGGAAAAGTTGAGGGGACAACCTTACATTGGCAAAGTTAAGAGTCTCTTCACACAGTTTCTCCATTGTGCTATTTTGTTTTGTAAAATTAAATAAACAACAAGCATTTATTAATCACCTATTATATTCCAGGCACAAAAG
The DNA here is from genome assembly GCF_900497805.2 of Vombatus ursinus. Lineage (NCBI taxonomy): Eukaryota > Metazoa > Chordata > Mammalia > Diprotodontia > Vombatidae > Vombatus > Vombatus ursinus. The sequence continues at coordinate 22,300,355 of NW_020954556.1, read as the reverse complement.
CAAACCAATACCTGCCCTCAAGGTGGTTCCATTCTACTCATTTCTTTTTTCTATTATTTTCCAATTACATGGAAAAAATTTAACATTTATTTTTTAAGGTTTTGAGTTCCAAATTTTCTCCTCCTTCCCTTCCTTCCCACCTTACCATGAAGGCAAACACTTTTATATAGGTTGTACATGTTAGGTTATGCAAAACATTTCCGTATTAATCATGTTGTAAAAGAAGACAGACAAAAAAACTAAAAAGAAAAGTATGCTTCAATATGCATTCAGACTCCGTCAGTTCTTTCTCTGAAGGTGAACAGCATTTTTTCATCATAAGTCCTTCAGAATTTTTTTAGATCATTACGTTGCTGAGAATAGCTAAGTCATTCACAGTTGGTCTTTGTACAATATTGCTGTTACTGTGTATGACGTTCTTTTGGTTCTGCTTACTTTGCATCAGTTCATGGAAGTTTTTCAGGTTTTTCTAAAAGTATCTTGCTTGTCATTTCTTATAGCGCAATAGTTTTCCATCACAATCATATAGCACAACTTATTCAGACAAGCCCAATTGATGGGCACCCTCTCAATTTCCAATTCTTTGCTACTCCAAAAAAAGAACTGCTACAAATATCTTTGTACATATAAGTTCTTTTCCTATTTTTTCTCTAAGGCAATGGCGTGAAGTGATTTGCCCAGGGTCACACAGCTAGTAAGTGTCAAGTGTCTGAGGCCAGATTTGAACTCAGGTCTTTCTGAATCTAGGGTTGGTGCTCTATCCACTGTGCTATCTAGTTGTCCCAGTTCTTTTCCTTTTTAAAAATCTCATTGGAATACAGACCTAGTAGTGGTATTGCTGGGTCAAAGGGTATACACAATTTTATACCCATTGTGCTATTTCTTTTATGAACAGAAAATTTTTCCACCTGCTTAATTCTGAGTCTGGCTAAAATACCCTGTCAATAATGTTAAACTTAACTACATGATTGACTGTTAACTATGACTCTTACCTAGAATCAAATAGAGTTAAAGGAGCTTTTCCTCAGTTATGGCTTATGTCAGTCAGTCCCCTTGAAGAGACAGTCTCAATATTGTCATAACTTTGTCTCTCTTTTTTCCTTTCACAGAAAATTTCTATAATCAAGACAAGTAAGCAGGGGAAGTTGTAGTTGTTTTTGTTGTTGTTGTTGCAATACTAAATCTATTAATAAATTGATAAATACTAAAACATCTGAGTTACTTTAATAGGGTGCAAGTATGAAAGATCTTACTATTTTTAATCTTAACTTATGATCAAGTACCTATACTAAACAAGTAGGTTCTTAGGCTTAATATCCCCTTGCTATAGTTATATATTCCTGTATAAAATTAAGTCTTTGAAGTATTTCATTCTTTCAGATGATGTGAGGATAAGGATGAAAAAAAATTTAATTAAATGGAGTAATAAACTTTGAGAAAGTAACAAGAATAGATTGTAAGGAACCTAAGGACTGGGATATGGATGTGCATATATGTGTGTGTGCATGTGTGTGTGCGTGTGTGTGTGTGTGTGTGTGTATTTGGCGTCTCAATGTGTCTAAGGGAAATATAGGCTTTGAGCATATTTTAGTAATAAGTTCTAAAATTGGATTAAGGATTTTACCTACAAAATTACATTAAAAATTGTAAAGAAATTTAAAACATGTTTTTTTCCTATTTTGGAGTTTGTCTGATAATATTAAATGATAGGAGTGCTCATTTTCCAAGTCAGACCTTCATAGATCTTTTTAAGATTCTTCCTTCAACCTGTTGATAGTATTGTTCATATCAGATATAGTGTTTGGATAAGAGAAAGAGAAGTGCTATGTAAAAATGGAAATTCTTTGAAGTTTCAGGTGAATTGTGGATTCTTAATTTGGTATTCTTCTTATAGTTGTGTTGTTAATAGGATTAGACCCACAGTATCTGAACTGGATTTCACCACATGAACTAATTACTGGAAGTCCAAACTGATTAGATTTTTGTCACATTTTGCTAAGTAATACTGTCTTATCACTAGCAGGCTTTAGCAGTATTACCTAGAAAATCTGCACAAGTGACCTGGAACTTAGAGATGGTAGAAGAAATACCTCCACTAACTGATCCATAAACAGCTATTTGAGAGATGCATAGGAGGTGCTTGCCAGACTCCTAAAGATCATGGACACTGCCAAAGGACTTAACACCCCTAGAGCTACAGTTATATTGGGTTTCTTTATTCCCCCTATGGTAACCTTGCTTGCTTTATTATTTGTGTATGTGCATTATGGACCTATTACCTAATCTGTCAGTTGCTTATCACTTCTTCTTGGACTGATACTGATTTGGGAACTGAGGCCCCTGTATTTCAAGTTATCCAGTCATGGTTTGCCCACAGTATTAGTGCAGAAGCCCATCACTTGGTCTCTAGCTACCTTTCTTGTCAACCGTTTAACTCCTCACAGAAGAAACTATGACAAAAGAGGGAGAAAGTGGGCAGCCCTACCAGTTGAACACCTGCAAATTGATTTTATTGAACTGACAGAGTCTGTGGGCTACAGATATGTTTTGGTATACAGAAACCAATTAGGCCATTGGGTAGGGCTTTTCCAGATCCTGCCAACCAGTCCTACTACCACCAAGGTTACCAAGCAGAGGAGCAGGATACATCATTCTTATGTGAAGCCAGCTATGATTGATCTCTAGCAGAGGAAGCAACCCCAGTGGGCTCCTGGACCCAGTTATGTTGGAAAATGACCCTAACACCAATCAGTGGTCTTTGGCCACTTGATTTTTAGACTCTAAAAATTAAGGAGCAAATCCCTAAAATGTTATCTATGTATTTCTTTTTTTTCTTTTTTTTAATTTTTAGGCAATTGGGATTAAGTGACTTGCCCAGGGTCACACAGCTAGTAAGTGTCAAGTGTTTGGTCTGAGGCCAGATTTAAACTCAGGTCCTCCTGACTTCAGGTCTGGTGTTTATCCACTGTGCCACCTAGCTGCCCCTTATCTATGTATTTCTTGTTTGCTTTTTATGACCTGCTTTGAGCCCTTGGGGTTAGTAGAACAGGAGAACCCAATACTTATGAACATCTGATGCAACATGCTAGCCATACCTTTAACTGAACCAACTGCTGGATATATGCACATGCCCCTTTGTCTTTGGGGAAGGGATAGTCCTGGTAGACATGGGGTCAGGCATCCAGACAATTGTGATTCTTTGTTTGCAATCAACAAGGCAAACAAACAAAATATCAAATTTTATTGCCATAGACTGAAAAAAATTGCCTAAAAATTAATTTTTGATCGGCAAAAGATCACTAAGCCCTTGAAATTTTCACCCCACCTCAAGCCTAAAATTAAAATATTGTATTAAATTAAAATATTGTAGCCCATAGACTTTGGCAGTTCAATAAAGTCAATCCACAGATTATGAGCAAAATGGGCCACAAAGTCAGGAGTGCTGCACCAGGGTTCCTGACAACTTCAATGACAGTTATATGCACTTGGTTCAGAATGCCTGAAACAAGTTCCAGGAGGATGGGAGGGATCCCTGGGAGGGATCCACGGGAGTGGCTAACCTCTTGACTCCCAAATCTCTCATGGCTAAAGTATCTGTGGGTTTTCTCTTGTGTATCTTCATAAGGATTGTGTGTTGTTTATGTTTGCAGCCCCTCCCTTGGTGCAAAGAACTGATTCCCAAGCAGACTCCCAAATTATAAACAGCAGAGATTATGATCATGCAGTTGAGGATAGAGGAACAATACAGGTCTAACTGTGATGCTGCACAATAAATACGGTTAGCACCAAAGTGGGGATTGTGCAGAGTCGGCCGCTATTACAGAGTCCATCTGAGTGACCCCACGTTTTAACCTTCCCTGACCTTTGGGTACCTGGACAGCCAGTCTGCAAGAGAAGGCTATCCGCATGTACACTAATCCCATCTCTCAATGATACTATAACAGGGGAGCAGCTGAGGTGACCCCGGTACCATATTCTTATTGAAAAAATGTGTACCAATCAGCATGGTCTTACCCTTATGTGGAAATTATTTTACTCCTCTCTCCAAAAGGAGTGGCACAGTTTGAATCTGGTTCCCAGCTGCATGCCCACTGCTAGATGTATCAATGTACAAATAAACTCCTTTTGTCTTGAATAAACAAATAAATAAATGAAGGAACTATCTGGTCTGGAGAAGAGCAGCTGGAGGAGGGAAGGTGGAGGGGGGGGAGGAAATAAGCATTTCTATAGTACTTTCTCTATGTTGGACACTGTACTAATTACTTTACAATATTATCTCAAACCTAATCTGGGAGTGGAGTGACAGTGGGGCAGTCTAGAAGCAAGATATATGGTAAATTCTGGAGGACTTTAAGGGGCAAGTGGAAGGGCAAAGGGTAAGGCCTGGATGATGGAAAATCTTCCATCTTCTCACTGAAATGAAGTTGGGGACTCCCCATCCAAGCTGGGTGAGCAGTCAAGTGGCCCTGATCAATTCTGGGTGGCTCTAGGGAAAGGGAGGAGATGAGGGATAAAGGACATCCCTGGATGTATCAGGCCTTCCAATCTCCTGGCCACTCCAAATAGATTGTGAGGAAATACGGGGTTGCAGAGGAATGGGAAGAGGGGTAGGACTGGGTGGAATGTCATATAAATAATATTCTTACTTGGCCTTTTGAGTAAATGTCTCTGTTGAGATTAAGTCATATGTATGATTTGTTACAAAGCAGGGCTTCCAGGTGAGGGCTCAGAAGTTAGAAGAGAAGTAGTACAATACCTCTCCCCCATCCCCATTGCCCTAGAATCCTGATAACTGTCTCATCTCTGTGTAAACCTACCCTCTGAGTGCAATTACAAATTGGAGGAGAGAGTGAGCCTGGAGAGAATGAGTCCAGAGTTATGTCTGCAGAATTCCACTAATTTCCAAACCAATTACCTTGTTGTTGTTTTTCTAAAAAGAAATAATTATATAATTACAATTATTTAATTATATTTAATTAATTAATTTTATTTATATTTATTTATATGTATAAATATATTTCTTTATATTTAATTAATTAATAACTAATTTAGTACTTTAAGGTTTGCCAAGCACTTTACTGATATTATCTTATTTCTGATTCTTATGACAACTCTGGGAGGTAGGTGTTGTACCCATTTTATAGATGAGGAAACTGATGCAGATAGAGGTTAAGTGACTTGCCCATATGCATACAACTAGTAAGCGCCTGAGGCTATATTTGACTTCAGAGCTATCATTCTATCCATTGCTCCACATAGCTGCAGTACAATATGAAATGTTCTTAGTGATATCGTATTGACTTTTGGTAACCACTGGTTCCTTTTCTAAATTCCCACAAACCACTCTCCGGTGTATTCTAGAATTATACCAGGAATTAAGGTAATTAAGGCAAGCTCACTTGTCTATAGTTTATAGACTCTACCCTAGTCCCCTTTTTTTGCAAATTGGGATAACATTTGCTCATCTCCAGTCCTATAGCACTTCCCACATTCCTCAAGATCTTTCAAAAACTGCTTGCAGTGGCTGAGAAATCACATCTTTCTGTTCTTTTAGTATTCTAGGATATAGTTTGTCTCAGCCTATTAAGTGGAACTCTTTGAGGATAGCCAGATGCCATCTATCTCCTCACTCATAATTTTCATCTGATCTTTCCCAGTCCAAAGATTATTCTCCTTAGTCATTCGGAGAAAATAGAAGGAAAATACATGGAATAGTTCAGTCTTTCCCCTGTTATCTATTATCATCTACTCACATCTCTAGAGCAATGGTTGTAACCCTGGTTAAGACCTAATGCTCCAAATAGACCATTTAAAAATTACTATCTTCCATGTTCCTTGTTAACGTCATCTCATTCTGGAATTCAGTACTTCTGATACAACTCAAGAAACTTAGCTACTTTTTCTTTGTATTCATCCTCAGATGCTTACCTTTGCTTCCATCTTCTATATATAACCTCTTACAATGTGTTTGCCAGTGAGTTCCTTATGTATCCACGTCAGTTTCTTTAGACAGCTCTTAGCAATTTTGTCATGATCAGAACTATTTCTGCTTATATGTTCAAAATGTCATTCATCCCTTTGGGGACAGCTCCCTCTTCACAATATTCAGCATTTAACCCTCAATTTGGTTGTGGCAAATAAATAAGCCATTTTTCATAATGCTCCAATTGTGACCCAGGACCATTCAATCCCCCTCTTTTTCTTAACCCTTTGAAATCTGATCCTCTCAAGCCCCCTAAATTTTTGCTGTGCATAGCAGTCCTGTCCTTCTCTAACATGGGACCCTATGATGAAGCGGTCAGTTGCTCCCAAGGTTGCTGTCATTTCTACTTCAGCAACCATATCCTTACTATTGGTCTGAATCATGAAAAATGTCAGTTCTCTTTGTCACTTCTTCCACCTTTCGAAGGATGAAATTATCATGAAGACGAATCACCAGTTGATTGGGTGCTCTGCTTTCAGTAAGCAGTGCCCACAGATATATAGAGGCATTTCATACGTGAATCCCCCCTACAAAATCCATGGCAAGTGGTCTTCCAGCCTCTCATGATAGAGGACATTATAATATTAGGCAGCTCTAATAGTCTAATAGTTAGGAAGTTCTTGCTCATATTGATAATATTATATTGTTATTATATTATATACATACATATATACATACACGCACACACACATACATAAATATATATATATATATATGTATATATTGAAACTCTAACTTCTACCCATTACTTCTGGTTCTGCCTTCTAGAGTCATACAAAATAAGCCTGATCCCTTTTTGATATGACAGACCTTCAAATACTTGAAGATAGTTCCATCAAAGTTTTCTTTTCTTTTCATTGGGTTAAATATCCCCAGTTCCTTCAATGATTTGTCTCATGACATGGTTTGGAATCACTTCACCATTCTTACTGTCCATTCACCTATATGATCCAGTTTATATGTGGTCAAAAGAGAACTGAAGTGAGCATTAGTGGATCCAGGCCCTCATTCGCAGTTCTACTGCTAACTAGCTGTGTGTCTTTAATTTCTCTGGCCTTCAGTTGTATTGTAAGCTAAATAACATTCTGGCACCAGATGATCTCTATAGCCTTCTCCAGAGCTAAAGTGACCCTCAAAACAGAATGCAGACCTCTCAGTGAGGTCTGACCAGGATACACTAGAGTACTCATTTTATCTGTACACATTCTCTTCATGAAGCCTAAAATTATACATGCTTTTTGAGTAATCATATAAAGACAATACTGATTTTGTAGTCTGCTGGTTCTTCTTACATGAGCACCTTATCCTCAGTCCTGTACTTAGGCAGTTGATTTTTAACCTAATTTTGTATTCATTTTTGTCAAATTTCGTGTTGATAGATTCAGTATCTCATTCTGACCTGTTAAGCGTTTTTAATATTTTCTCACCTAATATATCTGTAATTCTTGGCTACTTCACATCATCTACCTGTTTGATAAACATGTCCACTGTATTTTCATCTTTTTAAAAACCATTATCAAGCATTCATTTTTTCTTCTTTCCGCCTTTCCCTTCTGATGAGATAGACAGACAGAGAGAGAAGACAGGGAGGGAGGGAAGATTATAGAATTCTCGTATCACATAAGATTCTTGATAAACATGATAATGAGAATAGCAAGGACAAAGCTCTATAGCAAACCTCTGAAAGGCTCTCAAGGTTGGACTTCATCCATTACTTAGCATTCTTCAAGTATGGTAATTCAATACATTTTGATTCTCTCCAACTATAGCATAATCCAGCACACATTTCGCCATTGCATTACCATCCTATACTCAAGGATAAAAGACTATGTCACATGCTATACAAAAATCCAGCCACACTGTGCCTACAGATGTTCTCTGACTTAGTCTAATGACTGTATTCAAAAAAAGAGAAATGAAATAAAACTAGTATAATTCATTCCTAGAGAATTCTGGTTGGTTCCTAGTGTTAATCTCTTCCCTAGGTATTCACAAACTATTATTTAATACCACCATCCAGAATTTTGCTTGGGACTGTTGTCAAGATCAATGCTATACCTAAATTTTCTGAAATTGATCTGCTTCCTCCTTTAGAAAACCAAAACACACATTCATCTCTAATTTTCTAGCAACTGATTAGTTCTCTAGGTTTCGTCAAAACTCACCTACAGTAGTTTAGCTATCATATGTATCTGCAAGTTATTTCAGTACCCTAGAGTGTAATTGGTCCAGACCAGAAGTATTGAAGTCATTTACGGAAGCTCGTTATTCTCTTGCAACCTCCTCATCTATCTTGGGTTTCAATTTCCCCTTGAAGAGATTTGTTTTATTTTTCCAGTCTGAACTACTTGATGGAAAAGAGAGAAGCAAAATTGGAGCTGATAAGTTCCACTTTCTCTCCCATTGTCTATTAACAATAAATATCTACCCTCATACATTGGAACTATCCTTTTCTTATCTTTCATCTTCTTTCAAATACCAATTTAAAGTTCTTTTTCTAATATTTAGCATTTGTACAAGTCTCAGTTTATCCTGAATCCTTACTGTCACTCTTCTCAATTCTACTATTATTTTGCATTTTTCCTTAACCATGCACTCTTGCTTCCATATTTATATGTGGTACTTTAAAATCACATCATATTCCTGGGAAAACTCACAGAATTTCTGTAAATTCTTTGGAGATTCACTCTCCTCCCACCCCCCATGTAGCCACATCCCCTTTTCTTTTTCGTTGGGATCACTCATTATTATATCATCAGCATTTCATTTAGGAAAACCTCCTGAGCCTCTGGAACCATCTTTCCCGGAATCATAAGCTATCTTTTCCCTCAACGTTTTTAAAAGAAAAGTAAAGAGACCTGGCATAAAAGAGCTATACATTACATTTCTTAAAGCCTGACAGTAGTGGGGAAAACATGGACTACACCCTAAAGGGTACAGCCCTAAGAACAGCTGGGACTATTTGGAGAAAACTAAAAATAAGTCCTCATGCATTTAGAGGGCATCATTCTGTGAGGTGTGGACAGTGGCATGAACAACTGCCACTTAAAATGTTGAGGCATGGACCTGGAGAAGCTGCCAATGTCCTAATAGCTACTTAGGAGTTTCAGTTTTCCAATAACTACCATTATTTTCTTGTGGGTGTCATGTTTTGCTTGTATGGGGTAGAGATGTGTGTGTATGTGGAGGGGATTATACTTTCCATCTGATTCTTGAACTTTGCTTACTCAAAGATGCTTTATCTTTAGATAGGGATATAGGGGTTAAAGGAGGAAGAAATCATTTCAATACAACATAGTTTTATTCCCAATTTTTGGCACTGAATTGGAAACCAAACAACTTAATTTCTAGCCTCAATTCCATTACTAAGTGGCTGTGTGACTTCGGGGAAGACATGTAAGCTTTCCAAGGTTGTTTTTTCCCTAAGAAGGAAACTTGCCAAGATGAACTCTTTAGCACTAACATTCTTTGATTTTTGTGACTCTCCATAAATTTTTCCCCTAATTCCTTTCCTTCTCCCCACTTCTGGATCTAGGGATGATCTACCACATAGAATACATAATTTACTTAGAAGTTTGTAATTCAGTTATAGGGGAGGTACATAAAGTGACAGAAGCAGCATGGGTGGTATAACACACCACTCTCACCCTCAAACTCTGCCTAGTGGTCCAATATCATGGAAATTTGTCATTCTGCTTTGGTGGAAGGAACAAGACTCCCTGCCTCCAGGCCCACTTACATGTGAATATCTGCAGTTATCTACCTGCCCCTCGTGAGAAGCACCTGTTCTATACTCTTTAGGCCTTTACCAATTTCTTCTGTAAACAATAATGCCCAGGTCTCTGGCAAATAGAGATACAACTGGAAAAAAATAAGACAAAGAAGAAAGAAGAGCAAAATCCCTTCAGGAGATTTACAATTTATGTGCGTTCTGTGGCACAAGTTCAACTGCGACCTCTCAGCCAGCAACTGCCTTTAACCCAGCTTTCTCCGTCCACCTGCCTAGTGAGAAAACAGCCACTGATGACAGGATCCCAGGATAAATCTGTCAGAGAGACTACACAACGAACTCTCTAGAGAAAGACACAAGGAGTCCAGAAAATAAATCTCCACCTCCGAGATCAGAGCAAGGTTGCCCAAGTTTACTGTGTCTCCTTTTAACCCTGCTAGAATGGGCCTTACTGATTGTGATTATCACCTGTATCTCTGATATGCTCCGAAGCTGCAGGCCTTTAGCTGCTGTGATAAATGTCTCACTTGAGTACAAGGCTGAGCAAGACACTTGGAGGGCAGCAGGGGTGAGTCAGAGGTACCATCAGCCTCTCCTATCTGAAAGGACAGACAGAAACTCTTCCTAAAAACAGTTTGGCACTGAAAGTGAAATCATATTTCAGATCGAGGAGAGAAGAAGCAAGTAAGGTTAAAATTCTCAGTCTTTTTTTTTAACCTTTTTGTTTTGTTTTGTTTTTATTTTTTTAACATTCACTTTACAAGATTTCAAGTTCCAAATTTTTTTCTCCCTCGTTCCCCCCTCCCTAAGATGACATGCAATCTGATACAGGCTATACATGTACAATCATATTAAACATATTTCCACATTAGTCATGTTGTGAAAGAAGAATCAGAACAAAAAGGAAAAACCACTAGAAAGAAGGAGAGAAAATAGTATGCTTCTATCTGCATTCAGACTCTATAATTTTTTCTCTCGATATGGATAGCATTTTCCAACATGAATCTTTTGGGATTGTCTTAGATGACTGCATTGCTGAGAAGAGCTAAGTCTATCAAAGTCGGTCATCACACAGTGTAGCAGTTACTGGGTACAATGTTCTCCTGGTTCTGCTCACTTCACTGAGCATCAGTTCATGTAGGTCTTTCCAGGTTTTTTCTGAAATTGGCCTGTCATCATTTCTTATAGAACAGTACTATTCCATAACATTCATGTACCATAACTTGTTCAGCTATTCCCCAATTGATGGGCAGCCTCTCAATTTCCAGTTCTTTGCCACCACAGAAAGAAGTGCTATAAATATTTTTGTACATGTGTCCTTTCCCCTTTTTTATGATCTCTTTGGGATACAGACCTAGCAGTGGTATTTCTCCGTCAAAGGGTATGCACAGTTTTATAGTCCTTTGGACATAGTTCCAAATTATTCTCCAGAATAGTTGAATCAGTTCACAACTCCACCAACAATGCATTAGTGCTCCAATAAAATTCTCAATCTTAAAAGAAAACAGTGGGTGGAGTCTCAGCCACTAGAGCACTATAATCCTAATTCTGGCCAGCCAGAATTGCTGGCCTATCCAGAATTGGCAGATATTGGCCAAATATTTGACAGAGATTCTATAGAAGGCATGAGGAAACCTAGCAACCCTTCACCCTAACTTTTAGAATTTCTCATCTGAGAGCTACCTGGTTGGAGATATGAAGGGCACCTGAGACAGCGAAGCTGCCTGAATTCTGAAATTAGCCACAAAGACAAAGCCAGAAAAATGCAGACATATACCCCATAAGTTTCACTAGGGGGACAAGTGATTCTCTATCTGTGCCTTAAAAGTGGAATTTATGGAATACTCCCACCATATTATGTTCAGTGACTCTTCTTTCATCTAGAGAGCAAAACCCAATCTCTTTTTCTTTCAAAGTTCTGGTTCTATTCTACCTATTCAATAATCTTACCAATTGGTCCCTTACCAGCATCCTCTGATCCATCAAGGCAGTCTTCTCACTTTCTCTCACATGCCACTCTCACTCCTACCTCCAGACCTGAAGTCTTACTAGAAGAACCTATTCATATGTCTCTGGCTTTTGGAAGTACTCCCATCCTTCAGGATTCAACACAATCAAAGACATCTCCTAGAAAGTCCTACAACCCCAAACAATCTCTTCTTCCACAGAAATCTGGTCATGCTTTCTATTTGTAATAATGATAATTCACACATACATGTATTTTTGAACACTATGTGCTAGGTACTGGACCAGTTCCTGGGGTTAGGGATATGGACTAGACCTGGGATTTTTTCAGTATAGGAAAGTCCCAGGCAAGCAAACTCCTTCTAGCAACATGTCTTCTTAGGGAGTTAATCAATAAATGTTTATTAAGCATCTATATGCCAGGCACTGTGTTAATCACTGAGGATATAAAAAAATAGGTAAAAGATAGTCCCTGCTTTCTATGGGCTCACAGTTGAATGTGGAAGACAACATGCAAACAACTATGTACAAACAAGATACGTACAGGCTAAATTAGAAATAATCAACAGACAGAAGGCACTTCACAACCTGGACCCTTCCAACCTTTCAAGTCTTCTACACTTCACTCCTCTCTATGCACTCTGCAATCCAGCTATACTGGCCCATTTGCTATAGCTCACACATGATAATCCAGCTCCCAATCCCATGCCTTTTAACTGGATATCCCCTATGACTAGAATACTCTCTCATCTTACCTCCACTTCTTCACTTCCTTGGCTTTCTTCAAGACTCGATACAAACACCATCTTCTGCAGGAGGCTTCTCCAGATTTCCCTTGCTGCTAGTACTAATGCTTCCTTTCTGATACTACCTTCTATCTACTCTGTATATATCTGGTATGTACCTAGACATTTACACACTGTCTCCCCCATTAAGTTGTATGCTCCTTGAGCATACAAGCACAGTGTTTCTGCCTTTCTCTATATCCCCACTGCTTAGCACTGTGCCAGACACATAGTGAATACTTCATAAATGCTTGTGGACTGACTGGTCCATTCTCACTACCTGGAATCTAGGTCTTCTTTAGTAAGGCCAGACAATATATTGCCCATCCATTTGTACACTAGTTCATATGTTGCTTATATTGTTTTATATATATATATATATATTATATATATAGTTACAGTTATACATACCATTTCATGTGCATTAGCTTATCTTACAATGAAATCATAAGCTCTTTGAGGATAGGATTTATATCTTGTACCTATTTTACCTCCCTCCCAATATCTAGTTGTAACTTTAGAATAGCTGCTTAATAAATACTTGTGGGATTGACTTTAAATGAATTTTCTCCAACAAACTCTTTCCCAAACTTCTGTTTTGGTTATCCTTTTTTCTTGACACTCAGGGTTGAGACCACCATTACAAATACAAGTGAGATTTACACAAAATCTTAGATAAATCAGACGTGTTCTACAAGTAGCTAATTTTCTTTCTCTTGAGTGTATGTGTGTTGCCATTGGGAAAGGCCAAAGAAATTCTAAGGTTTTTTTCCTACACTCCCTCAGGAGCCTTCATTCCTTGAACATGTGCTCCTGAAACAAATACATATTACTCAGTGATAACCATGAAGACCATGTGCATAAAGCATTGAATCACTGTTTTAGAGAAAGTCTACATGGTCTAGAGCAGTAGTCATCAAACTTTTTGGTCTTGGTCTCTTCTTTGGTCTCTTAAAAATTATTGAGGATCCTTCAAAGAGCTTTTGTTTATGTGGATCATACCTATTGATATTGACTTTTGTCATATTATAAACTAGAACATCATAGTATTATGAAAATGGTTTTGACCTGAAGGATGCTGGAAAACGCATTGGGGACTCTCAGGAGTCCCTAGAGCACATCTTGAGAACCATTGCTCTAGAGGGGAGGAAAAATGGGCAACCCAAAAAAGAATTGACCATGGAGATATGATATTGCATAGCAGAGTGCTTTAAACTGTAGTCAGACCAAGGTTCAAATCCCAATTTGGACATTAGCTATGTGACCTTGGTTAAGTCACAAACTCTGAGCATCAGTTTTCTCATCTTTAAAATAAGAATGAGAGTACCTACTCCACAGGGTTACTGTGAGGATAAAATGAAATAATATGTATAAATCACTTTATGAACCTTAAAGCCTTATATAAAAGTAAGATATTATTATTATGTTCAGGACCACCCCACAGCAAAACTGTGAAGTATATGATTTTTGTCTTCAGTGCTTCACCCTTCTCTTTCTGAGCCCTTCTCTCTCCCTAGAGCTGCATTCAGGTACCAGGGGTAACTTTGTTCATTCCTTCCCCCTGCTAATCAAATTCTGTCCTCTGTATACTCTTGCTTTAATAGCAATCATTTACTCCTTAGAATAAAATCAATATATTTCCTCTCTCACAGAGTCATTTGTATTTTAACCTTCTCTCTAACAGTGGACTAAAGGGTGTTATCTATTTCACACTTCTATGATAAAGTGGGGAGCACTATTTTTCTGGGAAGGGGGGCTTCATAGCCTTCTAAAATTGCACCAAATATTGAACCACACCTTCAGGTAAAATGAGTCCAGAACTGGAGTCTCCTAACAGCAAAATAGGGTCGTTAGTTGAAGCTGCCAGTGGACTCGCCTCTGACAATTCAACCACTACTTGATGTAAGAATCATCTTGGCGTCATTTTTGACCACCTGGAAAAATCTTGGGAAAAGTCTTCCTGACCTTCCCCACTTCATCGACTTTCATGTTTTCTTTAAATTTCATATGAAAAGTACCTTTTCCCTCAGACTCTCTCTTTGGGGCCTTAAAAGTATAGTAAATGCTTTGTCTTTGCACTAGCGTTTTTAGTAATTTATTCCAGACCCAGAGTCTTTTATTATTTAACTCTTAAGTGCTTTCAGATTCCAAACATGATGTGAGACAGGGCTACGTACACATCCTAGCTGTATGTTAGTCACTGGTGTTCTATTCAGGAGAGTTACATTTTAAAAATCAGCATCTTCTTTTCTTGGACATCGCTAAAGAGTGATTTATTTCTTCAGAAGGACTGGAGCTATCCTGGTGGGCTACTTGGCAAACACTCAAAATCAAAAAGCCACTCACTGGTAACTCCACAGTGGCTATTCTACGAGAAAGGAAGCCTGGGCCCTGCCAAACTTCCCAAGAAAAATAAGCCTGTACCATGCGAGGAAACAGGCATAACATTCATCCAGCGAGCCATTTTCAAGCCCAAAGTCTGAATCCTCATTGTACATCTTCTTTAAATACACATTTCCTGCATTGCCTAATTATCTGCTTCCAAAAGCATTTGGTTAGGCACACAACACATCTCAGTAATGGGAATGTACTCTAGTCTCCCAGAGCCAGTTCATAAAAGCAATAGAGTCAACTTAATATTGTGGATCCTCTCTCTGTAGTATTGCCGTGTAATGTACCAGAACTGTCTGATAGCTAAGGTAATGATCAGATGGGATGCAACAGAGAGGGACATCTACTGGCTGATAGAGTAGAATTAGCTCATTTATTCAGCTCGAAGAGTGTTGGCTCCAGGGCCTCGGGGTACTTGTTTCGCATTCTAACAGTTCCTTCCACATACAGCATCTTGGTTCTGGCTTGGTAGCCTGTCAGCATCATTGGTTTAATATTCAAATCCTTTTACTCCTTTTCTTTCTCTCTCCTCTTTTATACATGCTTCTAATCCCTCCATATAGCCCCGTCATTTCTGGCTCAGACCTGATGTCCTTCCTGGGGCCGCACACTGCAGCTAGGGAGGGAAGCTGTAGTATTCCCTACCCTGAGCCTTCTTAATGGATAGCCAACTGGGAGACTTTAGGTATCAGTCCACTTGAAGGTAGGAAGCTGATCAACGTAAAATCTTGACATCCTTTCCAATCCTACAATCCCACAGAGAAGGCCTAAGCACTTCTCAGTCTTTGAAATACCCAGTCGGGCACTGTAATAGCTTACCATAGAGAACGTAGGCTGAAATCCATGACCACTGTTTCACCCTGAAGTAATTCCCTCCATGTACAATGCTTGTTTATTACTGATAATGCTTTTGACTAATTATGGTATCCATAATTTATAATATCATCATTAATAACAATAAGTTAATGAACTTGATTCTTCTCATGTCCATTCCATAATTCCATTTTCACAGCACCGTAGAAAGAGAATTAGGCCAGAATAAAGGTACTCCAGGGTAGCCTTGACTCTATGGCACATAGCATGGTATGCGGTAGTTCTTCTTTCCACTGGGATATCCTTGGCACAAGGCTGGAAGGATTTACAGAGATGTAACCAGAGTGAGGTAAGGAGAACTTTGCTCTAGGATGCAAATTTAGAGGCCGGTGATAGCCTTTCAGTGCTCCAACAGAATAAAATCAGTGTATTAAGAAGTAATTAACAAGGTAAATTGAGAAGCTACAAGATGGAGGGCTCTGCTAAGCCGTGTCCTTGCCCTGCTCTCCCCCATACCTCCAAACCTACCCTGTCAGTCAGCTGGTGTACGTGCCCTAGGATGTCTCTCTTCCCAACATACATGACTCCATTCAACAGAGGACAGGCTTTCATACCATTTGCACTCAGCATGGGGTACAGTGCTTTCTCTAAACACAAAAATTCTTAAGTACAGCCCTGAGCTAAGCCTGCCAGCTAAGCCATCAGGCATGCAGAGGCACTGTCTCTTCCCAACTGGCCTAGTTATATTCACTAAAAAGTAGGAAGAACAAAATCCCTCTCAAGGTCTCTCTGGACTTAGTCTTCTTTTCAGGGAGATTTTCACCTAGTTGTTATTGTTGTTGTTTGTCCTTCATTCTTGAAGAGGACCCTGACATCAAGGAGGTGATGCCACGAAATGCAAGTGAATTGAATTTAAGTGAGGGACGGCTGTGCGAAGTCACCAGCCTCGCTCTCTCCCCTGGAGCCATATAGTTGGAGGGACTTTATAAGAAGGGGAAATAACGCTGATCCTATCCATCTCTTCTCCTTTATACTTCAGAAGTCCTGAGATCTGGACTGAGAAAAGGGAGAGGAGTGGGAAGAGAGAGAATCAGCTAAAGTTTAGAAGCATCAATGTTTGCCAGAGAAGTATTCTTTAGACTACACTTCATAGCTATTGTTCATTTGCTCCTCATAACAACCATGAGATACTCTGTGAGAGCAGAGCTTATGAGATCCACCATCACAGACACTTTTCAAAGTGGGCCCAGAGCTAGGCCCTATCCTCTTCACTCTTTGGCCAGAATTGTTTGTTTTATTTTATACCATATAGGGCCATAGTACAATAAATATTCTGCCTCTCTAATTAGAAACTCTGACATATCCTTATCAGACCATAGCTTCACATCATTGTACCTCTCACTATGCTTTACCTCATCTTCTCCCCTCAAACCTATTCTTGGCCTTTATCAAAACCTCCACTCACTGCACTCCTCAGTGCTCTCTCAGGTTATTACCTCTGCTCTGACTTTACTCTTCCTCCTTCAATCTCAACCTGATATTAGGCATTTCCAGTCTAGGCTGCCCTCTGTTTTTCTAACTCCTTGCTTCCTTTATTCTATCACCTGCCACCTCTCACCAAACTTCCATCCTTCAACATTCCCACCAACTGCTTCTTTGTCTCCTACTCACAAACTGATAAACATAGCTAGACAAATTCTAACACCCTGGTGCTGACTAGGTACATGACAAATTCATGTTACCTGACTCACCTGGGCTCTCACCGCAGCAAGGCAATCCCTTCATTTTTTGCTATTTGATTTCCTACCTCACTCCTCCAAACCTTCTCTTCTTTCCTCAAGCCATGTCTATCATAGATTGATGATTGATAGATACAGAAAGATATAGATGCTGATATAGATATAGATGCTGATATAGATATATAGATGATATAACTATAAATTATATTGATGTATAGATAGATAGATAGATAGATAGATAGATAGATAGATAGATAGATGATATAGAGATAGACTCAGTTTAGTCTCATATCATCAACTGTCTATCAGAAATTTCAGCATTCTGGAGACATCCCAAACTCAGCACATCCAAAACTAAAATTATCTATATCTATATCCCTAACCCTCCCCTACTTCCACACTTCCCTATTTTTATTAAAGGTACCATTATCCTTCCAGTCTCCCACTTTCATAACCTCCTCATTATCCCGAACTCCTAATTATCCATTACCCCATATAGCTAATCAATTGTCAAACCTTGTCCCCTCTGTTTTCACATGTGACCCCTACTCTTTACTCACACAGCTACCTCCTTAGGCCTTCATCATCTTTTGCTTAGATTATTGTAACGGCTTCCTAATTGGTCATCCAACCATCAAGCTTCTCACCACTCCAATCCATTCAATACACTGTTGCCAAAGTAACTTTCCTTAAGCATAGTTCTGATCATATGACCCTCCTACTTAATCAACTCTGCAATTTCCCATTACCTCTAGATTAAAATATAAATGCCCCTTTTTAGTTTCTAAAGTCCTATACAACCTAACCCAAATCTGTCTTTCCAGCACTGTTGGACAGCCTTAACCTTCCCATACTCTACAACCTAACTAAACTTGCTATTTCTCTGTTCCTCACTCAAACGCTCCATCTCACATCTTCATGCCTTTGCACTTGGATGTCCATCATGTCTGGAATGCACTTCCTCCTTACTTCTGCCTCTCTTCCATTAAGACGTAACTCAAGCACCACATTCTACTTGAAGCCTTTTCTGACCCTTCCCCCAACTGTTAGTGACCTTTCTCCCAAACACTGTGTATTTAATCGTTTTGAATATATCTGTGTTTATTCACATAACATTTATGTTGTCTATATGTATGGTTGTTGTCCTTCACTCTCGAAGAGGACCAAAATGACATCATTACATCAAGGCCAAGGTACAATGTGTTTGGCTGTGGCTGATCAAGCCAATATGAGTTCAGAAGGCTCTACCATAGGTTGGCTACAAATAGTCATATGAATATTTGGAATGGAGATGAATCTAAATTTGTGCATCTCATGTTTCGTTTGAGCTACTGTGATTTTGTTTTGCTCATAGAGTATAGCACCTTCTTTGATGTGGGGACACTATGCTGGGCAGTTAGTTCTGTGTTAGAACTGTATCACACATGTCTCTCATGTTTCCCAATCTATTTCCAAGGTTCTCAGAGAGACCTTGAGAGTATCCTTGTAACACTTCTTCTGACCTCTGTGTGAGTACTTGCCTTGTGCAAGTTCTCTACAAAATAGTCTTTTAGGGCTTAGATTCTTAAAATCTAGCCAATAGCTCACTAACATTCAGACTCCTTAAGAGTCTGCCCAATGTGACTGATGTTCTAATAAAACTTGTCTTTGGCTGAAAAAAAAAATAGTCTTTTAGCAAATATACATTCGACATTCAAACAACAGGGTCAGTCCATCAGAATTGTGCTCTCTGCAGTAGAGTTTGAAAGATTGACAGTTTAAGTAAAGAAAGGACCTCAGTGTCCAGTACCTTACCTTACCAGGTGATCTTCAGAATCTTCCTAAGACGATTCAGATGGAAGTGATTCAGTTTCCTGGCAAGGCACTGTTAGACTGTCCAGATTTCACAGGTATAGAATGAGGTCAGCACAATAGCTTTGTAGACCTTCAGTTTGGTAGGCAAACTAATACCTTTTCTTTCTCTTATTTTCCTTTGGAGCCTCCCAAACACCAAGCTAGCTCTGGCAATGCCTGAATCAACCTCATCATCTATGTGTATGTTCCCAGAAACTATGCTGCCAAGGTCAGTGAACTTATATCCATAGCATTCAAAATTTATCCATTCACTGTAACCATGTTTCATGTATGAATGGTGCAGTGCTGGTTGGTGCAGAACTTCTTTTTTTGAGGTATTAATTGTTAAGCCAAAATTAGCACAAGTGGCAGAGAATCAATCCAGACTGTTACATCTCAGCCTCCGAAGCTGCATTGAGCACACAATCATCTGCAAACAAAAAGTTGTGCACCAACTTTCACTGTACTTTAGTCTTGGCTTATAACCTTTTGAAGTTAAATAATTTGATAAATTGTATGTTTTATAATATTTATAATTTATTATAAATTTTATATATTATTTATAATTATATTATATTTATGTGATTATAATATAATTGTAATATGATATCAAATCAAATATAATATGATATCAAATCCTCTTACTCCTTTTATTTCTCTTTCCTTTTTTATACATGCTTCTAATCCCTCCATATAGCCCCTTCTTTTCTGGCTCAGACCTGATGTCCTTCCTGTGGCCACATACTGCAGCTAGGGAGGGAAGCTGTAGTATTCCTTATCAAACTAGATAATTTAATATGATATAATATAATATAATACAATATAATGTAATATAATTAATATGATGTAATATAATATAATATAACATAACATAATGTAATATAAAATTAATATAAATAAATATTTATAATAAATCATATTAAAATAAAATGAAGTTAAATAATCAATGTAATAGCTGACCTTGATGCCATTTTTGCTCTTGTTGAAGGCATCTGACGACATCACAGAAAACATCATGCTAAAAAGCATGGGAGCAAGCACACAGTCCTGCTTCACTCCATTGGTGACTGGGAAAGTGTGAGACAATTGTCCATTATCTAGAATCTGTGTAAGCACACCATTAGGGAACTGGTGTATAATACTGATGAACTTCTCCAAACAATCTATATTTATATATGTATTTGTTGTCTACCCCATTAGAATGTAATCTTGTTTGTAATAAGGATCATTTTATTATGATTAGAGCCTATAATTTATAATTATTACACAGTTAGATATAATATAATTATTATATAATGAGATATAATGTAATTATTACACAATTAGATACAATTTAATTATTACATAATTAGATACGGTAAATTATTACATGACTATATTTAATATAATTGTTACATAATTATATTATATACAATTATGTAATAATTATAGTTTATTATTATTAGAGTCTATTTTGACAGGCTCTACCTGTTGTCAATTTACATGTGTGTATATGTGGAGAGGGAAAGGAATTAATGAACCCACTTACAAGATTTGGTCCTCATTGACCAATCACCTATTACATTTGCATTTATATCCCCAATACCAGAATAGTACTGGCATGTAGCAGGTGCTTAATAAATGCTTACTGATTGACTGGTTGATTGATTAATATGGTAATCAATATGTCAAATCAAATATACATTCGACATTCAAACAACAGGGTCAGTCCATCAGAATTGTGCTCTCTGCAGTAGAGTTTGAAAGATTGACATTTATGTAAAGAAAGGACCTCAGTGTCCAGTACCTTATCTTACCAGATGATCTTCAGAATCTTCCTAAGACGATTCAGATGGAAGTGATTCAGTTTCCTGGCAAGGCACTGTTAGACTGTCCAGATTTCACAGGTATAGAATGAGGTCAGCACAATAGCTTTGTAGACTTTCAATTTGGTAGGCAACCTAATACCTCTTCTTTCTCTTATTTTCCTTTGGAGCCTCCCAAACACCAAGCTAATAATCAATATGTCAGGTAACCAATGGTATATAGCATAATTAAAGAGCTGCTGATTTGGATTCAAAGGGTCTAGGTTCAAATTTCAGCTCAACCAATTGCTAGCTATGGAATCTTTTACAAATTATTTGACCTCTCTGAAATAGATTGCTAAGATCATAGGATCATTATTAATTTAGGGATGGAAATGACCGTAAAAGTCCTTGAATCTAATCTCTTTGTTTTACAATTGAGAAAACTAAAGCTCATACAGATTAAATTACTTGCTCAAGATCAGATGAGGATTAAGCAGCAGAATAACAATTTGAACCCAGGCCTGACTCCAGATCCAGCATTCTTTCCACTGTACCACTCAACCTTATCATAATGTCTTGTATACAAAAGGCAACAAATGGTTAGTGAATCAAATTAAATACCTATTTTATATCTTTAAAAAAAGGTTTAGATTAATAAAGACAAAAAAACTGACTTACAAGAGGCTGCTACATTCTCCCTTTTAGGACCAAGATGCCAGTTTTATGGGCATCCAACCAATGTAAGGAAATTTTAATGTGTGTCCAGTTTCCTATTGGTTGATAAGACCATGACCTGACAAAGCCATCACAACCACACTTAGGAGCAACTTTGGAAAGCATAAAGGAGTCAAAATGATATCATCATACATGACCTACTGAAATAAAAACAAAATGTCAACATCCTTTTGGCTTGGCAAGCTAATATCAATCTCCTTTGTTCCTGACTTTACTCCCTTACTCATCTTCTTTGACATCAGCTTCCTACTTTTCAATCTCAATCTCTCAATCAATCTCTCTGTCTCTCTCTCTGTATATAATATACATATATTATATATATTATATATATATATATTTCTCTCTCTCTCCTTCCCTCCCTCCCTCTCTCCTTCTCTGACTATGGCATGGGTAACCTGATTCTAGCTCCTAACAGTACCCTTTGCTTGCCAATCTGGATTGTTCTTCTTGATTCTGGACTATCTCCTAACTCTACTTAACCCTGCCAAAGTATTCAACAGAAATACCCTGAGTCCCTTTCCTCTGGTATAAAGGCTTGTTTTTTTTTTTCACCCACACTACTATTGTTGTTTAGCAAAGCATGTATATGAAGACATATGACAGTGAAGGTCGCACACAAACATACTTAAAGATTAGCAGTCACTGAGGAGGTTGATGCCAATAAAAAGAAAATAGTGTCAGATAGATGTGTCATATCAAACATAAGGACACTAGCTATTACTGAGAAATGGGGACTTTTTGCTTCCCACCTGAAGATTATAGCCAAGCAGTATTTGGCTGGCCTCAGGCTTAGAATCTCACTTACAATAAAAAATGAGTGAAATAAAGAGCTAATAACATAGAAGCAATTTGCTAACCCACATTTGATGACCAATGGCACCCAGAAAGAACCCACTGGAAGGAGTTTAAAAAATAAAACATCTAGAAATAAAAAGGCACAACCCTAACTTTTCCTTGGATGGAAACCAACCAACTAATCAATCATTAATTAAAACTTTCAAGAGGTAAAGTAGTGAGATGGAAAACAAATATAATTTAAGGATACATAAAGAAATCCAAATGAATGGGACATGGATAGGAACATTTACTATTTAGTCAGGTTAAAAACCCACCCTAAATTGCGGGTGCAAAATTTTTAGTCAAACTGAAACTCTTTGGTATTTCCATTAAAGTATGTGTGTAGCAAATAACTACTTCCTGTTTCATAAGAAAAATGTATTTCTAAAAGCCTATCAAATACTTTTTTTTGGATTTTCATACATTTCTGAGTGTTTAAATAAAATTTCTAAGGCTCAAGAGTAAATTAATCAAAACCACCTGCACATTATTTCCTTCAGTATTCATGAGTTTAAAAATGAGGTTTCAGAAGCCCAAATCACCTGGAAAAAGTAGGAAATCATTTGATAAACCCCTAAATGTGGCCACATTTCCTACTCTTAGTTATTATCCACAATCAGCTTCAACAAAGGATGCCTAAAAGTAAATGTGAATTCAATGGCTGATTGTTTATGGTCATGGAAATTATTCTGGGAGTCCTCCTTGTCCTCATTCTAGGTCAGTGTTCAGCACTTAACACAGTGCTCAGCCCATAATTGGCATTTCATAAATGCTAGCTGGATTGGATTGGTTGGAACTGATAACAGTTCCTTCCCATAAAAGTCCTCTGCCTCCTCCAATTCAGGGAAGAAGTTCCTGATTTACTAATATAATTTCCTGCATCAACCTCATTTTCCTGTTCACAAAGTTACTGAACACACCAGACAAGACAAGATCTACCTTTGGAGTTCTGGCAGACACAGGGACACCAGACAGCTGCAGCAGGGCACATTCACGTCTGTGCAAACACATGCATACACACATGCACCTTGGAGACACAATCTCTTTTCTTAGACAATTTAGGAGCCATAACCAAATCCAATCTTTGCCATTCTAGTATAGAACATACACTGAATATATAAAATGTTATTTACATTGCCAAAATGGATACCCAAGTTGCAAATCTATGTTCCAAATTCCCCGAAGAAAAAAATTAATCCACTCATGAAAAATCTAAAACAAAACAAAACCTCCACACCCAGCCCTGCACATTGTCTTCCTCTAGTTCCTTATAGTCACATCTCCAGCAACAGTAAGGAGCTGTCTTGAAGCAGGATTTTCCTAACATCATTTCTTGATGCTGACCGTCCCATCCTTTAGCTGGGGATTTGTGGGCAAGCACATTCGGCTTTCTTCATTTGAGAAAGGCACCCAATACCTGAGGCTCTCTAGAATCACCTGTGATTAATGTTGAGAACTCCAGAGGGCTCATATTTAAATGAGACTCATAGAATGCTGGTGTTGGTGGTTTTATTGCCTGGTCAGAGAGCAGTGTAATCTGCCCAGGGTTAAAAGCTAGAGCAAACACACTTGTGTTTATTTAGGAAAGCAATTGGAGACATTTCATGACTTGTGACAAATACAAATTCTTCTTTCTGGCTGCCTTTATGACACAGAAATAGAAAAAGTGGCAAGTGTGTAGTTCTCTACAATCTATTGCAACCACTCCTATTACACAGGTCATTTG
The DNA here is from genome assembly GCF_900497805.2 of Vombatus ursinus. Lineage (NCBI taxonomy): Eukaryota > Metazoa > Chordata > Mammalia > Diprotodontia > Vombatidae > Vombatus > Vombatus ursinus. The sequence goes on along the minus strand of NW_020954556.1, from coordinate 22,276,031 downwards.
GTCCAAATTGAGGCATCTGCCTGGTTTTTCCTCTTCCTTGACTCCACTTCAAGGCAACAGAGAAAGGAAATGGTTATTTGTCTGATATCTGAACCCTACAGAGTCACTTCCAAGGTGGGGTGACCAGTGGGTTATATTAGGACACTGCTTAAGTATATTAATTATACTACCATAATGAAACCCTTCAACCATGTTTGATTGTTCATTATAAAATATCTTTTTTTTTCAGGGGCACCAAATGCGCACCATTACATTATAGAACTAACAACAATGACAAAAACAACAGCTGACATGTATCTAGCACTAGGAGGTTAGCAAAGCACTTTGCATGCATTATCTCAGGTGAGTCTCACCAATACCCCCATGAGGCAGGTACTTCAGATATCATTATCCCAATATATTCAGGGCTTCTTAAACTTTTTCCACTCACGACCTCTTTTCACATTTCAGTGGCATTTGTTGACATTGTGTGAGTGTGACGGCATGTGCAGCGCAAAGTGCACATGCTTTGCATTCAGAACCAAGGCTGCAGTGAAGTTGCATGACGCAGCATGGGCCAGTGCTGCCAGAAACACCTCCGATTCATTACTCATTTGATTTTTAATTAAATTTTGGTCATTACGCATTCAGAAACCTTTTGCTGTTGCCAAATTTTTGATGACCCTGTACAGGGTCACCACCTGCAGCTTAAGAAGTGCTGAATAGATGATGAAACTATGGCTCAATACTTAAGCAACTTAGCACACAGCTAGTATCAGAGTACAAGATTTGAACTCAGGTCTTACAACAAACAATGCTGCCCAGTCTCAGGCAGATTAAACAAGAAGTCAAACAAACCATGGGTTGAGTGTGAGGTTGAGGTATTTTTTAAAGATATGTTATGTTCAAAGAAACCAGGTTTTATTCCTACCTCTGACATGTTGTAACAGCTCAGATGAGGTGTTTAACCATTTCTAGCCCTTAGTTTCCTTATTAGTAAAGCTAAAGTTTTGAGCTACATATACTCTTAGGTTCCATTCAACTCAATGGTTCTGTTTCTTTATGTTGTTTGTTGTATCAAGGACAGTCCCAAGATGGTCTTGATCATTTTTGAGAAGTTTTCATTCCCTTCCCTGAATATATGAAATTTGACATCATAAATGCCCATTTATAGAAAAGAGTAAGTAAAAGTACAGTCCCAGTAATCTTGGTGCTATATTTCTAGCTTTTCTTGTTCTCTAATTTACTATAGGAATTGAAATTGGGTAGAATCTCAGATCAGAGCCTCAGTTCTTCACCCTATATCTAATACCTTGTGTTATAATTGTATCCATGGTTTTTTAAAGTAATAGGATTTCCTTTTTTAATTCAGCTCAACAGAAATAACAAAATTTGGAAGAGCATCCTGAGGCTGTTGGAAGTGCCTATAGCACATCCAGGGAGATATATCCAGCAAATAGGTGACAGTGGGCAACAAGTTCTGGGTAGAGATTAGAGATAGATACATAGATTTAGGAGACATCTGTGTAGAGAAAATACTTGAATTTATGAATAGTAAGATCTTCAGGAGAGTATAAAGAGAAAGGAAGAGAGGTCCTAGAAGAGACCCCTCAGAAATACCCGTAATACGGGGACAGAATATGGATGATGACCCAGCAAAGGAGATGGAAAAAAGAACAAAACATTATCATGGAAGCCAAGAGGACGTAGTATCCAGAAAAGAGAAAGTATAGGGAAAGAAAGGATGGTCAACAATGTCAAAAGTGAAAGAGAGGCCAAGGAAGATGAAGACTTGATAAAAGATCAATGGATTTAGCAGTTAAGAAATTCTCCTTGGAGAGAACAGTTTCAGGCAGGTGATGGTATCAGAAGGCAGATTTGCAAGGTATTGAGAAGGGGGGGTAGGGGACGAGGAAGCAGGGGGTGGATATCCTTTATGATTCAGTCCATTCTACATTTTTATGAGGAACCTTTGGGCATGTTTGTGAGCCTTATACATGTGAGAGAGATACACAATATGCAAGCTTTTCTAAATCACCTGTGATTAATGCTGAGAACCCCAGTTGGCACATCTTTAAACGATACCTATAGAATCCTAATGCTTGATCGTGGTTTTAAAATTCCCTAGCCAAAAGGGACTAGAATCTGCCCCAGGTTAAGAACTAGAACAAACATGCTCCTGTTTATTTAGCAAAGAAATGGCAGATATTTCACACCATGTGATGAATATGAATTCTTCTTTGTTGGCTGCCTTTATGACACAGAAGCAAAAGAAAAGGATCAAGAATATAGTTTTAACTCAACATCGAGGTGTGACCTTCATTAACTAATGTACAATTTTTTAAACCAGTCACTGAAATGGCAGTAAATGGGCAAAATCCATTTTTAAATATCCAAAATGCTCAGGGAAGTGTCCTGATGAATTAAATAATAAGGTTCACTTAATTTAAAAACTGTAATGGGACAAAATACACTAAAACAAAAGGAAAAATAAATTTGTACCCTCTTTTGTGAACATATAAGGATCTTGTGAAGCCTCAGGGCCATCACTAGAAGTATAGTCATCACTGTACAGGATGAAAACAAATTTTTATCATTTAAACATTCTAGTCAGTTGGATTCTAAATCAATGAATGTTTGTTTGCATAAGGATGAACATTTCCAGGATCCCTACACAGAGAAGATTTGGGTAGAGAGATCCTGGTTTGTTTTTAGACTGAGATTCAATTCAAGAACAAACACTTGTGAAATACCTACTAGGTGCTAGCTGTAGCTCCTGCCCTCAAGTGGCTTACATTCAGGGGAGGAAGGCAGAAATCATGACATATACTTTCATTAACATATTTCTAGAAGAATTGAGGAGGGAGGGAAAACAATAATAATTGGAGGAATAGGAGAAGGCTTCGTAAAGGACTTGCCTCTCTCCACCCCAGTGGGGCTTTGGTTTAAGAAAAGGATTCTGAGAAGCAGAAATGAGGTAGCAGTGCATTCCAGACTTGAGGAATGGCTTATATGAATGTAAGGAGATGGAATGGAAGATGGAACTTTAAGCCTGGAAAATAGCTACTAGTTTGGTTTGACTGGAAAACAGAGTTGACAAGGTGAATAATATGAATTTTGCCAGGGAAAGGCACATGTAGCCACCATATTCTTTTGACCCTTTCTTTGCCATTAGTGCCAGCCTCTCAAACCCAAATGTGTCAGACCAAGAAAAACTGAGTTAAGAGCCTGGAGGCTGAAGATCTAGTGCCCATCAGTCCTTTCTGTAGAAGGGGCAGGCAATATTCCTGTCATAAGGCAGCTTCTGAAAAACCCCTTTCTGGGTCTAAACCAGTGCACAGTTCTAGGCAAAATCAGTTTTTTTATGGTTTTAGGGAAGGGAGCTCAGAGATGTGTTTATAGCTGACCTCAGAACACGACATCTTTAATTTTTAAGATCATTAAATTGCATTTTATTTCTTATGAAGCTATTTTCACCTTTATTCCCTTCTCTGCCTCCTTATTATAAATGCCATCTCCCACTTGGTGATATCATCCCCCCAATGAGGCAGTTACGTGAATGGGGGGGTTGAACAAAGTCAGATCTGATATTAGTCCACATCTTGTATGTAGGGTCACTGCCTGGATTAACATTTGGTCCTGATGGTGGAGGCAGCAGTGAATGACTGCACTATAATTGCTTTCAGTGGATTGCCAAGGCAGGGCCCAGCAGGAACAAGCAACAGAGGAAAGAACACTTTGTGGAAACTGGCTTTCATTCCTCTTTAAGTCGGTATGTAAGGATTCAATGGCTTAACCAGAAATGGAAGAAATTCATTTTGTGCTGATGTCCTCAGAAGATTCTTCTGGGAGAGATGTCATTCCCACACATGATTCACCTCGGACTCTCACAAGGCTGCATATTAGATCATAGGGTCATACATTTAGAACTGGAATGGATTTTAGAGGTAATCTTTTACAACCTTCTCAGATGAGGAAACTGAGGCCCTAAGAAGCGATGTGATGCTCAAGGTTACATGGATAAGAAGTGGCAAAGCAAGAACAGGAACCTAAATTCCCCAATTCCAAATACAGCGCTCTTTACACTGGGTCGTGCTGACTCTCTGAGGTACGTCAGGATTCTGCTATTAAATAGCTATGTGATTTGGGGTGTCACTTTTTTTGGTGACTCAGTTTCCTCATCTGTAAAATGTACATCACCTTTCCAGCCTTGTCTCATATTACCTCCCTTCACATGTTCTCCACTCAAAACAAATTGGACAACTTTATCCCTCCTCATCTTCTCCCCCCAAATCCTGTATTTTCTCACCTCCCTAACTCTGTTCACACTATTTTCTTTGCCTACAATGGCTCCTCTCCCTTTCTTCTCCATTCAGTTGCTATCCTTCTTTCAAATCCCAGTGCAAAACCAATCTTCTCCAGGATGCTTTACTTGATTCCCATAGTCAATGATAACCCTCACCCTCAGCCTCGCAATAGCACTTTATTCTATGACTTGTTAAATACTTGTTATGTAATATTGGGTTTTACTCATAGGGCCTATTGGACAGCAAGCCCCTTAAGGGCAAGGCCTTTGTCTTAACTACATTTTGTATTTTCCTCAGCACCAAGGACAGTGCTCATGATAGATGCTTAATAAATGGTGGTTGCATTTTATATTTGCCCTAAAAATATGGAAGATAGAATTTAGAGCTAAAAGGACCCCTAGAATTAGAATTGTTAGGAGAATGGGATGAGAAAATACATGTGAAGGTGTTTTGAAAACTTCAAAACATCACTTCATCAGCGAGGGAATAGAGTGCTGGACCTGAAGTTAAGAAGATCTGAGGTCAAATCCTGCCTCAGATAAATTTACTAACCATGTGACCCTGGGGAAGTTACCTTTCTGCTTCAGTTTCCTCAATTTTAAAGTGGGAGATGTAATAATAGCACCAGCCTTCCAGGGTTGTTGTGAGGATAAAATGAAATGTTTGTACAGAGCTTTGCAAACCTTAAAGTGTTATATAACTGCCAGCTACCATTAACCTACTATTTTCATGCCATCATTAAGGTAGCACAGTCCTTGGCACATGGTAAATGCTTAATCTTTTTTTTTTTGTTCCTTAAGATAACCAATACTCTTCAGCATTCTCCCTCCCCACCTACCCCAAACTGATAAGACATTTTGCCTATGTGCTTGAGGAGCAGGCAAAGGCTTCAGAGTTAGGTGTGTGATTTATCTGTTAGACTACCTAATGAGGAATTCAGTTTTAAACCCTTCCTTGAAACATCTGTTGCATTTCAACCCAAAAAGTGTAAATAACAACAAGAAAAAAAGCAGCATCTGGACTAGAAGGGAAAAAGATTTGCTCTTATAAAAAAAATTTTAAAGGGAGAGAGAAAAATAGTGCTATTCCTCATACTGAGCACTTGATCACTAAAAATCATGTACTATAGAATGCTCAGGAAGCCAGTTTGATTAATGGGCTCGGGTGGTCGACCATCTGCTCTGGAGTACCCAGCTTTGAATCCCAGTGCCCCTTGCTGGGTCAGCACTTTTCTACCACGGTGCTGAGAAGTGACTTTCTCCTTCCCCACAACCCCCCTTCTTCCTTTCTCCCTTTCCCCTCCCCCTCGTATCGGCTTTTGCTTTTAGGAAGGAAGGAAGAAATGGTCCATGAAGTTTCATTTGCCTTGATAAAACAGAAACATCTTCAGAGAAATGACGAGCAACTTGCCGCCAGAGCTCCACACAGAGGGGAAGCTGCTGGGGCCTCCATGTGGGCCTCCTGGGACCCAGGCCCGGGCTGGAGAGGCTCCGGGAAATTCAGCTGGAGGTGGAAAAGCAATGTAAGAACCTAGAGAGGAGAAATAGCAGAGAGAGAAAAAACAGACTCATGTGGATCCTCAAGCACTCCCTGTACTCAGAGAATGGGAGTTTCCTCTTTTATTTTCTTTTCCTCCTATCCCAGTCCTTTTTAAAAAAAATAAAATGAGTTTCCTGAAGTTATTTTGGACATACGCTAAAGCAAGTCACCAAGCAACAGGCATTGCTTTGGAAGTCATAAACTCTTTATCAATCCCTTTGAACCAGAAATGGAGGAAGGAAGGTAGCAGGATGGGGATCAAAGGGAATTGAACTCCCTCAGCCCAGACAGGTGCTGCAGGCTGAATTGTCAAATCAATGGGCAAGGGTACAAGTCAAGGTAAAGAAGCTTTTCTTGGGCGGCTCCAACCTCAATCCATCTCTGTAGGTGACTGTCCTGGTTTCCTGTTAGCCCTAACACCACTCCCTCCTGAGAGGGACAGAGAGTTCAGAGAATATTCCTTGGAATTACTCAAGTAGAATTGAAAACTTTTCTAGGCAGCTGACCTCAGTTAGTCAGTTCACAAGAGTTTATTAAATGTTTACTATATGCCAGGCACTCTACTAAGCATTGGGGATACAAAGAAAAGAAAAAAATATGGCATCTTCAGGAGAGACTAGAATGAGCTTATTTGTGGGGTGTCTTCCAACTCCTATCGTCCTTCCCAGCACTGGCAACAAAAAGCTTCCTAATTTTTGGAATCATAATTGGGAAAGGGACCTGAGACACTATCTGGTTCAACCCTGACATTTTGCAAATGAGGAAACAGAGTCAGAGAGGCAAGTGTCTTGCCTGAGGGAATCATCTAGATTTAAAAAAAAAAAACCTTTGTTCTATCCCTGAAGAGAATCTCAGAAGCAATATAGTCCAAGCCTCTCACTTCAGAGGTGATAAAAATGAGGCCAAGGACAATTAAGTGACTTGCTCAAGGTTCATACAGACAGTAAATGTCAGAGGTGGAACTGGAACCCAGGTCATACTGCTATACTACCTCACTCAGTCTAAAGCTCAGTTTACTCCAAACAATTTAGCAGCTGACTATTCTTAGGTACTTCTTACTACTCAACAAATCATCTTGTTGACTAGAAGTCTGCATGATCCCAACATCCAAAGCCACATTTCTAAAATGGTATCTGAAAAGTACAGGAAGAAATAAAGATCTTAGAAGGAGGAAAGGAGAATATTGTGGTATAATGTAAGCAGCCCCCAGTTAGAAATCAGGAGTCTTTCATTCAAGCCTCTTTCCCCCCACCTGCCATTAATTAGCTGTGAGACCTTGGGTATGTCACTTAAAAAAATCCAGGCCTCAGTCTCCTTGTTGATGGACTGAATTATCAATTAAATGTAGCAGTTTCACTAGATAATTTTAAGGTACCTTTCAGCTCTAGCAATTATGAATCTGTGAATATATTTTCAACTAAAAAAATGAAGGGGTTGGAATATCTCTTTTATATCCTTCCAGCTATGATAATGATGTGAGAGGACAGATGAGAAGAAGGAGGTGAATAGAGGAAAGGCAGAGTGGATCATAAGGTAGGGAGAAAGGAAAAGGAATGGACAAATGGAGGAAGAAAAAGAAAGGAAAAAAACAGACCAAAGTGGTACTAAAAGAGATTAAGATCGAAAATGAAAGAAAGAAAACTGAAGAAGGGTAGGGAAGAATTCAAGTGTGGAGGGTGAAATGAGAAAAATTATGAGGAAGGAGATAGAAGAGGTAGGAAAAAGAATTGCCCCACATTCTCAAGTGCCTCAGCTTAATGCAGAAGGGGAAAAAATCTATCTGAGGAGGAGAGGTCAAACAAGCATTCATTTCCAGGCAGTCACTTGGTTTTCTGCTGAGAAGCCCATCAAGGTGTTTGGGGGTCAGAAGACTTATTGCTTGAGTCTCCCACTCCTCGTATGCAGCACAGAGTCTATAGATGGTAATGACTTTCAGCCCCTGGTTAACAAGGCCAGTTTCCAGCCCCCCTCCATGACCTAGAGGTGAAAAGCTGGCTCTCCCTTGGGCATTTCCACCTTGCAGAATCCAGTCACTGTAGTGTGCACAGAGGAGGTGGGAGTTTTATGTTACATACTGAGGGCAGATAGGGCAGCACAAAGCACATATTATTCTGACTTTAATCTTGGCTTTTGCTTCTCAAATCCTGCTTTGAAATCATACACTGGGCTAAAGTTTTATGATGGTTCTTAGGGTGGTTTATGGCTTTGTCAAGGATTATTTCTCTCTTTATTTTACAAAATTATCACCGAATTCCACCCCCTCCCAAAAAGGAATAATCTACAAACACGTGTGCAAACATAAACATGTGTAGCTGATGTTACCACTACTTGGATTTTATCCCAGGGCAAATGAAATCAATCCTTCTGCTTTTCCATTCATTTGGTTTTTAATAAAATTTTTAAAAAAGGAAAAATACTGAAAAAGTCATGAAATCCTACACGTGCAATATTTAATAAAGCTTCTTTTTCCCAGGGCAAGGACTCAGGTTCAATTGTGTCCAAGAGGTGATAGGTTAGAGGAGGTCTGAGTGAGGCTGCTAACAGCCCTCCCTAAACCACTGATACACCTGCAAGCTGGGTATTTTACACTGTAAGACCTATATTTGAGCTGGAGAGTTCAGGCAACCTGGAAAGGAAGGGGGTGGTTGAATGGGGAGTAGAAGAGCTATGAAAGCACATTTTACTCCAAGTAGGAGACTTTTTTTAAGCATAAGCATATCTATTTGTATCAGATGCAGTACATTTGATACAACTTGTTATCAAATACAATACAAAATTGTGTGAGTTCCTTAGAAGACTCCAGTGCTGGGAAAAGGCAAGAAGGTAATAAATAATGGCTAGAATACTGGTCTTGAGTGATTGCAGATTTTGCCTTTAATTTACCATCTGTGTTACCCTGAACAAGTCATTTAAACTCTATGGGCTTCAGTTTCCTCATCTGTGAAAAGGAAATAATAATACCTGTAGTACCTACGTCCTAGAGTCGTTGTGAACCTCAATATACAGTGTCCTAAAAGTCTTCTCATGGTTTTAAACTATTAAAGCTTAAAACTTTTGGGATAGCCTGCACATAAAATACTTTGCAAACCTTAAGCTCCTTTGATTAGGGCTTGTTTCATTCTTTGCATGGCCTCTGTGCCCAGCACAGTACCTAACACACAGTAAGTGCTTAATAAATACTTGTTGACTATTTGATGGTGGTGGCAGTAGTAATACTGTAGATATATAGCTTCTGCCCTCAAGGAGATAGAATACACAGGTACAAAATAGTTGGATAATGGTGGTGAAGTAATAAGTATTTGGTTAAGGGTTAAAATGAGGGTCATAGCAAATGAACATTGGTGCACCCTCTTGCTGGAAGGAGGCAGAAAAAAATCCGCACGATAATTAGGGTTTTGTGGCCCTATCATCAAAAGCTCATGGTTCCAAAAGTTTCCCGTCTGTTCTTTTCACACTCTATTTGGTCACTTAAGGAACTGATTACTTCAAAAGGAAATACCTCACAAAGACAAGGCCCCCTCATTCTTTTTGATGTAAGGCATTAGTTTTCAGGGAGACTGTCCGTTTTCAATGAAGCAATGTCAACTAGTGGAGAGAGTTCTGGAGTCTCATTTGCAGTACTAATGCTATAAGGCCTTGAGGGAAAACATTTAGCCATTATGCATCTCAAAGACTATATTTGTTAAATCAGGAAAACAGTATTTTCCTAAGCCTTTTCCTATGGATCTTTTAGTGACCAATCAGATGTCAATCAAACCCTACAGGCTTCTCAGGATGTAAAGTATAATACAGATGCACAATGCAGTCAGCTCTTGATTGTCCTCAGGAACAATACCCTGTTTTCAAATTCTTATTGGCATAATGATCCATCTGCTAATTAATTATCAATAGATAATTATGCCTATAAGATTAATAGCCCTTGCATTGTCCTGATAATCCATAAAATACTAAAGGAACTAAATGGAAATATTAAAAGCAAGGCCTTTGACACGGAGGGTAGATCTTCAATGAAAAATTTATGAAAGGGCATAGACAAGAATCATTCAGGATAAGAAAGTGTGGCTGAATTGTGATCTGTACTGGTGAAGAGAGTACTTCCATAAAAGCACACTGGACTATTGACTGAAAGGAGAGCAAGTGAGAAATTTTACTATTTCTTCTATACTCCTAGCAATAAACCAAAACACTGAATCACCTCCCCTTCTTGCCCACTCTTATTCCAAGAAAAATGTAAACTAGAAGAAAAAAGTTTAAGGGGAAGAGGACAGCTCAGCTTAGCTCAGGGGTGGGGAACCTGAGGCCTAGAGGCCACATGTGACCCTCTAGGTCCTCAAGTGTGGCCCTTTGACTGAAAGGCCACAGGTTCCCTACCCCTGGCTTAGTTGAATGCCTTGTCTCAGGTGTGAATCTGAGCAAGGATCAGAGATGAGGACGTTAGACAATTTTCCAGATGTTCACAGTGTGATATAACTATTTAGTATGAAGTGTTTCAAATTCCTGAAACGTGAACCAATTCTATACAAAAACTCTATAAAAAATGCTTTTCAAAATCAAATATGACTACTGTATTATATACCACTGACTCTTTACACCTCTACCCATCTTTGAATGTCAACAATCAATACTCTCATTCCATAGCAGCCAATACTTATCTCCCTTGGTATGATCTCTAGAGAAATCACATAATAGTCAAATTAAAGAAATATTTCTAATAAAAATGGAAATGATATCACAGAATAATATGGCTAAAGGGTCTTTGACAAATATCCTAGACTATTCCATATTTCCTTGCAAAAGTGTCCCTGCACCAATTTAACCACCTAATCAATAACCTTATTCTTAAAAGTGGTAAAAAAAAAGCACATACCCCAAAAGATGTTAAAAAAAAGGAAAAAATGGTATATAATACAGAGAGAGAGAGAGAGAGAGAGAGAGAGAGAGAGAGAGAGAGAGAGAGAGAGAGAAACAGCAGCACTTTTGTGGTAGCAACAAACTAGGAGCTAAGTAGGTGAACATTGGGAAACAGCTAAACAAATTGTGGTATGTGACTATAATGGAACTTTTTTTACAATTAAATATTTTACTAAGAAGATTTATATGTGTATAAAAATAAGATTTATATGTGTATAAATTGTTGTGTATAGAGATACAAAAAAACAATGTATGTAATAACTATAATTTAAATTTTAAAAATTTAAAAATGAAAAAAACCAGAAAACTGAACTTTGAATAATTGTGATAACCAATGAAGCCAATAATGAAACATGTATCCCTCTTCTTGACCACTGACAGAATGATGTATACATTGTCAACCTCAGTCACTGTATCAACTATTTCTAATGAATAGTTTTTCTTTGTTACAAGGGAGGGCTCACCTCTAAGCTTATGGTGCTATTCAGAAATGGTGGTGATTTAAAAATTAAAGGCAAAGATACAACATGGAAAAAGTGGTGTTCAAAATGGGAACACTAGTTTACTTATATTTATGTCCCAGAACTTTTAGAGTCAGAAAGATTTTTTTTTTTTTTATCTAGGCAATGGGGTTTAAGTGACTTGCCCAGGGTCACACAGCTAGTAAGTGTTATGTGTCTGAGGCCGGATTTAAACTCTGGTCCTTCTGAATCCAGGGCCAGTGCTCTATCCACTGCGCCACCTAGCTGCCCCATCTCCATATCCAATTAGAACTAGAATTTCCTGATCTATTAGCTAAGTTCCTATTGCTATAAGATAAAGCATCTCTCTCTCTCTCTCTCTCTCTCTCTCTCTCTCTCTCTCTCTCTCTTACACACACATACACATTCTCACTCTCTCATTCTCACTCTTTTAATCATATCTACAAACACAATATTTTCCATGTATTTTAATCCTCTTTTCAAGCACATCCATGGTGTCTCTTCTTCTAATTCAAGAATGCCCAATTGCCTCAGCTTTTTCTTCCATCATATTTTAAAGCTCTTTAATTACTTTAATTACTCTCATCCCCCAGGACTATGACTCTCTTCAAATATACCCCTTTTCTCTTCCATTCCAGGGTTATTTATTAAACATGGCATGATGCTTGTCTGTCCAGTGAGGAATATCACAGGAAGATTAAGCTCCTACATCCTCTATTTCTATTTATACTTCTCTGTTTCCAGGACTAGATAATTTTGCTCATCTAGAAAATTAAGGTGAATAAGGGAATAGAAAACTCGAATCACATATGGTCCAGCTTCCTGAATTTGTGTGATTATCCATTATCAAATCGCAGGCACTGAATTATTATGTCTATTGACAGATGCAATGTAATTTTCTCAGAACAGATTACTGATCCTGGAATTGATAATGTTCCAGCATGCAATACACATTCCCTCATATGCAGCCCCCCTTTCTTCCACTTTTCCTCAGTCTGTGCCTCATGATATTCAGTTACAAATACAAATGTTTGTACGTAAATAAAATGACAGAATTCTTCATTGAGAACATGGGGCTCTAGTTTGGTTCATTAAAATGCTCTGACACTGAGTAATGTTTATTTATGTCTCTGGGGCCAAGTGAAATCACAAGAGAAAGTGTGAGAGGCAGTGTGGCACAGTCAGGAAGACCCAGGCTTGTGACTGCAGGCAAGCTGTTTAGCCTCTTAGGGCTCCTAAGCAGTGCTCTAAGGCTAGAAGATACACATGGGTTGGCAATCTTCATCAATCTGCATCAATGAAGAAAGTTTCCATATAAGGAATATTTGGTGGCCATTAGATAATACATAATAGTCCCTAGGGGTGCATATTGACTTAGAAAACTACATATTAACATTATCGATGTTGTGTTGTATTTTTATTTATTTTGTTAAGTATTTCTCAATTACATTTTCTGGAACGCTGTGGGCCACTTCTGCTCTACACCATGAAATCGCAGAAATCAGACTAAAGTGAAATGACCATATACGGCAGTCACAAAACTAATTTGCTCCAAAGCTGGACCATGATTTAAAAGAAACAAGGCTGAGATAAGAGAAACTACATTGTGAGTCTAGGAAAAAAACATGACTAATATTTCAAGTGTAGTTCTCCATATGAACTCTACACTTCCTCAGAAACATCATGACTCTGACACTCACCAATGAGGGAGGGGATCTGACTTTTTTCATCTTTAAACTAATCAGCAAGGCCATGGTCAATTTGCCTGTCACAATTCCACTCTAAAAAGTAGCCAAAAATTCAACCATTTGATTATAGCAACATCACAAACTAGCATTGAGATAAGTCATAATTTACCGAATTGAAAGGACATGTTTTGTAAAGGCAGAACCAAATTTATTGACTAGAGCTTTTTTTTTTTTCCAGTCCTGCCTCACTAATTGCCTGATGAACATCTCTAACTATCCAATAATTATCTCAAATTCAGCATTTCCAAAACAGGACTGATTATCTCAGCACTAAACCTGCCCATTTGCCTATTCCTATTGAGGGCACTACCATCCTTCCAGGAATACAGGCACATAATATCAGACTTATACTGAACTCTTCTCCCTCCCTAACTTTCAATGCCACACACTACCATCCATATACTATCAGCTGCCAGGTCTCATACATTCTAACTCCAGAACAGCTAGGGGTGCTGTGAAGCTAAAATGAGATAACGGACGTAAAGCACTTTGTAAAACTTAAAGCATTACTTAAATGTCAAATATCATCATCATTATCATCACCAGTATCATTATTATTATTAACCTACAGTCACCAGACCTCTAGTCTGGCAATGACTTCATTCCATTCATATATGCACACACATACACACACATATAATATATATACGCACATACATACATTCATACATAGGTATGTCCTGATAATGTTTAACAACTGGGCCATCTAAGGGAAAATTATACACTCACACTTTGGAATTTAGTTTTCATTGTTAACCCTTTCTTAATTCTAGAAATCAAGAAAATAACTTAAATCTTAAATATAACTTGATCTTAAATCAAGAAAATAACTCAAGCTCTGATTTATAGTCAGTGCTGATTTCTGAGGTATAAATGTTCATGCTGAAAATCTACCAGTGGGCTCTCTCCTCTGTTTCCTTCTCTCCACTCACGTGGCTTCAATGCTACTTCAGGCCATCATCACTTCTCACCTAGGCTATTGCAATATCCTTCTAACTGGGCTCCCTATTTCAGGGTTTGCCTCTTCCCAATTGATTCCCCCACACTCCAAGTAATCTTCCTAGAACATACTTCTGGCCATGTCACTCTCCTAATTAGGAATCTTCCTTAACTCTTCATTGCCTCTAAGCTAAAAACCAAACTTCTCAGGTTGTCATTTCACAGCCAGGCTGTCGCTTATCTTTCTGGACCTTTTCTACATGCCTTTCCCTTGTGCACTCTCCTTTTCAGCCAGACTAGATTTCTTGCTCTTCTCTATAATCAACATTCCAGACCAGCCTCCTCGCCTTTGCATGGGTGATTCTCCATGTCTGGAGTACACTCCTTTTTGACATCAGCCTCACAGAACACATATTTTCCTTTGAGGCTTCATTTGAGTACCACCTTCTTGGAAAGCCTTTCATGATAGTTGTTAGCACCCTCTTCCTTCTGAAATTTACTTGTATTGACTTGTTTCGTTAAATGTTTCACTTCCAAGGAAACACAATGTCATTGAGAGCAGAGACTTTTTCTTTCTGCTTTTGTCTTTGTCTCTCTAGCACAATTCCCCGAACATGTTATATGTTTAATAAATGGTTGTTATGCTAATTACTGTGGTTCTAGATCCTGAAACAACCCTCCCTATTTATATGTATGTACATGTATACGTATATAGATATGTATGTAATGTAACTGATAAAGTAGGATTTTAATTATACTTTTATTGTAAAGTTTAACAGTTAGTTATGAGACTCTATGCCTTAACTGCAGATGACAGCACAGGAAAGTGACTGAGCCTGAGTCCCTGCTATAAAGTGAGGTATGTTTTCAGAAATCCAAATACATCATCATTTACTCAAGATCACTGTTGGCTTTAATGAAAGCAATATACCTCACTTGAAAATGAACAAATAGATGATAAAATGTAAATAAGATCCTAATTAATGAATAACAATTGTGCTGAAACATATAAAGACATTTAGGGAGGCAGAGAAGAATTTTCCAACTCCCCATTCCCAGGCTGCCTTAGCCTCATAGATGTTATGAGCAGCTGAGTTTCTTCTGTCTTCTTCCTTGACTGAAAAATTCTCCTTCTTCCAGGTCGTTCTATTAAAAAACAAAAGGCAGGTAAGATGTCAGTCACCTAAGTTACATTATCTGAGCCATAAGAATTCAATAAAAAACAAATTATTTGAACTTCCAAGGAGAAGCTGAGACATACAAGATGCTTCTAAATATTCTTGGACTATCTGGGTGGTCTTTTTATTTCACAAATTTTTATTATTTTTTCCCTTGGAGAACTGAGCATGAGCATGAGAGTCGTATGAGAACATAAAATACACATGAACTATACAGAGCTGCTTTAGTCACAGCATCCTTTCTGGACATGGAAGACATTAGTGTTAAGCATTCAGGTAGC
This sequence comes from Vombatus ursinus, assembly GCF_900497805.2. Taxonomy (NCBI): domain Eukaryota; kingdom Metazoa; phylum Chordata; class Mammalia; order Diprotodontia; family Vombatidae; genus Vombatus; species Vombatus ursinus. The sequence goes on along the minus strand of NW_020954556.1, from coordinate 22,260,667 downwards.
ATCAATATTTATTATAAAGACAAGTGTATTGATTGGATTGTAAAATGATTCAAAGTAATATATGCCATCACCATAATTGAACTCCATTGAAAAGAATGCCAATGTGGCCACAATGAAAATTGAAAAAGACAATTTTGATTTATAAAATTACTCTATGAGACAACAAGATATTGAACAGAGAGGAAAATGGTGAATACAAGTCTATGACCATGCACCTTGGTTGGAGGAATGAGGGCTAGAATCATTTTCTAACTTGACTCAGAAAAAGCTTATTGGTTCTCTAGGACCTAACAACATTACTATGTAGGTAAAATTTCCCTTGAAGAGCTTAATGATGATTATAAGGGGAACAATTGTAGACCATGTATTAGGGTAGACAGGAGGGAAATGATTGCACTGTAGAAAAAATATTAGTATGAGAGTCAAGAGACCTTGCTTCTCATCCTACTGCTAATGTGTGATGTTAGGCAAATCATTTACCTCCTCTAGACATCAATTTCCTTATCTGCAAAATTGGGGGTGGTGATAAGATTAGCTTGTCAATAAATCTAATATTCAATAACTGTGACTCCTCCCCACAACGTTTTTGTCTTCCTTAGAAACAAAAGATGCATTAATTCCTCCACAACACTTTTCATGTTTATTCCAGTCCACATTTATCTCTCTCCTTCTTTGAATCTCTATAGTACTTATTTTGGGGATGTAAAGGGAGATAGAATAGTAGCTCATAGCTAACGTGGTTTGCAAGGCACTTTACGAAAGTTATCTCATTTGATAGGGTAGAAATCCAAATTGAGTGATCATTTGAATAACTAGAACTCAACTAATTAGAACCCTAAGTTAATCAGAAATTATTACTGTTCTTCACTTTTAGAAGGAAGAGGTAAACAATTTTTAAAAAGGTCATAGTGTGTCTGTAATATAAATCAAACAAAAACATTAACAGTAAAACACATCTAGAGTTTATCATGGTGTTAGTACAATTTCAGCCAAATGTCCTAATGTCTTGGTCCAAACGTCTTGGTCATGAAAGAAAGATTCAATTAGTTTCACTGGACTATACTTATTTACTACAGGAGGAAAGTGGGCTGAGACAGTTCTAAAAAGATTTCAAGTAAAACAGACTGAAGCAAAAGGAATTTTCTAAAGAAAGGTTGAAACATTCTGTTAACGTCTTAACAAGGCACTAGTGGGCATGTTCAGACTCTATAAAGGAAAAGATATTTTCATTAAATTGACTGAGGAGAATTGGATGATCAACCCCTCTTATGTGTTTACATTGTATTTGCTTATCTGTGAACATGTTTTCCCTAGTAGAATATAAACTCCTTGAGATCAGGGACTGTTTTCTTTGTCTTTGATCCTTAGAGCCTAGCACAGTGCCTAGCACTAGGGTGGGGAACCTGCAGCCTCGAGAGACCACATGTGGCCCTCTAGGTCCTCAAGTGTGGCCCTTTAACTAAATGCAAACTTCACAGAACAAATCCCTTTAATTAAAGGATTTGTTCTGTAAAACTTGGACTCAGTTAAAAGGCCGCACCTGAGGACCTAGAAGACCACATGCAGCCTTGAGGCCGTAGATTCCCCACCCCTGCATCAAGCAGCTGCTTTAAAAATTCTAAAGCATATAGTTGATGAAATATATTCTATTTGACAATATACTAGTTTCAGTAAATGCAAACTAAGGAATGAATAAAGGTGAAGGCCCATTTCACTCAGAAAAAAAAAACCAAAATGTGTGGTTTTTCTTTTCTGAAGAGTAATAAGAGACAAAAAGAACAACAGTTTACGACTGAAAACCAGAGAAGGGTGAGGAAGAAGGGCAAATTCTCTGGCCTCAAACTTGTCAGGGCCCAGAGAAGTTAATGTTCATAGCCCCCTCTGCACATAACAGATACACTCATTATTAATGATAAGCTGAAAGGTTCTGAGAAATTCAATTCAGACTCAGCCATACTTGTCAGTCTGAAGGAAGTAAAAGGTTTTTAAAGCCTCACCTGTTAATTACCCATGAAAAGCTGCAGGTAGAGATACAGACATGACCTGAAGCCTTTCCCAAATAGCCAACCTCATCAGAAAGAGACTTGCTTTTTCCTTCCTCCACACAGAGCCAGAGGATCTGAGGCGCTTAAGTCTTCTGTTGTTTTTCTAAATTTTCCAGATGATATTTTGCATTATGATGTGTCATCCCATGTTGTATCAATCACATTACAGTATGTCACTTAATGTAACATAACGCAGTATGATTGACACAATCTGAGATAGCTTGTCACAACATTGCATGTCAATTAGGACATTTTTATGGGTTTTTATAAAGTGAAAAAAAAACCCAACATGTTTCACTAAACATCACATCCAGGAGGACTGGGGGGAAATAAATCCTCCTTTGAAGATTTTTGCAATACTCCCATTATGGAGCCTGATAAACATCTGCTAAGTATATGTGTAGTCGAATTTCTCCCCTGCACCCATATCAAATGAGTCTGATATACACCTGCCAACTTGTCTCAGGTTCATGTACAACTCCTCCTGTTACCAGTCTCTGCTTGTCTCAATCCAAGATATCATTTTTTATCAAATCATGTGATATCAAAGTATCACATGGTGATAGAATCACCTTATAAAGAAAAAAATCAAACAATATTAAATATGCATGCTGCCTACTGAGGAAGGATACCAACAGAGTCAAATCTTAAATGAAGATAAAAAATTAATTGTTCCAGGAAACCATCTTTCTATAGCACCATTGCTATCCAGTCTGTATTGCTTTTTATCTCAAAAATTGTCTTAGATCACACACTATCTTCAACCATTCTATCAGCCTCTAGTCTAGCTGTCATAGCGTTATTTAAAGATTGGACTATTGCATTGAACTTTACTTATAAATCTTAGGATCACAGATATAGAGATAAAAGGGGTTTGAGAAGGACAACTAGGCCAGCCTGCTCGATTTAGAAATGAGGATCTGAAGTCCAAGAGGTTAAGTGACTTGCCTAAGGTCACACAGCTAGTGAGTGGCAAAGCCAGGAGTCAAATCCAGGACCTCTGATACCAAATTCAGCACTCTTTCTATTCTACCATGCCACCTCATTTTACAGATTAGCAAACTGAGGCCCCCAGAGATTAAGGCATTTGCACTAGGTTACATAGGCAATAAGTAACAGAGCTGGGATTTGAACTCAGGTCTTCTGGATCCCAATCCAGTGTTCCTTCCATTTAGGCAACTCGGTATCACTTAAATCCAATTCACATGCAAGTCTAGACATCACCCATGATATCACTGATCCTCTTTGAAAAGGAAGGACAAACAACAACGACTTCCTTCCATTTCACAACTGACTATTCTCCCACTATAAGGGGTCCCATCTTCCAGGATGATTCAGACAAACTGACTGCCATCATACATCTCTAACTGTGACTCATTTTTGTTGCAAAGAGGCTCTTATTAAATGAAAAGATCAAGGAGCAGAAACAAATGTTTTTATTAAAAACTGGATCATCAGTTTTATGCCCTATTCTATTGCCACTATAAAAATATCTTGTTAAACATGAAAACCTCTGGTTTCACTTCTTTCCATGCTTCTGATTTTTGTTGTATTAGGTTAGGTTGTAAACATAGCTCCAAGATCAATAAACAAGCTGCAGATTCCTTAGCCTATAATTGCTTTGGTGCTTGAAGCAGCCTGCTGAAAGAATTTAACTTGTAAAAAGTAAAGAAAACTTGACCACAAAACCAACTAATCTCTGAAAATACCTTGGAATATAATACCTGTGACCATTTCAATTCCATTCAACAAATATTTATTAAGCATCTTCTACATTCAAGGCCCTTAAGTGTGGTGTTGAGAGGTAGGTCAGCCAGACCAAATACTTTAATGAATCCATAACTTCCCAGATGTGGAAAGGCAGATCATGACCCACCCAAACATTCTTTCTGTCCTCTTCTTTTTCATGTCCTTCTGTAAAATCTTAAACTGAGAAACTATCCAACATCCTGGAGCCCTTTCTTGGGGCCTTGCTGCTCATGGCAACCCATTGCACCAAACAAAGCATGACTTTTGTGGCTGCTTTCTATTTGAGAGGCTAAAAGAGGGCAGGAGAGCTAGAGAAAGAAACATGTAAAGGGTTTTTTTCCTTATTTCTTTTACAATAAAACATAAAAGCAATAAAGTAAGTAATAATCTTTCCTCAAGGCACTGTCAGTTTAACCGATGCATTCCTGACTATCTTATCACACTGGGTCCTAATAGCACCTGCCAACCACCTAAACAAGTCAGTAGATTTGATATTTCTTTACTTAGACCCTATCTGTGGGCTATTTAAAGCACACAGTAGACAGAAATTAACTAAGCTCTACCATTGTGGAGTAAGTAAAAAAAAAAAAACTAGCTAAGTAGCTTAATTTTGAAGCCCAATGAAAACAAGAAAAAGAAAGATTAAGCACTTTGTCCCTGCTCAGCCAAAAAACCTGGATCTTCTCTAGGAATAGACCTCGTTCTACCAATCAACTCTTTAAGTCATTTCATTAAGGTCATGTCAGCATTGACCTAAAAGAGCATAATGTTTCCTCAATGCTTTTTAAGCAATCTGGAAATTCACTCTAATCCATGCCTTTAAGTGGCAATGTACAGCAAACTTATTAAGGAATTAGACATTTTGAGTGATTGCTCTATTGAAAGTGTCATTGCTCCATCTCTCATGAATTTTGTGGCTTTGTTTTTATTACTTGCTTGATTTCATTAGATATTGTAGAACATGGGGATTTCTTTGATTCTACTAGACACCGAGGGAAAACTCTTGCTAGAAAAACAAACCCTTAAATATTTTTTCTTTCCTATTCCAAATAATATCCCCCAAAATGACAGAGAACATGTGATATAGCATGTGAGGGCTAAATGACCAATTAGATCATTCCCTCATGATGCTTGTCTTACATGCTGGGAATTCATAACAATTTATACCACATGTGGTATAACACCACATGTGGTAAACAAGACATAGAAAGCCCAATTCAGGAGACCCTGGAAATCTGCCCAGCTTTCCATGTTGGACAGCATCTTTTCCCAGACTAATAAAAAGCATATCTCAAGAAAAGTACCCTCTCTCCTTGCTATCATTCTAAGTTAGCCTTTGCACAAGGACAGTCATAACCTGATCATGTCATTCCTCTGCTCAGGACTCTTGAGTAGCTCCCTATTACCCACCAAACAAAAGATTAATAATGCCAGCACCTTTAACCTAACAATCAAGGCCCTCCATAACCTGATGCCTCATTCCTTTCCCATCTTTATCCCACAATATTCCCTTTACCTTGTATTAAGTCCCAGCCAAAATGAATCTACTCACCATCCCTCATATATAGCCACTGTTCTCCTGACTTAGGACTTTTGTAGTTACGTGTGCCCTTCTCTTTAAAAACTCCTTCTGACATCCATATTTCTGCTTCTTAAAATCCCAGTCATCCTCTAGGGCCCAGATCAAAAGCTATCTCTTCCATGAAACCTTCCCTCATTCCATCAGTCAGAAATTATCTTTTTTTATTAGACTTCATATAGCCCTTTGTATCTCTTTTATGTTCTTTTTCATTTTATTCTACATTATAGCTATTGTATAAGTGTGTATGTACCCTAATCCTTCCTGCTAGATTGTAATCTCTGTAAGAACTGGCACCACGTCTTATTTATCCTTGTATCTCTAGGTATGTCTTGGTATCTCTTACTGGCATGATGCTTTACACAGACTAGGAACTTAACCAATAGTTCTTGAATGAATGAATGAATGAACGAACTTATATGAATCAGAACTCCCTCTGTTAGGGTCTGGCTTGTTTTATAACACTGTCTTTGGCTGCCAAGGCAGTGTATTATTTTTGTTTTTACTTTCAGAGGCTGGAGGAAAATGAAAGAATTTTAATTGTTTATTTCATGAATTGTTGCCCTAGATTTACCTTTCCAAACAACACTTTAAAAGTATGTTATATTATTATATTTCAAATATTTTATTCTACACAGTTTTGCTTTTTTAACAAAAAAATCTAAAAGCATAAAATGTCATCCAGACAATTCAAATGTATCATCATCAAACCAGATGTGGAAAGAAATACATCAAAGTAAAATACTCTTATAAACTACAAAACATATTATTACTTCCCTAGTTACAATACAGTTAATTCTCATCAAATATATTTTGTAGCTGGAGAAATTTTGTCCCTCTTCTGAGTAAAAGACATGTTTTTTTGTTGTTGTTGTTTTAATGCCTACCTTTAAAAAAAACTCACAAAGCAGGGGTCAAAGTGAAAGCCAAGGTCATATATTTTCACTTCCTTTTGCATCATCTTGTTTCAGTAACATTTATGTTTTATAACACAGAATGCACTTTGATCTTCCTCAGTCTGCTAATGGAACAGGTTGAGTTGAGGTCAGAGATTCTGCCTTTAACTCAGTTCCTTGTTTTTGTGGATTGAATTCTAGTTATCCATATTAACTTAATGTAGTTTCCTTTGGTTTAATTATATACTGTAAGTCTGGCATATAAAATTAGTTCATATATTTCTTCTTCCTGATGAATAAGCTATAGCTGTTTATAAAATTTACTTTAACCTATTAGATGCTGTGTGTATGTGTGTGTGGGGGGGATCCCATTTTCTTTCCCAAAGGGCATTCTTAATAACAGTGGTCATGGAAATTGGAGGACATATGTAGTTACTTCTACAGATTTATTCACCATTTCCAGAAACAATTAAAATAATGTATTTAGTTACTGTTGCTCTTTTGGTTACTATGTTTGTTTTTCTTTAAAGTAAAAACCTTGGCCACTATTTTGTAAATTAACTTTGCAAAGAGAAAAGTTGCTTTACCCAGAAAGCTGAATTCCAACAGAACACATTCAAAGGATGATCAACAAATCCGTTGTTGTTCAGTTGTTTCAGTCATGTCCGACTCTTTGGGACTCCATTTGGGGTTTTCTTGTTAAAGACACCGGAGTGATTTGCTATTTCCTTCATCAGCTCATTTTACAGATGAGGAAACTGAGGCAAATAGTGTTAAGTGACTTGTCCAGGGTCACACAGCCAGTACGTTTCTGAGGTCAGATTTGAACTCAGGTCTTCCTGACTCCAGCTCAGCATGCTCTATCCATTGTGCTACCTAGCTGCCCTGATCAACTTATAGTAATGTTTTAAGTAAAGATTTTCTTGTCCTTGCCAGTCATTCTCATGATGCTGAGTGGCTAATCCCACCTCTTTCCCTCTGTTTTATAGATGAAAAAGTTGACCATGTTTGGAGGAATCCAGCTGAATGTTTTCATTATATGTCTTACATTCTTTGTTTCATAGACTCCAATGATGTAAGGCACTCTTCATTACACCAAGAGTCAATGAAAATGAGTGTAAACTTTTTTTCAAATAGAGGAAGGAAAGAATTCCTCATGCAGACAGTGTATAGAGAATAAGCAAGTTTCAATACACATTGAAATGAGGACAAAAATGTAAAAGTACATTTGAATATACATTCCACTGAAGATGGTAGTGTTATATACTTATATAACTCTTTCATCCTTTCTTAATATTTTAAGCTCTATCACCTTAGTTAAATCTCTCTATAGGCAAATGAGGTAGGTTTAAATCATAAGATACAAATTTAGAAATTGAAGGAACAGTAGAAGTCAATTAGTCTGACACCCTTATTTTAATGATGAAGAAACCCAGGCTCAGACAGTCCAAGGCTGTACAGATAATATGTGGCAGAGATAGGATTTGAACGTGGTTCTTTCAACTTAAAAGTCATTTTTTTTTCTTTCCACTACACCATGTTATTATCCCCATTTTAGAAATGAGCAAAGTGAAATGAAGCAACTTGCCTGAGCTCACATAGCTAGCAAATAGCAGAACCATGACCTCACCCCCCTTTCCAACATTCTACATTGAGTGTTCTTTACACTACAAAATGCTGCTTCACCCAAGGCCCATTGGCCCGACACCATGCTACAATCTAAAGTGATACTGCATGCACAATGTTGACACACTCTATGGGAAGTACATGATTTGTCATTAATGTTCTTTCTCACAACATCCAAAATATTATAAGGAACTATTTTAAAAGCCACAGTGATAACTCTAGTGAACAATAAAGCAATGATAAAAGAATGTGAACAGATTGTTTTCAAATGGGAAAACATAAAAAATTATAATGACTAAGTCTGGCCTCCAAGAAGAGTGTAGTACATCTAACTCCCTTCACTACGGAGATGGCAGTATTATTGGTGTAGAATGTCGATCATACTGACTGACACTGCTGATGTCTGACTGAAGTGCCTCCCCCACACACACACTTTTTAAATCTTTGCTACGAGGAATGATTCATTGGTTGGAGGGAGGGGGAGAATATATTTGGAAATAAATCTGATGTGAAGCCAAAAGGCATCAATTTTAAAATACTTTTTTTTTAAAAAAAGAGGAAACACAAATTGTCAATAATCACTTGAAAAATGCTCAACCTTTCTAAAATCAAAGAGGATCAAGTAAAAACAACATTGAGGTACTACTTCACACCAATAAAATTGTCAAAAATCATTAAAATTGATGAAACTCAATACTGGCAGGGTTGCAATAAGCTCATTACCTGTGGAATTGGAATCAGTCAATCACCAACAAGCTTTTGTTAAGCACCTAGTATGTGCCAGGCACTGTACTAAGCACTGGGGATATAAAGTCAGGTGAAAAATCATCTTTGTTCTAAAAGAGCTCACAGTATAGGGAAGACAGCATGCCAACAATTTTGTGCAAGCAAGATATTATAGAACAAACTGGAAATAGTCAATAGAGAAAAGGTATTAGCATTAAGGGGCATTGTAAAGGCTTCTTTGGGAAAGTGGGATTTTAGCTGGCACCTGAAGGAAGCCAGGGAAGTCAGGAGTTGGAGATGAGGAAGAGAAAATTCCGAGCTTGGGATATAGTCAGTGAAGATGCACAGGAGATGGAGTGTCTTATGTGAGGAACAGAAAGGACAGAAAGGAAGCCAATGTCACTGGATCTCTGATTTTTTAGGTTGGGAATAAAGTTTAGAAAGACTGGAAAGGTAGAAAGAGATAGGTTATGATGATGGTCGTGAAATTTGAATGCCAATAGAGGATTTTATATTTGGTCCTGGAGGAGATAGGGAGCCACTGAAGTTGATTGAATGGGGGGGGGGGGGGTTGAGATGATCATACCTGATCTTTAGAAAGAAAGATCAATTTGACATGGAGAATTAGCTGGAGTCAGGAGAGACTTGAAGCAGGGAGACCAACCAGAAGATAATTGCAATAATAGTCCAGGTGTAAGGTGATGAGGGCTTGCACCGGGACAGTGGCAATCTCAGAGAAGGGAGAATAAATGAGAGATGTTAAAAAGGTAGACTTGACAGGACATGTCAACTGGTTGGACCTGGGGGGTGCGATGAGGAAGAAAGCATGGCATGTGAGTCTGGGTGACTAGAAGGATTGTGGCATCTTCAGCAGCATTAATAAAAGAAGAAAGAAGGGAGATCTTGGGGGAAATGATGAACAGTAATATGGCAATACACAGTAAACACAAAAATCATAATCTCTTTTGAACCAATAATTCTAATAATGGTAATGTAACCTGGAAATGTTATTTAAAAACCACAATACAACTGTGTGTTTAAATCTTTTCATAGCAACATTCTATGTGCTCACAAAAAATTGGAGGCAGCCTTAATAGCCAATAGTGTAGGAATGGTTAAATAACTGTGATCTATTAATATAACGGAATACAATAATGCAAAGAAGACAAGTATGAGGAATCCAGAAAATAAGGTAAAGAGAAAATAGTAGAAATAGGAGAAGGACCACTAACTAAATCGTGTGAGGGGGAAAAAAGTAAATGAGAATGAATAGACAAAAGATTCTGGGGAGTGAGTGAAATACTGTTAACAATATTCCATGTGTTAAAATTAGCTAATTTAAATATAACTTAAATTACTAGGGGTATTTAGTTATTTGTATAGATATGCAATGTTGATATTCTGTTAAAAGATTCAATAAAGTTAAATAAAATAATCACTTTCTAAAGACAAAAAGTACAATCAATTTTTTATCATATCAGATCATATGTACAAAGTATTTTGTATACCAATGAGCTGTTATTATTACTTTATAAAGTGCTTTTAAATGCAAAACTCTAAGCACACAGAAATAATTTACAGCATTCAATGAAAAGCAACAAAAATCAGACGAGTTAAGAAGAACAAGGGGTGGTTTAGTCACCCAAGTCACAATAATTTTGTTCCAAAAAGCCAGGAGATAAACAGCACAGAGTCAAAGGGGGGGGGGGGCTGAGGGGGGGGAGGAGTGGCCAGGTAATGGCAAAACTCCAGCATTCAAGCTCACAAGGTCTTTTCATGCCCACTGATCCTTTGATCACTAGAGCACAATTTCCTCGGCCTCTGACATGGTTGTTTGTCTGCTTTGCGTAGCCTCAACTTTATACCTACAATAAAGTCCCTTTTCTCTTCTATGTAATTGTTACGGCAGCTTCCACGGCCTAAATGGAAAAAGCCCTCTCTGCTGGCACACTGCTTTATTTTGTTCTGCCTATTTTTTTTAAGTAGAAAGTGAAAACAGCATAAAATGCAATGAAAGGCAGCAAAATCCAAGAGGCCAAGAAGAATGAGAATGGGTTTAGCAAATAACTCAATTCCAAAAAACCAACGAGGCAGATAAATACCCTAGAGAAGAAACTTGGGGTCAAAATATTGAAACTTCAAAATGGCTCGTGGAAGACCCAATGTTCTCAGGATGTATTTCTGGGGCAAAGACAAATTCCTGGACACTTAAAGCCCACACTCATTTTGGTAACTCAGAAAAGGAAGAGTTGGGTCTGTCCATAAGTAGGTTTCATAGATTCACAGGATTTTAGAGGTGAAAGAACCTTGGAAATTTTGTAGGCTGGCCATCATGTTTTAAAGACAAGGACATTGTATGTAAGAGGGGTAAAATAACTTGCCTGGGGTCCCAAAGTTAATGGCAATAAAGAGAACACAATTCTAACAAATCCAGTGATCTTTCCTGTGGCTATGCTGCCTCTATGGATAAAAATTCCTGATGACACCAGATTCCTCTTTTGCAAATCCAAAACCTCTTCTCAGTCCTCCTCCATCTTGGTCTCTCTGCAACATCTGACATTTGTTGAATAACATCTTCTGTTTGGTTTTATAGTCATTCAAAATCTGCCTCCAACCTATTTGTCCAATCTTGTGTATTTTTTCCCTTCCTACATTCTGTGGTCCGGCCATACTGGCTTTCTTGATTTTCCTCATACACAACATTCTATGTCCTATCTCTATGCCTTTGTGCAGACCATCTCTTAAGCCTCCTATGTACTCAATCCTCATCTAAAATCCACCTCTTAAAAATCCTTTGTCTCCTTCAAAACTCAGCTCAAGCTCCATGTTCAACTTAAAGCCTGAGCAGCTGTTAGTGTTCTCCCCTCCAAAATTGCCTTATATTTATTATGTATATAACAGATGATTGTACGTTTCTCCTAATGTCTTTATGTAATTGATGTAAGCTCCTTGAGGTCTGGGACCCTTTGATATTTAGCTTTGTATCCCCGGTGCCAGGATAGTGCCTGTCACATAGGCAGAACTTAATAAATACCTGTATATTGATTGATTGATTGATTGATCAATCTCCCCTCCATGCCTTTGTGAAAGTCATTCCCCTTGCTTGGAATTCTATCTCTTCTCATGTCTACCTCATGGAATCTGTAGATCACTTAAGAGTAGGTTTAAGTGTTAGCTCCTACATGAGACCTTTCTGATCCCTCCCAGTTGCTGGCTCCCCCTCTAAAATGATCATTAATACTTTGTATATGTGTGCATGTTGAATGTAAGCTCCTTGAGGGTAAAAACTGCTTTGTTTTTGTTTCTGAATGCCCAGCTACATAGAAAAAGCTAAACAAATGCTTCCTGAATTAAAGTCTTTTTGAGCACTGCATTTTAGTGTGATGACTCCACCACATAAGAAACTGCATACCAGAAGATCCCTATGTCAATATTCCTACCTAAGGAATTTGTGATACCTAATGTGAGACTGATAACCAGTGCATGTCCATGAGATTGGGGGATGAGGGAAAAGAAACAAACCCTCAAAAATGGTCTTTTCCTTCAGAAATATTTCCAAGAGTCCAAGAACACAATCTATGTTGAAGCCATTTCCCCTCATTTCCTACTTCAGAAGGGCATATCTACAAATACAGGGGTTTGTTGAGTATTATAAATACTCAAATCAAATACAAAGGATATATAAAGAAAGATGCATAGTATGGATTTACATAGATAATTAGATAGATAGATAGATAGATATCTCTATCTGTGTCAAATGGTGGCTTTCTTCAGCGAGGAGTGTGGAAGAAGGGAGAGAAGAGACATTTGAACTTAAAATGTAACAAAAAATTAGTTTAGTTAACAAAGGAAAAAAACAGTACCCCACCTTATGATTATTGCACCCCTTAGGGGTTGTTATTTGTTGTGTTTGTCCTTTGTTCTCTAAGAGGACCATGACCTCATGGAGGTAATGCCATGACATGCGAGTAAATTGGATTTAAGTGAGGGAGGGCTGTGCCAAGTCACCATCCTCACTTTCTCCTCTGGAGTCATCTGCATCCAGCGGTCAGATGCACATCAGGATGACCGGAGATGGCCCCAACCCCTTAGGGTAGCTTCCTCAGGAGTGCCTTCACCCTGGGGTCTTGAGGAACTCTATCTTGCCTACCCCCATGGTGTTATCCTGCTGTTCTACTCAAAGGAGAGTTGACTTGTTCTTCTGGGAGCCAAACTTTCTACTCAAGGTTCCTTTCTTGACCTATGGTAGTCCTTCTACTTCTGTGGAGCCAAAGACTTCCTAAGGAGCAGAATAACCCAATGTCTCTCCAAATTTCCTCAGACATGTTTATTAGTCATTCATTTGCTTTTCATCTATTAAATGAGAGGTGGATGGTGACAGGTGACATGGGTTAGGGCAAGAATCAAGAAAATAAGAGGTCACTTCTCAGTGCTATCTATTGGGGTGGGGGGAAGAAGGCAAGACAACTGCTGCTAAGGAGCAGCAGGGGAAAAAAAATGAAAAGTTGTGATTGTAGATGCTGGGCAAACATTCCCACGTGGGTGCTTCTATGTTAATCCCCACCCTTTGTTTTCGGAAAGGCTAAAATGTGATACTATTCTATTTTACAATTAATCTCAAAGGTTAATTTTGTTGCAAGTAACATTGTAAATAGAGATGTAGTTCTTTCTCTGGGCTGGGACCTCTTCCATAAATGAAATAGCAAGGAAAGTCAGCACGTCCCAAGGATTAAGGAGAGGTTGGAAGACCCAAGGAACCCGGTGCTGACAGAGTGGCTTATTAAAAAGTATAGTCTTATGGAAGGGCTGCTTTTGATGGATCTGACACGTCAAGACTTCAGAAGGCCAGGGCACAATCAGCAGACTATACTACATGGGGACAGTGAGGCAAAGGCAGGGAACATTTCTAATTTGTCAGAGTTGTATCTAATTCCATAGAACAAAGTTCACTAAGAAAGATGGGCAAAATCCACAAATATTGCTCATTCACCAAGCCCTTGATGGAGAGATAGAACCAACACACAAGGAGGGTTTTGCAGGGTAATATGATCTCTCCCAATCAGTTTGGGATAATTCTGCCTTGTGGGCATAACAGTTTCCCTTGTTTCTTGTCTAATAGGATTATTCCTCAGAATATTAAAAAGATAACATCAATGTCTTTCAGTGTCCCCATAAACTATTTTTTCCAGATATGAAAGAATGGCTCAGGTGGTTTCAGGACTATTTCTGACAGAACTTTTGTTCTCAAGTAAACTAAAGAGAAAAGACTGCAGTTCTCTAAGATACATGCCTAGCATGAACTAAAAGAAAACAGAATTCACAAGAAAAGTCCCTCAACTAACTTTTCTTTTGACCAGAAAGACATTATTCCTGGAACTGCCAATGGGACTTGACCATTTCTTGCTCTCTTTTGGGGAAAAAAGTCTGACCTTTGAACAAGAAAAGGAAAGAGATCCTTTTGAATAGAAGTTAAAATTCTGGGGGGTGGGGATAGGGATGAGGGGACAGAACAAAAATCCCAGATACATAAGTATATATGTATTTATATGTATATATCCTTTTCCCATCCAAAAAAAGGCCCACTTTAAAGATATGTAAACATCATTCTACATCACAGGCTGATTTTGAATAAAATTTCTAAAGGTAGAGTTTTCCCTGATCATGTTTTCAGTTTGTAAATAATGTTTTAAGTCTGGCAAGATTATAAATTGCCCTAATGCAAAGGTCTTACCTTCTCACAATACCTCAGAGGTCATGGCTCTTTTTTTTTTTTTTTTTACTAGCCTTGGCAAGTAATGCATGTTTTAACATCCCATATTCCTAATAATGTTTTAAAAATGCCTTTATGAACAACTAACTCAAACATTTGAATGAAATTGTTGGTTAAACATTAGTTAATGGTTCTTTGGAGAGGGATAGGAGTAGTGACTAAACCTATAATTTCACTGATATAGGGATTCCCTGGATGAGAAAACTCCTTCTATCAAAAAGTTATATCCTCCTAATAGGGTACAAGCTCTTTAAGGGCAGGGACTGTCTTTGCTTTTGTTTATGTATTCTCAATGCTTAGCAAATTGCTTGCACATGCTTCATGAATGTTCTTTTTCATTTATTCATACTACTTCAGGCCAGCAACTTCTCTGAAATATACAATCTCAAATCGTTGCCTATTGACCAAAGAAAAATTAAATGACTTGCCAGGAGTGATGAAGCTAGTATGTGTCAAAGGTAAGGCTTGAAAAAAGATCTTCCTGACTTTGAGATCAGCTCTCTATTTACCATGCCACACTGACTCTTGCCTGGCATACAGTAAGTACTTAATAAATGCTAGTTTATTTATTGATTAGATTAATTGATTGTCAGAGACAAGGAACAAAATTTCATTTGAATGGTGCTACTGGAGAGCACTGGCCTTCTTTATAATTGGCTTTGAGAGTCCAAGAATCCCAGAATGTTAGGGTTGGAAGAGACCTTAGAAATGAAACTGCCTTCAGTTTAGTGAAGAAAAACTCAATCCCAGATAACTTAAGTGACTTGCCTAAGGCCACATAACTAGTGAGAGTCTGGATTCAAATGTCTTCTCATTACAAGCCAGTAATTTTCTTGCTGTACTTTCCTGCCCCCCGCCCCATTTGTAGGGCTATGGTATTGGAATAACTCTCACAGAGCATGAATTGTGAGCTGAGGCCATGCTTAATGCCTGGTCTTTACTTCATGTTATTCAACCACAGTAATAATTTGCAGCTATACTTAATAGCTATGTAGCCTCTCCTCTGGTCTCCACACCTTTGTACTACCTATCCTTCATGTCCAGAAAGCTTGTCCTCCTCATCTGAGTGCCCCAGCTTCCTTCAAATCTCAGTTTTAATGCCACCTTTTGCAAGAAGCCTTTTTCAGTTTCCCCAGTTGCTTGTGTCTTCCCCTCTGAACTTATCTTCCAACTGCTAATACTTCTGGGGGCCATGTCTTGCCACTAAACTCCAATGACTCTGGAGGAGAGAGTGATGCTGATAACTGCTGAGCTCTGCCTTACTTAAATCCAGTTTACTTGCAAGTCAAGACATCACCCTTCTGATGTCTTCAGTATTCTTCAAGAACAAAGGACAAACAAAGGACGAACAACAATCTTCCAACTACTCTCTCTCTCCCCTCTCTCTCTCCCTTTGCAGACTACATGGGTAGGGAATAAGATGTAAGGAGAATGTAGAAGGGGATAGGGATATGAAGGGACTTACAAACCAAATGGAAGATTTTATGCTTGATTCAGGAAGCAATAAGGAGCCACTGGGGTTTATAGAGTTGGGGTGGGAGGATGTTACCTGGTCAAATTGTGCTTTAGGTATAGCCAGCCTAAATAGGCCTAATTGTTTCATCTAATCTTCATGATCTTGGTCTACTCTCCATCCTGGTTGTCCACTTTCAGACCCACTCTAGTTATCCGTGGCCTTTCTAAAAAGTAGTGCCCAGAACTAAAAACAATGGTTTAGATATGATCAAATCAAGTCAAAGGATAGTGGGACCATCATTTCCCTCCTTCTGTGACTATACTTCAATTAATGTAGCCCAAGATTGAATTAGCTTTTTTGGCTACCATATCACAGGGTTGACTCAAAGTGAGCATACCATACACTGGCACCCTAGGTAATTTTCATACAAATTGTTTTCTAGCAATGTCCCCCCCTACCCTATTCTCATGCAGTTAACTTTTGGAACCCAAACCTCTGCCAAATTTCACCTTAATCCAATCAGGTGAGCTCTATTTACATCCTATATCACAGTTCAACATGGTAGCAGACTGTTTCAATTTCATGTTATAGGCAGGTTTGATAAGCATGTTATGAATTCCTTCATTTTTTATTAATAAAAATTCTAAAAAGCATGGAAGCAAATACAGAAAGCTGAGTTATTCTGCTAATGGTCTGACTTAAGATTGAGAACAATTCATTAATGACTACTCTCTAACTCTGATATTTCAAACAATTCTAATTCCATTAACCTGTACTATAATCTATAATACATCTCTACATCTTGTCTACCTAGATAGTATAATACAATAAAATACAATACAATAAACATTTAGTAAGCACCTACTATTACAAGGCACTGTACTAAGGACTGGGGTTACAAATAAGGGAAAGAAAGACAGCTCCTGCCCTCAAGGGGCTTACAATCTAATAGGGGAGGTTATCATACAAAAAAAGCTAAAAGGAGTTGGGGTGAGTTTTTTGCTCTGCCCTCCAGCCCTCCAATTAGAGGGACAGAGGAAACTGAGGGTCTCAATGATGTATGAGTAGCAAAGCTGAAGAAATCTCAATGGCAACAAGTTTCAGTGATGATGAGCTTTTTGGGGGGGAAGAGAAAGGAGAAGAATAATGATGGTGAAATTAAAACCAAATAGTGCAGCTAATGGAAAATTAAGAGATGTTGTCAAGTTACCTGCTGTATTACAGAATTCCTCTGATCCACCTATGTAGTAGCCCTTGCCAAAAAAAAAGGAATAAGGTTAGTCTGGCATGCCCTGTTCTTGTAAGGCAACACAGTTCTCATTCCAAATGCTAACACAACATCCCCTTAATATACTCTAGAATTTTATGAAAAAATGAAGTCCAACTCATCAGTCCATAGTTTGAAAACTTTGGCCTCATCCCTCTTCTGAAAATCGAAACATTTGCCCCATCTTGAGTCATCTGGCTTTTACTGCCCTCCATGAGTTTTCACACCAATAATAACTCAGTAATTATATAGAGCAGTGTTTTAGGATCCTGGGATGTATGTAGTTTATCCAAAATGGGTGCCTTGAACTTCTTGGGTATATCTAGGTATTCTTTCTCACTTACATTAGGTTTCACCTCCCTACTATTTTTGGTCTCCTTCCCAGGCTGGAGGTCTTTCTCCTTAGTAGAGAAAACAAAAACAAAGTTGAGTTTAGTTCTATCCTTAATTTATTGTTCATTTTCATCATCCCATCTACCAGAGCAACAGCCCTACCCCTCTCTGAATTTTTTTGCATCCCTCCCCATGCATAGATTTTAAAAAGTCATTTTAAAATTGTCTTTAGTATTTATAGAGAAGGAAATGGCAAACCTGGAGAAGGAAATGACAAATCACTCCAGTATCTCAGTCAAGAAAACTACCTGGGTCATGAAGAATCAAACATGACTGAACGAGTAAACAACAATAAACTCAGTTTATTCTGAGGTTTAGAGATCCTGACACTAGAGAGAACTAAATGGCACAGCGGATAAAGCACAGGGCTTGGAATCAAGAAGACCTGAAACTCTGCTTTAGATGCTTATTAGTTCTATGACCCTGGGCAAGTCACTCTGTTTCAGCATCCTTATGTAGAAAATGGAGATAAAAATAGCATCTACTTCTCAGGGTTATTGTGAGGATAAAATAAGCTAACATTTAGAGAGCATTTTGCAAACCTCAAAGTGCTATATAAATGCTAGCTATATTATTATTATCTATTATTATTTGAGCCCCATGCCACTCTATTATATTCCTCCTCAGATATCATATCTTTAAAAATCTAATCTAATCACTTCATTCCCTTTATATCCAAGTCAGTTCTATTAGATAGCTTCCCCTGTGTTCCTCATTGGGATCCTTTGAGGGTGTCATTAGAATTTCACTTTTAAAAACTTCTCATTCTTCTTGGGCTGACTTCCCCTGTAGAATTTTAGTACTTTGGATCCTGCCTATCCTCTCTTAACTCTTTGCAATCTGCTCTCATGAATTCTAAGGTTCTCAATAAAAACTTGCTTCTTGACACTTCCGAGAATTGATGCAACAGTGTTTGGTTTCTTTTCTTTTGAAGCAAAACTTAACATAGGTTCTTAGAAAAGAACATTTCTTCCATCAAGAGATATCCAGGTATAACTGGAACCAAAAAAAGTTGATGAGTTTCATACTTCTTATGTCACTAAAGTAAGGGAAGTGGAAGACACAGAAATCTTTCTCAAAGATCATGAAAGACTTTAAGTAGTTGGAATTCACCTCGCCTCACCACTGGTGGGGAGGAGGGGGAAAGCCAAATTATTAAGATCCAATTTTTTCTTGAGCTCCACCAACCACTATTCTCTATAAGTCACAAGCTTAATTAACACCCTTACTTACATATATGAGGCATTCAAATGTTTATTAGAATCCCTACCTTCATTTCAGGCTCAGTTCATCAGCCACAACAAGCCTACAAGAAAACTTCCTTGATCTACCACAGCCATTAGTGTTCTTTTTCTACTCAAATTATCAAGTATCTACTTAGGAACATTTCCAATTGAAAGAAACATAAAAGAATATTTACTCCTATTCCCTCATTTTACAGATGAGGAAACTGAGGCCCATATAGATTAAATGATCTATTCAAGGTTACATAAGTAATAAATGGCAGTACTGGGATTAGGATCCCAGGTCCTATGACTAAAGCCTACACTTCCCATTACACTTCACTGTTTGGCTTGTCTTTTATTTTAACTTTTTATAATGAATATAACAAGCATCAACAAACATAAACATTTCAATTTATGAAGAACAACAAAAAAAGAGGCTTGTATAGGGAATCATGGATTTTTGTTCATTTGACAACTGAACAAAAGATTATACTTACCTATCTAGAGACATATATAGATACGGATATAAATTTAGGTAGATACTGATGATGAATAGATTAGATGAATGGCAAAGTCTGTGTAAAAGACTTTGGGTGGTATTTCTCATCCCATTACCATCCCCATTTTCATTTTATAGTATTAAAAACCTCTCAGTGATTTTAAAAATGGTCTCTCTTTAAAAGATGCAAATTTATGCCATCTTTCTGCATTCTTCAGATCACATGCTCTGTTTAAAATCCAAATTCTGCTTCTCCAACACATTCATAATTCCCCCTGACCTAGATGGGAATTGGGCACTCCTTTTAAATAGGAGAACAGGCTGGCTTAAAAGCAGAGGAAAGAAAGACAGTGGTTTATTTGTAACAGCTATTTACGTGCAACTTTTGGCTCCTTATTTTAATTGCACCCCTTTTTAAGGGCAAACAAGACACGCAAATAAGACATTTCTTATTATGCTCCAGAAAAGATCAGCACCCAAAATGCAAGACTATTATATTGAAAGACACATGTGGAAATCGCTTCTGTGATGGCGATTTCCTGAACTGCTTTCAAAAGCTCTTTTTTGGCTTAAAGAGTCCATGGAGCCCTTTTAAGATTTTATACAAAGAAACTGATCAGTTTTATAATGTTGTGATGAAATTAGAGGCCATATTGCTTAGCAGGAATGACTTTATACACGGTAGCTATCCTTCATTTATGGATCGGCTGTAATTGTCTGGGGAAAAATAGCCTCTCTAGAGTACTTAAAATGAGGCAGAAAGGTCACACGGTAAGTACAGAGGCTTTAACATGATTTGTAATAATTCCAGGGTTTGAAGAGCACATTCTGACTCTCTGAATGCAAGCCCTGTTTTGTTTCTGACACTGAAGAAAGCAATTTCAGTGAGGAAATATCTGTTTTTCTCTCCTCTAGTTTAATGTGGGCTAAATACATTTGCATTCTCTGTATCCTGGAACCTGTGGGATTGCTTACTCAACGGGCAATCGCTCAATTCTTGAAAGCCAGCGGAACTACCCAAGTTTTGCCCATTTACACGACCCTTCAGTTCCAAATCCCCTCTTTTTTTTTTTAATTTCACGGCAAATGAATTCCATGTCAGATTCTGGGTTATGGGGAAACCATTTCAAATGGAAACATTAAAGAACATACTCTCCATTCACAAGACAGGCCTTCGAAAATGAAAACCACCATCATTGTACTGAAGAATGATGGCAGTAACTGACTAGCTCCTTGATGTCTTGTGGTCCAGTAGTCTCACTGACTTTGCAAGAAAGCCTCCACAAGCAGACCAGATCGTATGGATTTCCTGCCATCTGGTAAACCTTCAGCTGCCTTCACTGCATGTGAGGGATCATCACTCAGTTTAAAAGGTAAAACTCACATTACCAATTGCAGCCTCCAAGGCTATGTACCGCTCACATCATCACTTAAACTGTTTATCACTCACTTGGTAATGAATGATTCTATAATCGCCTCAGAGATGGTAGGCTATGGTCTTAACTCCTGCTCTATATATCTCTCTTTAGGTAATGTCCATTCCATCACCATTTCCTTCTACTTTGGGACTTTTTGGGAAATACCTTCTAGGCTCCTCCTTCCCAATTCTATGTGACAATAATTCGAATATTGACAATAGGGAGGCCACTTATGGGAATATTCAAGGGCTCAGGAGATTAGGGTTCAGTTCCTGCTCACCTATATGTGTGGACAACATTTAGGATTCTAAGCAGAGTTTAGGTACCTCCTACAAAGGTGCAGTACATTTGGACAATATCATCAGGAACAGGGATTTACAGCAAAAAGGAAAATAAGTTTTAAAACACTTGATGACCTGGTCCCCTCCCACTGTCTATGCTGCTTCTCATATTGCTTCCCAATAGAAGACTTAGTAATCAAATTACTAAAAGCAATATTGGCTAGAGTATTCTTTACCTATATCTGATCTAGAAAGACTAAGTGGGAATTACTGAGGCCTTGACTTTTTTTTAATCCTCTGTACCTTTTCACGGGAAAACTGAATCCTAAAGAAACTGAGAACACTGCACATTCAGTTTGCAGCAACTAGAAAGCTTAGGGCATTTTGATTCATATAGTATGTATGTATTTTTATTTTTTTTTGGTGAGGCAGTCAGGGTTAAGTGACTTTCCCAGGGTCACATAGCTAGTGAGTATTGTGTGTCTGAAGCCAGAGTTGAATTCAAGTCCTTCTGACACCGTACCACCTAGATGCCCCCATATGTATGTATTATGTATCTGACATTTCCCCATCAGTTAGAGGACAAGGAATTCCTGTTGTTTCTGGTAAAAAAAAAGGCACTAGAATATTGGCTGGAGGGGAACTGTTAGAATGAGGGTCCACTGCACTCTTGCCTCTGGTCATTTTCTCAGAGACCTAGTAGTAGACAGTAGCTCAACACAAGAAGGGAAAGCTTTCTTCTGAAAGCTGAAGGAATGGCAACTAGGAATAACTGGCAATTACACCCATCCTTTACAAAGAAATTATTTGGCAATAACTAGATCACAAATAATCATCATATAAAATGAGGGTTCTTAACCTATTTTGCATCCCTTCAGCAATCTGGTAACATTTATGAATCCCTTCTCAGGATAGTGTTTTTAAATTCATAAAACAAAATATATAGCATTAAAAGAAAAACCAATTATATTGAAATAAATGTGTAATTTTTTCCACTCAGGTTCATAGATACCAGGTTAAGAACCCCGATATAAGGCCTTCTCAATTTTAGATGCAGATTGAGTTCAGCAGCTGAAAAATCCATTCACTAGGCTTGTTTTCCAATGTCTGGTTTTTCTAAAGGAAAAACAAAAAATTTCCCAACTCTACTTAACCTCTCCTCTTATAGGACCTTCTGAGGGGTCTCACATTTCTGGGGTGATTTAAGTTTCAGCTTCATACCTCAATGCCTAGAGCATTAAATATCCATCCAGGAATGTAGTGCTTAATAAATGCTACTGTTTAATGGCAAAGCTAGGCTGAAGACTTTTATCAAATATCTGTACAGAGTAACTCAACTGAGATGCTAAGGATCAGCTTCAGTAAAGAGAGAGCCATGCTACATCTCCATTTATCTCAAATCAGAAGGATCCTTGAAGCCTGGAGGGGACTTGGAGGGGGAAAAAAAGATGACATTAAAGCTATATGTCCAACTGCCTCCAGTGGGGTTGGCCCATTTCATGTCTGTTGCATCCACCTCTGCCCCCCGCCCCCGGCATCTTACAGGAGATTTATAGACTCTTAGAGATCATCTAGTCAAACACTTTCATTTTCAGATAAAGAAACTGAGGCAAAGGAAAGTAAAATGATTTGCCTGAGTTAACAAAGTTCGTTAGTGACAGAGCCAAATCTAAGACTTAGTTTCCTGACTCCCAGTATAGATCTTTTCCTACTATTCCACCCCTTTATAAGTTTGCTTTGTGGAATAAAATCAGTTAGGGAGAACAATGCCTTACAACAATGGTGATAAACACCCTTTTATATATAAATATACATGAAAAATCCCAAGACTTTGAGAGTTCATCTGGTCCAATTCCTGATTCCAGGATAGATTGCAGTTAAGCCCTCCCAGAAGGCTAGTAATGCCTTCACCTTCAAAATGAGGAAGAAGAAGGAGAAGGAGAAGGAGGGGGAGGGGGAGGACAAAGAGGAAGAGAACAGGAGGAGGAGGAAAGGGAAGGAGAAGAGGAAAGGAAAGGGGAAGGGGAAGGGTAGAAGGAAAGAAGAAAGAAATTGCATATCCTTCCTGAAATAGTTCTTCATTTATTTATTCAATTGTTTGCTCAAGCACCTATTATAAATACTCGGTTTACATGCACACCTCAACTTTGGCTTATGACCATAAATTAAAGCAAGGAATTGGTAACTATATTGAAATCCATTCAAAGTAATTAAAAATTTATCACCAAGAAGATCCAAGTACAGCATAACTCAAATGGTTGCACTGACTCCTGAATATTCATCCCACTTTCCATTTAGGTTTACCTAATTTTTGTTAGTATCCACAATAAAGCAGAATATCCTGTGACATTTTATTTTTTAGAGCTGGGTATACATATATGGGCATCTATTAGTGTGTGTGTGTGTGTGTGTGTGTGTGTGTGTGTCTGTGTGTGTGTGTGTGTGTGTGTGTGTGTAAGCATGCTTCCACTCATATGTTTGGAGCATGAGGAAGGATTGAAAAATAGGACCAGGAAGATACAAAGCCTATATTATCACTGCAGCTCTGAGAATCCTCTGCTGACCAAGGAATTCTGGGACTTCACATTTTGAAGATGCCCATTTTCACAGCATACCTCACCTTCTTAGAATGCTCTCTTGGAGAGCAAAGTCAATCCTAGGTCACTATTCCAATGTAGTTTCCTTTGTACTAAATCCTACTTTCAAGAAAATTCTTGCCATGGTTCACTGGTGTTTAACCTATCATATAATATCCAGGTTTACTGTGTTAGAAGGAGCAGAACAGTATTAAGCTTTTCCCACAAGCCTGTGATTGCATTTGACCTAGTAACCTGTATTAGATTAACATTTATTCTACAACTGCACAGCAAGCCTTGCACCTTGGTGAGCTGCAGTTTATAGAGGACACTAACCATTTTTACAAGTGGAGCAGGAAAAGGGAATTGAATCTGAGGGAGTAATTCCAAGCAAGTATGTTGCTGCAGCAGTTAAATTGTTTATACGAGGAGTAGGGGAATTACTTCTGACTGACCTCTCTTTTTATCTGCTTAAAAGACAGAGTGCAGGTCTCCATGGCCAGGGCTAACTCCTGGAGAATGTAGTTTTTAAATGCATAAGAGTCATACAGCCCTCTGACTGTTCACCAGGAAGGAGAAGTTTCAAAGGAGACACCGCATAGGAATGTAATTAGGGTGAAGTCAAAGGAATTAGAAGGTTTTAACAGCAATGGGGCTCCAAATAGGTTCTCATCACCCCACATACAGACTCACCCAAACCCAATCGGATGGGCAGGAGACAGAAGTCAAAAAACAAACAACCAGAAATGAATAAAGAAATTTGGGTGGGATTTCACTGGGTGTCCTAAGTGGCAGTTTCATGAAAGCATGAGAGATTTTGAGAAGTGTAATACATCAAAATGGGGGCAACTGAGGCACCTGTTTGATACAAAGAGAATGAATGTATGATGAAACACATTTCAGGAAATTTCCCAACACCTCTCCTAGCTAAAATTGGAAGGAAGTCATTGTGGAGTTGTACAATATGTCTTTGGGTGAAATCCAGTTACTCCTTTCAGTGGAAACTAGATTCACTCCCACTTGGTTGCTTGTGATGTTTGAGGTAACTCACAATACAGTCAGACTGAGGAAAAACTGTGTTTAAAGTGTTGGCTCATCCAAGAAGGTAGAGTGGTTTCATTCAACACCTAGCACAGTCCCTGGCACATAGGAAATACTAAATAAATGCTTATTGACTGACTGATTAATTCAGTGGTTCTCATTAGGTGGTTTGAGAACCGCAGGGGAGGATTCCCAGTGGTAGTCCAAAGGAACTACTAAGCTGAAACCAAGCTAAAATCCTTTAATGGTGCCTTTAACAAGGAACTGCAGAATATTTTAAGTAGTATATTAAGTCCCACTGGGAATTCACATCATATTTTTTTCTTGTTGAAACAGATTTGGGGAAATAAAAAAAATTGGGAACAACTAGTCAAATTATTCCTTGAAACCGAGGACATAATGGAGCAACCTCTCAAAAAGGCAACATTCTTTACTTGAAAATGAGGTTAAAATGTTGCAGAAGAGAGTAGTATCTTCCTCCCCACTCCACTCTGATTCCCCTACCTCACCTTATCTCTCCCCACCCCTAAAAACCAAGAAAAGACTCGTCAGAGTGTTCTTTCTGGGTTTCTTTGGCTAGTCCATGGCTTACTCTCCCATTGTGCAAAGGAATGTCAGCCCTCCAGAGAGTTCTAACTCCTGCAACCTACCAGATTTGCAAGGGTTGCCAGGGATGGTAGGTATATCAAGGAGGTGTCGACTACAGTTCAGTAACGGCTATTTAGACTCAGCGGCACAGCAAATGCTGACCCTGTTCTATTTAGGAATCGGCTCAATTAAGGGTTGATGAAACATTCTCTCTCACACCACAATCAATAGGTGCAATTCTGCAGCTGTCAATGTTGAAACTTGGATCTCGGGCTGCTGATCCCACCATGCATTTTCCTACCCATAGACTATCAAGGGCAGGTGGAACCCCGAGGCTAATCCTATAAAGCTGCTACTTCTTGTCCAAAAGAAATCCAGGATTTGACCTGGGATTTTCAAGTTGTTTTATTCAAAACAGTAGGAAAAGAGTTTGGGGAAGGGGAAGCTATGGGGTGGGAGGAGGGTGGAAAACAGAATGTCAAGGAAGATAGAAGTGAGATGTGTGTGTGTGTGTATGTGTGTGTGTGTGAGAGAGAGAGACAGAGACAGAGACAGAGATACAGAGACAGAGACAGAGAGACAGAGAGAGAGAGACAGAGACAGAGACAGAGACAGAGATACAGAGACAGAGAGAGAGAATTGAAAAGTATACCTGGGAGAGATTTAAAAAGAAGCAGTAATGGAATAAGGTTTGGGTTTGAGCTAACAGTGGAATCTGCCCTCAGGATGCCACTTCTAAACAAGCCTGAGTACATTGATGAAACTGTTGAGCTGAAGCAATTCCTGTCAATACAATGAGCACTGGATGGAAGGAGAGGCCTGTGCAAATGCCCTACTTTAAACCCCTCTGCTCAAGTAGACAAAAAAGAGATTTCATATAGCTGATCCAGACAGCCCAGTGGGCAGGGGCATGTATGCAATGGAAGAACTATCATAACTAGTGCTTGCCTTAGCAAGAGCCACTCCTCCCATTTTCTGGACTGAGGTCTCAGCCTAGGTATTTTTAGCCTTAGTAAAAAAGATTAAATAAAGGAAGATATCTCTCTGGGTCATATACAATTCAGTGGAAATCAAAATTGCAACAATACTAATAACAGCTGACATTTACATGGCATTCAATTGAGATGCATTTATTAAGCACCTGCTATGTGCCCGGCTTTCAGTTTTGTAGAAAACTATACATACATCACTTCATTCGACCCTCACAACAACTCTGTGAGGCACAGGCTGTTATCATCTCCATTTGCCAGACAAGGAAACTGGCTCAGAGAGTTTTAGTGGTTTGCATAGGATAGCACAGGTAGTAAGTAGCTAAGGTAGGATTTGAACACAGGATCTTCCAGACTCCAGAGTTAGTGCTTCATCCAATCTGCCATGTTGCCTTTGGAGTAAGAAGAGCTAGACTCCTATCCAGATTCTGCTACTTTCTACCTGTTTGACCATGAATAAGTCATTTCACCATTCTGAGCCTCAGTTTCCTAAAATATAAAATGAAGGATTGGATTAAAATGGATTCTAAGGCTCCTTTGAGCTCTCAATCTATGATACTCTGATCATCCTGCTGCTTAGCCAGCAAGCTTAAAGTCTCTCACTCTATTTGTCTTAGTTGTAAAAATATCCACCCTGAAAGAGACCTCCTAGCCCAACTCCTAGCAATCTCATTCCTGAAAAATTAAGATTTAGAATCACCAGCTATGATTCTGAAGGACTAATAATTAAGCATGCTGCCCATCTCCTGACAAAGAGATGATAGACTCAGGTCACAGAATGAGACCATATATCTTTTGGATATGGCCCAAACAGTTGAACTTGGCTATTCATATTTGTTACAAAGGTTTTGTTTTGCTTCCCCCACCCTAGAATGGAATTAAAAAGAAAATAGATTTTTGTTAATTGAAAAAAAACTTTAAAAGAAAAAATAAATATTTAGTCAAGTAGAGGAAGTAGGGATGAAAAACATAAGAAGTGGTAACAGAGGTAGAAAAATAAAATCTTTGTTATGCATGTGTGTTTCTTAGATCCCACATCTGAGTGGGCCATTCAGACCCAGGAATAGGGCCAACATCTCTCTGATCCCCATTTCAGTAGTCCCTCTACTGTACCATACTGTCTACACATTGAAAGTAGGTTGAAGAAATGGAGGCTGCTGTAGCATTAAGAGGATTCATTTAAACTATAAAGAATTGGGAGATGCCTCTCTGTATGGTGTGCAGAATTTCAGGCTGCATACTGCATAAAATGCATCCATTTAGCTGAAGTCAAGAGTATTAATTACTTTTTGTAAGACACAATATGGCCTCATGCAGCTTTGGATTCTATACCCTTCATTAACTGTTTCCCCATTAACCTTGGCTGGAATCATATTCCAAGTCTAACTAGTAAGATGTGTTCTATTTGTGAGCATTCCCATTTCATCCTCGAAACCTTTCTCATCTTCTTATTTCATTGTAAATGGTTCTACTTGCAATAAAGTGCCATTGAAAGTATTTACTATTTGCCGCTTAATTTTGTCCTCCTGGAAGTAGACTGATGTCAGTGCCAGCAGTGGTTAATATACCTTTGAGCACACACTGTGACCTTTCTCCAACTCATGCCTGACTTCATTCTCAGATCTCATTAAACAGCAGAAATTATCTTCGGAAAGAGCAAAACCAGAAATGTCCAGGTTTTCCGCAGAGCTACAGAAAAGAATTTGATTTAAATTGTTCCACAGGCAGAAAAAAAAAATCAGAAATCAAATTCCAATTAAATTGTCCTCTTATATACACGGTCGGTCCCTGGCCACATACATCCAACCAAAAGAGAGTAAAAGGGGGGATATTTGTTCTCCCACTTCCTTGGCAGAACTATAGAGAGTCCTAACCTAAATGTGACCCACTGTCCCCAATATTCTCTTCTGCTAGCCTGCCACAGCATGAAATTCCCAGAACTTTAGACTAAAGTATTGAAGGCTCATTGCTTAAAACAAAAATGTTACCTTGAATGGGTGCCTCTAACCAGTCAGACAATGTGCATTAAGTTCTTACTATGTGTCGGGCACAGTTCTAAGCACTGGGGATACAAAGAAATTGGGGGAAGATTTTCTGCCTTCAAGAGACACATACAAACAACTAGGAATGTTTATGATGTATGTTAGCTATATGTTGACCCATGGCTATCCATTAATAAGTGAGCATTTGTGTCATTGTTTGTTTTGTTGTTTTCTTTTTTTTTAAATCAGATTGGCTATCAAAGAACAAGGGTGAGAGGGAATGAGCAAGAGATAGCTAGGTGGCACAGTGAATAACAGAGGAAAGAATATAGAAGTGGGAGCCAATGAGGCAAGTTTGAATCCTGCCCCAGACACTTAGTAGCTGTGTGACACTGGGCAAGGCATATAACTTCTGTGTCTCAGTTTCCTCATCTGTAAAATGAGACAATAATAACACTCATGGGATTGTTCTGAGGAAACAAAGGAGTAAACATACTGTGTATCCCCTAAGTCTTAGTGAAGTTTTAAGCATTTAAGGTTGAAACTGAAAAAGTACTTTAAAAACCTTAAAGTGCTAGTTAACATTATCATCATTGTCAAAGTGAGATAGCAAGGTTGTGGGGAAGGAAAGGCTAAAAGCATCAGGTACTACCCAGGGAAGACAAGCACAGATGAAACATTGCTGAAAGAAGTCCTGAGTAACACAAAGGCCCTAAGATCAGAGAAAAGGAAAAGAAGAGGCAGAAAAAGCAAGCAGTAGCATCCCACAGTCACACAGCTAGTGCCTGAGGCTGAATTTGAACTCAGGTCCTTCTGACTCCAGGACCAGCATAGAAACTGAATTTTCAAAGTTATTCAAGGATATGGTGAAATAGGCACTGAAGTAGGAACAGAAGGCAAGGATGTTAGCAATCTGTGTTCCCCTAAATAAATCACTCAACCACTCAACTAAGGCCTTTGTCTCTTCTATAATAAAGAAGAGGCATGCTAGACTTGCTCATCTCAAAGGTTCCTTTCAGCTGCAAAATTCTATTCTTTAGACAATAATTTTATTTGTGAAGTAAAAATTATAGCCTGATATTTTGTTTGTCTTTGTGCCATATTTTGGACTAAGGACATTCTTCTTCTCATTGTTCATGTTTAGATCCTGGGACAAGAAGTTCCTTTCTATTTAATTTAAGCTAGTCTATCTCAGCTTGAGCCCACTGAGCTTGGAAAAGCCTCCTATGATGGCAGCAGTTCATAGAATCATGACTTTAAACCTGGAAGAGATTTACAAGTTATTTAATCCAACCCCTTCATTTTAAAAATAAGGAAAGTGGTCTAGACAGTGACTTTCCCAAGATCATAGAGGTATTAAGTGTCATTTAAACCAATGTCCTCCTAATACAAGACCATTTCCTCCACTGCCTCCTCGTTCACTTTTGGACATTTGTTTGAATGCAGATGAGTTGCCTTTTCCCTGTGAGCCTTAGAAATCTATTTCACCACTAACAGGGAGACCAGAGCTCTGAACAGCTGTTTAGTGGTGGCAGTGCCTGCAAGATAAACTGTGGATGATAGATGGGGCATGTGGAGTCCTAGGACCAATTATGGGACAGCTGTTGAAAGAATCTTTGCCACAAGTGCCCATCCTCTAGCCAGACATCGGTCATAGTCTACTTCATATTGCTGAGGCCTTGAATTGTGTTGAGGTCACATGGTCCTCTGAGCACATGTGGGGACTCATTCATTATCGTAGTCATTGAGAATAAGCAGGTATCATAGGTCTCAATGGAAGCTTTCTCCTGGTAGTTTCTTTAGACCTCTGGATCATATAGCAAATCCATATTTCACACACTGCCATAGCTAAACACTCAATCAACAAGCATTTATTAAGTAATTACTATGTACTGGGATTACAGAGACGAAAGTGAAATAGTGCCTGCCTTGCCTGCCTTCAAGTAGCTTATATTCTTGAGCAGGGGTCTCTTAATCTTTTTCTGTATTGTAGCGCCTTTGGCAGTCTAGCCTAATACTACTGTAATTTGTTGCCTATATTCATAATTAAAGGAAATGTTAAATTACAGTTAGAGGTCAGTGAAAATATTTTTATTGTTTAAATAATATTTTATTTTCCCCATTTATATATAAAGACAATTTTTAACATTAATTTTAAAATAATTTGAGTTCCAAATTCTTTCTCCCTCCCAGACACAGTAAGTAATAAATTCGATCATGTGAAATATATTACCATATTAGTCATGCTGTGAAAGAAGACACAGACCCAAAGGGGAAAAGACATGAAAAAATACAGAAAGTGAAAAATAGTATGTTTTGATCTGCATTCAGACTCCATAAGTTCTTTCTCTGGAAGTGTTTAACATTTTTCATCATGAGTCCTTTGGAGTTGTCTTAGATCATTGTATTGCTGAAAATAGCTAAGTCATTCACAGTTCTTCATTGTACAGTATTGCTGTTACTGTGTACAATGTTCTCCTGGTTCTGCTCACCTCACTTTGCATCAGTTCATACATCTTTCCAGGTTTTTCTGAAATCTACCTGCTCAATCATTTATTATAGCACAGTAATAAATTATAGCACAGTAATAAATTATAGCACAGTAATAA
>NW_020954556.1:22113432-22229941 GCF_900497805.2 Vombatus ursinus | reverse complement strand
CACAGTAATAAATTATAGCACAGTAATAAATTATAGCACAGTAATAATTATAATCACATACCACAACTTGTTCAGCCACTCTCCAATTGATGAGCATCCCCTCAATTTCCAATTCTTTGCCACCACAAAAGGAGCTGCTATAAATGATTTTGTACAAATAGGTCCTTTCTTCTTCTTTTTTTAATCTTTGGGATACAGACCTGTAGTGGTATTGCTGGGTCAAGGGGTATGCACAATTCTATAGTCCTTTGGACATAGTTCCAAATTGCTCTCCAGAATGGTTGGATCAGTTCACAGCTCCACCAAAAGTCTTTAGTGTCCCAGTTTTCCCACATCCCTCCAACATTTATCATTTTCCTTTTCTGTCATATTAGCTAATTTCATAGGTGTGGGGTTGTACCTCAGAGTTGTTTTAATTTGCATTTCTCTAATCAATAGTGATTTAGAACATTTTTTTCA
The DNA here is from genome assembly GCF_900497805.2 of Vombatus ursinus. NCBI lineage: Eukaryota > Metazoa > Chordata > Mammalia > Diprotodontia > Vombatidae > Vombatus > Vombatus ursinus. The sequence continues at coordinate 22,229,482 of NW_020954556.1, read as the reverse complement.
TGTGATAATAGATAGCTTTGATTTCTTCATCTGAAAACTGCCTGTTCATATCCTTTGACCATTTATCAATTGGGGAATTACTTGTATTTGTATATATTTGACTCCATTCTCTATATATTTGAGAAATGATGCCTTTATCAGAGACACTTGCTGTAAAAATCATCTCCCAGCTTTCTGCTTTCCTTCTAATCTTAATTGCATTGATTGTTTGTGCAAAAACTTCCTAAATTTAATATAATCAAGATTGTCTATTTTGTATCTAGTAGTGCTTTCTATCTCTTGCTTGTTCATAAATTCTTCCCTTCTCCATAGATCTGACAGGTAAACTATGGTCAGTGAAAATAAAGATGATTTTTTTCCCATCCAAGTTCATGGACTCCAAGAACCCTTGTTCTTGTCTTAAGAAATCACTCTTGCCCCAAAATTTGAGCAGCAGAATTGAAGCCAAGGAGAATAAACTTGGGTCACACAATTGCAGCACCAGGTCATCTTCCAGTCATCATCAACTTACTCCACTTGATATCAGATACAGCAACTGAGAAATCTTATCACCCCTTTCTTCCAGTTCCTCAGACCTTACAAACCTCAACATCTGTGATGCTGAAAGTCCTGATCATGGTGCCACATCTACCTTGAGAGACTCAATAAACTTTAGCAATGGTTGAGTGTGGGTGGTGGCTGGTGAGAGGGTGGGGAGGAGAGGATTCAAAAGTAGCAGCTGAATCAAATTAGAGAAAGTGTCTATTACCAAGCTTGCTGTTCTCCAGTGCAGTCTACCTGAGAACTAAGAGAGCTGATCAGCCTCAGCAGATGCTACCTCCAAACTAGATATGTGTTAGCGGGGAGCTGTTCAGGGAAATGGAATCTGGGCACATTTCAAAATCATTTTAATATACTTTATAAAATAATAATTTAAAAAGCCTATGGAACATTCTTTGATAACTCCCTTCATGCAATATGATTTTCCTGGGACAGCTCAGCTGCACAATTTAAATATGAACCAGATGTGAAGCCTTAAACAGCTGAACTACTCAGAAAGTGCATACACACGTGGGCAAACACTCAATCCTTGCTGCAGGCAACTAATTGACCCTTTGATTGCTACCTCCAAACTGCCCTCCCTTCACCACCTCTTCCTTCCCAGACCTCAGAGCGATTTTCATCTCTAACAGTAGCATGGATCTCTGGCAACCTTGTGTCCATGTGTACCTTTCAGGAATGGGAATTAAGCACTGCAGCCCCAAAGGGAGGTATAGTCCATAAAGGAAGGCAGGAAAAAGGTGAATAAACTGGCACCTGCCTGGCTTTGACTGTAAACTCCAGTACTTTTGCAATCCCTAGAATATAGAATGTCAGAAATGACTATCCCAGGCTATTCCAATAGTTTGGGGACTTAGAAGAGGCTTTCATAAAAAGATTCAAGGAAGCCAATAAAGCGTGAAGCAATAGTTTTTTTTTATAACATATTTAAATTTATACATGGACAGGCCTAAGGCATAAAATGAGAAAACCTAGAGCAGGGGCATGAAGGAATAGGAACAAGGAAAGAGAGGTTATGGGAAAGGGATACATCTGCGTCTCATTTGCCAGAAGAGGGTAAATATGACTATGTATTAGCCGTTGGGGTGGGGGTGGGGAGTTGTTCTTGAGGTGAAGTGGTGTCTAGGCCAGAACAGGAAGAAGGATGTGGATTAGCAACGATCTTTCAGAGAAACTCCCCTTAGACATAGCACAACAGAATTCAGCCAAGTTTTCCTCCTCTCTTCGCAGTCAATCTGTGAAATGACTAGTCTTTTTTCATCTCCTGCAAAACAGCTCAAAAAAAGTGAAAGACATGAGTTTTATAGGTAGAACATGGCTTCCAGTATAGGTATACCTGATTGGTTTCCCATATACCAGGTCACAGGAGATGCTAGGGTTTAGCCAGCAAATCAAAATGGGAAAACAAGCATGGGACAGAGAAGTTTCCACAAAAGACAAGAAGAAGCAGCATCTACTAACAGAAGCATCCTGCCACAAGGAAGTCTTACAAATATCAAAGAAGCTGAAAAATAAAAACAAGAAAAGCAGAGGAAATAAAGAAAAAGACAAAGAGCAAGAAGAAAGAGGGAGAAAAGAAAGAAGGGAGAAAAAGAAGGAAGAAAAAATAAAAGAAAGAAAGAAGGGAGGGAAAGAAGGAAGAAAGAAAAGGAAGAAAGAAAAATAAGGAGGAAAGAAAGAGAGGAAGAAAAAGAGAGGCTTTTGGACCATGTTCAAATTAGATTAGATTAGATGCTAGTGAGCTATGAAGAAATGTTATTCCAATAGCATTTATTAATTCCTGGAGAGAAGTCAAATACACCATGTATCTAAATGTTTCTCAAGTGAATTTTTTTAGACCAGAGAGCAATAGGATTATAGAATCACATATTTAGAGTTAGAAGGAACCTTGGAGGTCATTAAACCCAATGTCCTTATTTTACATATGAGGAAATTGAGGCACAAAGCGGTTAATCGATTGACCCAGGGTTACACAGATAATATGTATCTAAGGGGAGATTAGAATCCAAGTCCTCTTACCCACATATACAAAAATATTTATAGCAGCTCTTTTTGTGGTGGCAAAGAATTGGAAATTGAGAGGATGCCCATCAATTGGGGAATGGCTGAACAAGTTGTAGTATATGAATGTAATGGAATACTATTGTGCTATAAGAAATGACCAGACAGACTTCAGAAAAACCTGGAAAGACTTGTATAGACTGATGCTGAGTGAATTGAGCAGAACCAGGAGAACATTGTACACTTCGTTACTGTAAACAGTCATGTTGTGCAATGACTGATGCTGATAGACTTAGCCCTTCTCACCAATGCAAGGATCTAAGACATCTCCAAAGGTCTCATAATGGAACATGCTATCCACATCCAGAGAAAGAACTATGGAGTTTGAATGCAGATCGAAGCATACTATTTGCTATTTTTTTTCTTCTGTTGTGTTTTGTTTCCTCTTTCTGGTGGTTCCTCCTATTGGTTCTAATTCTTATTTACAACATCACTAATGTGAAAATATGTTTAATAGGAATGTATATGTATAGCCTATATCAGATTGCACACCATTTTGGAGAGGGAAGAGGAGAAATATTTAGAACTCAAAAGCTTATGGAAGTGATTGTTTATAAATCAAAATAAATTAATTAAAATTAAAAAATAAAATAAAATAAAATAAAACATGTACCTTGTAAAGTTGTCTCTTTCTTAAGAAATAGATATCTCTGTACTCTGCTGAGTGATCTATCATCAACCAATAAAATGCCTTTTCATAAAAAAAGAATCCAAGTCCTCTTGACCCCAAGTCTAGTACCCTATCCACTATACCAAGTTGCTTCAAAACCTACTGAGAGATTTTAAAAGCTTTAACTAGTTGAAATCCAAGTCAGACACCATAACTGTCACGATATCTGCTCCCATTTTCCCCCTGAAGTATGCAGTAAATGGCTGTCTCCAAGATCTCCTCTCCACAGTTCTTGGTTACAGCAGTTTTGTCAGTGGTTTGTACTCCCAATCCCCCATACCTCATCCCAACCCGATAATTAAAACAATCTGTAGCTCCTCAACAAATATTGGGGCCCTTACTGTGGACTAACCCCTACAAGTTACGGGAATCTTTATTTTAGAGTTATAGAGTTACTGCAAAGACAGGTAGATGTCAAACTTTTAAAAAGGAAAATAGATTTAGAACTGGAGGGGAATTTAAAGATCATCTAATCCATGCCCCTATGTTATAAGTGAAGAAATTTAGGCCAAGAGAAGTGAAGCAGTTTGTTCAAGTCAAGGTAGAAGGAATTGAAATGAAGGATTTGAATTTTGTTGCTTTTTGTTCCAGTTAATGACAGGAATAGATTTATTTTTCTTTACTTCTACTTATCTCTGTGGGCTCTTATAAATATGGTGTGCAAATAAATCTTACACTTCCAGGTTTCTAAAAGAAAAGTCTAGTCTCCAAGTTTCTGGAATTGTGTTCAGCACTCAAAAATTCTATAAAAGTTTCTAAATGCCCAGGATACCATCAACCCAGAGGACTCTAAGAATTCAAATAAACTTCCAAGTCCATGGAATTCCAAGGCTTTGAAACTGACTTTGAGGACACGCCAACCCTCATCAGCCAACAAAACTACTTTTCATTTTGGGATCAGCAAAGCTCCAAACATCTGCTGTCAAAGAGAGAGAAGAAAGGACAGAGAGAAGGAGAGAAGAAGGGAAAGAGAAGGAAAAAAGGACAGAGGAGGAAGAAAAATGGATAGAGGGGTGGGAGAGAGAAAAGGGAGCATTTATTGTCAGAAATACAAAAACAAGAAAACAAGACACTCCCTGCTCTTGAGGAATATATATTTTAATAGCAGAAGACAAAACATAAAGGGGAGCTGAAAGGGGGAAGAAGGAAAGGAGGATACCAAACTGTGCCAGGTAACCAATGTGGAAGTGGAGCAAATTGGCATGAAGATAGAGCTGACCTGAGAAGCAGCCAGGAGCAGAGAGTGAGCAGCACAGCCAAACCTTCTCATGAGATTGTGGTTCCAGGCACAGATTCATCAGTCACCAGCAAGCATTGCTGGTGCAGAGGTGGAGCAGACTGAGGAGTTATCCAGAAGGGAGAGTGAGCAGTATGGCTGGTTCTTCTCAAGATATGGCAGTTCTAATTGACCTCACCAATTGGCCTCAGACTGGAGTCACCCCCAGGCCAGGCAGACACAGACAGAGACACAGAAAGAGAAAGAGGCAGAAACAGTGACACAAAGAAAGAAAAAGACAGGGAGAAACAATTTCTACTCCAAGATCATCAAAAAGTGAGTCCCTCTGAACTTCTTCACTATTCCTATACCACTCTAATCTAGACCCTTAATCATCTCAATTAGTCAGCACATATATGGATAAGTATGATACAGTATAATTTGAGGAGGAAATTTTGAGGAAGGGGGCATCAGGAAAGGCTTTACAGAGGAGGTAAGATCTGACTTGAAGGAAGATTTCTACTACAAAGACATCTTTGAAGGTTCAACGCCAAGTCTTCATCTGCATGGTTTTTCCTAATGAATTTAGCCTATACTCTTCTCCCTCTTCTCTACGCTTGATTGATATTACAGTAAATATTGAACAATTCAGTATATAATTATTCTCTAATTTGCATAAGCATGTCATAACTTCTTCCAAATTGACCCATAGCCTCTAAAAGAGTGTAGGTTACAAATAACCTGAATAAAAATGAACTGATTAAAAATAAGTGGCATCTCTATATATACAAAAATATTCATAGTGGAACTTTTTGCATTAACAAAAGATTATATTCTTACCATATTGATGCATGGGGGAGGGGTGGAGGAAAGGAGAGAATTTGTAAATAAAAATAAAATTTGAAAGAGAAAAAACCTAAAACAAAGTAGCTATTTATTGGGGCATATGTACAGTATATGACAGGGAAAGAGTTGGGAGTATACCTATGATTTTATTCATATAGTGAACTTTCAAGTGAGGAAATCTCTTCCACCTGTATAGGTCAGCACCTTCTTCACAATGTATAGTATTATAGGGTTGCATGGAGAGTAAATGATTTGCCTAAGATCACATATGGAATATGTCTCAGACACAGAATTAGACCACAGGTCTTCCTGACTTTAAGGCCAGCTTACTAAGTACTACACTACACTGTGTCTCTTGGTAGAGAAATGTTAAGATGCCATAAGAATAAAGAAGATGAAAAATGCAGAGAAGTATAGGAAGACATACACGAACTGATGCAGAGCAAAGTAATCAGAGCTAATGACTATAACAACATAAATGAAAAGAACAAAAACAAGTGAATCCAAATGCTGTGTAATTATAATGACCAAACTCTGCTCTGGAATAGAGTTGAGAAAAAAGTACCTCTCTCCCTTCTTTACAGCAATGTGGGATGTGGAATATTGTATATACTTACACTATATTATCTCACACTTGATTTATACATTGATTGGTTTTTGCTAAGTTGCTTTTTTTTTTTTACTTGCCGTGAAGGGTGGCTCACTGAATAGATTCAGAAATAAAGATGATGTAGAAACAAGACACCAGCAAAAATTTTTAAAGAAGTAGTATCAGTAATGCTACTACTACTAATAGTATTATTAATTAATATCATATTAATCAATTATACATATATAAACTACTCTATTAATAATTATAATTAATTATATAGCATTAATATAATATTTATTTACAGGGCACTCAATCTACATCAGAATAAAATCTGGACAAAAAAAAAGGCACTGAGTTCTTATTTCTTCTTGATTGCTACCTTGGTCATTTTGTGAACCATGATGCAAGAGAAATGTCCTCAAGGATTTTTATACAACCACAAAGATAGTATCTATTCTCTCCACCCTCCCCTTGTTTCCTTTTTGTGGAGTGAACATACATTCCCTATGCTGTTCTATTTTTTTAATTGACATTTTGTTGATAAGAAGAGGTAAAGTCAATGGAAAAAAAAGTTGAACTTTCTGAGTTAGCCTCTTTTTGTATGCCCTCTATACTGTTTTCTTCGTAATATCTTCATAATTCTCAAGACTTGGTCCCAAAACTGCTCAAAAAATGAGCAGTTGAGAGAGAAGATCAGATACTGGGAGGATTGGTAAGCAATGTGAGAAGAAGTTGGCTGTGTTCAGTGTAAGATAATGGCCTGAGTGTGGAAAAAATGGACTGAGCATGTGTATCTTAGATGAATATAGTATTTATATTTCTATAGAATCTTCCTTCAGAAGACCTTAGTGTAATTTGTGGATCTTGCCAATTAGGTACTTAATATGTTTCCACAATGAAGTTAGTACTTTAGGATACCAAGTCCAACATGGGGTTTGGTAGGGTGTTAGTGAAGGAGAAGATTAATACAAGTGCCAAAAAAATGAGGTCTGAGGATTATCTATGGGCCTGAGTCATACTGTCTCTATATCCATTTACCCAGACAACTGAAACTGAAATACCTCATTTCATATATCATTTATCCAATAGTTTCCCTACTTATTAGTTCAATAGAGGGCATGCCATTTTGGGTGTGCCCTTGAATTTGAGGGATATATTTCCTAAGAGGTCTTACTTGAGTGGAGATGCTCTTCAGAGTGAAGAACATTTGGTAGCAAACATCCCTTGGTGTGAATTCTGATGTGAGGAGTTGCTTGAAGAAGGCCAGATATGAAAGATTCTGGGGAATAAAATAGGAGAGCTAAGTTGGGAGGCAAAGATTAAGTAGGAGCCAAGGTAAAGAATGTCTTAATTACTGAATAATTATGCTCATTTCATACACCACCAAGATTATGCTTAAGATTCTGCAAGCTAGGCTTAAGAAATGTGAACTAAGATTTACCAGAAGAGCAGGCTGGTTTTTGAAGAGCAGAAGAACTAGAGACCAAACTGGCAGCATTTCATGGATTATGGAGAAAGCAAGGGGGTTCCAAAAGAAACCATTTACTTCTGCTTCATTGACTATGCTGTGGATCACAGAAAAATGTGGCAAGTCCTCACAGAGATGGGAGCACCAGATCACTTTACTTGTCTCCTGAGGAACCTACATGCAGGTCAAAAAGCAACAGTTAGAACCAAACATGGAACAACTGGTTCATTTAAGCTTGGAAAAGGAGTACAAAAAGGCTGTTTAACTTTAATGCAGAGTACAATCTGGATGAATCAAAAGACAGAATTAAGGTTGCTGGGAGAAATATCCACAATCTCAGATATGCAGACAATACCACTCTGATGGCAGAAAGCAAAAAAAATTTAAGAAGCCTCTTGATGAGGGTGAAAGAGTAGAAAAGATAACTTGAAGCTTAACATCAAAAAAAAAACTAAGATCATGGCAACTGGTCCCATTATTTCCTGGCAAATGGAAGGAGAAGGAATGGAAGCAGTGTCAGATTTTATATTCCTGGGCTCAAAGATCACTGCAGATGGCAACTGCAGGTAACAAATTAAAAGACTCTTGTTTATTGGAAGGAAAGCTATGGCAAATCTTGACAGCATACTAAAAAGCAAAGATATCACCAGCAATGTATGGCTGTGAGAGTTGGACTATAAGGAAAGCTAAGTGCTGCAGAATCTACACTTTCAAATTGTGATGCTAGAGAAGACTTTTGAGAATCTCTTGGAAAACAAGGAGATCAAATCAGTCAATACTTTAAGAAATTAATTCATTGTTGGTAGAGTTGTGAACTGATCCAACCATTCTGGAGAATAATTTGGAACTATGCCCAAAGGGCTATAAAACTGTGCATACCCTTTGACCCAGCAATACCACTTCTGGGTCTGTGTCCCAAAGAGATCATACAAATGGGAAAAGGACCCACATGTACAAAAATATTTCTAGCAGCTTTTTTTTTGTGGTGGCCAAGAATTGGAAATTGAAGGGATTCCCATCAATTGGGGAATGGCTGGACAAGTTATGGTATATGAATGTAATGGGATACTATTTTTCCATAAGAAATGATGAGCAGGTGGACTTCAGAAAAACCTAGAAAGACTTCTGGGTAAGTGAGCAGAACTAGGAGAACATTGTACACAATAACAGTAACATTTTGCAATGACCAATTTTGATAGACTTAGCTCTTCTCAGCAATGCAAGGATCTAAGACAATTCCAGATGACTCATGATAGAAAATGCTATCTACTTCCAGAGAAAGAACTAGGAAGTCTGAATGCAGACAGAAGCATACTATTTTCTCTTTTTTTGTTTCTTCTTTCTCATGGTTTTCCCCTTTGGTTCTAATTCTTCTTTAAACATGACTAATGTGGAAATATGTTTAATATGATTGCACATATAAAGCCTATATCAGATTGCATGCCATCTTGGGGAGAAAAGGAAGGGCGAGAAAATTTAGAACTCAAATCTTATAGAAGTGAATGTTGAAAACTGAAAAAAATTATATATATATAATTTATATATATGTAAAGGTATAAATTTAAAAAAGAAATTAATTCAGACTATTCATTGGAAGGTCAAATACTGAAGCTGAAGGTTAAATACTTTGGTCACATAATGAGAAGATAGGACTCATTGGAAAAGACAGTTCAGAAAGTTTGAAGGCAAAAGGAGAAGGGAATGGCAAGAGGAGGAGGTGTATAGATAGTGTCATGAAAGCAACAAATATATGCTTGAATAGACTTTGGGAGATGGTAGAGAATAGAAGAGCCTAACGTGCTGTGGTCCATAAGGTTAAGAAGAGTCATTCATACCTGAATGACTGAACAACAACAACAAGGTAAAGAGGTTAATGCCTCAACTTACTCTCTTCTCAGTTTTAAACCCTTTGTAATCTAAAACTAAACTAAACTAAAAATGCCTTCTCCTAAATTACCAATGATGTCTTGGTCATGAAATCAAATGACCTTTTCTCAGTCCTGATCATCCTTTTCTTTGCTGAAGCATTTGACACTTGATCACTGTCCTCTGGATGTTTTTTGTGACAATGTCCTCTCCTGATTCTCCTCCTATCTATTCAACAGTTCTGTCTCAGTCTTCTTTGCTGGTTCATCATCATCATCATACTCCATAACTGTGGATGTCCCCTAAGGGCCTGTCCTGGGCCTTTTTTCTCTTTTTGATCTGTACTGGCTTGCCTGGTAGCCTCATCAGCTCCCATGGGTTAAATTAACATCTCTATTTAGATGATTATGAGACCTATATATCAAACCATAGTCTCTCTACTGAACTACAGTTGCACATCTCCAACTGCTTTTTGGACATCTCAGACTGTATATCCCAAGGGTATTTCAAACTCAGCTTTTCCAAAACAGAAGTCATTATATTTCCCCCCCAAAAAAAGCTATCTCCCTTTCTGAATTTTCCTGTTACTGTCAAGGTCACCACCATCCTCCCAGTTATCCAAACCTGCAACCTCATCATCGTTCTTGATTTCTCACTCTCACTCTTTCTACATATCCATTCCATTGCTGAATCTTGTCATCTCTACTGTCACATCTGACTTCTATGGCTCCTTCTTCCACCCATATGCTGCAACTCTATCCTCATCACTTTCCTAGACTATTGCAATAGCATTCTGATTTGTCTCTCTGCCTCAAGTTTCTCCCCACCTCAAACCACACTCCACTTAGCTGCTGACATACTTTTTTCTAAAACATAAATTTGCCCATGTCCCTTCCCTGATCAGTTAGCTCTAGTGACTCCTTATCACCTCCAGAATCAAATAGAAAATATTCAGTTTTGTATTTAAAGTTCTTCATAACCTTTCTAATTTCTCAGCCTCCTTATGCCTTCCTCATCTTTATACTCTCCACATTCCAGCTACACTGACCTATTGCAATTCCTCAAATGTAACACTCTACCTCCTGTCTCTGTGCCATTGCAATGGCTGTTCCCCCACACCTGGAATGCTCTGTCCCTCACCTCTACCACTTACTTTTTGTAGCTATTTCAAGCTTGTTTCACCTTCTACAAGATGACCCTTCTAGGACCCCCAGCTTCTATTACCTTTTCTTCTCAGACTGCTTTCCATCTTCTCTGCATATATCTTGTATATATTGAGTTATTTACATGTTGGCCACCCTATTACAATGTTAGCTTCTAGGGGGAAGGAACTATTTTTGCCTTTCTTTGTATCACCAACATTTAGCATTTTGCCTGGACCACAGTAAGCACTTCATAAATGTTTGTTGATTGACTGTGAGCCTTCTGGTCTTGAGACCAAAAAGAAGATGATGTGTCCAAGATTCATGTCTGTCACTCTGTTGAAGATAATTGAGCTGCAGCAAAAAGTTATAGGAATCATCTGATTCACAAGACAAGCCCACTGCCCCCTAAACTCTCCAGATTTCCTACAAAGTATAGTGAGTAAATAGGCAATATCTCCTTTCCCACTTTTCTGATGGGTTTATCATGAGACACAGATGATCTGCTTTTCTCCTTTCCATATAGGCATGACAAGACACTGGGTGGGGAGGGGGAAGAGATCAGATTCACAACCTCCTTTGCTTGGAGATTTGAGGATCAGGGAACAGAGGAGATGGGAAGGTTGCTGCTGACATAGTTTCCTTATATGATAGTATCTGTTATTTTGTTCTTTAGTGTTGATATGATACTTGTGATTTCTTAACATGGCTGAATTTGACAGAATGAAACTATTCTAGTGGGATGGGTACATTGAGTCAATAATAGTAGCTAAAACCTCAGAACAATAGAGAAAGCAGATGTCTATATCAGGGACACCACAGAACAATCTCTTACATATCATTACTTCAGTTGATCTCTGATACATTGATATGAGTTCAATCCTTGAGAACAGATCACAATTTGTCCATGACTTCTCTGAAACCCTTGGCTGTGTGTATCCTTCCATAAATCTTCACTGGAAGATTTATATATAGTGGAGACCTTCCTCACATCTTTTGATAGTTTGTAGTGCAACACTCTATAGAAAGCCTGTTACAACCCTACTTTATTCTACTGCCTTCCCTCTGATAATTATCTCCAAGTCATCCCATCTATATCTTGTTTGTTCACAGTTCAAAGGTTGTCTCCTTCATTAGACTGTAAGCTCTTTGAGAACAAGAGACTCCTTTCCCTCCTTGTGTCCCCAATGCTGGACACATAACAGGTGCTTAATAAGTGGTTATTTACTGACTAACTGATATCTATTATCCTTTGCTGCTTTCAAGTGACTGGCCCACTTTGTTTTTCAATCATGCAATTCCTAAATCTCATTTATGCCTCTTCTTACCTGAAAATCCTCCTTTGAAATATGCCATAGCTTATTTTCTTCCATGATGTAACTCTACATTGCTCTGTGAATCACTTATGAATTTAAGTCTTTGAAAACCATGGTGTTCCACAATTTACAACTATAATCACATCACTTTAAGAATAATGTTAAAAAGATGGATTTGTATGACAAAGAATAAGCCTAGGATTATTGCAAGTAATATGTAATTGCCCAAATGCACCCGAGGTCTCTCTCTCTCTCGTTCAGCTTTGAACTCAGCACCTGACCCCTCTTTAGTCCCTATAATTTTTTCAAACTGTCCCCTGATTATCAATATCAAGTGAAAGGGACCTGACCAGACCTGTGATTGAATTTCCATAGAGAACCCCACTAATGCAAGTATTCAACTTCTCAGCAACTTTGAGAGTTGTCTAGGATACAGAGTTTAAGTGACTTGTCCAGGGTCACAAAACCAATATGTCAAATGTGGAACTGGAACCCTGGTCTTCCTCTCTCTAAGGCCATCCCTCCAGCCACTATGACATGCTACCACCCAATCTTTGCAACATTTAAAAAAGGCATAGACTCACCAGAAGCATTTGCTCCTGTTGTGGAGGGTGTCATATATAAAATTCAAATGAAAGAGGGATACCCTAAAGATGGGGGGGTGACCTGCTGTAGAGGTCATTGTTTGTGGATAATACTATATTGATTATATCAAGCACCAAAAATCTACACAACCTCTTCAATTAGATCTTTAACCACACAAAAGACATTTGCCTAAAAATCCAAACTGGATAAACTAAATGAATAGTCTTTGAGACTCTGGAAGCATTTGATAGCTGTCTTCTAGCACAGTCACGGTGACATCTCAAGTCTTTTGATATCTCCTTCAACCCCCTTGTTTCCAAATTCAGCAATCTTCTAAACTCTTAAAATCTGGAATTTCATGACACTTCAGCCACACAGAAGTGCCACCACCTTCAAGGGCCCTTTCAGAGTTCCTCAGATGCTAGTACCACCCCTCCCCCTCCAAATCACTGTTTACTTATTTTTACACATCATATTTTTATTTATTTGTGAATATATTACATCTCTTGGTAAAATGGTAGAATGAAGGCTCAAGGTCAGGGCCTACCTGACTTTTGTATTTGTAACCCTAGGATCCAGCCCAGTGCCAAGTACATAATAGGCGGTTGATAAGTTTGTTGATTGAGAGATAGAAGCAGGGCAGTGCTAGAACCAGCTCGATTTTAAATTTTCAGTGTAAGCATTTATGATACAGAAATCAGCAAAAACTACAAATCAGGGCTTGACTTTTTCTTCTGATTGCCTAGACTTAAGAAAGTGATGGGGAAAATGTTAATAAGGGAGATTAAAGTTAAAGGTGTACTGTGCATACATTTTGGCAGGAAAAGCCAGGTGTTAAACACCATTTGGGTTGAAGTACTCAAAAGAGGAATTAGATTTGTTCTGTTTGGCCCTGGAGGGCAGAACCAGGAACAATGAGATGATGTGTCACATTTAGGTTTAATGTCAGGAAAGACAGGTCAGGTAGAGCTCTACCCAAGTGAAATGGCCTCCTCAAAAGGTAGAGAGTTCCTCCTCATTTGAGGTCTGTAGACAAAGACCAAGTGAGATCACTCACTCACTGGCTCTCTTCTACAAAGGAATCTTGTTCAGGTCTGATTTAGACTAGGACCCTTCTAACTCTGCAATTCTCTGTAATCTCTGCACTGTGTGAAAAATATTTACATGGCTGCTGTATCTGGTTGGCATAATTGTTACAAACTGGGTTACACATTTAGAGTTTTCAAAAATTCAGCCAAAACCAACCTCCAATCCTTATGGATTTCCTCCTGACAGAAGGGCTTTTTTCTCTATGTGGATTCTTTTTCATTTGATTGTCCTCATCATAATAACCTAGGAATCCTGCACCATGACCCTGGTCTTTAGTTGAAGAGCCAGACTCTCAGCACTACATGATTTGGCACAAAGTCCCAACAAGCACCTTTTTCGAATCACATCAGCTCACATGTCCCTACTGGCTTTTTTTCCCCTCATATTGGCATTGAAGAAAACAATCCCAAGAACAAACCTCACTTTCCTCTTCATGTTCTTGTCCTTGGCAGCCTTGCAAACCACAGAAATATTTGCATGCCCTTCTGTTTTCTTGGAGAAAGCACTTCCCTGGGGCTTTTACCTTCCCATTCATATAGTCCATTCTCTCACTTTGAAGAGAATGTAAACCCTACATTAACAAAGATAAAGAAGAAGCTCTAAGGAGATGCTGAAGGAGCTGGTCAGTCTGCTTGAGGCCATTACTAACTGCTAGTTTGATCACATACTTAGTAATGTTGGCAGGAGGGAGCTGAAGAATATTATTCCACACCTTGGTTTCTGTTTTGGTGAAATTGTCTTAATGTATATGGACACCATTTTCCCGAGAAACAAAAATGAAAAGTTAACCTAGAGATCAGAGATAGCTTGGTGGAAGGAATGGAGAGAGAGACAGAGCCAGAGGCAGAGACAATCAGACAGAGAGACACAGAGAGTCATAGAGACCCAGAGACAAAGACAGAGACAGAGTATCCTACTGTGTTACAGATGTAATAGACATTAGAGAACATAGGCTCTAACTATCCTCCATTTTGAAGTGAGGAAACTGAAGCCCAAAGAGTCAGGAATCAGCTAAACAAAAAGCATTTATTAAGTGCCCCACAATGTGTTAAGTACTGAGCTTACAAAGAAAGAGAAAAGACAGTCTCTGCCCTCATGGAGCTTATAATCTAATGGGGAGACAATATTCAAACAGTTACGTTTAAACTGGATACATTCAGGAAAAATTGGAGATAATCAATAGTATTAAGTATTATATTATAATGCACTAGCATTAAGTGCATTTCTGATGCAGTAGCATTAGCAAAGTCTTTTTTGTAGAAGGTAAGATTTTAGCTGGTATTGAAGGAAGCCAGGAAAGCTAGGAAGCAGAAATGAGGAGGGAAAGAATACCAAGCATGGGGTCAAACAGTTGTGAAAATATGTCTTATTTGATCGCAGAATACATGGAGGGGAGTAAGATGTAAGAAGACTGGAAAGGCAAGAGGGAGCCAGGTTTATGAAGGGCCTTAAAAATCAAACAGAGGGGAGATCTGATCAGACCTGTGCTTTGGGAAGATCGATTTGTCAGCAGAGTGGAAGATACACTGAAGTGTGGCGAGACTTGTGGCAGGGATATTGTGGAGCCCATAAGTGAAAAAAGAGAGAGATGCAAGGTTATTTAAGAAAGTCATGAAGTAACTTCAGGGCAGGTTTTGGCCCATGATGCCTTGGCTGGTGCATATCCTGCAACCCCTGTTCCTGGGGGAGGTCGAAGCCTGTGAATCACTTGAGTTTAGGAGTTGTGAGAGAAGTAAGGCTAAAGTCAATCAGATGTCCATGTTCTGGCATAAATATAGTGAACCGTCACCAAGCTGCCTAAAGAGGGGCAAACCAGCCCAGGCTGGTAAAACAGTCATCCATGACATTCAGTATTGGTATTGAGCTGTGAGTGGCCACAATAAATCAAGCCTGGGTGAGATAGGGAGACCTAGTCTCAAAACCAAAACAAAACAAAAGAAAAAAGAAACAAAACTCATAGTGCCAGTGATAATGAAAATGCTATAAGATGGGGTTCTGACTCCTACAACCCACTGGAATTGTGTACTTCTGATCTCTTCTAGTTTCTCTTAAAGAAGATATAGCTGGGGTTGGGAAGTAGAGGCATATTATTAAGACTATGAAATTTTGAACTCATAAAGGTTGGAGATATTTAAAAAAAAGATGTGGATGCCAAGAAGAAATTCTCTAG
Source organism: Vombatus ursinus (assembly GCF_900497805.2). NCBI lineage: Eukaryota > Metazoa > Chordata > Mammalia > Diprotodontia > Vombatidae > Vombatus > Vombatus ursinus. The sequence continues at coordinate 22,213,921 of NW_020954556.1, read as the reverse complement.
CCCCTAATACCATCTTGAGAAATGTCTTCTGAAGGCTTCAATCATAAACTTGAGAGGATACTTCTTCCTATTTGTACCAAAAGCTCCTATTCTCATTTCTAGAACTGAGTGATTTTCTTCACCCTGAGACACACGTAGGTGCCTCTGAGCTATAATGCACTCATAATACTACTCCCCTTGGACTACTCTGACCCTTCTATTTACTTGGGAGATTCTGAGACTTGAATCATGGTATTTCAACAGGAAATGCTGGTTTTGATTAGTGGTGTCTCCCCTTACCCTTTCAATTATGATTTTTTAGTAAATCCATAGGGGAGGGGTACAGGATGATGTGGGGCATGGGGTATCATGATACAGAAAAGTTAAGCCGCAGAATCAAAATCATAGAATTTCTGAGTTCAGAAGCCATCTAGTCCAACCCATATCTGAAAAAAAATTCTCTCTATAACATGTCCCATAAGTGATTATCCATTTTTTGCTTGAAACCAAGGCAGTTCATTCTACCTTTGGACAGCTAGAATTGTTAAGAAGATGGACTTTTTGTTTCCTTGTTTGAGTTTTGCCCTTTCGTTATTGTTTCGGTTGGTTTTTTGCTCTTTTACATGAAGCCTAAACTTGCTTCTTTGTAACTTCATTGCTCCATTGTTCCTAGTTTTTACCTTTTAGAATTAAAGAAGATAATTCTAGTCCCTTTCCCACGTGATCTAGCACTTAAAATGCTTTATGACAGTTATCATATGTGCCTCCTGAGACTTCTCTCCTTAGGGCTAAGTTCCTTGAAACACCTCCTCTAGTTTATCAAATACCTTCCTATGGTATAGATGTAAGCCCCTTCACCATCTTGATTGCAGTCTTCTAGTCTTCCTTAAGCCCATCAATGTCTTTCCTAAACACCCAGAACTGAATACAAAACTCTATATGCCGCCTGACTAGGGTAGTGTATAGCAGGGCTATCACCTCCTTCTTCCTGGACTTTATTAAGCTTCTCATAGTAAACTCTTAAGTTTACCTAAGTTTTCTTGGATGCCATATCATTGTCTCAGCTCACACTAGGCTTGCAATCTCCTGAAGCCCCCAGATCACGTACAGGCGAGCTACTATTTAGCCATTCCCCTTCCCCTTCTTTTATATGTGAAACTGATTGTTGGACTGAGTATTAGACTTGACATTTAATCTAATAAAATTTTTGTCTAATTTAGCCAATATGCTCTCCTGTCAAGACCTTTTTGAATCTCGATTCTGTCATCCAGTGTCATCTATCCCTCCCAGCTTTGTGGCATCTGCAGATTTGATAAGCATGTCATCTATGTCTTTTTCCAAGTCACTGATAAAAATGTTAATACGAAAATGTTAACAGCACAGATCCCTGGCAATATTAAAGAGAAAATTCATCGAGGAGCAGGAATCAGAACTCAAGTCTCCTGCATCTCAGTCAAATATAAAAGAAATACAACTCTCCAATATACAACTGACCAGGTAGATCACTTCAGATATTTAATAACCCCTGGAATAGGTCTGAATCATCCTCCTTTCCAGTCTACTTCCATCGGTATTAATATGGCTCTTCGAAAATCTTTTGTATGTGATTCCTTCAAGTGCTCAACAAACCACATTCCATTACTGTGCATTTATGCTCAATGTGCAATGAGTTTTAAACCCATAATTTGTGATTGATCTAATCAAAAGCCATGGATAACTAAAAGTAAAGTACCTTCTTAAGCGACATTGGGGGAGGAGGACAATTTTGTATAAATAGAATATCTAGTTAGAAACTTAGTTGTGGTGGAAATTCTAAGACCCTACATAAAATTTTCATCTGTGAATATGCTCATATTTTCTGGTGATTTTCCCAAGACCATTCAAATAAATGGAGATTAAAAGGAAAATATTAAGGAAAAATGCCAGACAGATGTGAAATCTCCACCAAGGAGTAGTATAGGTATAAAGGCTGTTGATACTAAGTGACGATGAACTTTTGAGGAAAATGTCCATGAGGTAAGCAGGCATTTATCACATGACCTGTAGGCCTCATGATCCCTAGAAGGGAACTAGGCCCAGATACTAGCCAATAATAGGAAAATAAACCTCAGCAGTCATCTCGAGTAACCTGTACCCCCAAAAAAGAATCCATTCTGCAACATACCTGATAAGTTGTCACCTAACTTCTGCTTAACAATAACACTACTTCCTAAGGTAGTCCACTCTACTTTTAGATGCCTCTAATTGCTAGAAAGTTTTGCCTACCTGTGACTTAAATCTGTCTAGTTGTATTTTGGTAGGGAGACAGGGCAGGAAGGCACTATCCTTAGTTCTGCCATGTAGAGCCATATAGAATACTTCTAATTTCTCATCCATATGGCAACCCTACAAATACTTGAAAGCAGCTGTCATGTACCATGTTTCAAGGTTCAACATATTCAATTCCTTTAACTGATCCCCATGATTTCTAGTTCTCTCACCATCTAGGCCACTGTCATCTGGGCATTCCCCTGTTTGTCAATGTCCTTCCTAAAATGTGGACTCAGTACTAGAGATGTGATCTGGCCAGGGCAAAGTGCAGAGAATCTGTAATCTACCTCCCTCATTTTAGATATTTTTCATCTCTAAATATAATCTAAGAACACATCAACTTCTTTGGCTATGACATCGCACTATTGATTCATATAGTAGCCCACTGCAAACTCTGGTCACTTGCTATGGTTGTGAATGTTCTTGTTTTCAGTAATTGTTTCTAAATGCTCTTTTCTTATCACCCGATATGAAGTTGACTTTTTGTACCCAAGTGAACTTTACATTTATCCCATTAAAATTTTTATCTTATTCATATTTAACCCACAGGTATGCTAATAAATGATTAACAATCACCTCTGTGAGGAAAAAAAACCACATACATAACACACTGTTGAGTTTAGTTTGCATTAACATTTTCCCCATCACTTTCTTAAGTCTAGACAATCAATATAAAAATAAATCAAGTCTTGATTTGTAACTTTTGCCCATTTCCAAACTCTATATACTCACACTGAAAATTTGACAATTGGCCATCATAAGCTCTGATCATAAGCTAGATGGCTCAGTAGATAAAGTGCAGCACCTGAATTCAGGAAGACCTGAGTTAAAATCTGACCTCAGATACTTACTAGCTGTGTGACCCTGAGCAAGTCACTTAACCTCCATCTGCCTTAATCCACTAAAGAAGGAAACGGCAAACCACTCCAGTATTTTTGCCAAGAAAACCCCATGGGGGTCTATGGGGTCACAAAGACTTGGATACAACCGAGTAACAACAAAGCCTGATTTAACTCATCATTCTACCTTGTTGACATCCTTTTTGTATTTGGACTCTGTCATCCAAATTATTTAGCTATCCTTCCCAGCTTCAGGTTATCCGCACATTTGAAAAATCATACCTCTGATACCTTCATTCAGGTCATTAACAAAAATATTAAGCAGCACAGGGCCACTCTACTCAACACCTCCAAGTTAACATCAACCTGTTAACGACTACTCTTTGGTTCCAGTCATCCAAATAATTCTGAATTCCTCATCTTATCCTCTTGTCCACAAGGATAGTTTTAGGGATTTTGTCAAATGTCTTGCTGAAATCTAGGTGAACTGTATTCTCAGCATTCCTCTGGTCTGCCTAATACAGTAGCACTATACTTGAAAGATAGTGAACATGTTCCATTCTTGGTTAAATCATATTAGCTTTTATTGTGGTAATCACTGCTTCCCTTACTAAAAGTTCATTAACCAACCCCTTTATTTTTTGACATTTTAATTTATTATAATTCATCAGTTCTTTCTATTGAGATGGATAAAAAATTTTTATCACAAGTCTTTTGAAATTGTCTTGGATTATTGTATTGATCGGAGTAGCAAAGTCTTTCACAGTTGATCATTGTTATAACATCGCTATTACTGTGCACAATGATCTCCTGGTTCTTTTCACTTCATTTTGCATCTGTTCATATAGGTCTTCCCACATTTTTCTAAAACAATTCTCCTCAACATTTCTTATAGCGCAATAGTATTTCATTACAATCATATGCCACAATTTGTAAACCAACTCCTTTAAAGTGGTCTTCTAGAATTTTGTAAGGAATAGAAATTTAGCCTCCTGGCTTCAAGTTTGCAGACTCAACCCTTGTCTTTTCTATAATTGATACATATTGCCCTTCTTTAGAGCTCCCCAGTCCCTCTCCTGAGTTCTAGTCCTGTTTCACCAACTATATGTTACATCTTTCAAATTGGATGTCCCAGAGACGTCACAAACTCAACATTTTCAAAACAGAACCCCTCATCTTTGTTCCCTCACCTACCTTTCTTCTGAATTTCCCTGTTATCAAGGGCAACACCATCCTCCCAGTCACCCACATTCCCAACCTTATTGTTATCAACTCTTCACTTTTGCTCACCTCACATATCAAATCTATAACCAAATCTTGTCACTTCTAGCTCTACAACATCTCCATATATCTCCTCCTTTACACTCACAAAGTCATCACCTTAGTTTGGGACCTCATCACCTCTCACCTGAACTATTGTAATAGTTCAAGCCTCCTATCTGGTCTCCTGACTTAAAACTTTACCCACTCTAATCCATCCCCAACATAGCAAAATAATTTTCCCAATATATAAGTCTGATAATATCATGCTTCCCTTAACAAAAGACAGGTAGTCCGTCTTGCCTCAACAATCAAATATAAACTCTAATATTTAGCATTTAAAGTTCTTCCCTTCCACGCTGGCTGACTCATTGTTCCATAAACACAACCATTAATCTCATGTCTCCATTCCTTTTGCTCTGGATATTCTCCATGCCTGGAATTCACTCCTGATTAACCTCTGCCTCTTGGAAATGCTGGTTTCCTTTGAGACAGCACAAGTGACACAACAGACATGAAGCCTTTTCTGATCCCCTCGCTGTTAGTGCCCATCTTCCTTGTGTTCATTTTGTATGTTCTATTTATATACTTAAATATTCAGCTAGGTCACTATTGTTGCAATTTTGAATGATATAAAATTAGATTTAGTGCAAATTATAAAATACCAGGTCAAATTTGAAGCGACCAAAAATGCAACTAATGTGATTCATATGAGCTGGTTGAGAGTTTTAACATGGTGATGCATCATCAATCTACATTTGCTTATCTGCAATAGACAAAATGAAGAATATTTCAGATAGAAACACTGTCAGTGTGAAAGAGGAGGAGGGAGAAGAAGAAGAGGAGGAGGCCAAAAAAGGAAGAAGGAGAAGAAGAAGAAGAAGAAGAAGAAGAAGAAGAAGAAGAAGAATCATGGTAACTGAGTTGTCAGAATGCCTGAATCTATAGCACAGAATATTATAAAACACGTATGCAAAACAAAAGAAAAAGGAAAATTTGATTCAGCTTTTTGTGGTTTGCAAACAACTACAAGGAATAGAAGTGTTATAACGACAGAAAGGGAGAATTTTTTAGCTATATGAATTGAAGATTGCAATCAAAAATGTATTCCTCTTTGCAGAGCAGCCATTTGGACAGTAGCTTTAAGTTTATTTAAGGCAGTGAGAAAAAATGAAAATGAAGTGGATAGTGAAGAAACTTACTGAAAGCACTGGTTTGTCAATTACCTTAAAAAATCAAATTCAATTGCGTAATATTAAAAATCATCAGAGGACCCAGCAGCTAAATATCTCAATGTTCTCAGGAAAATAATCAAAGAAGGTAGATATACTGATCAACAAATTTTAAATGTAGATGAAACAGGCTTATTCTGGAAAAGAACACTCCAGAACTTGTATTTCTAAGGGAAAAAAAAAAACTCAACCTGGATTTAAAGCATCTAAGGATTGTCTAACACTTTTATTGGGAGGCAGTGAAGAAGAGAGTTTTATATGAAAACCAATCCTTGTTTATTGGTCTCAAAATCCTTAAACTCCAAGAGGCTACAAATATTGATCGCTTCCATTTCTTTGGCAGTTAAATAAGAAAGCATGGGTGAATAAAGCTGTTTTCAAACAATGACTTTCAAGTTATCTTAGCCCTGCTGTTGAAAAATATTGTAAGAGATAATAATATTGCATTTAAAGTATTGCTGATTTTAGATAATGCTACAGATTTTTCAACCACACTTGGCTTATTGTGTGAGAATGTAACCATACAAATTTGCTGAGATGCGGCTAAAGCTCTTTGATCTTAACCAGCATACGTATAAAGATTTAAAGAAAGAAAAGACACTTTAGTTTATACAACTAAAAATTTAAAACAAAAATAATGACATTTTATCATATCATTTATGTTTGTCTTTAGGTATGTGATATTTGATAATTAATTTTAATTTTTTAATTCAGTAATTTTTTAAAATTTCAGTAATTTTTTGTTAAAATTTTGCTTTCTATAACTTTGAACAGACTTAAAGCAGAAAGCCTTTTTTATCCTTTGTTGTTATACTACATTAATAAACAGACGACATGTATTTTTTAAAATTCCATTCCATATTTCCATTGGAATGAATTACCATATTTTACATACAATTATAACTACCAATAATGTGAATTTCAATAATGTAACTACTTCGGAGGATTCATTATTCACATTAATTGGCACCTAGTTATATACATCTTATCTCCTCCATTAGAATATAAACTCTATAAGGACAAGGACTATTTCATTTTTGTCTTTGTATCTCCCATGCTTAGTACAGTGCCTGGTATATAGTAAGTACTTAAATGTGTGTCGACTGACAGCAACTTGACCGTTTAAAAATCTTCATGTATGGTTCAACGATTCATCTCCAAGTTCATTTTCTACCCTGAACAAGAAATGAAGAAGCCAATCTTCCCCCAATGAATTTTTTGATCCACCCTAATAAACATTTAGAGCAAAGATGTCAAATAAACCAAATCCCTGAGTCCCCAGAACAAGATTAAAATATAACTGGGAAATATTTAATAAAAATGAGAATATAATAAAACATAAACAATGTTAATTTGTGGTTTTCTAATGAAACATGCTGCCCACAAGGATATTTTCTATTTGAGTTTGACACTACTGATCTAGAGAATCTGCCTCAAACAAATGACCAAGGCAGAATAATATAAGTCAAGGACAAAATGAGATTTCTAAGTCATCAGAATTTGCAGAAGAAGCAAGTTGATTGTAAGTACAATGTAAATTGACCTCAGGTCTACTGGAGGAATTTAGGAGTCAAATAAAGTGCCACTCTAAAGTGTAAGGGGTTTTGGAGACATTCAGGGTTAAAAACTGGAATGCCTAAAAACACAACTAATGATCCTATCATCCTTGACAATCTATTCTTATTTATAAGAAACCTGAAGACTCAAGCCCATGTCTAACCTAGTGAAGCTGTGGGCAGTGGTATTGGGGAGAGAATAAGGGAAAAGGAAAGTCTAAGGCCTAACTTCATTTACATTTTTACTGAAGACTAGCTTTATAAACCTGTTGTAAAGGGCCTTAAACTATGGAGTTTAAGGATTTTGAGTCCACAAGTAGAAAGAAAAAACTGTATAAACCTATATAAGCATTATATCAATGTGTAATGAAGAAAAACTGTACAAGCATCTTAATAACATGAATTAACCAAAGAACTTTTGGCAAGCATAAGAGAAAGAGAAGTAAAAAGAGAAGAACTGATGATTCCTTCTGCAATAGACTTTAAGGTAGGGTCTCCAGAATGGAAGAAAGAACAGTAACAATAAAAATTAATCAATCTACAAATATTTATCAAGTGCTATTTTCCAGGCACTGTACTAGGTCTTGGAGGTACAATGAAAATATTATTGAAATAACCCCTGCTCTCCAGGACCTTACATTCTATAGGGAAAAACCATATGAACACATTTAAGTATATAGAGCAAGTACATACAAAATAAATTCAAGGTGATAGGGTGAGGGAGAGTGGAGCATTTGCAGTTAAAGAGATCAGGAAAGTCCTCACCTAGACACTAGTATTCAAGATGAAATTTGAAGGAAAATAGGGAGGCAGAGATGAAGAAGGGACTCCTTTCCCAGCAGGGGGCACAGCCTGTGCAAAGGCATGGAAATGAGATGGAATGTTATGGGTAAAGAACTGCAAGAAGACCAATCAATCTGGACTGAAGAGAGTCATATGTGAAGAGGTTATAAGTCTAGTTTGGAGCAAGGTTGTGAAGGGCCTTATGAGCCCACGAGTGGAAGAAAAATGAGGTAAAGGACTCCAAGAAATCTCCCCAACATGTAGTAGTAAACCCTCTATGGTACCATGTAGGTGCAGTTTAGATGGCAAGAACCACATTCTCCTTCTGATTTAGGAATCAGATGGCAGGGATCTGGAGCACATAACTCTCCCAACATAATTTCTTTTTCTAGTTTATCTTTCTGTGAGGTGCTAGTTGGCAAACCTCTTTCCCCATGAGTTGAGAGGGTTCTCAGAGGGAAGGGGAGCATAGGCAGGGAGCCTATGCCTTCCTCTCCTTGTTTCAGCAACTTACACCATCAGCACCCCACCCACATGAGAAACTGGCCGTGTTATCATCCCACTTTTGCACATATACTGTCTCACCCCTACTCCAATCTCGAAGCTTCAAGTGAATCATACATATCTTCTCAGGAAAAGGCTCACTGAGTGTGAGCAACTTATGACCGAAAGATACTAGCACTCCCCACCATTGTCAATTTTTCCTTTTCCCTCTTTCCTTCTTCCCTTTCTAGTCTTTTAGTCTCTCTCTTTTTTCTTTATTGTACCCCAGTGCCTCTGCTTTAACCTTGTTAGGAGAGCCTAATTGCCTTCTCTAGGTATGATATAGTCCCTTTGCTTACCTTCAGAATTAAAATGGCTCTGACCCTTGCTCTAGAAACAGCATTTTCATCACTGATTATTTCCACAATCACAACTGTAAATAGTTTCTCAGAGACTCTACATGCATTTCACAAGTCCAAAAGAAAAAACCCAAGAGGTATGAATCCAGATGGACCATGATGTCAATGAAAGCCCTATAACTCAATCTACCTAAACTGTCCCTGGTCACCTTCCTAGCTATGCACAGATGCTAAAGGATGATGATTTAGAGGGTAAATGTGGTTTTTATTAAAGATAACTGGTGTCTCACAGCTTGGAAGATTGTTTTTCTGCCCTCTTTTCCATCCTCCAATTTAAACTTTCATTTTCATGAAGGAAACCAAATCACTGGACTTTCCATTTGAGGAGAAGAAAAGAGGAGAAACAAGTGATAGCTTTATTACCAAGTGACCTCACACTTCATCTCTGCCTAGTCTTTTTTGATGGGAAGGGAACAATGAGGAAGGAAGACCTAATTGCACTTTATGGGAAACATATCTGCAGAAAAATCTAGCAGGGCAGTGAAACTTGGCTTCTCTACTGGTGGAAGCAGGGGAGAAAAATAGTTTTCAGGGACCCTGAACTTTGAGTGCAACCTATTGTTTAAAGATTCCGAACTTTGTTGGTGAATAAGGTTTAGGAAACGAATTGGACTAAATAAATAAAATTAGAATTTGGACTACAAAGAAAATAGAATTTTTCCTAATCAAAAGACACTTTACATTAACACATATAAAATACAAATTCTAAGGTAGAATCAAATAGGGCATCCTGAGCCAGCAAATCTTTCCCTTAAACTAGTCTATTTTATTCAACATACGACTTGTGACCAACTAGCTATAGCAGGCTGTTTCCTAACCACCTCTAGCTGTGTCTTGGATGAGAGTATTGGTTAGTATTGTAGGACATAAAGTTATGAGAATTGTCAGGTGCCTTAAGGGATAATCACAATTCCCACTCTTTAGATCACTACTGGACTTAATACCTGATTCAAGGTAATCTAGGAGGTATGATCTGAAATTTTCTCAGGAAATATTTAAGTGCAAACTTTCTTATTAATTAATTAGCTCTGAGCCCCCACTCTAGTTTATTAAGAAATAGATAAACATCTTTTTCACTTTTCTCTGTCTCAAATCTGTTTCATAGGCTTAGGCAATATTACTGTTGCATAATTTGTTAACAGTATCAAATAATTCAAAGACATAAATAAATATTCACACTGTGTATTAGATGTGAGAAAGGTCAAAGCCAGTCACCTCTCACCAACAGGTGTAATTGCTGACTCCTTCAAATGATAGTCCAATAATTCAGTTCTCTCAGGATGGCAGTTAAGGTCTCTTAGGAATTCTCCTCAGAATATCTTCTCTATAGAATAATTTAATGTGGTTCTTCTCTTATTAGGAATGAAACAATTCAATTCAGTTCTCTTAACATATCTCTGTAGACTCTCAAATATGAATTAACTCTGTAAGCCTTTTATAGGTCTATAACCTCTCACATACTTTTTTCTGCATAATAGTAAATTATATATTTTTACAGATACTTTCTTTTTCCATCACAGTTAACTCTTCAAGGCTTCTCACAAAATAAGTTCTTTTAGTCCCATCTCAGTGCCTTACACAGACTTCTCCAAAAATGAGCTGATTGTCAGGGCCCAAGATTCTAGCCCCTCTCTCCTAAAGTTATAGTAACAGTATACAAATTGCTTATGAGATGGGCTAGTTAAGCCAGGGTTACACAGTCAATAAAATAGATGAAGAAGAAAAAAAAAGGGAGGACATTCTGGGCAATGTATCTATCTAAATCGTACCCATTTTTCAAAGTCCAGTGCTAGTCTAAACTGTCCCTGAACAAGAATTCTCTCTAGTTCAGGCTACAAAGACTTACCTATGAATCCTCTTCCCAATTATTGAAGTCCTCTCCTACTACATTGATGCCAATAATTCCCCTACATATAGATCCTGATGGAAACAAGAACAAAGTGTTTACATCAGTACCTGGGAAGTATTAGGACAAAACTGGTCAGATCAGGGACATGTAACATATAGAAGACAATGTCCCAGGTCCACCACTCAGAGGTTAATGTCCTTTTGATCACAAAACATAAAAAAGTGCAAAAAAACCCGTAAGCCAAAATATCAAGACAGAGGCCACAGAGTAGCAACTACCAAAAGTGAAAACAAGAGCCTGAGAGCCAGAATATAGATAAGACATTAAGTGTAAAGAGACAGATTCAGCTGACTACTCCAATTGCAAGGATGCAAGACTTATTCTACCCTAATTATGCCAATTGTAGGGTGGCAGACCCTCTGAGACAACTACTGAGATACCAAAGGGCTGTCAACACCAGCATGGAAATATATATAAATTTATTAAGGTTATTTGGGGGAGTTTACTTATGAGACTAGTCCTTAGAGGCAGGAGAGCTGATAGTGGATTCTTGCCTTTCTGCACCACCCTTTGGCCAGATCAGATATTATTTAGAAATAGAACAAAGAAAGTAGTGCCAGGGATGGCCCAGGGTTACATCCAAGTTTTCTCTTGAGACAGCTGGAGCTTCTTTTGTTGTTTACACTCATTCAAGGTAGTTTACATTAACTGTGGAGTCATAGGTCACCTTCTCACACTCTGGCTTCCACATACACTCCAACCCTCATGACCTGCTCATGAAATCTTTCCAACAGTATCTTCCATAAAGTTCCCTGAGTGGTATACAAGTGGCTTCATTAACACGGAGGAAGCAGAGGAGCCTACCAATGAACTACATTGGAGGCACAATCCATAATAGCAATACAAGCATAAACAGGGAAATAATATAATCACCAAAAATTACCACAATTGTTACAATTTTTTCCTACCCTACTCCAAGGGAGATGAAGAAAGCATCAATGTAATTAGGTCATTACTGGGGGAATTGGATTTCTGAACTTAAGTCATTATAGACCAGCTGAATTTCTGAACCAAGTTCAGAGACAAAGAAACATGGCTTGGGCAATTTTACAGCACATTGGGGGTGATACAGAATGGTACCAGAATCAATTACAAAATGGAATCCAACTCATTTGTTCTTCCTAATTTCCCCCTTTTTGTCAATGGGACACTTGTTACAATTTTCCCTGACCAGTTAATGTAAGAAGAAGACTGATTAATTATAATACAAGTATATCTAAAACTATGGACTAATTTAGAGGGGAAATTCACATGACACCAAGATAATGAAGAGGTTGATTCATTAAAGACCCTCTATTTTATTCCAATCAGTATCAATCAATTTGATATGATTATAGGATCTATATATTTGGCCCCAGAGCTGTGAGATGCAGATGGTAAGATCACTTGCATAATCATGGGAAGCTGGCTGGAGTGTCTCCAGCCTTGTTTTTCCTTGTCGTGGTGACCAAGCCCAATGAGGCAGAAGTGGCCCAATTATATGGAAAGTACACCAAAATTATTTTTGTACCTCTGTACCATTCTCTCTTGTCCAACATGAATAGGTGACCATCTTATGACCACCTATTCAGTGGAAATATTCCTTGCTTTGCCTAACTCATGACCCTGCTGATATATTGTTTTGCTTATTTTAGCCTATACATTACATGTCAACCAATGGAATTATTTTGTATCTGGTATAGCTGTTCTTGAATGTTTACATATCTAACACTATAAAAGTAGGATCCTGGGGCATCTCAGATTGTGAGGAAGATCTGAGGTCCACTTCATTAGAGGGGACCATGAACCCTTTAATAAAGTGCCATTGGCTCAGAGCTCTGCCTCCGTTTCTCTTATTGTAGATTGGATAATTTTTATCCCCACAGTAACTGAGAGAAATCAGTATGAAAATCAATGAAATAGAAGGCCAAAGTAGCACAATAATGATCATCAACACTAACATCAGGTCTTTTGTATTTTAGTAACCCATTCCCAATGTCCATTTAATCAATGCATTTATTTTGGATTCCAGATGCCCCATGTAGTGTATGGTCTCTGGAAATATCTTCCCTCGGGGCACTCTGGAAATAAGTCTGCAATGGTCTCTTCTTCAGTAGATTTGCTTCTCTGGTTCTAAGTTACTTACAGAGGCTCATTAATTGTTTCTGTGAAAATCTTCCACAAAACAGATCTCAATACAAGTTAGTACAGCCTCTCAAATTTTACTTCTCCAATAAGAACTTACAATGAGCAAGTGTTCACATGGTGGTCAGAAGAAGCGATACGAGGACACTCTCAAGGTCTTTCTTAAGAACTTTGGAATTGATTGTGTGACATGGCAGACACTGGTACAGGACCACTCAGCATGGCATAAGTAGTGAAACATAAGTAGGGAAATAATATAACCCACCAAAAATTGCCACAATTGTTATGACTTTTTCCTACCCTACCCCAAGGGAGATGAAGAAAGCATCAATGTAATTTGGTCATTACTGGGGGAATTGGATTTCTGAATTTCAGAGAAGGTGATGAGCAAAGCAGAATTGAAGCAGCTCAAAAGAAAAGCATCATGAGCAAATTTAGAGAATCTGCCCAAATGTTCACGTGGACCATTTATGTCTGACCTATGGTAGAACATTCTGAGGTAACATTGGTTTGATCAGCCACAGTAGGACACACTATAATTTGACTCTAGCATAGTAGTGTCATTTTGGTCCTCTTCAAGAATGAAGGACAGCAACCAACTTCTCCAATAACCAGTTCGTGTGGTAAAAGCTAGCTTAAACCTTGTAGTTTTGATCTTATTAACAGTAGAGTTAGAACAGGAACATCAAAGTAGAGACCCATAGTTCACTTGAAACTTCAGAGAATTTTACACGCCCCATTAGAATAATTTACATTTGATATATAGGATTCTCCAGTCTTGTTGCTTTCTCAAAATTTTTTTTCCCACTGCAATCAATTCTAATTCCTTTAGGAGGACCAGCTGCTCATACATATGAAAATATAGGTAACAACACTCTTTGTAGGTTGAAGCTTTCCACTCCTAGGTTCAATGGCTACACAAATGAATTTGTTTATAAGAGGTTGACTTCAATGGTAACAAAAGACTTGGGATGGGATGTATAGATACACTAAGTAATTAATTCCCAACTGTATACAGAGAACAGTATATCAAATGAGGTGTTTGTCAGTTGTTAACCACATTCAAATGGTATAGATATTGCACAAACATTACTCTCCACTAAGGTGACTGATTGCAATGAAAGTCTATTCCTTAAAACAAAGAAGAAGAGGTTTCTGATTTTAACTTCATGAATTAATAGATTTATATCTTTGTTTCATAAGCTTTTTTGTCTTTGTCTAATTATTTCATATCATTCTGAAAGAATGAGCTACTTCAGGGACTTAATCTTATACATGACTATATAACTATTAGCAGGCAGAAGAAAAGCTCAAGCACTAATTTACTTAGTTTGGGATATAGAATGACTACACATTCAGACTGAAAACAGCAATATCTTACATAATTGTCTTGTGCTCATATCTTCTACTGACCACTTGCCCTAATTATAGAAATTTGCCATAAAAGGAAAAAGCAGAGACAAGATTGTAACAACATCAAATTTAGGTCCTACAGGCCTAAGCCTAAGGGCACATAATGACATAACCCATGTATGCCAGGACAGAGCACTTTTAGCTCTATTTGATTTCAGGTAAAAATCACAGGTGACAACTAATCATGCAATAACAATTCCACCTCATAGTCAGACTCAAGTTTAATCAGGTGGGAGACATTTCTGTTCAAAATGAAGTAACACAATAAGGAAACTGAGTCAAAAGGATTTTACCTTTGACCACATCAAGGTCACCCTCTCAGCCATTTCCCAAGTTACAAACCTCTACCTGTCACACTTCAGGATCATACTCCCTCTGAGCCTCTTGGGGCATTTCTCTCAAATGGTGAATTACTAACTTAATGATCCATCAGACAACTACAATTCAAAATTCAGAATAATATCAATTACAATCCCACAAGATTTTTACCTCAAATATCAAGTTTCACTAATCACAGCTTAGGACTAGATACAATTATCATTTTCATGTTGTTGCAATAAGCAATAAAAGTTTACCAGGACTCACACCCCCCCAAAAGAAAAAATTTCACAACATCCTTTACTTATTCCTTCTTTTCTTCTCCCTCAGTTTAAACTCATCCTGGTATAAAGATCATTATTAAAGACCAGTTCTAAATTATAAATAACTTGTAAATTCTCAGCAAGCCGGTTTCATTCTTTAGGAATTTCTATAACCCAAACAAACTTTTTCACATGGCTGATGACCTTACACAATAAATGGTTTCAAGAAATCTGCAAATTTACAAATCAGGGGATTCTACGAGCTCTTTTCCTACACCATAATTAACAATTTTTCTCCTTATCCCATAATTTCTCTCTTCCTTACCAAGTCTCATTACTCAGTTATGGACCTGACTGGCAGGATTTTTCCCGAGCTATACAACTCACTTATCTAAGAGTTCTCCTGAAGTCTCAGACTTGCTACCTCTCCCTCTTTTTCTCTCCTTCTCTCTCCCCCTTTCCCGTGTGTGTGTGTGTGTGTGTGTGTGTGTGTGTAAAAGTAAAAAGGGCTTTAATTAAACCAAAGAGAGCAAGTACCAAGAAGCCGCCATTATGAGGGAACAGAGAGCATGTAATATATTCCAGAGGGCAAAGGATTCAGACTTACAACCAAGAATAATTTACCCATCAAAATTAAGTATAATCCTGGAGGGGAGGGGGAATGAACTTTTAATCAAATAGATTACTTCCAAGCATTCTTTATGAAAAGAGCAGAGCTTAGTAGAAATTATATACAAATATAGAATTTATGGGAAGTATAAAAATATATAAATCTATATATAAAATCTAAGTATAAAAATATAAACACGAGCATGCAATCATAAGAGACTAAACATGGTTAAACTGAATACACTGTTATATGGAGAAATGATACATGGAGCCCTTCAAAACTCTATCATCGTCAGAGTTGTAGAGGGAGTTTAATTTGATTGAAAGTCTAGGAGTAATTCTGTTAAATTTTGAGGAATTAAAAAGAAGAATGGAAAGGCTGAGGAAGAGGAATATACACTAGGAGAAAGGAGAAAGAGAGAGGAAGAATGGGGGAAATTATCTCACAATAACAGCATTCACAAATAGACACCTGCATAAGAAGGGAGTAAGTGGGTGTGGACGACACTTGAATTTCACTCATCTGAACCAGTCAAAGAAGGGAAGATTATATACATACATACATACATATATACACACACATACACAGAGTTGGGTACATTTTACCCGATAGGGAAATAGGAAGTAAAGGGGCTAAGGGAAAGGTAGAGAAAGGAAGAGGGTAGATTGAAAAAGGAATTAGTCAAAACCAAAACAATCTCTTAAACTGGGGTGGGAGGGAGAGGGGAGGAAATGAAAACATATACCACCTGGGACTACTTCCAATGACATTCACAGGGGATCCCATAAAACGGAAGTGATTTGTGAATTTCCACAATCTAGAGGCCCAATGGAAAACAAAAAAAAAAAATTTTTTTTTAAATCCCATGCTGTATTTGCCTTAATTATGCAATGGAGCAAAGTATTGCCCAGCGTATGTTAATTAATGTTAATTGAATTCTTATCAAAGTCTTTGCTTCACCAAGTTCCTCAAGTCAGGACTACCCATCCAATAGGATTTCCCTCTTACCTCCAGTATCAAATATAATATCTTCTGTTTGGCTTTTTAAGTCCTTCATATCCTGTTACCTTCTTACCCTTACAGTCTTCTGACACTTTACTCCCTGCCATGTATCCTACAATCCAGTGACACCAGCCTCATTGCTGTTCCTGGAAAACAATATTCAATCCCCCTATTTCCAGTGTTTTCACTGGCTCTCCCCAATGCCTGGAATTTTCTCCCTCCTCATTTCTGTCTTCTAGCTTCCCTAGATTCTTTAGCTAAGAATATACTTTTTTAAAAAATCCCTGGGAATAGCAATGCCCAGGACACAAGTACAAAGTGCTTTATTGAGACAGGCTAAGGCTCCTCTGAATCCAGGCATAATTTTAATAAATTTTAATAAATTAAATATTTTAATAAATTTTAATAAATTTAATTTAATTTTAATTTTATATTTTAATAAATTAAAAACATGGTTTTCATTTAAGACAATTTCCTAAAACAAAACAAAACAAAACAAAAACCTTCCAAGTAGGTGATTTTCCCCTTTTCCCCAGTGATTCACACAATCTAGTAATAAACACACACACACACACGTGTATGTGTTTATATGTGTGTATATATGTGTATATATATACATATATGTATATGTATATGCATATATCTAACAAAACAATCCCATTCCTACCCCTTCCAGTAAAGTCGAAGCAGACTGTGATACAGCATCTAAGGGTCCCATCCTGAATGGGCTCACTGCTATGGTCACTCCATGAAGAAGAGTTACGTGGGAGGTTTCTCATTCTGATTCCTTGTCCACAAAGAATTTGCTGCTCCCACAGTGGTGCGTACATTCCAGACTGTCATCCCCACTAGTCTCACAAGGGATGGTTGGGATCCTTGGCTTTGAGATTCCTTGCCTGGTATGTAACAGAGTGGTTGCCAGAGGCAGGCTTCAAAGAATACACTTTCTACAAAAAGCCTTCCTGGATCCCCCTCAATGTTAGTGCCCTCTGACATTACCTCCAAGTAATCCTGGACATATCTTGTACGTACATAATTGTTTGCAGGTTGTCTCCACCATTGAAATGTGAGTTCCTTGAGGGCAGAAACTGGTTTTACCTTCTTTTGTATCCCCAGCACTTACCTGGCATATTGTAGTAAGAGCTTAATAAATTCTAGTTGACTTGACTTGATTTAACAACGCTCAGAGAAAGGCACAGATTGAGGAGTCAGGAGGACAGCAGATTAGAAAGAACAACAAAGAACAATATAACCAAAGTCCAAACAGACAAAGATCAGAAATCTCAGAGACCTGTTAAAAACAGGTAAGAAATAATTTCCTCAAACTGAAGCCCAGGCAATGGTAACAATTTGCAGTTTCCAAAAAAGGTGGTGGAGTCGGGGGAGGGAGAAGGGGAGGGCTAAGAGAGAACACTGAAGAAGCCAATCATTGTTGTGGAAGTAACTTTTTCATGCTCTATTCTGGGCCATATTCCCTTCAGTGTTTGGGGGGAGGGGTTGGGGGAGCAACACCCCAGGCAAGAGGAAATGACTTCAGCATGCCCAGGAGACTTGGGTTAATGGGGTCAGTCACAGCATCCTGAATGGTGGGCCATATTGAGCTGCACAGGAGGCAGCAACGTTGAAATACTGAATAACAAGCTATATATCCCACTCTAACCCTAGGCCTAAATACCACCCAAGCAACTCCTCCCACTCAAGATCAAGAAATGGTTTTCATTTTGCAGTTCACAAAGGCAGCATAGCTCTCTAACTGGAAGGGAATTCAAAAACCACTGAGTTCCTCAGTGGCTCCCTCAGCAAGGAGGCCCCGTCTGACATCTTGGCTTAGGGACTCATGACTAAAATTTAGGCCACTGATTGCAGTCTAAAGGAGAAATCTATGAAAGAGAAAAAGAGGTAAGTCTTGAAACCATCCAATTCCAAGGAAATCCAGCAAAAGCATATTCACAGACAAAATCAGTCCAACTTCACTACTGGAAAAAAACCTGAGAAGCAAAATTGGAGAATTTTATTCTCCAATAACTCAGCCTTATTAATATCATGTTACTCACTTCAGGAAATTTACCCAGAAAAGATGAGTTTAAAAGAAAATGAAGACTGTATTCAGAAAGAATAAAAGCACTCAAAGTTATGAGGATTATATCCTCCCTTTGATATATATACATAACTCCCACTAGTGAAGGGGAGCAGTAGGAAGCTGCCAAATAGGGAAATTGGTTTCTAAAAAGTGAAATGTACCATATGTTCCCAGCAAATTCCCCATTACATCCGCACAGTGAGGGTAGTTACCTGAAGCTGGCATGAAGGGGTGTGTCCTTGGATATAGCTAGCATATATGATTTCCAAACCTAAAAGCATTATGTAAATTAAGCTATGTTTATTCTTATTAGAAAATCTAGACAGAGCTGAAAGGGATCTTAGAAGTCATCTCAGCCAACTCTCATTTTACAGATGGAAAAATGGAGTTCCATACAAGTGATATGTCTTATTCAGGTTTTTACAGGTCTGAAATAAGAGTCAGAATCTGAATTAGGTCCTCTGACTTGAAATTTCCCATGCTTTCCACTATAACATATATTATTGTTAATATACAAAATATAATTGCCTTAGATTCTGGCCTCCACAGCCCTTCCAAATGGAAGTTCCAGTTGTTTGTAGCAAAAAAAAAAGTTTCATATCTCCTCTTTTGGGCAGAGGTTTTCAACCTAGAGTCCACAAACTTGCTTTTTAAAATTTTTATGCATTTAAAAATATTATTGTGATCTCCCATTTGCTCCAGAAAAAAAAAAGATTCCTTAAAGCAGGAGTTTGTAATGTCTTTTATATCATGGACCTCTTGGCAGTCTGGGAATATTATGGACCCATTCTCAGATGAATGTTTTTTGTTATTTTTGACTTTGTGTGTTCATTGCCTTCCACAGTGCTTGGCATGTAGTTGATGCTTGATAAATAATGTTTGAATAAATGATAGAACAGTATAACTGTTGTCCTTGACACTTCTCAGCTTGCAGTCTAGCTAAGGAGACATGACAAATACTTGTGACACAATTTGAAGAAAATGAAGTGAGAATTTGTAAGGTACCAGCTGTAAATGGGCAAGTATTTCAGAGAAAGTCAAGATTTATATGGTCTGACATTATCAGAGAAGCTTTCATGGAGGAGGTGGGGAATTCTCTAAGATAAGGAAGGGGACAGGTAATGGGGATGGGAGGTGTCCGCTTAAGTGGTACCTATGTTACAGGTAGACTAATCTTCTAAATATAGCAGTTTTTAAAACCTCTTTCTCATATAAAAATGTTGTTCTCATCTATAGGACTGAACAAACTGAAGAGAGTTCATCTTCTTTGAAAAATGACACAGACAAAAATGAAACAATCTCTACCCTCAAGAAGACTACATTATGCTGAAACTTATACAATTAAGTCAATAGAAATCCACATAATACAATACAATGTATAGTCTATTGAAAGTAAATGCAGCTCCTAGCACAGTGCTTGATAGCATGTGGTAGTAGGTAGCAGGTGCCCAATTAATACTTGTTGGTTAATTGTCTTCCCTTGTTATCAACCTTATTGCTTGCTTGCTTTTTTTTTCTGTATCTGTTTTAGGCCTACCAATGACACCCAATAAGCCATAAGTGAATTATTTCATCCCATCCATGGCCCTCAGGGCCAAAGAGGTCACTGACCCCTAGTTTAATAGATAGCTTTCATTGGGTGACATATACAATGCAGTTTCTAGACTAAAAGATGTAGCTTTCAAATTCATCAAATGTACATATGGAGTATGGATCCATGAAAGCCATGACAAAGGCTAATTTACTATTTCATTGCAGTATGCTAATCTACCCCAAGCACCAATCTACCCCAAGCACCAAGAAACACTTTCACTTTTAATTTGTTGTTAGTTGTGTCTGACTTTTTGTGACCCCATTTGGGATTTTCTTGGCTCCCAAAGATACTGTAGTTTGCCATTTCTGCCTCCAGCTCATTTTATAGATGAGGGAACTGAGGTAAACAGGATGAAGTGACTTGCCCAGGGTCACATAGCTAGTAAGTGTCTGAGGCTGGATTTGAACTGAAGAAGATGAGTCTTCCTGACTCCAGGCCTTGCACTCTATCCACTGTACCACCTACTTGCCCACTCTTAATTTGACTACATTCTAAAAGTTAAGGAATCACTGTCAAAGGTGTCTTCATTTCCCTTCCATACTCAGATTCTCCAATCAGAGATCAATGAGAGTATTTGTAGCTTAAAACTCAGAATTGGGAACCATGACTTCTGGAAGTATTATTGACCAAAACCAGTGACTACAGCACTATACTGGGATGTGCTAGATGCAGAGAAAAACAACAGAGATTTTGGTATCCATTCTTCAAGCTCATTTTCTCTACTGCTTAGTGCATCCAATGGTTCTTACTTTGTAAAGGATACTTGGCATTCTCTTTGTATATATACTATGTGTAGTGAGGTAGAGGTGTTTCTTCCCCTAAAACCCAGTTGAAAGTGAAAGAAACTGAAAGTGAATATAGTAATCCCAAAAAGTGAAAGAAAACAGAATTAACAAAATATTAATGAAATGCAAAAGTTTCTATACTGTTATCCTTTTTCAAAGCTTAAAGAAGTTTTCCTAATGGAAATGGAAAGGCAGCTTGTCATTAGCTGGAGGAAGCCTGGACATGCCCTTGGTGGCCTTCAAAAAGCTAAGCTTTCTAGTCCTAGGGAGCAGCAACAGATTGAAGAGGAAGTAGCCTTGTGGAGTGTATGATTCCTGTGCCTCCATCAGAGGACATGGGAGGATAAATATGTCTCACTTCCCTTTCCCCATCAGCTAAGGAATTAGCCTGCAGAGCTACTTGGCCAGTAGAAGACATCATAACCAGCAAGGGATGAAGACAGGGAGAGAGAGAGAAAGAAAAGGAGATGGAGAAGATGAGGGAGAGAGGGAAGGAAGAAGTGAGGAAAGGAAAGAGAGAGAGGGAGAAAGAGAGATGGAGAACCCAGAAGGGGAGAGAGAAAGAGAGAGACAGAGAGATTGCTGCAGGAATCAGTTTTAAAGAGTATGACCCCTTGAATTGGAACAGAGCCAACCATGGACTCAAATGAGAATTAGCTTTGGAAGTTAGCGGCTGAGGAAAGGGGCAGACCCAGGGAACATAGCTGAGTAGTCTACCTAGGAAACAACATACATAAGAATGGAAAAGACATTAGAGCCCCGCAATACAGGAGGCATGAGCTCTCTTGGCCACATGGCCATGTGTTCACTGTTCGTGTGACTTACTAATCACTGTATTCAAGGTGTGTGCCCAGTCTTGCCACTTACACTATGCATATTTGTGAGAGAGTGCACAACTGATTTTTGGAGCAATTTTGTGTAGGTACCCTCTTTATGAGGTCATCTTAGTAAACACCTTTATGTAAATTGCTGGAATTGAATTGATTCAAGGCCTGCCTGGCTTCCTGCTATGCTAGCCCTTCCCTCTTATTTGGTGGCCTTTGTTCTGGATCTGTGAATTCAGCAGTGTAAGGAACTCCCAGTGCAGACCTCACCCCCTCCACCAATGCAGACAAGCAACTCATCTATAATTTTTCATCTCAGTTGCTTTAGGCACTGAGAGACTAGTCAGTATGAGTCAAGGGCAAGATTTGAACCCAGGTCTTCTGAAATCTAAAGTCAACTCTCTATATGTTTCCACTTGAAGGACCCCACTTGAAGACCTAGAAGGACACGTGGCCTTGAGGCCAAAGGTTCCGCACTGAAGATTGACTGTCCAGCAACCCCAATTGTATTTTCCTTCTGAATGAGTTCAAGCCTTCAGAGTACCATAAAGATGGAAACTTGAGAGGGTCTCTGAAGTGAAAGTGAAACTCAACAGATCGTCAAAGGTTGCCTCTCTAGGAACCCCATATTTATTTCCCTTCTAAAGGTGGTGCTTTGAGGCTGAAGGACCCTAAATCCCCAGAGAGAGGTGGAATTCACTAGGAAGGAGAATTGTATCTAATCCCTTATATGTTTTCTGACTTTTCTGTGGGGTGAAATAAAGGCTGTTCTATACCCAATATGCATTGTAACCTTAAGTGTTTATATAGAAGCTGGAGATCCTTTTACCAAACCCTGTAGAAATCTCAACACAAGCTACATAATTATTATTGTGAGATTTCCCAGAGATAACTGAATGTGAGCAAAATGAGCCGAAAAAATGTGTATGTGGATCAGCACCTGCAATTGAACCTGGTCAAAGTAAACCAAAATCTTAGGGTATTGGCTTTCGAGTCCCATAATTATCTACCTATAAGTTAAATCTCCACAATAGAATGTAAGTTTCTTATAGTCAAAAATGATTTAATTTATGTCTTTGTATCCTCAATTCTGTAGCTTGAGGAATAAGAACTCTTGAAATACTTGTTGAAAGAGGAACACCTGATACTTATTCATCTCTTGTTTCCTATGGGAAACACTTTTCCTTAGATAATGTCAGCCTGTCACATTAGCATAAGATAAAGAATAGAGTGTCTTGAGAGAGAGGCTAGGGATTTCAACAAACTTCCATCCAGCTTGGCCTACAGAGTCTCCAGATAACTCTTGAAACTGCTAGTTCTTGGACTTCCAATGTTTGCCTCATATTTTGTCCAGTGGGTGTCAGGGTTTGAAATTCACTGCCTCATATGCTTGCCACAGGATGCAAAAATCAATCACAGAATCCCTTTTGTAACATTCTCAACAACTCTTAGCTTGAAAACCTCTAGTTATTGCAAACCTACTACCCCCTGAGGCAACCCATTTCACTTGGGAATAGCTCT
This sequence comes from Vombatus ursinus, assembly GCF_900497805.2. NCBI lineage: Eukaryota > Metazoa > Chordata > Mammalia > Diprotodontia > Vombatidae > Vombatus > Vombatus ursinus. The sequence continues at coordinate 22,190,617 of NW_020954556.1, read as the reverse complement.
AATTTTTGGGAAGTTTTCCCTTAGATGAACCCTAAATCAGCCTCTGCAGTTTACCGCCATTGCTCCTAATTCTGCCCTCTAAGGACAAATAGAATAATTTGTATCTCTCTTCCACATGACAGGCCATGAAATAAAGGCTTGAAGAGAGCCATCATGTCCCCCCTGAATCTTTTCTGCTCCAAGTTAAACATCCCAGTTTCCTTTAACTGATCTTCATAGGGCATGAACATATGGGGGGCCAACACTTCACCCTTCTAGTAATGAGTCACCTCACAAATAACTAATCAGGAACCATAAATGTAAAAGTCCAGTCAATCAGACAACCTCAATTTATAAAGCCCTTGACTCTAATAGGTTCTTTGGGGAATATAAAGAAATATAACATAGAGGTCCTGTGCTCCAGCAGCTCTCAACCTAGAGAGGGAGACAAAACTGACATCTGAAATAATTCCTAGTGGTACTAATTAGAAACAAACCAAGAACTGGGGGGACAGAAGAGATCATCTGAAAGTGGGAACAGTATTCCAGATTGGGGTGGTGGGGTGGAGGGGGGGATGAGATACAAGAGCAAAGCTAGGACCTGATAGGTCCTAAAGCTAGGAGTGATAAATCACTCTCCCCAATGCATTCAACCCACCAGACATATTGATCCTGAGCTAATCAAGCAGAAAGACCCATTGGAAAGAAAAATAACAGCTTTTAAATAAAATAAATAAATCCACTTTAAAAGATTACCATTCAAAGCCGTTAAGGAACTGCACACAGCTGCTCCAGGACAGCAGACCTCATAGAGGTACCTGGCGAAGCCAGTTTGGGAGGTGTAGGGAAAGGAAGGAAACATAGGCTTATTTGGAGGAAATGCAGACACACAACTGTGTTGTGTTGTTGGGGATTTTTTTTAACCTATATTCACTATGCACAGTCTCCTATGCAACATCTGGATGTGGTGCTGCCTTGATTTAATAACATATTGGCAGCCGACGTTTGCTGCATTCCCACAACAGCAGTAAATAGTGGCACAGAAGAAGTATGCCAGACCTAATTTTCCCTTTTTTTCTCCTTGGAAAGGTGCATTAATATTTAATAGAAGAAAAATAATTCATGCAGATTCAAAAGAGAGAACCATGAAAATCAACATTAAAAAACCTGGGGGAAAGCAGGTCTGCTTTCAGTAAGGCTCAATTTTCCCCTTAAACATACTAAAATTCATGATTTATTCTCATGGAAGAAACCAGGCAAATTCCCCCCACCTGCCTCCTCCTACATTAGGGTTGCCTGACTGGAGACATCCCATAACATCTTAACCAGGGCTGGTTTTCCTACTTCTTCAATCTATTTCTTCTTTCAGCTCTAAAAGCTTCCACAGTGACAATGGAATTTCATAAGCAGAAGGAGTCCCTTAAATCCAGTGCTTTAGGATGGGAGGTAATCATTTGGCACCCCTTCAACGTATGCTGAACAGTCTCTCACAGCACTCTTGGGCTTTGGGTGCTAAATTTCTTGTTTCGTCACTTGGTATCAACCACAGGTGTTTTCTTCCAACTTGCATTGGAAGGTCAAAAGGATGAGCTGTTGTGTTTTAGGATCCCCAATGAGGAACTCGTTTCTCACTGTATCTGAGCCTTTCTTTTCTCCTTCCCCAATCTCTAGATGACCAATGGCCTCAAAATGACCTCTTGTTGGCCAGAAAGCCTGCTATGACATCCTCAGAAAGGCTCTAGTTTCAGTCTCTTCTAATCCCCTCTAATCAGGCCTCACCTTTTCTGTGCCCCATCCACAGAGAACTGCTCTTTGTTTTAAAAGGCATGATAACTAACTCATATGACAAACAAATTCACTCTAAGTTTCTCCATAGCCACATAGTCACTATTCTCCATAGCCAATAGTGAATTATTTTTCTTCCATTAAATATTAATAGCACAAATGCATGATGTTGCCTCTTGGAGAACCCATTTGCCTTGTCCATCCTCCTGCTAGACACTTGGACTCTGACCATGAGTCCCCCAGCTTTGCTAGGTGAGCTTGGGGATCACAACTCCCTACACCATTTCCTATCAGTAGACACCATCCTGCCTACTCTCTGATCTTCCTCTCTATCCTACTAGAACCTTCTACTCTACCCAGAGTCCCCTGGGTTTCACAGATGAGCTTCCATCTCTTCTTCCTGGGAATTAGGCCTTCAGACCTCTTCTGGCTATCTCTTCACTATGCTGGAGGAGGTACTCCTCAGCTCCCAGCCCCTCTCTTTTCCAACATCCCTTTATGTGTTCTCTTCTCTCACTAGAATGTAAGCTCCATGAGGGCCTAGACTGTCTTGCTTACTTGTATTTGTATCCTCAGAGATTAGCACATATTGTTGTTTTTTGTTTCAGTCATTTCCAACTCTTTGGGACCCTGTTTGGGGTTTTCTTGGCAAAGATACAGGAATGGTTTGCCATTTCCTTCTCCAGCTCATTTTAAAGATGAGGAAAGTGAGGCAAACCAGGCAAAGTGACTTGCCCAGGGTCACACAGCTAGTGTCTAAGGCCAGATTTGAACTTAGGTATGCCTGACTCCAGACCCAGTGCTCTATGTACTGTGCCACCTAGCTGTCTGGTACATAGACAATGCTTAGTAAGCTCTTTATTTAACCAACAGAAATCTTCTAGAGGCAATGTCTTAACCTAAAAAAAGACACTTCAGTAGTGGTCATTTCAGGCATGTTAGCAGATTGACAGGGCAGATATTTGGAAGTAGGCAGGCTGGGTTGACCTCAAATAATACTAGGCAGGTAGCCCTAGTTGATCAATGTTCAGGGCTGGCTCTTCTTATATTAACCAATTCTAATAATATCTAGAAGGTCTAGCCAAGGGACTTCACAATATTTTTGCCTGTAGAGTTTATTTCACCAAAATATAGCTCTATGAAAAGCATTAGCAAGATATGATTCTCTAGCCAATCCTATATATATAAGCAAGTATGCACTATTCATATACAAATGCCCTGTTCCCTGAACCCCCCCCACCCTTGTTTTCAAAGCTAGATGAATGAAGCAGAGGGAGGGTAGTGATCTCCAAAATCCACTATTCCCTTCCTCACGTATATAAGCAGGTAGTCCACATACAATTTAAGGACAGCTGCCTGGAGACTGTGTGGCAAAGAAGAAAGGATGCTGGCCCTGGAGTCAAAGGACCTGGGTTCAAATCCTGCCTCCAGACCTTTTTGATCTTGGACAAATCATTTAACTTTCTAGAGTCATAAAATGAGGAGGTTGGACTTAGAGGTCCCTTCCATCTCTAAACCTATGTTCTCCCCTGGACCAAAAAAATATCTCCAATGCCTCCCACCATTAGTGAACCACTCATTCCTCTAGCAAAATATCAATCTCTTTGATGCAAACATTTAACACTGTCTAACACTATGGGTTGGGGCAGCTAGGTGGTACAGTGGATAGAGTTTGGGGTCTGGAGTCAAGAAGATTCCTCTTCCTGAGTTTAAATCTGGCCTCAGACACTTACTAGCTGTGTGACCCTGGGCGAGTCACTTAACCCTGTTTGCCTCAGTTTCCTCATCGATAAAATGAGCTGGAGAAAGAAATAGCAGACCACTTCAGTATCTTTGCCAAGAAAACCCCAAATGGGATCATGAGGAATCAGATATGACTGAAACAACTTAATAACAACACTAGGAGTATCAGACATTCTGATAATATGTAACAAGAGAAACCAGACATCTACTAAGTACCTGGCAAAGAAAGATGGTGAGTAGAAATGGGGTGGGTGAAGAGATTGGAGGGGCATAATGCACAGTGCATAAGCTAAACCAATTTATTGTTACTTATACTAACTCATGCAATGGAATCACTAATTAGACTTATGCTTCTCAATGCTAGCAATCAAACTTTATTAATCAAATATATGTAAACTTTGGTTCATATCCTCTATTAAGCCATGCAAAAAGTAAACTAAAAAAAAAAACCATCAACCTGGTTTCCTGGGGCTTCCCAGTAAGCATGTTTTATACTGGTACTCAATGACAAGATACTTTCTCTGCCCAGCCAGAAGCTATGTGTCTCCATCCAAGGTGGTCTCCTGGTCTGTAAATCTTAGTCAATTAGCGCCACAGTCAAGTGGACATGACTGATGGCTGAGTTTGCTATGTGGGGGAACACAGGAACTGCCTTGGTTTTGACCCAAGGTCAAACTCGAGACCAGGAGTCTCTAGTAGATTTCTTATAGTTCTTTCTATGGATGTTGACTGGTTACATCCAAATTCTTATTGATGGTCAATGATCTAATTTGTTTGCCAATTAATTGGATTGATGCCTGATAACATAAACTAATGATGAGGTTGTTTATTAAATTTAATCATTGGTGGTCTATTCTATATGAGAGTCTCAAATGTTTACTAAATATTTATGAACATAAGTATGTTGTTTATTAACCTATACCAAACATATGCTTATCTTAATGTTAAAAGTCAAGTTATAGGGGCAGCTAGGTGGTGCAGTGGATAGAGCTCCAGCCTTAGAGTCAGGAGGACCTAGTCCAAATCCAGCCTCATACCCTTGACACTTACTAGCTGTGTGACCTTAGGCAAGTCACTTAACCCTGATTGCCTCCCCCCAAAAAAGCAAAAAAAAAACCTCAAGTTATGAAAAACAAACATCAAAATGCTTACAGGCATACCTCAGAAATATTGCAGGTTTGGTTCCAGACTGCCACAATAAAGGAAATATCACTATAAAGTGAGGCAGACAAATTTTTTGATTTCCCAGTATATATAAAAGTTATACCCTACACTATAGTCTATTAAGTGTACAATAGGATCAAGTCTAAAAAATGTACATACCTTAATTAAAAATAATTTATTGCTAACAAATGCTGACCATCATCTGAACCTTCAGTTAGTCATAATTTTTTTGCTGGTGGAGGGTCTTGCCTCGATGTTAATGGCTGCTGACTGATCAGGTTGTTGAAGGTTGGGGCGGCAGTGGCAATTTCTTAAAATAAGATAGTGATGAAGTTTGCCATATTGATTGATTCTTCCTTTCACTTGGACACCTAGAGGCCAGCATAGGGTTATTAATCGGCCTGATTTCAATATTGTTGTGTTTCAGGGAATAAGGAGGCCTGAAGAGAAGGAGAAAGACTAGAACAGCTAGTAGGTAGAGCAGTCAAAACACATACAACATTTATCAGTTAAGCTCTGCCATCTTGTATGGACTCAGTTCATGGTGCCCCAAAACAATTACAATAGTAACTTAAAAGATCACTAATCACAGATCGGCATAATAGATATAATAATAATGAAAAAGTTTGAAATATTGTGAGATAATAATATAATAGACATAATAGATATAATAATAGTGAATAGATATAATAATAGATATAATAATAATGAAATAATAGATATAATAATAATTAAAAAGCTTGAAATGTTGTGAGAATTCCCAAAATGTGACACAGAGACATGATGTGAGCATGTGCTGTTGGAAAAATGACATCCATAGACTTGCTTAATGCAGGGTTGTCAGAAACCTTCAATTTGTAAAAAAAAAAAAAACAATATCTGAGAAGTGCAATAAAATAAAGCACAATAAAATGAGATATACCTATATTCACAAAATAGCAGCCAGATATAAAATGGAATAAATTATGTCAATGCAACAAACTTATTCTCATCATAAGGGGCAACAAATCTTGCCAGGTGGTTCTAGGTCGGTCTCATCTCTCCAGCTTCAATGACAAAAGAGCCTTCTACCCTTCTGGGTACCTCGTCTACCCTTGACATATTCCAATGTTGATTATGTCTAGGGCATCATAACATCTCTCCTAAAATACCCATCGTTTACTACAGCTTGGTGTTTTATTAGCGTCCATATGTTTGTATCTAATCACTCTGTTTAAAAGTGGATAAGGGTTTCAAAAAGAGTTCAATTCAATTTTTTTTAAAAAGGTGTAACTGTAAGGTGCTGAGGTAGATACTGGCATTCAAAAGCAAAAACAGAAAAGTTCCTACCCTCAAGAAGCTTACATCCTAAAGGGAAAACAACAAATGGACAAAAAAAAGGAATTTTGGTGGGATTGGGTACGAGAAGCCTAACAATGAGAAAGGTCAGTAAAGACTTCATTTAGGAGTTAGCACTTGAGCTAAATCTTGAAGTGAACTAGGAATTACTCCAAGAGATGGAGGTGAGAAAGGCTAGTATTTTGGGCATAAGAGACTGCCAGTATAAAAACACAGAGGTGAGAGATGGGATTTCATGAACAGGTATTAGCAAGTAGCAGCTCCCTCCGTACAGTGACTAGAGCCAGATGATGAAGGGCTTTAAATGGCAACTAGACATGTTCCTATTTGGTTGCAAAAGAAATAGGGAGCCAGAGTGTCCTGAGTAAGGTCATGACATGGTCAGATCTGCCCTTTATGAAAATCAGTTTGGCAGCTATGTGGAAAGTGGGGCAGAGTGAGGAGACACTGGAAACACAGAGACCAGTCAGGAGGCAATTGAAAAAGTCCAGCCAAGAGATAATTAGGGCCTGAACTGGGGTGGGGGGTAGGTGAATGGAGAAAAGTACTTGCCTCTTAATGGTACCACTATATGTCAGCAAAGCTTACCCATAGTACTCAGCCTTTCTCCAAGAGGTTAAAGTAATTCCCAAGGCTCCCTGGCAGCTTTTCATTTCATCCTATTTTGGCTAATTTCCTTTCAAATCATTATTGCAATAATTTAATGTGTCAGAACTGGGAACAACACATCTCCTTCCTCCCCCACCCAACTCCCAACTTTGGGCTCCCCTCCTATGGGAATGTAACTGAGACTTAAGTGTGGGCTACAAGCATTTAATAAATTTAAAATAACATGCACTTACATGGTGAATGTGTGACTACATTTTTCCATGTAAATAATGTAATATTTGTGAGGAAGGGACCTCATAACTTTTAAAAAATGAATAGCTCTATTATATGCTGCACCTGACCTGGAATCATTTTAGGTGGGCTCTTTTTCCACTTTCCTGAGATTTCTATTGAGCAAATATTTTATGATGCTAAATCACCAAAAGTTGTATTTTATATCACTCTGGCTCAGAATTGGCTCAAAACAAGTCCCATCTATTTACTTGGATCCTACCTGGAAATGTCCCCCAGTGAAGGTTTAACTGTTTCAAAAGTCTTTTCAGATCTTGGATATAAAGGAGAATGGGTTGGGAGAGAACTTGAGAAGGAAAAGAAAAGAAATCAGGTTCCTTTCGAGTTTTAGTCACTAAAACTTATTTAGAATTTGCTTATTTTCTTAAAACTAACAGGAAAGAATTACATCAACAGCTTAGGCTGTTCTCCAGATAGAGACCCAGTGGAACAATTTTCAGGGAGACTAGGTTAGCTCAGACCTGTCTCTGTCTCCAAGAAAAATACTCAGGAGAAAACTTAAAAAAAATCTCAAGGGGGCAATATCAGCAGATATTTATGAATGGAAACTGATTATTAATTATTTCTTCCTGCATTTTATACTTCAGATTTAAGATACATTGGAAAGTCAGACATTGATAATAATGACAGGAAATATTCTTATTCAATTAAATCATCACAAAGGCAGACTTAACATCTGTTCTGTGAACCCTTTATAAATCTACAGCATTAATTTTTAATAAAAAAATAGCCATTGTTGGGATTTGGCAGCCTTTTCACGTTGTCCTCATAGGAAATTCACTTTAGCCCTTATAACTCTGCAGATTTTAGATGCCCCTCTCACCTTCTGAGCCTCCATCCCCCTCAACACTGGGATTTCTACATGAAAGAGTCTCTACTTGTATTTTTACTGGAGGACAATTATTCCAATCATTATGAATTTCCCAGTAGTATAGAACCAATCAGGCACCTTGTATTCCCTTTCTAAATGAACACAGAGGTACCTTAAAAACCAAATCTTCTGGGAAGGAGACCTCTTCCAACAAAGCTGACCTGAGTCTAGCAAGGTTGGGGTAGGGAAGAAGAGGAAGACAAAAAAAAAACAAAAAAACAAAAAAACACTTCTTCCAGTGATGAGGGAAAGGGAATGCTATCTACAGATACCCTGCAGACTCAGAACTCGTTGATTAACTTTTTGTTTGTTTTTTGGTGAGGCAATAGGGGTTAAGTGACTTGCCCAGGATCAAACAGCTATAAGTGTCATGTGTCTGAGACTGGATTTGAACTCAGGTCCTCCTGACTTCAAGGCCAGAGCTCTATCCACTGTGCCACCAACTGCCCCACAAACTTAATTTTTTTAAAGATATGTACAAAGGATGGAATTATTTGAAGGGATCTCAGAGGTCATACAATCCAATTCCCTGATTTTACTCATGAGGAAACTGAAGTCCAGAGAAGTTAAATGCGTTGCCCAACCTCAGAGGTAGTAAATGATGAGGGAAAGATTTCAACTCTCATTCTGACTTTGAAAGCCCATATTCTCTCCACTATTCCACGGGACCACCACTTATGGTTCACAAAATTAACTTTGCAAGTTCAGAATAGAGGAGTTGAGGCTGGATAATAATAGTTTTTCTGAAAAAGATCTGGGGGTTTTAGCTACAAGCTTAATATTAAAAGACTATGAAGTGGAAGGCAAACAAAAAGCTAACATAATCTTAGATTTTACTGAGAGGCATAGTGTCAAGGACTAGGGAGGTAATAGCCCCACTATACTCTGTTCTATCAGACTATGTCTGGAGTGTTGTGTCAATATCATCACATTTTAGGAACAAAATTAATGTCCAGAGGACAGTGACCATAGATAATAAGAGGCCTAGAGAAAATACAGGTAAATAAGACCCAATTACCAAAATTTAAATATCTTAGTCATCTGGAAGGGAGCTGTTACTGGAGTATGACCCTATTGTGGTCTCCAAATCTCTGGGTAGAGGACCCATCCTAAGAGAAACAGGGTCACCCAGGCTGAGAGGTCTAGGAAGCTGAAGCCTACCCTGAGGAAAAGGTTTAATGAAGAGAAAAATAGAGACAGCCTCATAGAAACCCATCACCTGATTTGTAGCTCTATGCCTCCTCTTATGTCTCCCTTTAAGAACAAAGATCCTGTCAATGAGGTGCATCATTGGAAGGCATCTATTTAAAGAGGTATTACTGTTCTCAGAACACAAAGTCAGACTGAAAATATCTCTTCACTCTTAAAGGAGGGTTTCAATCTTACTTCCCCAGAGAGTTGTCATAGACAAGAAGCTACTTTCACTTGTATTATACTCTAAATCGTATGGGTGAAGAGCCATAAATAAAGGGCTGGTGAGGAGGGGATATAGAAAGAAGCTGGATGTGAGAGGAGATATGCATGCTTCTAAGTTTCTAAAGCTCATTAGCTCCTATAGTTTATCTGTCCTGACTTTACTTATAATGCGAAAAGTAGACAAACAAATGCTACATCTCAAATAGATGCTTGCTTCAAATACTTGAATTACAGATGGATTCTTCAAGGTCATCCCTCACAAGTGACTTCTCTATGCAGTGATGCTGTTGAATTTCATTAATAAACATTTTTAATATTGCTATACCTTGTGAATTTCCTCAATTCATTTAGTTACACATCCCCTTTGGAATATTTCAATATGTAGTACCTCAAGCCACTCTCTTGATGAAAACCTAAAAGAGCAAGAGTTTCTAAAGGTAATTGATTTCTCTCTTACTCTTTGACAATAGAAAAACTCATCCTGATGTATGACAGAAAGTCAAATGGTTTCATAGATGCCACATGCTAGGTTCCCTAATAAATACAGGGGTACCACAGTTTTTGTGCTAGGTATGTTTTAGAAAACTTACATGCAAATCCATCTTCATAAGTGAACTTATTCTTATATAAGGGTGACGTTCTACACACAGCCCCAATTAATCATAGAGGGCCCAGACACCTAGACTGAATTAATCAAAAGTGTAAGCTAGCTGTGGAAAAATCCTTAATCAGTATGAGATCATAGTGCTTTTGACTTATGGATGAAGGCAAACAGTCAAGAATATGATGTGCCAGTCAAAAAAGCTTCTGTGAATTTTGGGAGGGAGGGGTTAGGACCTGCAATTTTATCAATATAGAGAATTCTCAGTATGGGAGTTCTACAACCCTTCACAATGATGCAGATAAGAAATTCATGTGTAACTTGCAGTCTTAGAGAGAGTCACCCAAAGCAATGAGAAGTTAAATGATTTTCCTATTGTCCTAAATCTAGTAAGTCTCAGAGGCAGAATCTGAACCAAAGTGTCCTTGACCCCCAAAACCAGTTCCCTATCCTCTGTATCACAGTGCTTCTAGAATGTAATCACAAGCTATACAAATAAGAAGATGGTGTCCAAAATTAGGCAAGTCGTACCATGTCCTATTGGACCATGCCCTTTTGGGTTACATCTGGATCTCTCTGTTGAATTCTGCTGTTACAGATTAGAAACTACACTGCAGGGCATCTAGAGCAAGAAAGTCATGATTTTGAGCAGACTTGAAATAATGTCATGTGAGGATTGGTTTGAAAAAACTGAAGTTGTTTATCCAGTAGATTTATCTTTCTTGGCTCAAGAGGACAGAAATATAATAGAACCAAGGTAGGAGTTTCAAAGAGACAGATTTTGACTTGTTATTAGGAAAAATTTCCTAAGAATTTTTGTTCAGTCATTTTTTCACTTGTATCCAACTCTTCATGACCCCATTTAGGGTTTTCTTTTTCTGGAGTGGTTTGCCATTTCCTTCTCCAGATCATTTTACAGATGAGGAAATTGAAGCAAACAGAATTAAATGACTTGTTCAGGGTCACACAGCTAATAAGTGTCTGGATTTGAATTTAAGTAATCCTGACTCCAGGCCCAACACTCTATCCACTGCTCATTAGAGCTATCCAAAAGTAGAAGTGGGCTGTCTGATATTGAATTCCCTATTTCTGGAGGTCTTCAAAAGGCAGTTAGATGGCCAATTGTATAGAATATAGTAGAAATTTCTGCTTCATATATTGATGGGTCACTTGCAACTCCAAGAGCCTATGTTTTCACGAAACATTTATCTTCTGGCATTTTGACTATTTCATGACTTGGTATTGAAGTATTTTCAACAATAAACTAAAAATCTGGGCCTTTGAAAGACTCTATGAATGCTTAAAATAATTGATCTAATGTCAGAAATGGAAGAAAACAAACACTTTGTTTTCTCCCTGCCAAAAAACAAAGAAAGGAAGGAAGAAAAACCTGGGAGCCTGAACAATACCCCAAGTACCAAATCTCTAGTGGGAAACTCAAGAAATTGTTTAGTTCATTTCCAGAAACCTTTAGTCCTTGAAATGCTTAAACCCATCTACATATGTTTCTATAAAACAATTCATTTAAATGCAATGTAGCATATTACACATGGATATAATAGCATGTGATTTTCTTTCCAAATTCCATGGGTGGAATAAAGATGGTCGCTAAACAAATATCAGCAGATGACAGAGGTTGTGCATCAGTTAAACTTCATTCTGGCTATTTAACCCACCTTCCTTTTCCAGTCACCATTAATCTTGAGCAAGTGTTGGTAACATGTTGCATCCTACTCACAGCCAACATGCAGGAACCTCTCCATTGCCCCTTGGAACATACTTAACTCTAACTCTTCAGTGACTGTGGTATTCTGTGGCTTGCAGCCCTATGGTATCATGAGAAGAATGTGGGTATCATTCATGTGGGCCTTTGTTTCAGAGAACAGCTTTTAAAGAACTTCAATCCAGCCTGCTTTCTTCCTCTTCCTCAACTGTGTATCCAGCTCATTGTATGTTTGCAGTATTTGTCTAAGATAGGTCACTGTCAGACTAGCCCTATGATCGCTTCAAATAGCTATAAGAACTGGCAGTGATGGCAGCATAGGTCAGCCAAGATTAGGACTTTCTTATGTAGAAAAAAACATGGAGTTACAAGGTTAGGGACAGCTCAGTCCCTTTTAAAGCACCACAAAGACCAAGAGCTGAGAAACAGATATTGATGAATGGTTTTTGTCCAATTGAAGAAGGAAGGATGGATTTGTCAAGCACCTACTATGATCCAGGCACTGTACTAGGTGTTTTACAATTATCTTATTTAATCCTCAAAACAACCCTGGGAGGTAGGTGTTCTTCTTATCCTCATTTTACACTTAAGGAAACTGAGGCAGATAGAGCTTAGGTGACTTGCTCAGGGTTACATAGTTAGCATCTGAGTCAAGACTGGAATTCAGGTCTTTCAAACCCCAGGCCCTGCACTCTATATACTACTATAACTAGAATTAATTCACTAATCTACTGCTTTAAATTATTGCACTCTGACCAGGGGCAGCTAGATGACACAGTGGATACAGCAGTCTGGAGTCAGGAAAATCAAGGTTCAAAAACAGCATCAGACACTTACTAGCTAGCAAGTTTGAATTCTACCTCTAATACTTACTATGTGACCATGGGGATTAAATTACCCTGAGCAAGTAATTTAATCCTGTTTACCTCAGTTTCCACATCTATAAAATGAGCTAGAGAAGGAAATGGCAAACCACTCCAGTATCTTTGCTAAGAAAACCCCAAATGGGGTCACAAAGAGTTGGACATGACTAAAATGACTGAATAACAACAACATTCTGTCCTTACTCTAACATAAAATAGTTTTGGGATCCTATACAATTATACCATTATTAGGAAAATTATATCTACAAAATCTCAAATCAATTATTAATTATAATGAATTTGTTTTATATATACTCGTTTATGGATATAATGTATCTCATTTCAAAATGTAAACTCCTTGAAGGCAAGAACTATGATTTGTTGGGATTTTTTTGTGTCTGTGCTATTTCTAGTGCCTAGCTTCGTACCTGGCACCAAGCAGGAACTTAGTAAATACTGTTGATTCACTGATTGAAATTAGGATATGGTTATTTGTTTTTATAAAAGATCCATTTAAGTTTTAGTGCAATTAAGTATTTTTCCCAGGTGCCTCTTCTTCTTCCCCTAAAATGGAGGCCCTATTACTATAGTGTGTGAGAGTTGTGGAAAAGCATGATACTTTTTAGAGACTCTGTGAGATACAAGAGGCAAAGAAACTCTATAAATCAAAAAGAGTAGGGGACTTAACCCCAGCAGTAACTCTCAGGCAGGGATGGAAAGAAAATCTCAAAACTGACACCAGCAGAATTTTTTCTCATTTTACTTGATTACATATCTGAAATTCCCCAATAAAAAATACATCTCAAGAGGAGACATTCAACTTAGCAAGTCAGGTGGGAAAGAGGCATTTTGCCCAAAAGGAAGGATCTTCCCAGTATCTCTGAAATCTCGCACCACATAGGTAGCCATTTACTCCTTTTAAAAATATTTTATTTATTTCTTGTTTTTGCTTCACCTTTGTTTCCAAATATGGTTCTCCTCTTTTCTCTGCCCAAAGAGTCATCCTTTGTAACAAAGAAAGAAAAAAGAAAAAGAAAAACAGGTCATCAAAACTAACCAACACGTTAGCCATGTCTGACAGTCTATGCAAAGTTCCATACCATAGCCCACCTCAGCAAAGAAAGAAGGGAGGGTAATTTTATTTTTTTCCTTCAAGGACAAGTGAGGTTATTATAATTTTGTAGTCTTTTTTTTTTGAAGGGAAAGTGGTTTTGTTTTGTTTTCCCATTTGGTTGTGGTCATTGTATGTTTTCCTGTTTCTGCTTACTTCATTGTGATCATTTCATAGAAGTATTCTCATCCTTCTTTGCATTCTTCATATCCATCACTTTACAGCACAGTAATATACATTATATTCAAGCATCACAATTTGTTTATCTATACCTGAATCAATGGGAATTTACTTTGTTTCCAATCCTTTGATACTGTTAAGACTTTAAAACTGGTTTTGCTCTCTAGTCTGACTAATTCACAATAATGCAATTATTTCTGTCAAATGATTCTTCATCTAACAGCAATCACTGCTAGATCCAGTAAAGAAAATGTCTCAGTAGTAAATCTGAAAAAAATCACAGGGTTATCTATATAAATGGGTGTATATGTTGAAGACCAACTAACGTTCATAGTGAGGTAAGAATAATTAGCTATGTCATGCATCATCCAACTGTTTAGTTTTCTAATCCCCAAGCTAATTGTTATTTTAATAACCTAGTGTTTGAGAGTTAGCTTCAAGTATGTACAACAGAATCATGCATTGGCAGGCCCATGGTATAATGGGGAGAATGATGGACTTGAAGTCATGAAAAGAGAAACACAGATCTGAAAATTGGAAAGGAGCTCGGCAGCTGTCAAAGATCCATGAACTTCTTTTAAAATGTTTTAGAACTCTATTTCAATATAATAGGTTTCCTTTGTAATCCTATATACATTATTTTATCTATCTAAAAATACATAACAGAAGATTATTAAACAACTTGCCCAGCATCACACACCAGTATGTATCAGAGATCCCTGGCAGCTCTAAAGAAGGCTTGGACTCTTCCTAGGTTATGTCATAGTACAGAGAAGGCACTCATTGCTCTGATCTGGCTTAATGATAGTCCTGCCCAGAGAACAATATCATTTTGAGAAGGAGTCCTTGGGCTTCATCAGACTGCCAAAAGTTCCATGACACAAAAAAAGGTAAAGAACTCCAATCCAACCTGTACCCAAATGGCATCCTCAACAATGAAACATTCTTATGTCATATCCATATAAATGGCCATCTACCCTCTGCTAGAAGACCTCAAAGGGGGGGAACCCACCACCTCTCAAGGCTGTCCATTCCCATTTGGGACAGAGCGAATGAACCCGAGTTTGAATTCTACCTCTAATACTTACAATGTGACCATGGGTAAGTCATTTAACCTAGAAAGGCCTCCATTTCTTCATCTATAAAAGTAGGAAATTCAATAATATGATTTCTAAAATTTTAAAAAGTTTTTTTTAAACTATTTATATGATTTCTTCAGGGCAGCTAGACAGCACAGTGGACAAAGTGCCAGGCCTGTATTCAGGAAGACCTGAGCTCAAATCCAGCCTCAGACACTTCCTAGCTTTGTTACCCTGGGCAAGTCACTTAACCTTGTTTATCTCAGTTTCCTCATCTATAAAATGAACTGCAGAAGGAAATAGCAAACCATTCCAGTATCTTTGCCAAGAAAACCCCAAAAGGGTCATGAAGAGTCAGACACAACTGAAAAATGACTAAACAAGTAATGATTCTTAAGGGTTCCTGTTGAGGAAAATATTGGTTCCCAATGTATGTATTTGCCTTGTATGCAATCAGCTTCTAGTCTTGGAGTTCTTCTTGTCTTAGGCACTGAGAGATTAACCAATTTACCCAGGGTCACACAATCAATGTGTATCAAAGGTTCCTACCTTCTCTAAATCCATGAAATTATGCATAGAACACACATAGACAGTGTATATAAATATATATGTATATAAACACATACATACATGTGTGTCGTATATGTGAATCATATATAAGTATTTCAGTATGTAGATCACATCTCATTTCATCTTTACAACCATGTTGAACATGAATACATACTTACACACACACACACACACACACACACACACATTAAATGAAACTAATTTACACTTTGGATTTTTCTCCTCTTTAAAAAGATTTCTTCCATAAGCCTTTTTCTAGTTCTCTGGAGAGATAAAAGATGTCAGGGGGAAGGGTACAACCAGAGGAGCAAAGTTGCATTCTCCCTTGACATCACTTAGTAGCTCAACTGGCAGTAGACAAATGTGAATTCTCTCACACTCACCTCACTAAGATATTCACTTCAAAGCTTTCTTGATACCCTTACAGTCTAATGCCATGTGGGCCAGAAGGGAGGAACTGGAAAAGAAAGACTTTGACTTTAAGGAGCCTGCTACAAATTCAAAGGGGCCTTGAACTTCCACAGAAAAAACGTCTTTTCTTATCTTGGAACTGATCCCATATGTATTTCCCATAGCTCAAGCAGATACAAAAATCTAGGGAGGTTTGAAATCTTCCCCTCAAAATATGTGTTGGTACTGAGAAGAAGCTAATTGTTCTGACATGGATTAGTGGCAGCCCTGACCAGAAGCAGGGGACAAATGATCTCAAAGTTCCTTCTAGTCTATGAAATCATCGATCAGACTCTTGCCCACTGACTCGTGCTTAAGATGCTAGCTAGCATAGTGTAATGGAAAGAGCCCTGGGCAGGTATTCCATTTACTACTTGGGTGATAATGGATAAATTACTTCACCTTTTTCAGTTTCATTTTCTTCACCACCAAAACGAGAGTGTTGAATTAGTTCCTTTCTAAGGACTCTTCCAATTCTAATACATGTGATCTACTTGAAGCATACCGCTTAACCCCCCAAAAGAAGAAGCTTTCAGAGTCAAAAAGAGAAAAACCACGATGTAAATAGTTATTTCTCAGATGACACCCACAATCAGTCAATCAATTAGCATTAATTAAGAGTCTACTACATGCCAGGCACAATGGGTGCTAAGTGCTAAGGATACAAAGAAAGGCAAAAGACAGCTATTGTTCTCAAGTAGCTCACATTATAATGGGGGAATAGCTGCTGAATTTTAGACAGTGTAGGGCAGAGAATCATTTTTCTGGGTAGTAAGCAGTAAGGAATAATTATTTCTGGTAAACAAAGACACATATAGAAATAGCAGAGAAACCAAAGCAACAGCAGCAACAAAATAAGCAAATAATAATTTCCCTTGCAAATCATAGACTACTAACAGTGGAAAGGAAGCTCAGGATCCAATATTTAGTCAAACCTCTTCATTTTACAGATGAAGTAAAGGGATTTGCCAAAGGTCACACTACTAAGCGGAAGATCTGGCAGTTGAACCCAATTTCCAGATGCCAGGAAAGTGCTCTTTCCATGATATAACACTGCCTTTCCGGACTTAGAAAACCTTCATTGATCATTCAGATATCCCCCTGTCAGGGTTCTAGCCACATTCAGATCAAAGCACATCTGTAAAGCTAATGACAGGTTAATTCGTTATTGGCAGAAACGTGAGGAATTTAAGGAGAATAAATATTCCGAGTGTAACTGCCAGCTCAGCAGCACATTGTTGAAACTGGAAAACACCTCTTATATTATGAAGAGTCATCATCGAAAGAGGGAATCAAAAGTCCCTGCTCATTTCACATTCAGCTTCTTCTAAGGCTGAGGAGGTTCCCCAGAATCAACATCTTCCAAATGCACATCTGCTTTCATGATGGAAAAATAATAACCCGGTCTCTATTGGTCTTATAATAAACTCATTTTTTTCAAAGAAAAGATTTAAAAGCTTAACTGATAAAATACAAAAATCAAGTGAGTATCATATGAGCTATTCCTTTCATCTCTCCAATGCAGACAGAGCCATATTCCTTGAAATCTCATGAGGTGCGTTTTGAGAACTTTCTCAGTCATATGAGCTATAATTTGGTCCTTCACTCCTTATTTTGCAAAGGAAGAGAGAAAGAAACAATATTCATATTGCAGGTAATTCGACCATCATGCCAACGCCTGAGGTAATCCATAAGATTTTTCAGCTTGCAGTTTATATAGAGAAGGACTCTAGCATAATGGAAAGAGCAGCCAATGAGGAATTGGAAGATCTGGGTTCAAATTTTGACTCTCTTCCTAAGTAAGCTTGGACAAAGTCCAATTTAATGAATTAACCTGTCATTAACTTTACAGGTGTGCTTTGATCCGAATGTGGCTAGAACCCTGGCAGAAAGATGAGAGTTAAAGTCTCTGGGCCTTGTTTTCCTCATCTATGGAATGGTGGGGTTGGACGAGATAACTACTAAGATCCTTTCTAGCTCTTGTGATCCTGTGATTCTCCCCAACTAGGGGAATGCTGGAACTAGCTTAAACCAGCTGTCAAAAGCCAATCATTAAATTTTTAGTGTGAGCATATATGTCTGAGAAATTGCCAATGGTAAAAATCAGGGGTTAATCTATTATTTTTGATTGTTTATACTTAAGTGATGGAGAAAATGTTAATGCAGATTAAATTTAAAAGTGTGCATACCTTTTTTCTCCTAGAGGGCTGGCAGTTAAATATTTAACAGCATTCCCCCAAGTCTAACCCCTTCATTTCATAGGTTAAAAAAAGAAAAGACCCAAAGAGGTTGTGATTTTCCCAATATATGTCATCTCAGGACCCACTATATTTTGACTTAATATATCTAGAAATACTGACATTCTCCTGAAATATCATGAGGGGACCTGTGAAGAGATGAAAGGTAAATTTATATACACAAAGTGCTTTTGATCCTTTGGATCTTGTGGCAGTGGGCAAGTTGCCTAATCTCTCTAAATGTCAGTTTTCTTATCTGTAAAATGAAGATAATTATACCTGTGGCATGTATCTCACAAAGTTGTTGGGAGAATCAAATATATATATATATATATATATATATATATATATAAAATATATAATATACCCAATCAAATATATATAATATATCCAAAACACTTTGTAAAGTTTAAAGCAATATACAAATGTGAACTGTCATTGTTTTGTTTTTGGGTTTTTTTGGTGAGGCAATTGGGGTTAAGTGACTTGTCCAGAGTCACACAGCTAGTAAGTGTTATGTGTCTGAGGCCGAATTTGAACTCAGGTCTGCCTGACTCCAGGGCCAGTGCTCTATCTACTGTATGACCTAGCTGCCCTATGTCATTGTTATTATTATCCTGAAACCTCTATCATTTTGATTCATTACTTTGACTCTGGATGAGTTTATATGGGGCTTCCCCTCCAAGCACCGTTACTTTGTTGTTCTCTAACTCAGGAGAGACCTGGAGTCCAGTTCTAAAGTGACCCCGACTCCCAGCAAAGATGTGTAATCTTGTACTCAAAAGCTTCTGGGTCATAAATCTAACTAACCACAGAGCTGGGGCTGAGACTAGAACCCAGTTCATCAAGTATGAGATACCATGGAATCCTGAACCCTGAGCTCAGGTTTCTCGTTAAGTATACACATGACCCCAATCCAAATGGGGGTTCACTTTCTTGATATGACACATTCTTCAGTGTTCTCTGAGGCTAAAGATCATGCACAATGAAAACCATAAAGCAAAGTACTTTTACAGAGGGAAACAAAAATTTATACAAACCCACTACTAATAGTCAAGGGTAGGGAACCTGCAGCCTCAAGGCCACATGTGGCCCTCTAGGTCCTCAAGTTTGACCCTTTGACTGAATCCAGAATCCAACCACTTGGACAGATCCTGGCTCTCCACATGTCAAGGTTAGCTCAAGATTGAACCCTTGAACCCAGGTTCAGTCCTCTTCTTTAGGTCACATAGATCCAATCCTTCCTTTTTTTTTTTCTGAGCTCTGAACAAGGTACAAATCCACCCAGGCTCGTTCCTGGACAATTTGATCAATCAGAATAAAGAGGGAGGGAGAGAATGGGATGGGGCATATGGGCACAGACTACTATTTGAAGAAACTACAAGTATATTCTTGCAAGAGGTAAAGCAGCCTGAAAGAGTCACTCTCAGCCAGCTTCGCTAGCAACAGGAATCTCTATTAGAATAACACCTGTACATTCCTAAAGTTACTCAGGATGCAGATGTCACTCCTTCCTCCAAGTCAACTTAACCCCATCATAAATAACCCTTTCTTCACCCACACTGCCTTGCTACCCTGGATAATGTTGAAATGGAGGCCCTGTATATTTTTAGCACTCAAGTGCTTCAAGGGAACTGAATCTTCAAGTCAAGTTCCCTGATAAATTATGTTGCTTGCCATTTTAGAGCTTGGCAATTTAAACCAGCAGACTTCAGGACAGGGGGTCCTCCTACAAGAGAGAAAACCAATTGAAAAACCAAGCATCCCAGGTAAATGCAGCTTCCTCAAGGAGGGCAGAGAACAATGATCCCCAACTCCACCACCCTCCCCACACACCTCCCTGACTCTGAAAGCTCAACATTCTTCTACCTCCCTCTATACTGCTGGGAGAGGGAATGCAATAGAAATATTAGATAAACTTATAAATCCCCAGGAATAGTCTTTTGATGTTGTTTTAAATTTTATTGATCCTTTGTTTTATACCACAAACATTTCCCAATATCCACCATCTAAGAACTCTTCCTCCTTAAAAGAAAATAACTTTCATATTTGAAAGAATGTGCAACATTCATCAATCCACAGATTCCTCCCCAACATGGGTCACTGAGAGGGAAGTGGGTTTCATCTCTCCTTTGGAAGTAGTATCGGTCATTGCCATTAATCTGAATTCATCTCCCCTTTGTGTATTATTTTCATTTACACTGCATTGTGGTCACTGTGTATTTATCCTTTCCCCACTCTGCATCAGTTCATACAAATTTTCCTATGATTTTCTGAATGCCCCATATTCATCATTTCATCACATTTTGCTTATCCATAACAATTTGCTTAGCCAGGTGATGTGCATCCATTTTGCTTTGCATTTTTGCTGTCACAAAATGTTGCTATTAATTTTTTTAGTGTAGCAAATTTCCTTCCCTTTGGAGCAAGTTTTGTTGCCATTCTTAGAGACCACATGGAAGTTTTGGGTGTGCCCATTTCAGATCATGCTGACTTAGGGGTCTGCAATGAGAAATGAGGGGTCTCTCTAATTAGCCTCAGAACCAGAAAAGGTGATGATCACCCAAGAGTTTGAAATGCAAGGATGGTAAAGCATTCCCTAATTGACTACTGAGCATCTACTCATAGGTATACAAAGAGGACAAAGGGGCAGTCTCTCTCTCTCTCTATTTCTCTCTCTCCATTAATGCATGAGGACTTCTTTGAATGAGTAAGTTGGAGGGTATGGGGGGAGGAACATGGCCCTATTCCTCTGCTCCAGGGATGTCACTGCTGTTGCTATGCTCATGGATAATGCTACCACCACAATACCAGTAGACTTCCAGATCTTTCAAAACTCACAAAATTACCTGGATACTTACATCATGAGATATTAATTCACCTGTGATCCAAAGTAAAGCCACAAACAAGCAGAAGTAGCTCTATGTTCAAGGCCACCTGGAGGCCAAGGGAAGAAATGGAATCAGCTGCAAGAGGGACAGAAAGTAAAAGAGGGGGAGAAGGAAGAAGGGAGGGGGAAAGAAGAAAGGAAAGGGAGAAAGGGGGAGAAAGAGAAAAGGGAAAGGGGTGAGGGAGTGAGATGAAGGGGGAAGAGGGAGAGAAGTAGGTTACCCTCTTTGTAGAGCCATTTGGTTATAGTTCAATAGTCAATAAGAGAATTCCTCACTCATTGCAAAACCCTGTGTGATCAACTTTGCCAGCTCAGCAGTCAATTAAGGTTGTCCTTAAGTCGCATATAACTGAAAGTAGGCTCACCCCAAGTTTCCATATGGTCACCAAGAATTGCATGCTTCAAGGAGGAAGGATACCCTCTACATTGGTATATGCAGAACTCTTGTGTCCTTGACATCCTAGGGGGTAAATGTAGGGCTTTGTGGGAGGAAATTCAAATCACTGGCAAAAATTATTGTTTTCAGTGTGATCATTTATACCGCAGAAGTCAGCAAGCATTACAAATCAGGGCTTGATTTATTGTTTTGTTGATTGTCTAGTTTTGAGAAAGTGATGGAAAATATTAATAATGCAGATTAAAGTTAAAAATATGCCGTGTATACATTTTTCCCCCCAGTAAGCCAGTTGTTAAAAATTTACCAGTATACTTCTGGGTATACACCCAGTCTAGTAGTGGAATAATTGAGTCAAAGGGCATGAAGTCAATTTTCTCACAAATCCAAATTGTTTTCCAGAAATGTTGGAATAATTTATAGGTCCCAACAACGGTATATTGGTGTGCCTTTCTTCCCACAGACCTTCTAACACTTATTTCAATTTTTAATCATCTTCACCAATTTGATGACTATGTGATGAAACTTGAGAGTTATTTTCATTTGCATTCCCCTTATTATTAATGATTTAGAAGATTTTTTCCCATAAGACCTACAGATGGTCTTAAAGAGTATCTGCTTAGTTGTGAAAGCCCAACCAAGTAGCAGAGAATGACAGTAGCTGTCAACTGAAGGGTCAGGAAATATCACTTGAGCTACCATGACTGAACCTGGTGAAGAAGGATCTGATATAACCTCAAATCCAGCTTAGGAGTCATTATGGTGTCTGAGAAAATGTTCCTAGCTCAAAGCATCAGGGTTACTTCAGCAATATTTTTGCAGCATGAATAACTTTCTGGAATTGTTTAATTACTTAATGAGGTTGGGGAACAGTTCTCCTTAGGGATCATTAGTTAAGGCTTTAAAACATGACACTGCAGTAAATTCTCATTTGCAAGAGTCAGCAGATTCTCCCTCCATTAGATGACCAAGAACGGGCCATTACATTGTATTGATGACATGGGGCCACCAGTTTGGAAAATGTTAGTTCCCAATTCTCAACCAACCAGGCTGAGTGATTGGTATACAGGACACAGGTTCTTCTTGGAGTCACAGAGAATCAGATATGACTGAAAAACTACTCAACAACAACACAAAAAGTTGGGTCCAAAGTTAAGCCATGGAGGGGCACCTTATGGATCTCTGCCAGTGGAAAGGAAGGAACTAGGTATCCAGTACAGGTTTTTCCAATGAGAAGGATCCAGAGAGTGGCATATAGGGGAAAGGGGGATGGCATCAAGAAACCAGGAATGGAAGAATCAGCAACATACCATGCTTCTTATAAGTACATAAGAAGTATAGTATGGTAGAAAGAATCCTAGGTCTGAAATCAGAAGACCTGGATTCAAATCCCAATTCTACTACTTACTAGCCACGAGGCCTTGGCCAAATCATACAACCTTTTTGGGCCTCAATTTTCTCATTTATAAAATGATAAGCTTGTTCTACATGACCTCTAAGGTTCCCTGTAAATCTAAACTCTATGATCCTAGGTTATAGAAGATATAGAATTACTGCAGCTTCTACCCACTGGTTCTGCTTCCATTAACCCTTTGTACCTGTGGGAACTGACAGTAATATCAAGAAAACCAGCAAAAGCTGACTGAGCATTGAGATACAGGCAGCTTGGTGGATGAGTAGGTTGGATGAAATTGAAGAGATGGTAAGATCAATATTTTAGGTTATCTTTAAGTTCCTCAAGGTAGGTACAAGGTTCAACTGGAGTGGAGCTCTGGGTCATCTCTGGCAAAGATGGGAATGAGGGGAAGTCAGCAACCAGCTGACAGATGTCCAATGCCTAGTGGAAACCGGACAATGAGAGCTGGGGTGGATGAGGGGAAGAGCTTATTCAATTGAATGGTCTCCTAAGTCACTTCAGGTCTAAAATTCTGTGATTATTTGACCACATATTTTTAATATCGTCTTTGACTAAAAATAAAAATTAACAAATAAAAATTAAAAATAAAATCATCTTATTTTATTAGAAATAAAAAATTGTTGAAAAAGAAAATTAATTAAAATAATTTTATTTTATTTGGGCAAGAGAGTGTCATCATGGAATCAGAAAGACTTGCATTCAAGTCCCAAACCTGACATAGGCTGATTTCGAAGCCCTTACCAAGTCATTTGACCTTGGTGGTCAGACAACTCTAAGAATGTAAGTGGAAGAGGAGGTGCTCATCTGCTCAGTTCATCACTAAAAACTCCCTAGATCAATGAAATTATAGGTCTGTTTTAAAAACAAAATTTTTTAAAGAACTTGGCAGATATTAATTTTCACTTGTCATAAAAAAATTAAATACCGTTATGATACCTATGGAGTTCTGAAACATCTATTCATGCAGAAACAGTAAAAGGACCAGCTTTAGTAATTCTGGGGTCTGTATTTTTATGCTGCATGAGGATTAGCTAGAGGGACTGAAGAAAAAACCCTGAAAGGACATGAGGGTTGCTTTGAAGTATCTGAAGGATTGTCACTTGGATTTGTTCTGTTTCTCATAAGAGGGCTGAACTAGGAGTAATAGGGGAAAGTTGAAAAAAAGGCAGCATCCCATATAAGAAAAAAAAACTTCCTAACAATTAAATCTATGCAAGATTGGAAGGGGTTTCCATGGGAAATGAAATTTCCTTCATTGGAAATCTTCTGACAAAGACTAGATGACCACTTGGTGGGTTATATAGCGAAGAGAATTCTTTTCAGGTAGGGGTTGGACTGGGCAGCTTATTTACCACTCCGAAATCCTGTGGTTGTGTGTAATTTTGTAAACTTGGGTCTCTCTGGACCTCAGTTCACTTTTCTGTAAAATAAGGGGTTTGTACCAGAGGACTTCTAAGGTCCCTTCCAGTTCCAACTCTCATGACATCCCCTAGTGAAGCCATAGAGGAAATGGAAAAGGAAGTTAAGTTTTGAAATAATAGCAATAGAGAAAATATGCCCTTGCTTTTCCATTAGTAACTTTCCGCCTTGCCCCCACCCCCACCCCAGCCTTCCCATTGAGCCTGATTCACATCCTTAGTAACTCTCTGGGACTGACAGAGGAAGTGAATTGGCCCCGGCTGGCTCCTAATAGTTCCCTAATCCCCAATGCTCATGTTTAGCCCAGAGTGTCATTTCTTATTCCTGGGTTTCTCTCCAACCCTCTGACTGTGGCCTCAACCCTTTCCTCCAGCTCTCAAGCTGCCTTTCTAACTCATGATGTCATTCACTCAAGCTCCAGGTTGTTCTCATCTCAAAAGCTGCCTCTTTAACAAAGTAGCTCGACCTGCTCCAGAGTGGTAGCATATCAATAAAGCACAGTAGTTCTGTTTTTCAGGTTTCATTAACCTTTTAGAGACTCTTGCCATAGACAGTTAGTAAAAGAAACAGAGAAAAGGAATGATATACTAGCTCATTAGGCCTGAAGCAGTGCATGGAGCTAAATATTACTTATTTAAAAAGGTTTGGTTAGCAGTCTTATGAAATCAGGTAGTTCACAAATATAGAATGTTTTTCTTCAAATGTTTAATAGGAAAGTTTGTCCATGCATTTAAATAAAGTGCACATGGTTCCATGCTAGCATTAAGATAATTTAGGAATAATCAGACTTGTACTAAAAGTGTAAGCCTGCTGGCTTGCCAGCCTGCAGTCACAGTAAGGATTTTCTAGGCCTGCTAGGATCTCCTTAGCAACTCAGCACTGATGTAAACATATCCCCCAGAAAATTCGCTCTGCTCACCTGACACTACAAGTCACTTTCTCCTTTTCCTTCTCCAAGAAAGGTGTCCTACACTCCAGGCAGAGAGGAAACATGCTTTCTGGAAAATAGCAGTTATTATAACACAGATTCCTTTGAGCAGAGAGGGCGAGGACCTGCTGTGATCTAAAGCCGACCTGCTGAGAAGCCACTTGGCTCTAAGACACAAGGTGAGGACCTGTAAAGTCAGAGTGTAAAAAACATCCCCTCCCCCTGCCCCTTGCTGCCTAGAAGAGAGAACTTACCACCATACATCAGCATCAACTGGTTGATCTGAGGAGAAGAGGGAGGCCAATGACCCAGGGGGGTCATGAAGTATTTGGGTTTCCCTGGGGGTAAAGGTGCAAAAACTAGTGAAAGTATCAAAGCAGAAACAGGGCAAGATCAGGGCACCTCCAGATCAAAGCAGCCCACTACCCCCTTCATCTTTTTGAAACAATCCCCTAAAGAGATTTAAAAAAAAAACAGCAGTTAACAACCGGCTTGTTAGTTAAAGGCCTGAGGGACTCAGAGGGAGGCTCATGCTCTAATACTCTGTTCATTAACTGTAGTAACAACCAATTTCAAGGTGATTATTGCTATTATAAGCTATGATCAATTTTTTTAACGTGTTTCCAGGTTAGGGTTTTTTTTGTTTGTTTGTTTTTTTAACCTAAAGCTGGAACCTTAGAGCAAGGGGAGCAGCTGTGTTGAGAATTAGCCTTTTCCCCAGATTAATATCTGATCTTTCCATCAAAGAGAATACAGGACACATTCTGTTAGGTTTCTAATTGCAGCTACCATAAACCTCCACCACAGTGAAATTTGAGCACTAATAATTTTTAGTTTGAACTTCCTATACATAATCCATCTGAGTAGATGGTCTTGAGCAAAAGCAGTTAAAGCAATTTGTTTCACTTACGTAGATGAATAAATCAGTGCTTAATTATCTGAGGTTTATTATTAACGGCACTGGCAATCTGACCATATGCCATGACTTCATCTTCTCAAGTAGGGGGAAAATATGAGAACATGCTGATTGTTTTTATTATGCCTTTAAGCCCTCCACAGTGGTAGCTAAGGAGGGAAAGGGTATTCCTTAATGAGTGAAAGCAACAACCTGAGCATTTGGGGTAATAGGCTGGGGGCATGTACCTTGGCTGTCAGGTCCACTTTAGCTTCTGTGGACTAGAATCCACAACTATTCTTCATCCACTTGTAACAGTAGACTGGCCTCCTTCACCATACACTAGGAAGAAGCAGAGTAGATGATGCGTTATGGGGGGGAATGGACAATGAACCCAGTCCTTACAAACGTGTGCACTCTTCAGATGACGTAATATCCCCATGGACTTTGGAGCATGAGCGAATATCCTATAACCGGTTCTTGTCTGCTAATCACACAGCGGATGGAAGCCTCTTTGGTTGGCTGCATAGCTGAACAATGAATGTGGGGGGAGGCATTCAGAAGGTCAGGGCCAGTCCTTTATGCTGCCTTCTTCCTGCCTTTTGGTGTTCAGGTGATAAAAAGAAAGAACAAACTCTGAGGCCAATATTCACGGGTCATACATTGACCTCTGATAAGAAGGCCTGACTCTTCTGCACTTAAAGTATTGTCTTTCGTATTATGGCTCAGTCTGAGAAGGAGCTGCCACTCCCCTCTCATATTGACGTTACAAGTGTCAGAGATCTTTATGTTACGAGTTTTTAAAATACTGTAAAGATTAGCATAGTAATAACTCCTCCCATTTGCACAGCACCTTAATGTTTGCAATGTGCTTTATTTACTATATCCTCCAGAGCAGTTAGACCAAAAATTATTACCCCATTTTTCATATTATGAAACTGAGGCTTGGAGATATTAAATGACAGTCACCAAGGCTTAAAACATCATAAGCATACAGCTCAGGTCTGAACATGTATCTTCCCCATGCCCCTCCCCAACTCAATAAACTCCAATGGTTCCCTATTGCCTTCAGGATCAAAGATAAGCTTCTGTTTGGCTTTTAAAGTCCCTCACAACCCAGCCCCAACCTACTTTTCTAACCTAATTACACGTTAATCCCCTTCCTTCACTCTCTGGTCCAGCCAAAGTGGTCACGACACCATCCACTATCTCGGTGCCTTTCCACTGGTTGTACCAATGGCTGGAACTCACTCTCTTCACCTCTGCTTCCCAATTCCTCTGTTTCTTTCACAACTCTGCTGTATTGTCTTCTTCCGCACAATATCTTTCCAGATGACCCCCAGATGTTGGTGCCCTCCCTAGTGTATTTATGTCATATATTTTGTACACCCTTGCCCCCTTGCTTCAGTATACATCATCTCCCCCAACAGAATGTTGTCCTTGTATCCCCTGAGCCCAATACAGTGCTTGACACGTAGTAGGTGCTTAATAAATGCTGGCTGGTTGAATAATTCATATTTTTTTTTCTCTAATGAGTCAATGATACAAATGAAAATTCTCAGCTGGAATATCTACCCTTGATATCATTAGCACAGATAGCTAATCTGGGAGGCAAGAAGCCTAGAACTAATTCCCAACTTTTCCTTAACCTTGATGCACCCTGAGGCAAGTCAGTTAATCCCTCCGAGTTTCATTTTCAGCTCTGATCCTGTTTTATAGACAGGACACACCTGTACTTTGTCAACATCATACAAGATGCTATAAGGGTGACATATGAGAGGTCCTACTTATAAGAGTATTAGTGATTGTCAAACTAAAAAGGCGAAAGGCACCACACAAAGAAATACAATGCACAATCCCCAGGGGATTCTTCAAGAACCTAATTTCACAATCCACAAAGAACCCTGGTAAAACTTTGCTGTAGATTCATGTGAAAAAGACATGATGGGGGCAAGGGGAGGTAAGCCTTTTCCAGGGGAAAAAAAAAAGCACAACTCTATAAATGAGCCAGTATGTTTCTCCTAGGAGCTTCAAAATACAGGATGTCTCTTCCAAAGAGTAGAGTTGATTTAATTCCATAACTCTGGTCTTTCCATTAAATAACCAGGTCACCTTGAAAGGCACACCTTCTTTGGGGTTCCTGGCTTAATTGAGTCCATGCTACAAAAGCTTATGAAGTCACTAGCTGCAAATAGAACTGGTTTTCATCCAATGCCAGGGCAGCCTTAAACTCCCTGCTAGACACTATAGCAAAATAAAACTTTCTTGAAAACATTATGGGTTGATGAACTGGTTTGGACTCTCTCCAATCCTCCAGCTTCTCCTGCCTTCCAAGAGATCCAGACTGAGCCAAGGCTCTTTGAAATGAAGGCCATGGATTTGGGGTTGCAAATCTTTGATTTATCTAGAAGTAGATGCCCAGATTTTTTAAACCAGGGCTGGGGGGGGGACACACAGGCATTCTGGGCACTGACTTCAGAGCAGTCAGACTCACCATATTCAAGGAAGTGGAGATGGCCCAATTCCAATAAATGATTGAGTACTGGACCAACAGCAGGCCAGTCACCCAGGGATATTACTCCCCTGACCATTTAAGATTGGAGGCAACTGAGACAAAGAGGGAAGCCACAGATGCAATCTCTGTGGACTTTGACAAGGGATTTTATTTCATTCTGTGACATTTCCTGTAGGCTCTGCCATAGTCATCTTCTCAGCTAGACGACTCTAGCTAGAGAGTGATATTCAGCAGGTCGTTGTCAATTATGACGCGTGCATCTGCATGATGCACAAATAGATTATAGGTTATTTCTGAGGCTAGTGTTGCATAATATATGTCAAAGAATCTATGATCTCATCAATGGAGGTATTCTCTCTGTTGATGCTAATCTCCTGAAAAGTGTTTTTTATCAAATGATAAGGAATTGAACTAGATGAGGAGTATCATATAGTGGGTAGAGCACTGGACTTGGAATGAGGAAAACCAAGGTTCAAATCCCACCTTAAGCACCAGCTGTGTGATGCTAACCAAGTCATTTAGCCTCTCAGTGCCTCAGTTTCCTCATCTCCAAATGAGGAAGTTGCATTCAAAGGTCCCTGACTGTAAACCTATAATTTTACAGATGTTTACCGAGTCTGAAGTTTACACATAGCTTGTCCATATCGTTCATACTTGAGAGAACCAGGACTAAATTCAAGGTCATCTCAGCAAATTGAAGAAAATTGCCACCAAAACAGAGGATCGACAGAGAGATCTACAAGGTGGTAAGGTATAAAATTCAGCTCAAAGGCCACTACCTTCAGCAAGCCTTCCCTGATTTTCCCAACCAATAGTAGTCTTTCCCTCCTGTAGAACTTTCATAAGTACTTTTAAAATCTCTTTCATGCACTTATATTCACTTCTGTACATAATCTCTCATATTAGATTGCAAACTCCAATAAGACAGGGTCCATGGGCGACTCATTTATCACCTTTGGCAGCTAACAATTGGCCTTGTGAATAGCAGGCATTCAAAAAATGCTGCGTAAGTGTGAATTCAAAGAGTATTTTTCTTCAAGTTAGAAGATCTAAATCCACCACACTTAACCAAGTCATTGGACATTTTTGAATCTCAGCTTCCTCATATTTTAAATTAGGATAATTCTATTTGCCTTAGACTATTCACAGAGTTCTTGGAGGGAAAGTATTTTGTAAAGCTTGAATTGCTATAGAAATGTGACATTTTTATTGTTATTCTTGAAGGAATATAGAATGGAGACTTCTGATGAACACAGGAAAAAAAAGACTGAGAAGTATTTGAAGTCAAGCTGATTTGACGTCCCTAGAGATGATACCAAAAAGCCTTCACAGGAGCACGAGTACTAAGTGTTGGGCGATAATCTCTCCCCTATGTGTCTTTGTCTCAAAAATTTTGCTTGAGGTTTGAAGTTCTCCCTGAGGAATCACGGTTGTTTTTGTTTTACTTTTCACTGAGGTCTAAAATCCTTGACTTTACTTCCTGGACCGTGTCCTAATGATTATTGTGCTGTGCTAGAATGTGTAAAAATGAGTGTGTGTGGTGGCCAAAAAGCCAGAGCTCTTTTCTATTCCTTTTAGATACTAAACTGTTGACCTAGATATTACCTTACATCCTTTACCAGTAGGTTAAATAATTCTTTATGCAAAAGTATTTTTTCCTGTCCATTTTCAGGACTAAATTGCTCCATATCAAAGAGCAGTACTTCGAAGGGAGAGTACCTTACTCATAGATAAACTTAGGATTTATGGGTTATGTTGAGCTGTTAGGCCTTACACTAAATGGCCCCAGATTGCACTGCCTTTGTAGTTCCTCTGTCTGCTTTTTATATTTGTCTGTCATTTCTGTCACGCTCAAACTGTGAACTGTCCCTCCTTGATCGCATCAATGGTCTTGCTTTTGTACTTCTCCCCTCCCCCACCTGCCCTTAGATACTGTGAGCTGGGAAATCATAGGAGGCAACAAGACAGAGAAGAAAGGATATCAGACTAAAAACTTGGGTTCTTATCTTTCCCATACACTGTATGTGAGACTTTGGGCAAGCTGCTTAACTTCTCTAATCTCTCTGGGCTCTGCTTCTTCATCTGCAAAATAAAGTCAGAGGTTGGGTTAAATACTCTCTATAGTCCCTTGCAGTTTTAAATTTCTATGATTACAATCTATACTGGCTTAGCATCTTGTTCATTTGGTTAACAGAGTTGGGTATCACAAGCAAAAACTGTGCCCAAGGCAAATTCATTTGGGTAAATTGGATGTACAGGGCAGCGACCCAGAAGACTGTCCCAGCATGGTCCAGTCCATCACTGGTCAGAGTCATGTGGGAGCAGTTGCAATTCACAACTCTAGAAAATCTTAAGGCAGCTGAAACAGAAAGGAAGTTGTCCTTTCTCTCCCATGTTGTGGTTTTGGGGGAGAGCCCCATTCTCTCAGGGTTAGTTATAACTATATTAGATAGGTCTCAACTTAACATGCTTGGCAAATGGAAATCACAAAAAAGAACTTCATTTGCATTAATTCATATACTTCCTGGAAAATAGCAAGATTATTTAAAAGATTATTAACAATACTTCAGATACCAGGACAACTTTTTCAGGCAATATAATCTCTGATTCCTACTTTCTAATATCCTATTACATGCCTAAAACAAATGACTAGCTTCACTCTCAACATCAGGCAGAGAATCAGCACATAGAGTGGACAGACTATTGAATTTGGAGTCAGAAGCACCTAGTTATGTATTATGGGTAAGTCACTTAATTTCTCTCAGCTTCAGTTTCTCCAAATGTAAGAAAAGAGGGTACTAAATCAGATAGCCTCTTATGTCCCATTGGGATCTAAATCTATAATCCCAAGATGACCACCTGGGCCCCTACATTTGGTTTAGTGTCATCATAACTCAATTACTCATGTATACTACTAGGGCCATGTGATTATAGATTTTAAAGGTGGAAGGAACCTTAGAGACGATCTACTCCAAGCCATTCATTTTTGGTCATCAGTATGATCTAGAACAGGGCAATTCTGGAATAATCCAGTTTTATCATAGGAGAGCTCTCTTCCCTGACCATACTAACTTTTTATCTCTAAGATCAGAGTATGGAACATACTAATCTCTCCTGTTAATTTCTGTTCTTCTTAATTCATATCATCATCATCTTCATGAAGTATCTCAATGAGTGCCTATAGTATTCAGTGAAGGCCCTGGAAATACAAAGAAACATTAGATAATCAATAATTAAATCTAATAAATAGTTATGAAGCACCTACTATGTATAAGACATGATGTTAGCCCTTGAAATGCAAAAAAAAAAAACCCATCACCAGCAATTCTCCCAAAAAGCAGTCCCTGTCCTCAAGGAGCTTACATGCTATTAGGAGGATATAACATGTAGTCAAAGAAAATGCAAAGTAATACGACAGAATACAAAGAGATTCTAAGAGAAACAAAACACAAGTAGCTGGAGGAAGGAAGCAGGAAAGGGAGTAGGAGGAGCCATTTAAGCCGAGTGTATAGTCTCTAACCTCAGAGTAATTGGAGAGACAGGCCACTTGCATCAAAAGAGAAGTTAGAATCAGTAACAGTCCTTGAGGGCAAAGGGAGTGCAAGAGGTCTCCCAGAGGAAGTAGATTCAATTAAGCTGCACCTGGAAGGGAGGTTAGGCCTGTGTTAATCTGAGAGGGGGAAGAAAGTTTGGGGGAAGGAGGAGGGGGAGGGGGAGGGGGAAGGGTGACATTAGTTATAATGCAACAGGATTACACGCAGATAAGTGCTTTATAAATAATATATTGTGCTATCAATAGCCATATGAAAAAAATGCTCCAAAGCACAAATAATTAGAGAAATGCAAATTAAAACTACTCTCTGAGATTCCACCTCACATCTACTGAATTGTCAAGAGTGTTAAAAAAAAATGACAATTGCTGGAAGGGCTGCAGGAAAATAGGCTTATAAATGCACCATTGGTGGAACTGTAAATTGGTCTAGGCATTCTGGAAAGCAATTTAAAAATATGTCCAAAAAGTCACAAAATTGTATATATTCTTTGATCCACTGAAATCCTTTCTAGGCCTTTACCCCAGAGAGATCAAAGGAAGAGAAAAGGGAACCATATGAACAATAATAATTATAGCAGCTCTTTTTGGAAAGCAAAGAAGTGGATTCTAAGGGGGTATTCATCAATTGGAAAATTGATGAACAAATTATAGTATCTGAAAACAACAGAATACTATTATGTCAGAGAAACCTGGGAAGATTTGTATGAACTGATGCAGAGGGAAGAAAGTAAAACTAGAATAACAATACATACAATAATAACATTGTAAAGATAAAAAGTTTTGAAAAAATAAGAACTCTTATCAATGCAATAACCAATAAGATTCCACAGGACTGATAATGAAACATACTGCCCAGCTCTTTACAGAGAGGTGATGTATTTGATGCAGAGAATGTGACATCTATTTTTGGACATGGCTAGTGTGGACATTTATTTCACCTGTCTTTGTTACAAGGATTTTCTTTTTCTTTTTCAAAAGGGGGAAGAAAGTGGAAGGGGAAAAATTAAATGCTTGCTAATTGAAAAAAAATTAAATAATACATGATTTGAGAATAGCAGTAGTAATGCTGGAATTAACATAATTAATTGAAATAAATAAGATGGCTCACTATATTAAACTCTGAATGTTTTCAAAGGATACTTCTTTGCGTCAAACTGACTCCTCTAGCATGGAATAGCAACCTCACTTTCCCAAAATCATTTTGCTCTGTCTCCCAGAAGGGGTTCTCTTGTTTCCAAGGGAATGATTCCTATTTCCCCCACTCTTAACCCTTCTCAACAGTCATATAGCAAGAACAGACACAAGCTATCAATAGCCTGTGAAAGTCTTCTGTAGCCAGCACAATGGTAAGTGTTATAAAGGAAAGCCACCCCCCCTTCCCCATATATCAGGCAGATTCCGGTGGACAATTTATGGGAGGACGAGGACGTTAGTTGTACAAGATAGGCAGGGATAGATGGATTCTGATTCACCTCATCAAAGAGAGTACCTACATAATCAGATCAGGATATCAAAGTAGACTTTCTGATCTGCCAGGCCCTCATCTCACGTCATGATCTAGAGGTTCATGGGGAAGAGACATTCTCTCCAGGTGGGCTCTCCTGTGGGAAATCTTTCTACTGGAGGCTTAACCAAAAAAAGAACCATGGCCTAGAGCCCTGGGCTAATTGCCTGGGAAGCCAGAGGTTCAACACAAGGTCTCCAAGCTGTAAGCCTCCGCCTTACCTCTGGCTCCTCATTACAAACAACAGGCCAGCAAAGGAGAGTCAGCATCCATATGCATTTCGCCTTCATTGCTTTCTTCCATCTGCAAAACCTTGGCTCAGGCTCCACTTTCTTCTCTTGGCTCAGGGGGTCCCGAGTTTGGAGAGAGCTGCTTCACTTTATGGTTCAATGTGTTTTGTTTCTCCTTGAGGGAGAAGAAATGTTGCTATTACTTGGAGACCAAATTCAGAGGTAGGGAAAGTGGGGGAGGGAGGATAAAGTGTGAGATGCTCTAGCATGTTAAGCGATAGTTTTGCTTTTAATTTAGTAGAATCTGATCATCCCAGCCTCTAAGTGTTAAATATCAACCTAGAAAAAAAACCAGGCCATTAGATTTGACATAGGGAACCATCGGAGCAAACTCTTGCTTGGAAGTACCTCCACAAGCCCTGAATTAACCCAACATCTACCCCTTTGGTAATAAGACTCAGAATCTCTCCTACTTATATCAGCAGATTTTGGCTTATGAACTCTTCTGTTTGTGTCCTCCAACTTAATAATAATAATAGCTAAGGCTGATACAGGATAAGAGGATAATAATAATAGCTAAGGCTATCATAGGATAAGAGGATAATAATAATAACTAAGGGAGATATAGGATAAGATAGGATGATAAGAATAGCTAAGACTGATATAGGATAAGATTTGCAAAGCACTTTACAAGTTATCTCATCTGACCTTCACAACAATCATGTGATATAGGTGCTATTATTATCCCCATGTTAGAGATGAGGAAAACAGAGGCTGAGAGAGATTAAGTGACTCCCCAGTAAGTATTTGAGGCAGGAATTGAACTCATTTTCCTGATTCCAAACCCAACAATCTTATCAGCTACACTACCTAGCTGCCTTTCTTATCTCTTGCTGTCCCTGACTCCATTCATCTTCCCGATTCCAAAAACACTGTCCACTACATCTCCTTGACTTTACTTCCTGGACCATGTTCTAATGATGATTATGCTGCACTGGAATATTAATAAAAGTGCATGTGATGGCCGAGAGTCCTTTTCCTCTTCCTTTTAGATATTACACTGTTCACCTAGTAAATACCTTATATCCTTTACCAGTTGATTAAATGACATTTCTTTCTTCAAAAGTACTCTTTCTATGGGGCAGCTAGATGGTACCATGAATAGCGTGCCAGCACTGGAGTCAGGATGAATCGAGTTCAAATGAGGCCTCAGACACTTATTAGTTGTGAGATTCTAGGTAAGTCACTTTTCCCTGTTGGCCTCAGTTTCCTCCTCTGTACAATGAGGTGGAGAAGGAAACGACAAACCACTCCAGTATCTTTGCCAAGAAAACCCTAAAATGGGCTCATGGAAAGTTGGACATGACCAAAACAACAGAACAACAACTGTTTCTGCCTGTAGTCAGCACTGCACTGCTCCATCTCAAAAGGCAGTCTTCTTCCTTGAGATGGAAAGAAAGATACATCTCTCTGCCTCTGAAAAAGGTCTACCTTTGCACTTACACATAATTAGATACCTCTTCCTGGAATTCTTGTAAGGGGTTACTGAGCCCATCATTTATTGTGGGGCTAAGTGAATAGGGAGAAAAGCTGAATAAAATCCCAAATCTTCTTTATTTATGCTCCAAATGCATTGGAAATGGGGGGGAGTGGGTTGTGTGAGAACAGGAAGGTTGAGCACCAACCTTCCCCAGTGATAAATTAAGGCTATGTCACTATAGCCTGTATCACCACCAGGCTCCTCTACTTTCAACTAATCTCTTCCTCTCCTATTTCCTAATTGTAGTCTTACCAATGAGGATGGGCTCTTTTTCACAGTACAGTAAGCCTTGCTAAAAGCCTCTCCATTCACAGGCTCCCACTAAAATATGTCTTTGCTTCCAAGGGTAATGAACTCTTTTATAATAAACGCCTCGCTCTAATGTGAGCACTCCTTTGCTTCCAGGAACTGCCTTATAATTACACGGCTCACTATTGCATGTCAGAGGTTTGCTTCATCTTTAATATTTTATGAAGAAACTCAGATTTTGACAGTAAAAATATTTAACCCAGAGGACCTGAAACCCAGACTATTATTTTGTAAAGTAGCCATCTAGCTGCGCATTTATACACCACCAGCATCCCTGGTGCATACTCACACTCTTTGATACTCTCTAAGTAGACACAACCACATGCTGTCCAGATGGAAACCTGGCTGCATCATTACATTATATTGAAATAACCCAATACCACCTGTTTCTGCCGGAGCTCCTGCCAACATTTCCCCATAAAACATTTATTTTGCTAATATTTTAGTTGGTCACCACAGAAGGACACTTGAAGTTAAAGATTTACCATGTGTTGCAGCCATGCAGATCAGAACAAGGCAAAAAGCCTTTGAAACCAGGCAACTGAACTCAAGAGGAGCAAATGTCTATTGTTTCCAAAGGTGGATGCTTCACCTGCCATGATGTCATCATAGGCAATAGCGAGATTTGAAAACAAAGAACAGCATTTTCTTGGCAATCTTTGGGAATGAATTAGTCTAATTGGTCTAGTCTTCCTCTTGGGATCCTTAAAAAAATAAATAAAATACTTTCTAAATAGAAAGTGGGCCCGCTGTACTGGTATCCTTCTCATTAGCTACATTATCTTTTTCTTTATCAGATCAAAGGTGAATTGTTTTCCTGCTCACTGTCCCCTAATTTCAACATGCCATCTCCCACTATTATGGTTTTTTTTAAACATACTATCCCTCCTGTTCCCACCCCTATACATTCCCTCCTCCACCCTTCCTTCTAAGCATCCTGAAGTTCCTTCAAGGACAAGCTCATGTACTATCTCACTTACCCAAAAAAGAGAAAGCCCTTCTCAGTGTTCTCTCCCTCCTCCCAAATTATCCTATCTGTTTATATGTCATATTCACCCAGGAGAATGCAAACTCTTCAAAGGCAGGGGTTCTTTTTTTGTCTTTTTGTCCCCAATTTCTTGCACAGTGCTTTGCATATAGTGGGTGTTTAATAAATGCTTGTTGGATTGGATGAAACTATTTTATTGAAACAGAAAGATTATTTGGTATCAATCAAGGAGTATGGAGGTTGCACATATCCAGTGCTGACTCTGGACATGATGTTTGAAGTCATTAGACCCCCGTTAGAAGCAGAAACAATGCATACTAGGCCAACGTAGCACATTCAACCAGAACGCTTGTTCAAGAAACATATGGCATCTTTATCAAAGTTTTCCAGTAATTTGTTTCTCTTTTTCTCTACCCACAACATCTACTCTATGAGCCCATGTCAAAGGGCATAAAACAAAATCTAAACCCAGCCCAGAAACCAAAAGACACAGCTGCCATTTGTTAGAGAACAATTTGGAATTGACTGACTTAGGGAGGGAAGGACTGAACCATTACTACATATACCTTTAGGAGAAAGACAATACATAGCTTTCTTTGCTGCCTGCTGCTAGAAGGGGTTGTGGCTGCTCGTGGGTTTTCCATCTATTTTTAGTTTGTCCCAGTGGTGCATTTTTTTAACCTTTTCTGCACAGTGAATCCCACTCATAAAGACCCCCAAGAGGACCAGGGGTGCACACAAACACGCACAGAATTAATGGGGTTTGGCCACATATACTTGAGTTCTACAAACAGTCTGACAGGACCCAGAATCCTTCTGGGATTTTCCTCCTTTCTATAGAGGTTCAGAATAAAGAGGACTCCCCTTTTTTTTTAAATGCTATTATTCGACTTTGAGTTGTCACATTCACTAAGGTAAACTGTCTGCCCTTTCTCCTCCTGCTTAATTAGGAAACTGGATTTTTTTTCTTTAATCTGACTAATGACTAAAAATTAGAGAAAGGAAAAAGAAATGGTGTTAGCCTGGGGTCCCACTCATGTAATCACAGTCCATTTGTCAGCTTAAGGAGATCCTTTACTACCCAAATGCCTGCTTTGCATTGTAAAGGTAATTTATATTTTAGATATTTATTTTAAAAGTCAACTTGTAACCTGTAATAGCCATAGACATCGATTAAGGCTCACAAGAAAGCAATGTACCTATCTTGACGGTTTCTATTCATGTTCAGATATCCTCCCTGAAGACAGATAATTATATAATTAAGCGATCCATTTCTCTGCATATATGCACCATACAAAAGAAACTGACACAATGAATCCCACTAAGCTTTGGTTCCAAGTATGAAATACTGAATAATCACCTTTTTTATGAAAGCACTTGACCTTTAAATTGATATTTTTCCCCCAACAGATTACGATCACTGCTCAAAAAGGTATTGAATGTAGCTCTACTAATCCAAAGGTGCACTGTCCATTACTCACTATTACAGGCAGTAACCAACAGAGAATAGTGTGAAACTTCAACAGGAAGAAAATAGAAATGTTCTGCTTTCCCATGAACACCTGCCCCTCTCCCTTGGTGGTTTTTTTCCCCCTTCTTTTAAAGATTGCTGGACCAAAGTTCTAGAACCAACATAAATATCACTGATGAAATGTGATACTTACTGGTAAAAGGGTCTGAATGGCACAAAGTAAGATTATGGGTGACACCTCTTGTGTGCTCACTAAGCCTGTGGCTTCAATCAGAAACCCTTCTTGTTATCAGTCAGGGAATATTCTCTCCTTTAGAAAGTATCAGAATTATCTTTTTCCCTTTCCCAAGGATGAAAATATAAAATATGGAGAGCTACAACAAATGAAACACACGGAGCTCTGACAGATGAAAATGAGAGGGTATTAAAAAGTCCATATTGCTTGTCTTTTCTGTTGTTTCTTTTTATTACTTACATATTGAAGTGTTTCCTTTTTTATGATTAAATGGCCATTCTAATCACATTCTCTATTCCCAGAACCCTTTATCAAGAATAAGGACAACTCTGGCCAGTCTGAATGAGGAAAAATGTGAAACATATGCTAATTCTTAAAAGCTTATTGTTTACCCTGCCAACATCTATCATATCTTATATATCATATGTATTTATCATCGACAATGCTCAGCGATCTGCTGTGGGTTTCAACATATCCTATTCAAGTCTCCGTTTTGGAGCTAGGGGGATATCATCCAGTCTTAGTCTAGATGTCATACTTTGACCTCCCCACACTACTTTCCTCCTAGGGCAGGCTTATATCTCAAATTATGAGGGGGGCTGTTGGGGGCTGAGGAGAATTTTGTATCAGTCACACTGGGTAGAATCCTCTAAAAACAAGATGCTGCAGAAGGATGAATAGTTCTGTAGAGAAAACATGCCTAAGATAATTGTAGCAGCATCCTCCATCCTACCTCTGCTGGGACATCATGGCTTCCCCATTTGCCTTCATTGTTCATGTCCCATTTTACCAAGTGGAAGGAAATATTTACAAAGTTGCTAACACTGTCAAAAAGCACCACTGCACTTTTTAATTCTATCCCTTCAGAAACAGTTCATTTCTCTTTACCAGTTCTGTGGTTGGCACATGGCTCATAAGGAACAAAGGCTTTATTCCTTCTGTTTGAGATTGTGAGCAATGACCAGAGATAGGCTTCCACATCCCGATTCTTAAAAATGTGTAGAATTCCATTCCTAGGAAAAAAAACTAGACCTAGGCTATAGCAAGGGCAATGGCATTCATAAATCTGTACAGCCTTCACAGATCCTTCCTATTTTGGATTCTACAAGTGTTACTGTGAGACATTTCATGACTGATAGAATGTAAGCTCCTTGAGGACCAGAACTAGGGTTTTTTTTAAATTTTCTTTGTATTTCTGAGACTTATCTCTGGGTCTTGCACATAGTAAGTGTTTAATAAATGCTTATGGGATTGGATGGCACCATGGCTAACAAAAGGCCACCCTGATCTCTTTTCTTGCTTCATTCCCGACAGGCAAAGGATTCAACGAGGTAGTCAACAGGTAGTGTTGGAGTCCAAAAGGAAAAGAGAACATTGGCTTCATGGAGAAAGCAGCTCATAAGGTAGGATGGGAAAATTTAAAGGATCATCCATTAAGTTAGAACTGAAAGGGACATTATAGCTCACCTAGTCCAAACTCTTTATTTACACATGAGGAAATTGAGGCCCAAAAAGATTAAAGGATTTGTCCAGAGTCACACAGATAATAAACAGAAAAGTCACATTTGAACCCAAGCCTGTTGACTCCAAGTCTAGATTTTTTTTTTTTTACTGTACCTAGTTGCCTCCCCAATGCACTAGTCCATGGTAATAAGAACAAAACTGTTTAAGTGAGGAAGTACTAAGGAGTGGCTTTTTTCCTCTAGTAGTGATGGCGCAGAGGCTGCATCCTGCACCTGGGGAGCAAAAAAGAAAAATATCCATTGTCCAATGATATAAATACTAGAGAAATGAACAAAGATGTCTAAACAGAAATATTCAAGCCATGGGCAGGGCAGAGCAAGTTGGCCAATCTGGCTAAAATAAAGGGTTAACAGAGGAAGATTGCAGGAGGACTCAAGGAAGGCAAGGCATAGTCAGAAGGTGGGGGGCCTTGAACAATAAACTAAAAACTGGGCTTTATCTAATAGACAGTGAAAAACTACTGAAGGCTTTTGAACAAAACAATGCCATAGAACCAAAGATGTCAAAGCTGGTAGAGATCTTCTCCTTTAGCTAATCTAATCTTTTCCAAGGTTACACAGTGAGTTTAAATAGTGCTGCTTCCATTACGAAGTCCATACCTTAGGATAATGAATCTTGCATTGTTTAAGTGACAATATGATGGCTAGTTCTTCCTGAAGTATGTATCAACCCATGATGACCTTAGCAATTCTAGGCCAACTATACCGGCCACACACCCAATGTCTAGTTGCCTGCAAGAACAAGCATGACTTTTCCAATAAGCATGAAATTTCCAATGAAAGAAATGCTACATTCCTTAAGTTTGAAGAGATACTCCAATATTATCATGGATTTGTGATTTCTTCAATGTCAATATTTTCTCCGAGGATATGTCCACATCCGTTCATCCTGTTACTTTTGCCCTTGTCTTCCCATAAGTTCACCCAATATTCTGGGGGGGGGGGTCCTTGCATTTTCCTGACAATACAAAGATACCAAAGGAACACAAGCTGTCCTTCAGTGTTCCATCACTTTAGCACATGACCAGCCCATTTTCTTTGTTGATCACACATTCTTGTCATTTTTTCTCCCCCTTACACATGAGTGCTTTTTTGTAATGTGTTACAGTCTTTGTTACACCCATAGTATGCTTTTCCATTTCCCTTCAAGTAATCCTCAACCTCAGTCTTGGAAGATTTTAACATTCCACGACTTTTAAATATCCAATATTACCAGAACAATATAGTCAAAAAATATGGTAGCCAGAAAGGGAAAAATCTTGAAAAGAGAAGTTTATTTTCTGAACCTAATGGCAGGAAATAATATGGTAGCAATCTCTACACTGGCTGGAGAAAAGCAAGTGGCTAGGGTCATGATTCAAGAGAAAGGGATGAACAAAGAATGAATAAAGCAAGGAGGTGAGGGTATGTATGCATGTTCCTGTACAGAGGAAGCAACATATGGGCTGCAAATGCATCCCTTCCTTCAAAGAGTCCAGCCCTATCAATTCTAAAATAAAAGGTTAGATCTTCTACTTCCTTTTTCTAATGGCATGTTTCCTGTTCAGTAAGCCTACCTCTACTAAGCTATCTCACCCAGAGCCTGGCTCAGTGCAGAATCTGAATTCCCCCTGGTCAGATCTTTTTCAAACCAGATCCACAATCCTTAATTGAATTATGCAGGCTGGAAACTGAGAAAGGAGAGAGTGCAAATGGTCAAAATAATGAGCACTCATTAAACTCCTCAGAGAGAACAAGGGCAGGCTTTCAAAGTGGTACTTACAAGCAGTGTTTTGTTTGAAGAAGAAAAGATCCCCAGGATAGTCAGGGTATAAGGGATGCTCCCCATCAGACTCTATGGATCTTGGTCCATCTTCGCCTTTGCTTTCCAAAGGAAAATGTAGGAGTGCTCATTGGAAAGAAAAAAAAAAAAGCAGCCCATTCTGTCCCACCATGAAACTGAATGCCTACTATCTGGATTGATGTGAAAATGAAGTCACTTCCATGTAATCCCCCAGTGAGCTCTTTTACATTTAAAAGCAATGAAATCACTTTATATTGGTAATTTATTATTTCTATTGGCTATTCAAATATTTGTCCATAAGTTGAAAAAATTGTTTTTATTAAAATAAGGTTTTTGTGGTTTATTCAAACCCAGACATTGTTACAGACTACCCCCACTACTGCCACTACTACCCTTAGAAAAGATGGACTCCAATTACTTTATCCTCCCTTAGGGATGCATAATACAAAATTACAATAAAGCGTCCTCCACATCTCATGTACATATATTGGTCTACACCCAGGTCTCAGAGACCCAATTTAACCGGAGGAGCTGAGGAGGGTTGTTTCATCACAAACAATACTCGCCTGGTCCTTTTCCTGCAATTTCCATGTCAGGCCGTGTACACTCAAGATTGACTATAGTACCCACCACTGACAATTCAGCCCTCAGCTTTAATTCTCAGTCACTGAGTTGTAATTATTCTTAGGTACACAAATAACTTAGATATGAACTTTGTTAAGCATTTTGTTATGGGGGGAGATAAATATTCTAGTTTGTTTTTCCAATAGTCATCAATATATTTACTCAGATTTTTAGCTGCTAGATGGAGGAAGGAGTTATGGAATGGATTACAGTGATACATTTTTCCTTGCTGTGCACCTGGGCAGAGTTAACCCAAAATATCACGTCAACCAAGAACATAATTTTATCTCCATGGAGCTTCTGAAAGCTAAAGGGAAGATGAACACAGACGGGTCTAACTAAAGCCTTTTTCTTCCACTTTGAGAAAACAGACTCACCTATGCCTTTTTATCCTATCTAATGGCCGGGTGATCACCAGTCATCCTGGTCTATGTCTCTGGAGGAGAGAGTAGAGCCGATGACTTTGCCCAGCTCTGCCTCACTTAAATACAATTCACTTGCAAGTCGAGATATCACCCTCCCGATGTCATCGGTCCTCCTCAAGAACCAAGGATGAACAATAACAAGCTGATCTGACCAAGTGTTACCTACTTTAGGATGGTCCTACTGTTGCTAGCACACCGTGGGATAGTGATTGATTTTAAGAAAGAAGCACACATTTTCTTCTCCAGAACTGGGGAAAGGAATCGGAGAGATGAAAAAACATACTAGGAAGTAAAATGTATATGACAGTTTATTCCTTCAAACTACCAACTTCTGAAGGTCTAACTGCTTGCCCCAAGCATCCCAACCCCAAAACTTTCCCTTGCTTATCAGTGTCATGCAAAGACATACATCTATCTGGTTACTTACTCAACTCTTTTTATTGTTATCAATGTTATAGCTTTCAAAATAATAGCTGATGTTTATATAACACTTTTCAAAGTAAGTC
This sequence comes from Vombatus ursinus, assembly GCF_900497805.2. Lineage (NCBI taxonomy): Eukaryota > Metazoa > Chordata > Mammalia > Diprotodontia > Vombatidae > Vombatus > Vombatus ursinus. The sequence continues at coordinate 22,147,458 of NW_020954556.1, read as the reverse complement.
ATGTCAAATGACCTTCCCAACAATCCCATAAATCAGACAGGATAGGTCCTATTATCCCAATCTTAACAGATAACACAACTGAGTTTCAGAGTAGATAAACAACTTTCAAAAGCCATATTGCTAGTAAGAGGTAGACTTAAGATTGGAACCCAGGTCTTCTGACTCCAATTCCATTGCTCTCAACACTCTTCCAAAGCTGCACTGATGTTTTTTTTCTGATTTCTTTATGTTTAAATCAGTGTAGCTGACATTACACACTATTAAAGGTCAGGGACCAAGTCTGCCAAAATCACTCTGTTCTGTATAGGAACTAATGGAGATAGATACTTAATCCTTTCTGATGATTATGATGATTCATCTGTGCTAACTGGTGCAGAAATGTGGCATGGTCAGCGAGTTATGTAGAACTGATTCTTTAACCATAAAAAAGAAAATTTGGCACAGCCTTTTCATTTGACCATTTTTTCTTTAAGAAAGTCTATACCGTTTGCTATTCAACCCAAGAGTGTGATAGCAGGAAAATCACTCCCTATCAATTCTATTCATTTTAACAATCATCCTTAAAGCATCTACTCTGCTCTAAGCAGATGGGATATAAGTTTTTGAAATACAGAGAGAGAGATTAATGTAATTTCAATCTAGAAAAATGGTTGGAGCCAGGTTATGAAAGGCTTTAAAAACCCCAAAACAGGAGTGTATATTCTACCTTAAAAGCAATAGAGAGCCACTGAAGCTTGTAGAGATGAGGTCTAACAGTCAGACCTGTGCTTTAGGAGTATGACTTTGGTAGCTGTATGGAGACTATATTGGAGAAAGGAGAGATTGGGAGATATGTGATGTGTCATTTTTCATTAAGAAAGGTAACACGGGCTTAACTTTCTGATCAGTAGTAACATGCACTCGAATTTGGTAGAAACTCATTAACATGTTATTATGTAATTTAAAAGTCTCAGCTACTTAATTTTGAAACTAAAGAATGTTATAGGAAGGAGGGAGATCAATTAGGAGTAGAGGTAAGTCCCCATTGGTGCGAATGATGAATTCCCTGAAGTGATCACACTATTTGAGTTCGAACTGTATATTTCTGCTGGGCTGGAACCAATGACCATATTTTATGTATCATAACTTCAAACAGTATGACTTTGAATCCATGCAACCACTTCAGGGGATTCATCGTGCGTTATGGTAGCCCAGCTCAGAGTTGATGGGGACCTTAACAAAAGTTATTGTGGAGAAGATGGAATGAACTGGAGACGTGCTGTAGACATAAAATCAACAAGCCTTGGCAACTGATTCAATGTTTGGGTTTAGTGAGAATGAAGAATCCTGAAGTTGTGGACATGGGTGACTGGAGGAGGCAGGGGAAGTACAGTAATCCCTTCAGCAGAAATAGAGAAGTTAGGAAGAAGAATAGAAAAAAGGAAGAATTCTGGTTTTGGTATACCGGTTTAAAATGCCTATGGACTATCAAGGTGGAAACGTCTAGCAGGAAGTTGGTAGTATGGGATTTCATAAGCATAGGCAACTCTGCCCACATTTCAAACTCTGCCATATGATGTTGGAACACTACCCTAGGGCCACATAGGGGACATCGCCCATATTTTTTAAAGCAAGATTAACATTTGTTCAAGAAATTTGGTCAAGAGTCCAGCACATGACAGATCTGTTGTACCTGTAACTGCATTGAGTCTTCTCCAGTTAAGATGGGATAAACAGAAGGGCAAGTAACAACTGGCTGGAAATCAGGTATAAAAGGAGTGCAGGTAGTGCTGGAATGGGACTTGCACGGTCCCTAGATGAGGCTGACCACAAATGGTTAGATCCATATTTATCCTGTGTGGACCTGGAAATGATCTTACTTAAGGCCATGCAAACTTGGTACATACTCCTGTCAAAAATGAGAACATGCATCGTGTTTGGCAGGTGTTGAGAAAGAGAAGTGTTAGGACAGGACAACTTTGTATGATGTCTGCCACAGAAGCACAAATATACTCATTAAAGCAAGTCTCTTCTAACCTCATTATCTCTGGGAAGATCTCATTATTGTTTGTCCTTGGTTCTCCAAGAGGACCACGACATCAGGGAAGTGATGCCATGACATGAATTGGATTTAAGTGAGGGAGGGCTGTCCATAGTCACCAGCCTCACTCTCTCCTCCGGAGCCATCTGGGTCCAGTGGCCAAATGTAGATGAGGAAGACTGGAGATGGAACGTCTTGACCCTACAAAGGGAATTACAGGTCAGAAATCCTTTTTAAATTTTGTGAAAAATACTGTGCTTGCTTTAAGAATAAGTTTGGAAATGGGGGCTGGTCTGAATGAATCTCCAATTGTGATTGCCCCAGTTTTGAAGAATAAATCAATAAATGAAAGGGTATTTATTAAGCACTTAGTATGTACCCACCACTGATCTAAGTTCTAAGGATAAAAATAAAAAAGCAAAGACAGGCCCTGACCTCAAGTAACTACATTCCAATAGAAAAGACAACAACTTACAGTGGAATGGCAGCCAGAGAAAAGTATTCTGATTTGGAAAGTTACAGAGATGGTGGGTGGAGCCCTAACCATAACTTTGGAGACAATTAGAAAATTGTAGATATGGGGGCAAGGGTATGTGTTAAACAACTGAGTGGGGCAGGGGTAACATATACAAGACATACTTTTAAGTTTAATTTGCATTATTAATGTTTTTCCATCATTTTCTTAAATCTAAACAATCATGTTGTGATTTGTAGCATCTGCCAATTTCTGAGGTATACTCACCCTGAAAATTTAACAGTCAATTCTCCTGAGCCAGCACAAGCTGGATGGGGGAGGGGAAGAACTACATAAGAAGGAGAAGGAGGATGTGGTCAGGCAGGGATAAGAAGACTGTCACAGAGGTGGACTGAAAGTAAAATGAAGTGTAGCTGAAGCTATTCTGACATAGTGAGCCACATGAGGGAAAGACAGCTCCAAGGCTTGAGTTTCAGAGCCAAAAGAATATATAACTTACCAAGCTTTGCCTCAAAGTACAAGCCACAGAATATCCTCTTCCAGCTTGCAATGTAGTGACTTAGAAATGGTTATTTTTTCCAAAAGTAAACAGGGCTGAGATCAAGTATGCCCTTTCAAAAAAAACTTGAAGCTTATTGTTTGTTTAGGGCAAAGGTGGGTAACCAGGAGGCTGAGGACTTCTTTTCAAAATATTTTGATAACTGAATTTCAATATAATTTACTTCCTTTGTATTCCAATGTATTTTATTTTATGCATTTAAAAACATTATTCTGACGAATCCATAGGCCTACACCACAAAGGTTAAGAATCCTTGCTTTAAGGAGTAGGCATAGAATGGATTGAATCTACTTTCTCCTAGATAGAGTAAAGACTAGAAGGATCAGTACAGGAAACTAGGGTTTCATTTCTTATTTGGATGCCTGAAGTATGGGGGTCATCTCCAGCCACCCTGATGTATATTTGGCTACTGGACTCAGATGACTCTGGAAGAGAACATGAGACTGGTGACCTTGCACAGCCCTCCCTCACTTAAATCCAATTCACTTGCAAGTCACAGAATCATCTTCCTGATGTCATGGTCCTCTTTGAGGAGGAAAGACAAAAGACAACAAACCTGAAATATCAAAACAAAATAGGACTTCCCAAATGTTTTCACAGTTCATCATACCTTGACCCCATGATTAGGACATCACTGAAAAATAGTGCCATACTAATAATCATAGAAATCAGGGACTCCATGAAACAGTGAAAAATTCCAGAGAGAACAGCTTTAGAATTAAAAGCACTTAAATCAGAATGCCAATGGAAAATTGATGTTATTGCAGTTCTCATTAACTATCATCCAGGGATAAGTTTGGGTAAGGTCAAGTTTTATAAGGATGTTTCCCCCAACAAGGATGACAAATTAATTGACTTCAGGCTTTAGGTAGGAATACTGCTCAAATGCTTTATTTACTGTGCCCTGACACCAAGAATCGGACATGAATGAAATGGCTCGATAACAGTCTTCACCAAGTTTCACCTGCCCATTTGACTTTAACTCAATTAGTGCAGCCAACCAGGTGTGGCCAACTGGTTCTTGAGTTGTTCCTCAAGCACATCTTGCATATTCTTCCTTAAAGCAATAAGTCACATTTCCAAATTCTGAGCGAACTGGTTAAAAAAAATGGACCAATTCAGATTGAGTAACATTGACCACCCTTTGTAAGTATCCAGTTCCAAAGAGAAAAAAATGATCTGGGAAATCATTTGACAAATTCCTATATTTGGTATAAGTGTCTCAGACTGATTCCTACAGACATACATAAGGGTAGGGAAAGTGTTAGCTGTTGCAGCCTTATTGGAACCTATCCAGCTTATTAGGATCTAGCCGAAACAGAGTATTTTCTATTTGATTATGGCCTAGGGACAGGGAAGAGAGGCCAACCAGAAGACTAGTCAGGGAAATTCTTGTCTCTGAATATACCCATCACCCAGAAAGAGTGGATTGTTGTGCTTTATTGAAATTTTCCCCATTACTGCCTAGATTCAAGGACAGAGAGGCCAGAAACTCTACCGGCTTTCTATCACCCTCGGTACCTTTGGACACTATCATGAAATCTAATTCCCCATTGGCAAAGTATACCATATAGAAAGAAAAATTAATACTTGAAGAAGTAATAAGCACATGTAGTGGCTAGTTTCTATCAGGGTATACCAAGCTGCATTAGTAATCCCACAATTGGTCTGAATTTGTCTTCCTCTTATTCTTAAGTGCCAGTTGGTGAGATGATAATGAAGGAGGTAAGATACAGGAGACATTTCAATTTAACCAATAAGTTGGTTCAAGATGGTTGACTCAGGAAGGTGTTTTATTTCTTGGTTTTCTTTTTGTCTGTTATATTGTCTTCTTCAGGGAATTATTTCTGAACAGATGACTCATTTTCTGTCCCTTTTGGTATCCTATATCAAAATGGTTGGTGAGTGGAGCCAAGATGGCTGAGGGAAAGCAGTGACTTGTTTGAGCTCTCCCCCAAACCCCTCCAAATACCTGTAAAAAATGGCACTAAACAAATTCTAAAGCAGCAGAACCCACAAAAAGACAGAGTAAAACAAATTTCCAGCCAAAGACAGCCTGGATGGTTGATTGGAAAGGTATATCTCACTGGGTGGGGAGAGGAGCGCAGTTTGGCATGGCTGTGCAGTTTGGCATGGCTGCGCAGGCCACAGCAACTCTGGAGCAGGCCTCACAGGGCTGAATCTCGGGCAGCTGTGGTGGTTTCCAGACTTCTCAACCCACGAATGCCAAAGACAGCTTGGAAGGTCAGTGGGAAAAGTCTGTGACTGCGGTGAGAGAAGGAGCTAGGCCTCAGCCACAAATCCCAAGCATGCCCCCAGGGCCGTGGCTGTTTCCTGAGCTTCTGGCCCTCAGACTGAGGGGGAATCGAGTGGCTAATCAGAGGGGGATTACAGGGATCTCTTTGCCAGTGCTGAGGCAGGAATCTCTTGCTTTGCCCATGTTTGGATCTGGGTCATAGTTCTGAGGGGCAGTCCTGGGGCAAGGAGGAACGTTGGTGAGGTGGAGCTTGTTGTGACAGTGGAGAGGAAACACCTCACCCCTTATCATAGCACCTTGGAAGAGCTGAAAATTTTCAGGTCCCTAGAAGTATCTCTGAAAACAGCTGTACAAACCCCCGAAGCTTGGGACAATACATTCTCCACATTGGAGACAGACTTTTACCTTAACAAAGAGTTTAAAACTCAAGCAATTGCCCAGGATCATGAGTAAGCAGCACAAAAAGAGTCAGACTATATTATCTTACTTTGGTGACAAAGAAGATCAAAACATACAACCAGAAGAAGACAACAAAGCCAAAGCTCTTACATCCAAAGCCTCCAAGAAGTATATGAATCAGTCCCAGGCCTTGGAAGAGCTCAAAAGGGATTTTGAGAAGCAAGTAAGAGAAGTAGAAGAAAAACCGAGAGTTTTGCAAGAAAATCATGAAAAACAAGTCAACAGCTTGCTAAAGGAGACTTAAAAAAATACTGAAGAAAATAACACTTTAAAAAATAGCCTAACCCAAATGACAAAAGAGGTCCAAAAAAGCCAATGAGGAGATGAATGCCCTAAAAAGCAAAATTGGACAAATGGAAAAGGAAGTCCAAAAGCTTAATGAAGAAAATACTTCCTTAAAAACTAGAATAGAGCAATTGGAAGCTAGTGACTTTAAAAGAAATCAAGATACTGTAAAACAAATCCAAAAGAATGAAAAATTAGAAAACAATGTGAAATATCTCATTGGAAAAACAACTGACCTGGAAAATAGATCCAGGAGAGAGAATTTAAAAATTATTGGACTATCTGAAAGCCATGATCAAAAAAAGATCCTAGACATCATCTTTCAAGAAGTTATCCAGGAAAACTGCCCTGATATTTTAGAACCAGAGGGCAAAATAGAAACTGAAAGAATCCACCAATCACTGCCTGAAAGAGATCCCCAAAGGAAAACTCCTAGGAATATTGTAGCTAAATTCCAGAGTTCCCAGGTCAAGGAGAAAATATTACAAGCAGCCAGAAAGAAACAATTCAAGTATTGTGGAAACACAATCAGGATGACACAAGATTTAGCTGCTTCTACATTAAGGGACAGCAGGGCATGGAATATAATTTTCCAGAGGGCAAAGGAGATAGGATTACAACCAAGAATCACCTACCCAGCAAAACTAAGTATAATCCTGCAGGGGAAAAATGGTCATTCAGTGAAATAGAGGACTTTCAAGCATTCTTGATGAAAAGACCAGAGTTGAATAGAAAATTTGATTTTCAAATACAAGACTCAAGTGGAACATGAAGAGGTAAACAGGAAAGAGAAAATCATAAGAGACTTATTATGGTTGAACTGTTTACATTCCTGCATGGAAAGATGATATTTGTAACTCATGAGACCTTTGTCAGTATTAGGGTAGTTGGAGGGGAAAAACTTATATGTACGTATATATAGATATAGATAGATAGAGGCACAGGGTGAGTTGAAAATGAAGGGGTCATATCTGGAGAATAAAATTAAGAGGTGAGAGAGGATTATACTAGGAGAAGGAGAAAGGGAGAGGTAGAATGGGGTAAATTATCTCACAAAAAAAAGCAGAAAAAAGGCTCTTATAGTGGAGGGGAAATGGGGAAAGGTGAGAGGGAATGAGTGAATCTTATTCTCATAGAATCTGACTTAAGGAGGGAATAACACACACACTCAATTGGGTGTGGAAATCTGTCTTACCCTACAGGAAAATGGGGGGGGGAGAGGACAAGGGAGTAGGGAGATGATTGATAGAGAGGAGGACAGATTGGGAAAGGAGGTAATCAAAAGCAAGTACTTCTGAGGAGGGTCAGGGTTAAAAGAAAGAATAGAATAAATGGGGGGTGGGATAGGATTAAAGGAAATAGAGTTAGTTTTTCACAGCATGTCTACTATGGAAGTGTTTTGCATAACTGCACATATATAACCTATATTTAGTTGCTTGACTTATCAATGAGGGTGGGTGGGAAGGGAGGAAGGGAGAAAATTTGGAACCCAAAGTTTTAAAATCACATGTTAAAAAAAAATGTTTTCACATACAACTGGGAAATAAGAAATATAGGAAATGGGGTACAGAAATCCACCCTGCCCTACAGGAAAATTGAAGGGGAAGGGGATAAGGGGGGGGAGAGATAGAAGGAAGGCAGACTAGGGGAAGGGGTATTCAGAATGCATGCCATCTTGGGGTGGGGGGAGGGGTGAAAATTTGGAACTCAAAATCTTGTGGAAGTAAATGTTGAAAACAAAAAAATAAATGAAAATTACCATAAAAAAAAAGAAATGATAGACTCACCGGCCATCACCCTGTCAGGTCCCCAGCCAAGAACCTGCCCTCTCCAGAATATCCTCCATGAGGGGTCAAAGTGGTATTGCTAGAGCACAGTTTTGACCATGTCACTCCCTGTGGCTCCCTACTGCTTGCAGGATAAAACACAAATCTTTTCTTTGGCATTTAAAGCCCTTCACAAGATGGTGCCAGCCTACCTTTCCAGAGTGATTATACCCTACATAACCTATCTTGCACCAAATTGGCCTGCTTATCATGCTGCATACATAACCCTTAAACAGTAAAAAAGAAAAAAAATGGTTGGCAATCTTCCTATTATCAGCTAGGATGTTGTTATTCATGGTCACAAATGCCCTGGGTCCAAAAGCTACCCTATGCCCTGGGCCCATGACCAATAGTTCCCAAAACAAACTATAGAGAACTCAGAAAATGCCTAATTCAGATAAAGCGTATGAGAAAACTCTAACGAACAGTCTCCCATAACTTCTCTCACTATATTGATGTTATGTTGCTAGGGAGGGAGGGAGGTGGCACTGGGACAAGGTCATCACCTATTGCCCCCAAACAGTCTTCCATAATTCAGAGCTCAATGTTGAAGCTTGCCAACTCCATATTTGCCCTTGCACACATATGGTACTCAGAGAACTCATATGTACACACTTGTTCCCTCTCTCCCATACATGCTCACTGAATGCTCTCAAACTGAACTCACTTTCTACTTAATGCTTTCCAAAATCTCATTAAGGCCTTCATCATAAAACAAAACAAAACAAAAAACTCACTTTCACTCCATTCTTGTCTTCTCTTCTTTATTTCTTCCTTCATTCCTTCCTTCCTCTCTCTACGACCTTACTCCATGACCGACAGTGGCCTTGAGAGAATTTCTTGATGTTCTCAAATAGGCCCAGAGAATTATAAACAGCTGTGTGCCCTCACAGCTGTTCCTCCTTTTCCTAATAGTCTCACAATATCCTCAACATATGACAGTAGTGATAGGATATTGTTCACCCCATTGGGTGGGAGAGAAGGGAAAAGTGTATTGAAATAAGCTATCTTCTAGAAAAATGCCAGATATTAAGACTTAGGAGCGAGGGTACATTCCTAATTTGATCAGAGTTCAAACTATCTTGTGGCAAGTCAGTTTTGTGCTTGATGGTGGAGGAAGGGCGGAGGATTGAGGGAGTAAAACAACAAGGGAAGTATTCTAGTCTCTTCCAAACCAAAGTCATTATTCTCTTGGGGCATATTCTCTTGGGGCTGCATTCTCTGCAGCCTGAGCTCGGGCTGATATGTCTGAAGTGAGTTGTAGCTGTTGTAAAGGATACATCTCCTCTAAGTTCCATATTTGACACTGATCCCTCATCCAGCCAATCCATCCCCATTCCTCAATCCACAGCTTGCTTTCTTCTACAGTCATTTATTTCCATCTTACTTCTTCATTCCTCTCTAAGCTCCATCTTTAACTCAGTTTTCAGGGTCTTCTGATGTGTTGTCTTCTGCCATTAGAATATAAGCCTATTAAGGGCAGGTACTTTTCTTTTGGCTTGGATTTGTATTCCCAATATTTAGCACAGGATCTGGAATATAATAAGTGTATAATAAATATTCATTCACTAGATGAGTGCATCTCTGCTCCTTTCACAAAAGCAAATATGATGGGAAGGAATTTCTTCCTACCATATTGTCTCCCCTCGGACCATCACCCCTACGCACTCCCCACAAGAAAATTGGACTCCACCCTTAGAACTTCCCTGGACTTTAAAAAGGTCCTTGTAGTGGAGATTACTTTACAACAGTTAGTTTTGACAGAAAATGGTGTTGGCTTTTTTTCATTTCTCACTTTTCAACATCAATGATTTGTTTGAATAGGTTAGGTTGATGCCATCACTACTGTTCACAGTGAATTTCCTGCCCATTGTTTGCCCTCTGATTCAAGGAGACAGACTCTAACCATCTAATAAGCTTGGTTATTGTATCCTTTGGAAACTATGAATTACAGTGCATGAATTGACTATTTTAAGCCCAAAATTTTCCCAGAATCAAACAGAACTGAAAAAAGTAGGCCGTATGTCCATATGAAATGTTGGACCCAGGCCTAGCAAGTCAAAATAAGTGTAACCATAAAAAGTCTCTCTTCCTCTCTCAAAATCCCTTCTTCTGGTCCTAAAAAGTACTCAGTTTCTCTGAGTTTTTGTGTAACTATTTAACTAACGGTGAGAGAAATGTTTGTAGAGCCCAACTGATCCAGCAAAAGAAGTAATAGAGCAAAGAATACTTTTAAGACAAACCTATAATAGGAGACCCCAGTGAAAGGAGAAATGCACCTCCCAGCAAGTTCTTGTCAAAACCAACTATTTCCCAAACATTGCATATACAACTATGAAAATTCTAGAGCATTAATATTAATATATTAATATAATATATGATAAAGTCCATTAAAGGAAAACTTCAGTCTATGAACTGTCATGGAGGGCCCCAAGACTCTGTACTTATTCCAGGACCACCTTCCCTATTTCCATCATGTAGAGTCAAGGAGCAGTCCAAACCAACCCCACTATATTTTGCTGTATAATAAGAATAGGGTGAGATATAATGGAAGCATTTTCCATTGCTACTCTATTAGAATGCTGTGCCCCGTCTCATTGATGCAAGATATCTCAAAATATGTAGTACTTTGCAAAAGTGAATGTTTACAGAACCTATATAGACAGGACTACGCTGGCAAATGCATGACAACCAGACATCTGAAAATACATGACATACTCCATTTTAATCTACATTGTTAAAATTTTCTCCATCACTCTCTTAAGCTTATACAATCCACAAAACAATAAATCTAGCCCTGATTTGTAGCCTTTTCTGATTTTCACTGTATAAACACTCACACTGAAAATTTACCAATAGGCTCTCATGAGGTATGTATAAGTTTGCTCCCCTGTACACAGCACCCTTTGAAATTTGGAGAGTGGCTCAGGTGAGTTCAGTTCTCATATGGTCAGGTGACAAATAACTTCAAACTTGACACAGAGGGAAAGGGAAGAGAGAAAGTGTGAGCAGATTACACAGAAAGAAGTTTTTAAGCCACTCAGATCTGAGCAAAATGCTATTGTACCTGAAATGGAGGGGTAAGACAGCTAACCTGATCAGCTATGAAAGCTGTGTTTTTGTATGCTGGTGTGCCCTTTAATTTGAAGTACAGGTACCCAGCAAGGTGAGCTTCACTCAGGGTAGGACTATATTTCCAGAAAACTTTAGAGGACTTTTTGTAAAGGTGGAGGCCTACTGGAAAGGACGAAGTGGGGGTTATAGTTCTTAACTGTCTATGGGTTCAGATATGAGCCTTTCTTATTCCTTTATTATATTATACAATGCGTACTCTTTTACTACCAGAAAGTCTCACAGGACTTCCATATCCTGTTGTTCCCATGTTAGCACAGACAAGGCAGAAAAAACTTAGAGGGTCTCAAACTGTAACTTGGCTTTTCTTGCCAGGAGGGAGCCTCTGACACAGTTACCATATGAAAAATACCTGAAATCTTAGTGAATTACAAATTCTGTGAGTCAATAGTAAAATATAGCAGCTAAAAAAATTTTAACAATTCAAAAAGTATTTGTTAAGCACCTATCATGTTCAAGGAAGTATATGTAGGTAAGCAATTGAACACCATTTGTGAGAGGGATCAGGGATGGAAACTATTCCCCATAAATGAGGAATTCTCCACAAGTTTGCAATGATTAAATCCCAACTTTTTGTTCTCACTGCCCATTGCTACTATCATTTGGATGGTTTGGTGAGTTCCTCTGATCAGCCCTACCAGAATAGGGGCATTCATCTCCAAACTATGTCACTAGCAGCTATTTCAGACCTTAAGAGGGCACATGCTAAAGAAAAGGGTATAATGGGAACTCCAAAGCAATGAGTGTTCAGGGGAAAAAGATGAAACAATCAACAAAGAACTCAAATGTCTCTTTTTTCTACTCAAGCATTGATTGAAGAATCAATGAAGAAATCAGAGAATGCCGGCACTGTCCTGATGAAAGGGATCTTGAGAAACCTTCCAATGGTATCAAAAATGTTCCTAGCTCCTCTACTAGGCCAGGAAGTGAAGACTCTACCCAAGGCAGGAGTTTCTGCCAGGTTCCCCAAAGCCTATTGCTGCCTTCTTTCAAACTCTAAACCTTCTTGTGACTCTATGAAGCTGTAGCATGAAGATTTCTATTCAATGTCTTTCTACCATGCTCCTCTTGTTCTGTCGTCAGCAGTGCACCTCCACACATTCACATTTCTCTTCCATCTCTCTCCTCCCTCTCTGCCTTTATGATTTTTCCACAATACCATCCTAGACTCCCATGTGACTGAGATCCAAGATATCCACACATCAAAGGGATGGGTCTCGGTTGGCCCTGACACAACTCATACTTCTAAAAAAACTGACTCAGTTTGGGGGTAGAAATTGGGAAAAAAAGTTGAGCAAACTTTCTGAAGTCTTTCTTTACATACACACGTGCAAAGCCAAGTTTTTACCAGTGCAGTTTAAAATTAGTAAGAGTTCCTTACACCAAAAGAAAGATACCTAAATGTAACCCACATGTATACCTTTGATAATTGCCCTCCTAGCTCAGTTAGTTATCATTTAAAACTTTGCAAAAGAAAACCTTCTTGCTGTTTGATTGAACAAGCCCCTCCCCAATAGTACAACCCTTTCTTCTACTCTGCATGCATGTTTTTCTACGTCAGCAGACCCAAATGAGAAATGTTCTCTTCCCCCCCCCCCCCCCGCCCTACCCACCTTAACCCCAACCTCAGCTCTTGTAAAGACTTCACACTTTCCATCTGGCAAGAGGCTGAAATTCAACCTGCTGAAATCGGCCATTGCCTAATTGAACTAAATTTAAACAAGACGTACAGAAAATGCCAAAGGGGATCTGCAATCATTTTAAATTCAAACAACAAATATCCTATGGTGAATAATTTGTCATCCAATTTCCTGCTAAACCATTTAAGCCTCAGCCTATACTGTTTTCTAATTGGAGCATCAGCTTGCAAATGTTTGGTCCTGCTTGTGTGTAGTAATGCCATGTACAGACTAGTTAGGCAACAGGGCCTCTCTATCAAGGGGCCCACTAAATCACCCAATACAGACCCAGCAACGGTTGCCTATTTGTAGAGTTTCCTTCACATAAACAACTCAGATCAAGAAAGTAGCTTTCCATAAAGAACAGCTAGCAGAGGCAAAATGCAGGAATCCTTCCCAGCTCAGTGAAAAATTCAGGGTCAGCACAAGCTTTCCAAAAAATGAAGGGCCCCGACAGTGTAGCTGCAGTGCCATGTTTCTGGCCATCTGTCTGAAAGGTAGGTCGGAAGTCAAAGGAGGTGAGCAGGCAGATAACCATGAAACTTCTCATCAGGGATCATGCCTATAAACTGCTAACGAGGCCATGGTAAGGCAACCCCCAAGGCTGGACTTGCAGCAAAGGTCTGGCACCCATCACAAGAGTTAAGCACCCCATATATAATGCCCTTCTGTTGAAACATACAACCTTTCTCACGAATGCTACAGGAGAATCTTCTCCTCATCACCCACCTCCCCCTCTCCTAATTCAGTCCTGGGCCTTCATCCAAATCCATCATCAGGTCCCACCTGGAAATTGGTTTTATGAGGACAAACAGACTTCATGTCAAATAACTCTACAACATTTCTCACGTCGTTCTCTCCACTCAAACTATTCCCACCCTGACTTAGGTCCTTATTACCTCTTGCATAGACTATTATAGCAGGCTCTTAATTAGTCCTCCTGACCTCTCTGTCTCTCTCTCTCTCTGTCTCTCTGTCTCTGTCTCTCTCTGTCTCTGTCTCTGTCTCTCTCTCTCTCTCTCACACACACACACACACACACACACACACACACACACACACACACACACACACCCTCCACATAGCTGCCAAAAAAATCTTCCAAATGTGTGTGTTCTGGTCCCTTCCCCTCCCAATACCTCTAGAGGTTCCTTGTCCCCCAAAAGATAAAATACAAACTCCTTAAGCCCTGTATTTTTTTTCCTCCACAGTCTGGCATCCGCTTACCTTTCTATCCTTCTTTGACACTATTCTCCTTCACACACCTTATAGTCCAGCCAAATTCAACTACTAGTTGCTCCCTGGTCTTACTCTGTACTTTCCCCATGTATTTGCAAAGGCTATTCCCAAAAGAAACCAATCGAATCCAACAAGCATTTATTAAATGTCTACTGTGTGCAAGACACTCTGCTAGGCATTAGGAATACAAAGACAAAAACAAAAAACAACAAAGGCCCAGAGAACTTACATTCTCCTGGTGGGGTGCAATATGAAGATAGATAAGTATGTAAAAAATAATTTAAGGGTGAAGACAATGTTAACAATGAGAGGAAGAACATTAACAACCTGAAACAATTGTGCCTTTTGCAATCCTTCTCTTCTTTTAAGGGTCAATTAGAATTCTACCCCTTCATCAAATTTCCCCCTTTCCCCACAGCCAAAAGTGAACTCTTTCTCCTTAAATCTTTTTTCCTATTAAACTTCAAACCTCTCCTTTGCCTTGATGACATTCTTCTGTAAAATGTTGGAGCAGAGGATCTCTAAGGTCCCCACGCAGTTATAGATTATATGATCTATCTGAATCTCATCTTTGGCTGTCCTGGTGTTCTAGGTTGATTAGTGATAAGGATACATTCTCAATGACCATCATTGACCAATACTAAAGCCATTGACTTTATGCCTCAGGTTAAAGTCAGTCCCTCTCTAGCTGAACTTCCAACTGAAGAAGAAGTTTTGAATGCCATTAGATTCCTCTCCTGTGGCAAAGCACCTGGTGCTAATTCTATTCCAGCTGAGATTCACAAGGCTGGAATTCCATTGCTTATACAAAAGCTGTTTGAAATATTCCGAGTCGTATGGCAGGAGGAGATTATCCCCCAGGAGTTCAAGGATGCCTCCATTATCCATCTCAAAAAAGGGAAAAGAAATAGATTGTCCTGTGACAATCACAAAGGCATCTTTCTTTTAGTCACTGCAGCAAGATTCTTGACAGAGTCCTTCTTAATAGGCTGATCCTTCACCTGGAAGATAATCATCTACACAAGAGCCAGTGTGACTTCAGAAAGGGCTGAGGAACAGTTGCTGCCCAGCAACTCTAGGAGAAATGCCAAGAATGGAACAGAGCTCTGAATGTAACGTCTATTTATCTGACCAAGGCCTTTGATATTGTCCTTCATGAGGGCTTGTGGAAGATCATGGCAAAAGTTGGTTGCCCAGAGAAGTTCATCAGTGTCGTATGCCAGTTCCACAATGGCATGCGTGCATGGCTTCTAGATAATGGATGGTGTTCTTGCACTTTCCCAGTCACCAATAGAATGAAGCAGGGCTGTGTGCTTGCTTCCTTGATTTTTAGCATATTTTCAGCAATGTTGTCAGAAGTCATCAATGAGGACAAAAATGGCATCAAGGTCAGCTACCATACTGACAGTAAATTATTTACCTTGAAAAGGCTCCCAAACAAGACTATAGTGAAGGGAGAATTGGTGCATGACTTTTTTGTTTGCAGGTGACTGTGTACCCAATGCAGCCTATCAGGCTGAGATGAAATAGAGTATGAATTGATTCTCTATTGTTTATGCTAATTTTGACCTGACAATTAATACCAAGAAAACAGAGGTTCTCCACCAGGCAGCACCACACTATCCATACATGGAACCACCAGTTATGGCAAATGAAGAAATTTTGAATTTTGTGGATAGATTCACCTATCTTGGCAGTATACTTTCCAGAGATATACACACAGATGATGAGGTTGATATACTCTGCCAGAACTAGCTCAGTGTTTGGGAGGCTCCAAAGGTAAGTTTGGAGAGAAGAGGTATTAGACCACCTACCAAACTGAAGGTCTACAGAGTTATTGTGCTGACCTCATTGTTGTATGCCTGTGGAACCTGGACAGTATACCAGTATACCAATACCATGCCAGGAAATTGAATCATTTCCATTTGAATTCTTAGGAAGATGCTGAAGATCACCTGGCAAGATAAGGTACCAGCCACTGAGGTCCTTTCTCAAGCTAAAATACCAAGCACTCAAACTCTACTACAGAAAGTGCAACTCTGATGGGCTGGCCATGTTGTTCAAATGCCAAATGTATATGTTACTAAAAGACTGTTTTATGGAGAACTCACATAAGGCAGGTGCTCACATGGTGGTCAAAAGAAGCGATACAAGGTCACTGTCAAGGTCTCTCTGAAGAACTTTGGTATCAATCGAGTGACGTGGGAGACACTGAGAAAGGACCACCCAGCATGGTGTGCTCCATGAGCAAAGCAGAAGAGTAACTCAAAAGAAACATGAATAGAGGAAAGTGGAATTGTAAGGGAGGGGGAATACTAACTTATTTGGGAACAATTTTGCTCACTTCAAAATTGAAAATTAAAAATTTTGAAGAGCCAATGTAAAAAATATAGATATGGTTTAAATCTATTTTCTTATTTTCATGCATTTAGGGTTGGCATGACTTTGTGAGATTGGAGGTTTCTCCACCACATTTCCCAGCCCTAGAGAGTTCATAAACATCTCATAAGTCCATAATTATATCTGCAAAATACAATCAATATCTGTTCACCACAAACTTCAGGGGCTACCAAGCCAAAGACACAATAATTACACTCCTCATTATAATAACCTCACTAACACTGCATTGGAAGAGTTCTTAGTCAGTGACTTGGCAGGATAAGGGAGGGAGGGAGGGAGCAACTACACATGCAATCCAATGTACCAGGACAGTCAAAGACGGGATTCAAATAGATTATAGGATCTTTAGCTGCATGGGGACCTTAGAGAGCCTCTGCTCCAACTCCTTCATTTTACAGATGAAGAAACCAAGACCCAGAGAGGTTGCTATTTCCCAAATGTCGCAAGGGTAGTAAGTAAGGGCAGTTAGGTAGTATAGTGGATAGAGCACTGGCTCTGGAGTCAGGAGGACCTGAATTCAAATCTGGCCTCAGACACTTACTACCTAGGTGACCCTGAGCAAGTCACTTAACCCTGTTTGCTTCAGTTTCCTCATATATAAAATGAGGTGGAGAAGGAAATGGCAAACCACTCCAGTACCTTTGCCGAGAACACCTCAAATGGGGTCATGAAGAATTGGGCATGGCTGAACAACTGAATAACAAATGTAGTAAATGGTAAGTCAGGATCTGAACATGAATCTTTTCATTGGGTAAGGAAACCAAGCAGTATGAGGAACTATGAAAGCAGGAAGAAGTTCCTCCGACCTTAGAAAAGGTGATGGCAGCAGTAGTGTCCAAATTGGGTTTGGAGAAAACATGAATATGAGATGTGAGGAAAATGATAAAATGGGTGGCCCATAGTCAAGACCAATTGCCTATTCTAGAGTTTCAGGGCCATTGCTGGTGATTTGGAAGACTGAGGGGGAAAGACAGGTTCATTTGTGTTCAGTCTATTTCTGCCTGCAGAGGCTACCAAGCCCGTACTCAGTGTTCCTGTTGTAGTTTTGCCACTTTAGGTTACTGGTCAACCTTGCCTCTGCTCCTGAATATCCTCTTCTTCCCCAACACCAATCTCTGTTGTTGTTCCTTTGTCAATTTTCAATCATGTATGACTCTTTGTGACCCCATTGGGAGTTTTTCTTAGCAAAGATACTGGAGTGGTCCGCCATTCCCTTTTCCAGTTCATTTTACAGATGAGGAACTAAAGCAAACAGGATTAAGCAACTTGCCCAAGGTCACACAGCTAGTGTCTGAGGCCAGATTTGAACTCAGAAAGAGGAGTTTTCCTGAATCCAGGCCTGATGCTCTATCCACTGTGCGACCACCTATCTAGATCAGAGGTTATTGTTCGGTTGTTTCAATCATGGCCAACTCTTCACAACCCCATTTTGGGATTTTCTTGGCAAAGATATTGGAGTAATTTACTATTTCCTTCAGCTCATTTTACAGATGAAGCACTGAGGCAAACAGGGTTAAGTGACTTGCCCAGGGTCACCTAGCTAGTAAATATCTGAGGTCAGATTTGAACTCATAAAGATACGTTTTGCTGATTCCAAGCCCAAGATCAAGTATTAGCAAACCACAACCCCAGGGGCTGGTCCAACATCTGTTTTTTATGGCCCATGAGCCAAAAATAGGGGTTTTTTTTAACATTTTTAAATAAAGTTTTATTGGAATACAGCCATGAATATTGATTTATGTATTGTATATAGCTGCTTTCCCACTACAATAAGTTGAAAAGAGTTGAGTAGTTTGCTTTGCATTGCTAATCAGAGCTAACAACTCACAGTAATGCAGTTATAACTCAAAAGTATTTCCACAGCCACACATACTGCAATACCATGACATTTTACTTTTTTTTAATTAGCAGTGTATATCCATCATGTCAAAACAAGAAAATGAGAGAGAAAAAACTTTTTATTATGATTATTTGTGCTCATGACTGAGATTGAAATTTTTCTATACACAAACATCTCAACCACTATTATTAAATACCAAATGGCTTTGGAAATTAGCTTTTCCTGTTGGCTTGATGTTTCTTAATGTATTCAACCTAAGATTACAAGACAAAGCAGCTCTTGTAGGTAAAACTTATTTGGCAGTAAAGTCAATTCAACAACTACCATTGTCTGAATCACAAATATCATCAAGCTGCTTTTGACAGTATTTCCCATGATGTCAGAGGTTAAAAAAAAGGAAGGGAGATCTCTATTCCCATACAAACCAACAAGCCCACACTATAGTTCCAGAAGCATTTTTCAGACTTGAATGCAAATGAAAAGAAATGTCCATGTTTCAAAACTCATTTAACTATGTGATTGAGAAGCTTCCACCTAACCTTCAGTTGGAAGTGTTTAATATGCTTAATCTGCAATGTGATGATAGCTCAGGAGAAGAATCTGATAGAATCCTATAAATGCCTTCCAAGCAATGAATATGATCAATTAAAATCATGGGTCCTTGGAATGGTATCAGTATTTGGCAGTCTCTATCTGTGTAAAAAGACATTTTCAAAGACGAAATACGTAGAATCTCGTAACAGATCAGCCTTGACTGATGACCATGTACAATCAATTTTGATGATGTGGAACACTAACTTTAAACTCCAATTAATGGAAATGCTATCCCCTAAAACGAATTCCATT
This sequence comes from Vombatus ursinus, assembly GCF_900497805.2. Classification (NCBI taxonomy): domain Eukaryota; kingdom Metazoa; phylum Chordata; class Mammalia; order Diprotodontia; family Vombatidae; genus Vombatus; species Vombatus ursinus. Next base: position 22,128,441 of record NW_020954556.1, on the reverse strand, counting down.
CTTCTCATTAGTAGATGTATTCCCCCCAAAAAAGGTTAATTAATTTTATTATCATGTTTTTAATTTAATCAATAAAAAATTTGTGGAAATTTGTCTTCTGTCATCATGTAATCACTTTGATTTTGTCTCTTGGCTCCTTAAGTCTCTAGTATTTACTGGCCCTTTTCAGAACAAAAAAATTTGCTGACCCCTGATCTAGAAGCCCTCCATCAGAAGGTGTGAGGCAAAGACAAAGTGAGGCACAGAGTTAACCTGGTGCCTCTACTTTACTTGAGCCAATATTCTCAACATTCCCCACATACTTTAAGGATCTATTAATTCATAAGTGCAGCCATTTCCTTCCCAAATGAAGATCACTACCCTTCCATGACTTCATATATGGTCACCAGGAAAGAACCCGCATAGAATGGTAGAGCGCTATCCTTGAAGCCATGAAGACCTGGGTTCAAGTCTCACCTCTGACACATATTGACTGAGCGACCCCAGGCAAGTCTCAATGCTCCAGGCAAACTGTAAGTATATAAGTAGCAGAGAAAGTGATAACATACATTGGAAGTGGGAGTTTCCTTATGGAGGAGTTCCCTGTCCCAATTAATTCATAGATCTAGGATCACATGTGGCACTCTAGGTCCTCAAGTGTGGCCCTTTGACTAAATCCAAACTTCACTTGATTTTGGATTCAGTCAAAGGACCACACTTGAGGACCTAAAGGGCCGTGTGTAGCCCCAAGGCTGAAGGTTCCTCATCCTTGGTATCCCTTCAGAAGCTGCTGTGGCCAAAAAAAATCCATTATCCTATGGCCAACTTGTTCATTAAATTCTCTGACTTAGCTAAGATTCTTTAGACCAAAAAGTGCAAAGCATTATATAAGTGCAAAGTATTAAAACTAACTCCACTTTGCCTTAAAAGCATACCACCCTGCAATGAAGGTGATATTATTGTCTTTTTGCACCATAAAGAGCTAAGGCTTCTACCAGATGCCTTTCTGCTTCTTCAACCAGTTATCAAGTACTTATTATCTAATTAAGCACTGTGCCAGGTGTATTCTGAAATACAGAAGATGTAATAATAATAATAATAATCTTACTCTCCTACATTCAAGGAGCTTATGTAGTTGAAGAGAGAAGACATAAAAAATGCATGCACATGAAAAGATAATGTGAGATATTTTACACACCTTAATGCCATAAAAAATAGTTATCAGTTTAGGGAGCACAAGCTAAAGAAATGGACCTAAATAGAGACAATAATAAAATTCTAAATACAAATGTGTCAAAGAACAAAACATGGAAACAATGAATAACTTTGTGAAAGACAATGATAATGATGACAGCTTTCAATGATAATGATGACTGGGATTATAGCTAAAACAGTCCTTAGAGGACAATTATACCCTTAAAAATATACATGAACAAAATAGAAAAAGAAAGCATTAATGAACTAAATGTGCTACTTGAAAAATTAGAATGCCAACAAATAAACCCAAAATAAGCACAAAGGAGGAAGTCTTGAAAATTAGAGAAGAGATTAATTAGAAAACAAAAAGCCTGCAGAACTGATAAAAAAAATTAAAAGCTGGTTCTTTGAAAGGAGTGAAGAATTGATAAACCTTTAGCCAAACTGATTAAAAAGATTAAGGAAGATAATCAAATTAACAAAATTAAAAATAAATAAGGTGAAATCACAGCAAATCCCAAAGAAATGAAAAGAAATAATAAAACTATATGTCCATAAAACTAAGAGTTCAAAATAAGAGATTATCTTCAAAAATATAAAATATCCAAATTAACAGAACACTTATTAGAGAGTTTAAATAATCAAATCCCAGAAAAGGACATTGAACTACCAACAAAGGAACTACCGATGGGGAAGAGGAGGAGTAAAGGAAGGGGAGACAATAGTCTGGAAGATTTAACAGGAAAACTCTATGAAACTTTTAAATAATTAATACTAGTACTATACAAATTATTCTCAAAAATTGAGAGAGAAAGTACTCTGGCAAATTATTTTTGTGAGGCAAATATAGTCCTAATACTTAAGCCAGGGAAAGAAAAAGCAAATAGAACTATAGACATTAATGAATATCGATTCAGAAGTATTCAATAAAATTAAAAAGAAAAGATCACAGCAACTGATCCAAAAAAATCCACTATAATCACTTTGTATCAATACCAGGGATGTTAGGATGGTACAACATTAGGAATGTGATTAACATAATCATATAAAAAAACCAAAAGCATATGATTTTATCAATAGGTGCAGAAAAATCCTCTGACAAAGCACAACACTCAGTTATGCTAACTACCTACAAGGTATAGAGATAGAGGGACATTGAATATGACAAAAATCATCTTTATGAAACCACAAACTAGCCTTATATTTAATAGGGAAACACTAGAAGCTTTACTAGTAAATACAGATTAAAGCAAAGATACTCCCCTTTCCCCATTATTAGTTGATGTAATTCTAGAAATAAATTAAAGGCACAAAGATAAGTAAAGAACAGTCAAAACTATCCCTATTACTGATGACATGGTAGTCTACTTAGAAAATCCTAGGGAATCATCAAAGAAACTAATTGAGACAACTAATAGCTTTGGTAATGTTCCATATTGTAAAATAAACCCACAAAAATCAATAGCATTTCTATACAGTAATAACAAAATCTTTGAAGCAATAATAGAAAGGGAAATCTCATTTCAACTAACTACAAAATACATAAAATATCTGGATATTGACTTACCAAAGCACACAAAAGACTTGTATAGAGTCAATTACAAAGTGTTCCTTAAAGAAATAGGTAACAATTTAAATAGCTGGAGGAATATTCTGATGCCTGATCTGTGCCAATATAATAACAATGACATTATTACCAAAATTGATTTACAGATTTATTGCTATAACAATCAAACTAGAAAAAGTGTCAGGAAAAAAACTCATTTGAAGAAATAAAAGATCTCTAGCATCAAGGAAATAATTTTAAAAGGAAGATGAAAGTGGAATTAGCACTTCTGTACCTCAAACTATATTACAAAGAAATCATTATCCAAACCATTTAGTACAGGTTAGCAAATATAAAAGTAGGTCAATGAAACAGACTAGACAAGGGAAAATCAGAAATAATTAAATGCATTAAATAAACCAGTGTTTCATAAACCTGAAAAACAAAAAATACCCAGGAAAGAACTCTGTATTTGACAAGAACTACTAGGAAAACTGAGAGGTGACCTAATAGAAATTGGGTTTATAACAACATCTTACACCGTATCTTCTTCGATAAATTCAAAATGGATATATAACCTTATTAATAAAGATCACTTAATAAATTAGAAGAGAAGCAGATTATATACTTTTCACAGCTATCAGTAGGGGGTCAAGCAAAAGATGAAATGCATAATTTTCAACATATGAAAATGAAATTTTTTGCATAAACAAAATTAATGCAACTAATATATGAAGGGAAACAGTTGACTGGGAAAGATCTTTGTATCAAATATATCAGATAAGTATCTGATATAAAATTATGTAGATAACTACTAGAAGTACTTAAAACCTAAAGCCATCCTCATTAATTAAATAATCAAAGAATATAAACAGTTCTTACAAACTAATAACAAACATATGGAAGAATAATCACTAATAAGAGAAATTCAAATCAAAACAACCATAAGGTTTTACCTCATATTCAGCAAATGGGGGGAGGAAGGAGTGTGAAATGACAAAGTATGGGAATAGTCCATATTAGAAGGAAGAAATATTATAGAAACGTGGGCTCATTAATGTTACTGGAGCTCTTAATTGACACAAACATTCTGGAAAACAATGTGGAATTATGCAAATAAAGTGACTAAAATTCTCATATCTTTTGACCCAAATATTCCACTCTTATGCCTCTCAAAGGAGGTCATTGACAAAAAGAAATGGTTCATGTACAATAAAATATTTATAGCAGCACTCTATGTGGTAACAAGGAACTGAAAATAAAGGGTTTTTTTTCTCTTCTTTATTATAAAGAATGGTTTTGTTTTATTATAAAGAATGGATCTCTAGGAAGTGGTGGGGGAAGAGATTCAGTGGGAAATGTAGATGATAAAAAAACAAGTTATAAGTAAAAATGAACTAAGAAAAAAAAAGCATGAGACAATATAAGTATCAAAAATGCGGTGGAGATAGACAGACAGACAGACAGACAGATAGATAGATGATAGGTAGAAAGTTGAAGCATTTATTTATGTGTTAAGCACTGTGGTAGGGATGCTAATAAAGCAAACAATACAATTTCTGCCCTCAAGAAATATACTTATATTCTAATGGCAGAAGACAACACATTAAGGGGGCCTAGAAAGAGGCAGGGCATAGGCATATGGAATAAACAAAGCCAAGAAGTGGCATAGATACAGGCTTGATTCCAAGCAAAGTAAGACAAATGTTCCCCCATCATAGTCCAGTAATCCAGGAAAGAAGTCCAAGGCTGCAGTGGTGGAGAGAGGAAAATAATCATCATAGCATAGACAGCACGGTAAGAAGATGGCAGGGAAGGCAATAGGTGGTATAAGTTAGGATACAGAAGTATTGGGAGGCTACATAATGTATGGAAGACTTGAATATGGATTTGAAGGACAGCCAAGAATTAGATAGGTGGAGAAAGCAGAAGATATTCCAGGCAGACAGCAACTATGAGACCAAAAGGCCCAGAGGCGGACCTTTGGAGCCAGAGGACCTGGGTTTGAATCTTATCTCTGCTGTTTACTACCCATGAGGGTTTGAACAAGTTAGCTGATGATTCTGAGCCTCACTTTCCTAGCTTGTAAAAGGAGAGGGTCATGTTTCTTCCAACTCTAAATGAATGAGATAGAACTTCCACCCTGGTGCTGAACTACCTAGATTGAGGACTGAGTGAAAACATGCCCTAATCCACTATATCTAGCTGGCCCAAGTCAGAGGCTATGCTTCTCTTCACATGTCATCCAGTTAGACTCCATCCAGGTCAGCTGACTCCACAGCTACCCTACTTCTCCCCCATCTAGACCATCATCCTTTGCACCAGGCTCCCACAGGAACCTTAAGAATCCATATTACCAGCCCCCAGGAAGTTAATCTACTCATTTTTGGAATGAACCCTGGGGCTCAGCCATATTGATTGAGGCCTAAGTGCAAACTCACCTTGCTCGCACTATATTTTGGTTGCCCCAGACCAATCCTCTCATTTATACTCAAAATGATCCTATGAAACAGACAGTGCAAGTATTGTTATCCCGTCTTAGAGATGAGGAAACTGAGGCTTCAAGAGCAAATGGCACTGAAATCCCAGTTCTCTGATTGCTAGTCCAGGGCTCCCCCCTGTAACATTTCTGTTTCTGTTTGGTATCCTAGTGGTTCAAAACAGTCTGTGCTAGGAAGAAGGAAGATTAGCACAAGTGCACAAACCCCACACCTCTGGAAGAGAAAAGTCCAATCATGGTAGTACTACTCATTCCCTAACCTACAGACAGGCACAAAGGTGACATTAACTTGTAAACTATTCTCTCCCTCTTTGTACTCTCCTAGAATATTCTGGTATCAGTCCTTTGTCCTACCCCTCATACACATACCCTATTTTTATTATAAGTCTCTCTGTATATGCTAAATTAACCCTTGTGAACTGTAAGTTACTTGAGGGTAGGGGCTGTCATTTTTTGTCTCTGTGCTCACAGTGACTAGCATTGGGCATTTAGTTTTTTGGTTTTTTTGTTATTCAGTCGTGATGCCTTTTGGGATTTTCTTGGCAAAAATATTGAACTGGTTTGCCATTTCCTTCTCCAACTCATTTTACAGACGAGGAAACTGAGGCAAAACAGGGTTAAGTGACATGCCCAGGGTCACACAGCTAGTAAGTGTCTGAGGCCAGATTTGAACTCAAGAAGATGAGTCTTCCTGACTCCAGGCTTGGCACTCTATACATTAAGCTATCTAGTTGTACCACTAAATAAATGTTGGTTGAACTAATCTGAAATCATCTCAAGATTCTTGGAATATACCACCCAAGTCACTATTTCCTTCTCCCATACATCTCCCAAATGCAGCCCTAGTTAGTCTTAGAACAAGAGAGAGAAATAGTGGAGTGATTTGAGGGAGGTTGCTACAAGGAAGAGTTCTGAACCTGGAGTTAAGGAGCCATGGATTCCAATCCCAGTTCTTGTACTTACTAGCTGAATGGCCATGGGTAAATCACAGCCTTTTCGATCCAGTTTCATTGTCTGCAAAATGTGATTAATAATGCCCATAACATCTCCTTCACAGGGTTGTTCTGAGGCTCAAATGATACCAATCAGTTGACAAACATTTATTAAGCACCAACCATGTGCCAGGCACTGTACACATAATATATGTAAAGCCCTCCGAAAACTTTAGAAGCAATCTATCATTGTTAGCCACTGCTAGCATTATTCACGTCATTTCAGTTTACTTTCAGAGAAAGTAAAGCAGGAGGTGCAGACCCCACCCTGAGGTGTGGCCCATTGGGGGCAAGTCTTCCAAAAGATAGTAGAGTGATGGCAGGCCCTCCCAGGAAGGAAAAGGTCCCAGAAACATCTGGCTCGATTTCATGAACTGGGAGGTATAGCAGGAATGCTTGGATGACGAGCTGAAGAGGCCTGGCAAAGCTTTGAACCACTACTTTGAGCTGGAATCACCCACTCTGAGATCGATTATGTGGCCATGGCCTGGTATCAGTTGGGGTCCAGCCTAATTTCCCCCAACTCCTGGGTCTCTGGCTCTTAGTACCGTTTGACTTGGCCACCAACTTTTCCTCTGTTATTCAAAGAGCCCCAGCCCCTGGACAAACAAGCTCAAAGTTTCACAACATCTCTATTTGTGTATCTTCCTGTACAGATGCCCTCAAGCCAGCCTCTACACTGCATGAATTAAAAGCTCATCACCAAGGAAATTACTGGAAGGAATAAATTTTTATTTCTATTCAGCCACCCTGCTGCTCAGCAGCCAGCAGCAGTTCAGACACAAGCTTAACATTTCTTCCCCGGAGCCACTGTCCACAACCAATGGTGATCTTCCTATTCATTTGGTCTTTTCTATCATCATCATTTTTAAAGACCACTTAGGGAAGAAGAGAAGAGGAGCCCAAATGACAAATATAAATATTGTCTACTCTTAATCTTTCTCTTGGCTAGAATGCCATCACAACCCAATCAACGTCTCCTCTCTGCCAAGTCTGGGAGCAAATAAAGTCACATTTTCCAGAGACATCCTCAGGCCTGAAGAGCATGGGACCTCTTTCCTATTCCTAACCCCTCCTTTTGTTTATTTATTTATTTGTTTGCTTATTTATTTATATATTTTTTGAAATGGCTCCAGAAGTAGCAGATGCACAGACTTTTCCAGAAGGTCAGCAGAAGAAAATGTGGCACACCATGAACATCAACACTCCCTGATTATGCATGGCATATTAAAACCCTTCTATACATCACCTCAAGGTAGACTATTAAATGCCTGGAACCCTTCCATGCGTTGTAGTAACTGAGATCCATTATGCCCTCCCTCGGGTTCCATCAAACACCAGCACACAAACATATGGTAAGTTCTAATGGAATGCCACTCTATAGACAGTGCATTTCATGCTGGAGGCAAGGAGAGGCATGAGGTGTGCCCAAGCACATTAGGTAGCATGCATAGGGTTAGGCAGAAAAGCATGGGACTACTGCAGCTACCTCTCCAAAATTGTTTGGCTTTCTCCATACCAGGACTTGAAGCCCCAAGAGGCATACTAGTCTTATAAGTGCATTTTGACTTTGTAGCATATTAGAGTGGAACCAGGAAACATGGGCTCTAGTCCCAACTCTATCATTAACTTGACATGTGACTTTAGGCAAAACCTTTGACTGTTATGATCTTCCATTTCCCCCTCTATATACATGGTGGATAGTAAAGGTTGGGGGGGGGTGACAGTAAACATACATTTTTTAAGCACCTACCCTGTACCAGATACTGTGTTGTGTTTTATAATTATCTCATTTGATCCTCACAACAACCTCAGGAGGTAGATGCTATTATTATCCCTGTTTTGCAGTTGAGGAAACTGAGGCAAATAGAGGTTAAGTGACATACCCAGGATCACAAAGCTAGGCAGTATCTCAGGTCAGATTTTAACTCAGTTCTTCCTGACTCCAGACTCTGTTCTATCCATTGGGCAAATATTGCCTGCCTTACTTGCTTCATGGGCTTATTGTGAAGTTCAAATGGGATAAGACATGGGGGAATGCTTTCAAAAGTATCAAGTATGCTACAAGTGGACAATATTATTGCAATCATTATTATTATCCTTGGGGCACCTAGGTGAAGCAGTGGATAGAATTCTGGGCCTAAAGTCAGGAAGACTCATCTTCCTGAGTTCAAATCTGGCCTTAGACATTTACTAGTTGTCTGACCCTGGGCAAGTCTCTTTAATCCTGCTTGCCTCAATTTCCTCATCTGTAAAATGAGCTGGAGAAGGAAATGGCAAACCACTCCAGTGTCTTTGCTAAGAAAACCCCAAATGGGGTCACGAAGACTTGAACATGACTGAAACAACTAAACACCACTGTTATCCAACATGGATTTTCTTTCCAAAGACAATGAAGAATAGTAGATACAGTGCTGGATTTCAAGGCAGGGAGACCTGAGTTCAAATCTTGCCACTAGCTGTGTGACCATGGGCAACTTTCTTAACCTCTCTGACCCTCGATTGCCTTGTCTATAAAATGAAAATAGTATCTACAATACCTTCCTTCCAGATTGGCTGTATCATCAAAGGTTGAATGAACTTTAAAGAACTGTATAAATATCACTTAATATGATCTCCAAACTATACATATAGCTTTATTATTTGGGAAAAAAGAAGGTAGTCACATTGGACTTGGAAGAAGCCCTTCCCTATCTTCTCTTAATTCTAATTACTTCCATCTGTTAATTTTTTTTATTTATCCCACAGATATTTTGCTTTGTGTATATGTATGCATCTTGTCTCTCCCATTAGACTGTAACCTCCTTGAGGGCAAAGACTGTATTTTGTTTTTTTGTATGCCCAGTACTCAGCAAAGTACCCAATGCATAGTAGGCACTTGATAAATGTCGATCGATTGATTAACTGGGTTCAAATCTTGGCACCGATGCTTACTACTGACCCTTTCTAAACCTGAGTTCCTCTGTTATGAACTGGCTGGAATAATACCCATACTGCCTCTCTCAGAAGCTGTTTGTTAAGGCTCAAATGAGATAGTGTAAGTGAAGCATTTTTCAACCTTTAAAGTACTATATAAATGTCAGTGAGTGATTACATATGCATATATGAATTACAGTGGAAAAAAAAACCAACTTTGTAGTAGGGATAACTGACATTGGTATCAAAAAATTTTACTTTCTTTCACCATCAAATGCCGGGGAATGCCTTCTAGGTCACAGGTTGGTGGTAGTTACCTTACATCCAAAAGGTATATTTAAAAAAGATTGGGGCAGGGGACTCCATTCCCCCTCCCATTGTCCTGTTGCCCTGAAGAAAAAGTGATTATGGAGCAGGAGCTTTCCTGATGATTTTGACTGATCAACTGGATAAATTTAGATAAATTTGGCTTTTCATGAACTGCAGCTGTTGTTCCTTTCAGCACTTTAACGCAATTTATCATTTGAACGTGAACATGCTGCTGAAGTCTCACTGCTCTAGCTTTTCTCTCCCTTCAATCGTTCATCCAAACAGTATGAATCTAGTTGCAATGGCCAGCCTTTAAAAGAAAAGCCTGGGGTGGAGGATCTCTTTGCCTCCCCTTTAGTACTATCCCTGCTGAAAAATATTCTTTGGAATCAGCCACCCCAAATATTCTCCTCCCACACACCCGCAACAGAGTTGCGCTCTGGCAAACAACCACCATTCATGTCCAAATCCAACTCCCACCCAAATCCAAAGCACAAATACCTAAGAGCTCCTCAGGTTACAAGGAAGTCAGCCTTCAGCTTCCTTTAACATCCATGACCCAGGCCCGCAGTGGGTCCAAGCAGCCCTGACCATGTCCAGCCTGCCTACAATGTGATGGGGAGAAGATGGGGACAGGCTTCAGTGGAAGAAAAGAAAGTTATGTAATTCTGTATGACTTGCCCATGAATGAAGGCTGAGCAAAGATAAATGATGGCCCAGTGACACTGGCTGATTTAAATTAAACAATTATTCATTTGTTCAGGATGATGAGTCATGATTATCTGGACAGGAGAAAAAAAATGAGGTGGGGGGAGAGAATTGGAAGGGGGAGTTGAATTTCAGAGCCTGCTTCCTGTGACTGTTTCATTTGCCTTGATATGATGCTGGTCGTTATGTGGTTTCTCATTATTCTTAGAACTTTAGTTACCATTTTAATTACCGGATTACTCTCTCCTTTTTTTTCCGAGGAGGAGACAGGCTGCATTTTCTTTTCTTATATCGTGATGGATTAAACGTCAAGAGTAATTAAATATCATGGTGTAGTAACCACCAATTGGATGTCAAGCTCTTTAAGGGGACTTTACCCTGAGAGGGAGAGAATAGGAACACAGAGATGGCTTTGTTGTTTCTTCTGCCTTTATGTAGATGGGCAAAGTAGAAGGCAAAAAGAGGAGTGGAGCTGCTACCTTATAATTACTTTTTGCTCACAAAGTGAGAGTATTAAGAGGAACCAGGCATTTATGTCATAACATTTTCCAAAGGGAGGGAGGAAAAAAGCAGGAGGATTTATTCTTCTGCATCTAAAGTGAACTAAAAGCAAGGCAAAAAAAATCGTTCTGCAGACCTAAGAAGCTTAGGATAAAAGACTGGTTTTAAAGGGGGTCAAGTCATATTTTTAAGAATTCTTCAGAGGAAAATCCACTGCCCACATTAACAATAATGTCAATGTTTGTGACTTTGAGACTGATTCATCCACAACCAAAGCCACTGGCTCGTGGCTGGCACAGAGTTATCTGTGGTAGAAGGAACATTAGAAGGTTGGGATCTCATTTGAAAACCAGATCTGATTGAGCCACATTTAGATGGACTCAGAGGTTCAAGATCGATTTAAAATGGCTGTATTCATCATTTCAAAGACCTACTGAATGTTTCAAACCCTGTTTGCCTAGATGTGAGTTAAAGTAATTTTTACATCATACTGTAAACTACTACATAGTGAGGTAACCAGGAAATTTTGCAACTGGTACAAAAACAGTTGAGGTAACTACCACTTTCACAAATATACCTTCACCCAAAGGACAGAAAGATACAATGAGGGGAAAGGGTCAAAGAATAATGGGGAGGGATAAGAGTGGGGGGGCATTTGAGAGTGTTTAATCTTTCACAGATAGGAAGGGGGAAATGCTCCCACAGACCAGGAAGTGCACAGAGAGAGGCAGAGAGCTTTAAGACCCAGACCCTTTGGGGACAGAATCTTGACCATCTCAGGGCAAAGGGATCCTGACTCTCCCAGGGAAGTGATATGTTTCTGCAGACCTCATTCTGACCAAGAAGAGCCATGAGGAGTCCCACTGTAATTCCAGCATCAAAGGTCAGGCTTCTCCAAGGAATAAGGGCACTGTTTCTTTCAATCAAGGGTAGTGACTGAGGATACAGGGCACTTCAGTCCTCTGGAAACTTCAAGGATGATACATTTGTTGATCTGGAGAGGCAGAGAGGCTTCAAGTGACTACAGTAGACTAAGGCCCTTGGTACATTGCATCCTTGCCTTATTCCTTATTTTCAATAGCAATTACACTGAGAGAGGGGGAAATCTGATTTATTTTTGTCTGCTGATATGAACTTTATAGAGTCTGGGGTCTCAAAGACAGGGACTCTATACAACAGCTAAGCGATGGAGCAGAAAGTCTGATTGACTCTGGTTCTATTAGTTTTCCCGATCAGGGCAGGCTCTGTAGTAGGAAATTCCCTGCCATAGTAGGTGATTAACAGATTTGTGCAGGGTTAACTATAGTACACCAGGAGCAGATCATCAATACCTAAGTTTGGCAGTTCCTGATGGGGACCTCAGACATGGCTTAGCCTCACCTTGACCCAGGATTCCACTTCCCAACTCATAAATGGCAGAAATTTGGAAGGCACAAGACCTTTGGTCTCTTAACCATAAGAAGGAAAAAGTGTGCCCCCTTCCAGATTGGTGCCTGTGGAAAAGCCCCAGCTACCTGACCCTGGTTACAACTCTGATACAGCCCTGGTTGTCAGCTATGTTTATTACTGTATAAAAGTTGGCCACTCTGGTAGTTTCATTAAATATTTTCTCATCAGTCCCTCTAGTACTCTGAAACCTAGTGATTAACCTAGGGAAGTTGGTTATCCTTTTTAAAAAGCCTAACTTTCCCTAAGTAGTTACTTAGTCATATAGGAATATTTATCTAGAGGCCATAACCTTTAGGATAGACTATTAAAAAAAACCCACAATAGTCTCGTCATCTCTGAAATAACAAACCACCTGCTATTTTGTTTGCTTTGGGGGGATTTTTCTCTATCTTTCTGCCTCTCCTCCTTTCTCCCTCCAATATTAAGAGATCCAGTTTTCATTCTGGATTTCTTTGGTTGAGGCTATTTCAATATCAGATGATCTGATTGGCTAGACTCTTCAACCACTTACCCACAGATCACAGATGATGTAAACAGACAAAACCTGAAGCCCAGCCAACCAAAACAATGATGACAAGACCAGATACAGACGATTATTTCTAGGGTAGCTAGGATGTTACAAGTCAAAAGTAGCCCACTGTGCCTGTGAGAAGGCCTAAGCAGGAATGGAAAGTGTAAGCAGATTATCCCTTCTGCATAATAAATGTCAAATTCTCACCCATTGCTACAGCTTCCTTGCATCTTCCTCTAGGAAGCTGTCAGTTAAATGCTTGTCCTCAACATGAGCCCTTAAAGCCTAGGCATTCTCTTAAAAGCATAGCATCCTGGGAAATATACTTCCCTAGTTTTATATCTCTAAATGCTTACAAAAATAAAATAGAGAAAGAGGAGATCAATGAATTGGGCATACAACTAAAAAAACTAGAAAAAGAACTCATTAAAAATCCTCAATTAAATATCAAATTAGAAATATTGAAAAGCAAAGGAAAAATTAATAAAATTGAAATTAAGAAAACTATTGAACTAATAAATAAAACTAAGAGCTGGTGTTATTAAAAAAATAAAATAGATAAACCTTTGGTTAACCTAATTAAAAAAAAGAAAGAAGAAAACCAAATTACCAGTATCAAGAATGAAAAGGGTGAATCCACCACCAAGGAAGAGGAAATTAAAACAATTAGGAACTATTTTGCCCAACCGTATGCCAATAAATTTGACAATCTTAGTGAAATGGATACATATTTACAGAAATATAAATTGCCCAGATTAACAGAAGAGGAAGTAAAATACTTAAATAACCCCATCTCAGAAAAAGAAATTGAACAAGCCATTCCAATTCCCTAGGGAAAAATCTCCAGAGCCAGATGGATTTACAAGTGAATTCTATCAAACATTTAAAGAACAATTAATTCCAATACTATATAGACTATTTGGGAAAATAGGTGAAGAAGGAGTCTTAACAAATTATTTTTATGATACAAATATGGTGCTGATACCTAAACCAGGAAAAGTCGAAACAGAGAAAGAAAATTACAGACCAATTTCTCTAATGAATATAGATGCTAAATTTTTAAATAAAATACTAGCAAATAGATTATAGCAACTTATCACAAGAATAATATACTATGACCAGGTAGGATTTATACCAGGAATGTAGGGCTGGTTCAATATTAGGAAAACTATCAGCATAATTAACCATATCAACACCAAAACTAACAGAAACCACACAAACATCTTAATAGATGCAGAAAAAAACTTTTGACAAAATGCAACACCCATTCCTATTAAAAATACTAGAGAGCATAGGAATAAATGGAGTCTTCCTTAAAATAATAAATAGATCTACCTAAAACCTTCAGCAAGCATCATATGTAATGGGGACAAGCTAGAAGCATTTCCAATAAGATACGGGGTGAAACAAGGATGTCCATTATCACCGCTGTTGTTCAATCACACGGGAAATGTTAGCTTTAGCAATAAGAGAAGAAAAAGAAATTGAAGGTATTAAAATAGGCAAAGAAGAAACAAAGCTATCACTCTTTGCAGACGATATGATGATATACCTAGAGGATCCTAGAGAATCAAGTAAGAAATTACTTGAAATAATGAACAACTTTAGCAAAGTTGCAGGCTATAAAATAAAACCACATAAATCATTGGCATTTCTATATATTACCAACAAAACCCAATAGCAAGAGATAGAAAGAGAAATTCCATTTAAACTTGCTGTAGACATTATAAAATATTTAGAAGTCTACGTCCCAAAACAAACCCAGGAACTATATGAACACAATAACAAAACACTTTTCACACAAATAAAGTCAGATCTAAATAATTGGAAAAACATCAGTTGCTCATGGGTAGGCCGAGCTAATATAATAAAAATGACAATTCTACCTAAGCTAATTTACTTATCCAGTGCCATACTAATCAAACTACCAAAAAATTATTTTATAGAGTTAGAAAAAATAATAACATGATTCATTTGGAAGAACAAAAGGTCTAGAATAGCAAGGGAACTAACTAAAAGAAATACAGGGGAAGATGGCCTAGCCATTCCAGATCTTAAATTGTATTACAAAGCAGCAATCATCAAAACTGCTTGGTACTGGCTAAGAAATAGAGTGGTGGATCAGTGGAATAGGTTAAGTATACAAGATACAGTAGTCAATGACTATAGTAATCTATTATTTGATAAACCCAAAGACCCCATTTTCTGGGATAAAAACCCACTCTTTGACAAAAACTGCTGGGAAAACTGGAAAAGAATATAGCAGAAACTAGGCATAGATCAAAATCTCACACCATATACCAAAATAAAGTCAAAATGGGTTCGTGATTTAGATATAAAAGCTGATACTGTAAGCAAACTGGGAGAGCAAGGAATAGTTTACCTATCAGATTTATGGAGA
>NW_020954556.1:22078432-22108432 GCF_900497805.2 Vombatus ursinus | reverse complement strand
AAGACTCATCTTTGTGGGTTCAAATCCAGCCTCACATGCTAGGTGTGTGACCCTGGGTAAGCCACTTAACCCTGTTTGTCTCAGTTTCCCCATCTGTAAAATGAGCTGAAGAAGAAAATGGTAAACCACTCTAATATCTTTACCAGGAAAACCCCAAATGGAGTCATGATACTGAACAAGAACAATAACTCCCTGCCTTGTTGTAAGGATCAAATGGGATAATATTTCATACAGTAGGCACTTTATAAATGCTTGTTCCCCATAATCAAGGTTCTGGGGATACCAAGACAAAAGGTGCCTTCAAGGAGTTTACATTCCAATGGGGTAGACAACAGGCACACAGATAAGTATAAAAGGAAAGGGATGATAGAAATATAAGGAAATTATGACCCTGGGAACTGGAGATGACTTTTAACAAAAGATTATCAGGCTAGAGAGGTGAAGAGGATGGTCTTCCTTCATGTGTCACTCTCCATTACTGCCCCCGCTTCATAATAGCCAAAAGGAGAAGTAGGATGATTGACCACTGGAGTCCAGAACCATGACTCAGGATTACTTTCAATGTTTCTTCTATGATGAAGACCATAGGTTAAATACTAAATTTAAATTACATAAAAATTAAATGAAATATTAATTACAAACCCTGAGGCAAGCAGGTAGCACAGTGGATAGAATGCTGGGCCTGAAGTCAGGAAGACCAGAATTTAAATCCAGTCTCAGACACTTACTAGCTGTGTAATTCTGGGAAAGTCACTTAATCTCTGTCTGCCTCTGCCTGAGGTTAACCTTAACCTCACTTAACTGCTGTCTGCCTCAGTTTCCTCAACTGGGAATAATATTTAAACATTAAATCAAATTAAAAATTAAATATTAGATTGCCCACCACTTGCAACCAAGGCACCTCCCAGGTGAGGAATGCAAATATTCTTGCCATGTTTCACATTGGTACCACATGGGAAGAAGGGCAGGAAAGCTGGTCAGTCCATGAGATGCTACCGTGCTCCGTGTTTTCTCTGCATTCATGACTCAGTTTAAATATACATGTGTTTGAAGGTCAGCCTCAGAGACAACTCTAGTAGGGAAGGTTATGACTGAATATTAGTCATCTGCATAGCACAAAGGGAAGAGATCCATGAGCTTGCAAAGCATCCTTCAGACTTGCAGCATAGAACAGCTGGGGAGAAGCGAGGACCCCCTCCCCCCAAGGCCATCTTAATCAACTCCCTGCTGAGCCTAACTGTGGTTGGGTCATCAGAAACACCTGAAAGGACTTGAGGTTCTTCAAGCGGAGCACTCTGGGATCTCTGCCACAGGCAGGGGGAATCCACTCTAGGGGAAAATAGGGACATTGGGCATGACCACCTTCAACAAAACTGAGAAGTTCTGTTTGGTGATGCCTCCTCCCTCCCTCAGGCCTAACCCGTGGTACTTCCCTGCTATCTCTGCTTTACAGTGACCTGCTCTGATACTCCATCCTCGCCTGACCTCCCCAGAGCACCCCAAGCTTCAGGATTCCCACTGCATACTCTAATTCTACCCTCCATACCCATACCAACACTTTTTTGTGACCCATTCCATAGGGGTTTTGTATTAACAAGCTACGATCACCAAAAGCAATCAATCAATGAACTCCATTTTATGTGTTCAGCTTGCTTAGCTTCAAATGGTACTCCTTCTAGGAACATTTGTATTTTAAGAGAATATTTTTTAGAACCTCCAAAATTTTGACACTTAAAAAAATTGTCTCTGAGAGAGAAATTTAGGTACAGAGGGCTTGTAAGGAAACCCAGAATATTAAACGTGAGCACAAATGCCCCCAGCTGCTCTCTCAGGATCCCCATATCTTTATTGCAGTTTCAGAGAATTGTTTTTAGATTCCCTTTTCCATGTTGCCCTAAAAGCATTTAAAAGAGGTCCTGAGAAGGGTTGTGTGCACTTTGGCTAATTGAAAACTATTTGAGAATAAGCATCCATCACCAACTCTGACCATACAGGGGCAGAAAGAGGTTGTTGGGTCCAAGAGGACAAAAGGCTAGACTGAGGAGCCAGGGGAACTGGGTCATGCTCTCAGTGGCCCTTGCCTTTCTGGGAGACCTTGGAATAATATATGTTCCTTTGTATCTCTTCTGAGGGGCTGGGGGAGGGTGGAGCCCTTGCTATTTTCCACACACCTGCCTCATCAGAACGTTGGAAGGATATATAGAAATGGACAGAAAAGTCCCTCCCCACTAAGGGAGGGAATGCCATAAATCTCAAATGTGACCATGCTGCATCTAGTTTAATTCCCACTCACAGCAAGTGCCCAGAAACTAGGGACACGTGTTAAGAACTGCTTTTTTTTAGTAACTTTTTGCCTCATCTTTCAAAGCTGTTATAATACTGAAACACCAGCTATATAATCCATTTTAGGATTTCTAGAGTATATTTTTGGTAGATGGTAAGGAGGATGTTTCAGAGGCACAAAAGCCTTTCTTCCGTCTTTGTGAACTCATCACATACACAGGTACACAGACACAGACACAGACACACACACACACACACACACACACACATACACACCCCAAAATGACTCTAGGAAAGAGTGTTATATGGTTGGCTTGAGATAGATTCAGGCCATAAACAAAATTATGAATTAGGTAAAGCTGGCCTTCTGTTCCCTTCCATAACTCCTATACATATCCCCAGTGTCTTTTTGATTCACCCTTTTCTCCAGTTACGTAGGACCTTCCTATTTCTCCCTGGCTGTCCAAGCTCCCGAACCATAGTGGCCAGGGCTTCTAATATTTCACAACATACCTCTAGCTCACACCCCAGCTTTACACATTTAGATATCTTACTCCATTGGAGCTGGATTGTTAATGAACAGAACCCACTAGATTAGATAAAGTAATCTATGATGGTAGGGTATCTCCCTAATGGGTTCAGCCTCCCATGAAACAGAACAGCCTTAGTTAAAATAAACATGGCCCCAGAAGACTTTTTTTTTTAACAGATGGCAAGGTTGTTAGTACCAGGGCTGTATGAGTGTAAGGAGGAGGGGTGCTTGTGGGGTTGAGATCTTGGGAATCAGAGAGGCAGGCCTTTGGGTGCCCTTCAAATCATACTTACTGCTGAGAGGAGGGAATAAAAACATGTCTGTGAATCTGGAGGTGAGGAAGGGGGCGGGGGAGAGTGGAATTTAGTGGAAGCAAATCTTTGGTGTGTCTATTCTGCAGTGTTACTTGGTATTTCTTCATGACTCCAAACCTGGTCATCAACCAAGTTTCCTCCAGGGGTTCTCACATTACACCATGCCACAAGCTCACATTATCTGGAGACATCAGATTCGGCTCCCTTCCCCCACCATCCCTAAAAGAAGCCAGCACTCTACTTTTGTTCAAGTTTAAAAAAAATCAAGAGATGTTTCAAGTCAAGCTGTAAGCTGAAAGGCTTTTCAAACCAAAAGTTCAGAGATGGAAAATCCTTGCTTCGGGCTAAGCTCAGCTTTTTAATAAGATAAGACCATGTGAAAATAGGTGAGTCCCATCTGGACAGCACATCTATTTAAGAGGGGCTGGCCCTTCTGGTGGTCACCTAGCTCCTGGCTGGGTATTCCTAAGAAATTATTTTCATTGCTAGATTTCTGTGCCCCTTCATGGATTCTGAACGCACAGAAACTGACCCAGGTCTGGCCTCTGTTTATAGGAGACTTTGGGGTAAGTGGGAAATTTGTCAAAAGTGAGAATGAGTTAGGAGTTCTTGGATCTGAACAAAGTTTCGGTACAGAGGGGCCTATATGGAAGAGCTCTGACCCAGAAACCCACCTTCCCCAAAGCCTAGAATGTATCCCTTGACCTACTAGCAGTGAGAGGACTCTGGCTCACCATCATGAGCTTCCATATTCCTTCATGAACTGCCATATACTTTGGCAGAGGCTGCCCAGGGACCAACAGAGACAGATCAGGGAAAACGATTCCCAATCTGTGAATCACTCGCTGCATTCGTCTCCTGAAACTAAGCAACTTGACTCTCTAAGGATCAGTTTCTCCATCAGTGGAATCAGAATTGACCTTTCCAACCCCACTTCTGGTACCTATACTACCATCCTAACCTCTCTGAACATCAAATAACTTCACAATATCCCCTAGTGACCCAGGGATCTCCATTGCAACTGGCCTTCTTCTAGGGAGGAGTTAGCCCCCAATGCTACAAATCTCCTTATAGATCAGATTCCTACCTTTTTATGTGTCATGGACTCCTTTGGTGTTCTGGCGAAGCCTATAACTCCCTTCTCAGACTGATATTTTTAAGTGCATAAACTAAAATATGTAGGATTACCAAGGAAAACAATTTTGTTAAAATACAATTAGCAAAATATTTTAAAAATCAAGTTTGTGGACCCCAGATTAAGAGGGTCTGCCTCTAAATAGACAGAAAATCCTATTTTCAGGCTGAACTCTGTTTTCCTTTGTTTTTTTTTTAATTAAAGATTATAGAAATAGAGGAGTCTTACTTGGACTATGTCCCATAGCCACTGCCAGATGCTTCCTCATTCCCCACCTCAGCTCTACACCATTCTCCCCAGCATCCTGTATCAAAACAAACAGTCCCTGTGTCTTACTCCCTAGGTATGTGACAATGGATGACGATAACAAGGTCATCTAATCCCTGCCAAATACCATAATATAGTAAAAATGCATGGCTCCTTAAAGAGGTCAGTTAAAAGGGACCCCAAGCAGAGTGATGGGGGAAATCTTTGGGCCAGGGATTTTTTTATTTCCCTTAGATCATACTGTGAAAGAAGAACTGTATAATGAATAGAGGGCAGCTTTGGAGGCTGGAAGAACTGGGCTCAGGTCCTATATCTGACATGTTGTATGGTCATTGGCAAGTCATTTAATTTCTCAGTAGCCCCTGGGCAACTCTCTAAAATGAAAAACTAATGTCTTTCACATCATTAGTATTAGTGAACAGGCTTCCCTACAATGATGAGATCTCAGGTCCAGACCAAAACCAAAAATGATATTGCACAGGCAGCCACAGGATTTTCTAAGGCAAATTAATTATTTCTTCAGCATCAGATAGGTGCCCAGTACTATGCTAAGCACTATAGGGGAGACACAGGAATATAAGACTAGACCCCTGTCTTAGAGGAGTGTAAGGAGGGATGTACAAGTACTTTTCAACCAATAGTTAAAGATTGTGCAGCAATATAGTGAAGTGACTTGCCCAGGGCCATGCAGCTAGTAACTCAGGTCTTCCTGATTCCAGGCCCCGAACATTAGAGCTGTCCAGAAGTAGAAGGGGGCTGTCTCAAAAGATATTGAGCACTGGGCCTACAGTCAAGAAGACCTGAGTCCAAACCAGCCTCAGACACTTCCTAGCTGTGTGACCCTGGGTAAGTCACTTCACCCTTTTTGCCTCAGTTTCCTCATCTGTAAAATGATCTGGAGAAGGAAATGGCAAACCACTCTAACATCTTTGCCAAGAAAACCCCAAATGGGGTCATGAAGAGTCAGAAATGACTGCACAACAACGTCAATGCAGCAGGCAGACCAAGTTCTTGAAGTTGGTAGGGTTCGGAGTGCTTCATACACTGTATTCTCTCCCTCCAGAATGGAATCCCTCTTGGGTAGCACTGCCTTTCTTGCTAAGCCATGATGGCCTGTCTCCTAGAGCTGTGATTTACCTATACTTACAAGAAGAGTTAACACATACTTGGAAACAAAGTTTTTACTTTAATAGCTTTCTGCCCAAAGTCTGCTTGTATATATACGAACATTAGGAATCTAGGGGCAATAAAAGGCCATCCTGCTCCAACCCTACCCCCACCCACTCACCCCCCTCAAAAAGAAAAAAAAAAGATGATTAGCTAAATTCCAGCACTTTCTATTGTTCTCTCTCCAAAAAAGAAAATTACTCCCATTTTCTGGGGAGCGTTATTGTAAGAAAAAGCCTTGGCAACATGTTCCAGATGCAGCTCTGTGTCCTACCACCCTAGAAATGAACTGAGGGAGCGAGGCTGGGAGAGTCGGCAGAAAGCTGGGTTTTGTCCAGGGTCCCCCTTCGGAAGAGTTCAGCCCAGAGGGAAGGCCCACGGTGTGCACCAGCACCACCGCATTTTTACACAGATCACCGTATCAGGTGTGCCGTGAAATCTCTAAGATCTAATCTAATCACAGGATAAGAGAGTAGACCTGGAAGGAATCTTACAGATCATTTTAAGACGATTTGATGTGGAATCAGGAAGACCTGGGTTTCAATCCTTCTTCTGACACTAAATGGCTGTGGAATCCAGGGTAGGGCAATTCACTTTCCTTATCTCTAAAATGAAAACCTTAACATCTATACAACCTTTTTCTGGAGGCTCAAGTGAGGTAATGTATGTAAAGTAATGGAAGTCTGCAAGTGATACAAGTCAGCTATTATATTACTGTTAATACTACTGTTATTATCTAGTCCAAACCACCATTTTACAATGGAGGAAACTGAGTACTAGAGAAATTACACAGGGGGCAGGGGCAAGACTCCAACGCAGGTTCTAGAACCCTAAATCCAAAGCATTCTTTCTAGTTCTTTCCTCAGCACCCTGAGATGCTCCCTGCAGATGCATGCTGAGAGGAGTGTTTTCAAGGAGCAGAGGGATTCTGCTTCTGTAATAGGGGAATTGTGGTATTAGGACTTTGGTGGTTCAATTGTTTCAGTCGTGACCAATTCTTCATGACCTCATTTTGGGTTTTCTTGGCAAAGATACTGAAGTGGTTTATTTTCTCATTTTACAGATGAGGAAACTTTGGCAAACAGAGTGAAGTGACTCCCCCAGGGTCACACAGCTAGTGAGTGTCCGAGGTCAGATTTGAACTCGTGAATATGCGTCTTCCTGATTCCAAACCCAGTGCTCTATCTACTGTGCCACCTAGCTGCACTCCTTTGTAGTGCCAGTTCCAAAGTCACCTCATTTTCCTTCAAGATTCATCTTCAAGTCACAGCCCAGTGCCAGCAGCCACATCTTAGAGCTTTATTCACCACTGCCTAGGAACCACTAACATTTTGCCCCTTCCTCCTGAACTCCAAGGCCCCATAGATGGACATTTTCCTCCTGATTATTTTGTTTGTTTGTTTAATGAGAGAACTTTCACAAGAGGAGAGATTTTGGAGGTGCCTTGACAGAGTGGGTAAACCACTGGACCTGGGAGTCAAGGAGAACAAAGTTCAGCTCCCACCTCAGATACTGTATGACCTTGCACAAGTCACTTAACCACTTTCCACCTCAGTTTTCTCATCTGCAAAATGGGGATGATAATTATACTTACCTCAGAGAATTGTTTTGAGGATCAGATAAGTTCACAGATAGTTAATAGTTTTATGGGGCAGCTAGGTGGAGCACTGGATGGAGCACTGGCCCTGGAATCAGGAGGACCTAAGTTCAAATCCGGCCTCAGACGCATAACACTAACTAGCTGTGTGACTCTGGGTAAGTCACTGAACCCCAATTGTCTCACCCAAAAAAAAATAGTTTTGCAAACCTCAATGTGCTATTTAAAGTTTAGTTATTATTATCTAGAGCTGGAAGGGGCCCTTAGAAGCCATCCAGTTCAACCCTCTAATTTTTTATATGAGGAAACTGAGATGGAGAAGGGAAGTGACACGGATAGCTTGGATTTAACTCAAAACAAAACAGATGCCGATCTTTTTCTTCATTCCTCTTCCTGCATTGGCAAGAAGAGGCCCTCTGTTTTGTAAGGCTAGGTTATATGCTCTTTGAACCCCTCTTACTTCAACCCTTTCCCCTCTTCCTTCAAAGCACTTGGGGGAGATCTCTTGCTTTTCCAGCACCAGCCAACAGAGGTTGAGGAATTTTAAGAGCAGACCCTCCAGCAAAGCTGCTTTAACACCCAACACAGTTAAGTTCCAAACCATTGTGAAGGACGAAAAACCATCTGAACTGTCAACACAGGGATTTACACAAGGAGGTTTGCTTTGCGGCAGGTGATGAGGGTATGAAAGCCAGAGGCTCAGCCAGGAATGGCACCCCATGTCTTAAAGTGGGGAAAGGAAAAAGAAAAGCCAAAAAAAAGGAAGAAAGAAAGCCTCTTCTCATGCAGAATTCCTTTTAGGTGAAGCTAACTAGAAGACATTTGTTATAAATCCAATAGGTCCGTTTTCCCCTTCTAATTTTTCTTGAAACCCTCTTGGAGCTGACTACAGGTGGCATATATTAAATATATCTCCCCTCCCTTTGCTCAGGAGCTGGGAGAAGACTGGTCTCATACTGCCCTCTTCAGTCCAACTAGAGCAGGCATGACAATTTTCCAATTCACCTGGCAAAGGCTCTCCAAGACATTCAAGCATCACCAATGGCCCTTGTAACAGCCAAGGACCTGGGAGAACTCCACTGGGAAAAGAATGTCTGGAAGAAAGGGTCTCATCACTACTTTGCTGCCTGAACAAGTGCAGATTCTGTCACTGCCAAGAAATCCCTCCAGAGTCAGTGGTTTAGGGTTGTTTCACTGAGCAACTTTTTTCTTTGCTTTAATATAGGTAAATGAGCATGGGTGACTGCATTGTTCCAATATACATATCCCAACCTCTTTCATCCTTCTTCCCCACTGATCCCCAGCTCTTTAGGTGGAAAAGATTGATGTGGAATTCAACAGAAATAATCACAGCAAAGATGTGACCAATGACCTTACAGAGCAAGATGTCAGTGTTCCACAGCCTCAACTTGCACCAAGAGGGATAAAAACCCTGGTAGAAGCTTATAGGAGAAGAAAGAAAAACTGAACCTGAGTTCTACAGACCGCAAAACAAACACATTCATGAAGGGGATATGGGGGAGGTGGAGGTATCTGGAGAAATTTTCCTCAGAAACTCTAATTTAGTTGGAAAAGAGCATTAGTTGTGTTCCAACTTGCTGAGCCCCAAGAGAGCCAATACTAATCTCCCTTTCCAACCTACTGCCAACATGCCAGATTTTCTTGGCAATCTATTCTACATCTTCCAACTCCTTCCTGTCCATCCCTCTATCCCCATCATCACCACATCTACCACACACAATACTACCAGACTCAGACAGGTTGGTTTTGTTTTTTGTTTTCCTGAGGCCCGTTGAAGACTAGAGAGAGAGAACCAATTCAAATCAAATCTATTTCAGGCTTAAGAGTTTTCTCCAAATGATATCAAGCTTTAAATCATGTTTCCCTCTGAAAAATGACATGGTGGTTAGGAAGGGGGTGGGGCAAGGGTGTTATATGGAGCTGCACAAAACAGATGAATTCCTACGAGGGGGAAGGAGCAGGGTCATTTTCTGGAAGAAAAGAGCAAGGAGTTAAGACAACATTAAGGTAGCCCTCTCAGGGGGTGGGAAGGGGGAAAGGAAAAATGAACTATAAAAAAGGTCCTTGGAATTCTGTAAGATTACCAAAAGCTAGATCTGGGAGTTTAAACCTTCAATGTTTTCCTATTGCCTTCCAGATAAAAGCAACCCTCCTTATTTTGGCATTCAAAGTCCAGCCTTGTCTCCCACTACTCTTCTATGCAGATCTTCTGATCCATTCAAACTATACTTCTCTTCTTGCTCGCCCCATATATGTATTTTCTGCCTCCATGCTTTCATTCATGCCTTACCTCCTGCCCTAAATAAACTCTTCCATGGTGTCAATCTATCCAAATCCTTCCCATCCTTCAAATCTCACCTCCTTTATAAAGTTTGCCCTGAGGATACATTATCTTTCCTTCCTCTAAACATCTAAAGAAACTATGTCATATATTGCTTTGCATTGCTAGTTATCTTTACATAGGGTCATAAATCTAGAAGGGACCTCAGACGCCAGACAATCCAACTTCCTAATTTTATAGACGAAGAAAATGAGGTCAAGGGAGCTGAAGTGATTTACCCAAAGTCACCCAGGGAGTAAGCAAAAAAGATGACATTTCAACCCAAGTCCTCTGACTAAAGACAGTGCTCTTACCCCTGCTTATATAAGTAATCTGCCCAACTAGATTGTAAACCCTTTAGAACCAGGAGAGCTGAGTTCAGATCTAAGGTCTGACACTTAGTAGTCATATGACTATGGACAAGTGATTTCATCATCTTAGTCTCATTTTACTCTTTGCAAAATGAGGATTATAATCTCTGTCCAAGTCATAGGGGTATTGTAAAAATAAAGTGCTTCGGATAGCTTAGAGTGCTGATGAAATTTATTATCATAAAAGTAGAGGAACCAGTCTGATCTAGGAACAGGAAATATAATGGCTAATACAGTGTCAGACATTTGGAGGTCATTCTATATGTTATGAATGAATGAATGTGAATGAATGAATGAATGAATGAATGAATGAATGAGTGAAAACATTGCTAGGAAAAAGAAATGAAAGTCCACTGCCCAGAATATGTGGAATATGTCAGCCTAGTGACAAATTTCATCTAGCCTTCAGAGAAAGATATTAAGATGTCAATTAAATTAAAGGGATTTTCCTGGTGTTACTTTAAATTTGGCATTCATAAATATAAGAAGCTGGTTCAATTGTTTGCCATTTAAACAATGTGAAAAAAATCCCCATTAGAAAGAGCAGATATTTCTAAGCTTTTTTTGACAGTTAGGTTCCTACTACGTTACTAAAATGCTTAAACAACCACATCATGGAAAGGCATTTCAACTATGTAGAAAAAGGTTTTACCCCCAGTGTCAGTTAAATCCCTTCATTTGACAATGGCACTCTGCAGGCTGGAATAGGGCACAATTGACAATTTCTTCCAATTAGTGAGTGAGCCTTGTTTCTTTTGTTTATCGATAAGAAAGTGTACCTCTGATTGTGAGAGGGAAATTCTCTTCTTGCCCTCGAACATTTCTCCTTTTATTCTCCAATAATAAAAAAAAAAAAAAAGGAAGAAAGAAAAGCAAAAGCTAATGGTGTCTACTCACTTGGCTAATATCCTTTGCAGAGTGTCAGATTTAAATAGAATATGTTAACTCACCTCACCTCTTCAGCATTCATCATCTGCCTCTGGAGAGTAAGGTATGAGGACTAAGGTTTGGGCTGGCTAAGGTTCCATTATCAAGTCAAAAGATTACCATCATTTTTTTTTCCTCTTGGGCTTTTAATGTTCTCATTCTGGTCTTAGCTGCACTTACATAACATCACAGGACAATCACCATTCTCCATTTTCCTTATTGTCAAGCCAGAAGAACACTCCTATGACCATGACCTTGAGTTAAAGCCATTTAGGGGTCATATTTTTAAACCCAAAGTCATCTGGATTTTACGCAACGGTAAAAAGCTACCTTTTATTTAAAAAAAAAATTCAATACTTTAAAGGGAAAAATTTTTCCCATTAAGACTTCATTTCTTCAAAACCATAACTGGAGCTAGGTCATTTTACAGCCTGACAACCCCAAGTGACAAAATAATGGGACAAATATGTTTTTCCAATGTCCTTATCAATTATTCTGTTATTAGACTACATGGCTTTGTGCTCACCAAAAATTTTTAAGGTTTGATTTGGCTTGGAATTTTGGTTTGAGTTGTGGGGGAATATTATTTGTTTTTGGAATTAAGGAGCTGGAATTAAGAGATAAACTAGAGTCACTTAAAAACTAGGAAATGCACTCATTAAGTCCAAACCAGCAAGACTTGTTATGAAGCACAGATTAAAATGCTCTATCCCATCAATCTAGCAGTGATAGAAACTCTTTTGGGACTGTCAACATCCCCACCATTTTCTCCTAACACTCTTCACTTGTGATGGTGCTGAAGCAAGGCAGGGGAGGGGAGAAGGATAGATAGATGGAAGGCCCAGAGCCAGTCTATTAAGTATGCAGAATAGGCAGCTGCTTGTTCATAATGGTTTGAGGGGTACCTAGGAAAGTCTTTACTGAAAAATCTTCTCCTCACACACAGAGCCTGAAATTCCACTATTGTACCAGAGATTCATTCTTTCCCTCTAATGAGGCATTCTCTTTTAAAATGCAAATCTAAATTGGAAGGGAGAATAACACCTTAGGAAGAGTCAATTTCTATTACTTCTGCTGTGAGAGGAGGGATCCTAGCATGGGAGATAGAGGCAGTTGAGATGGGGGGAAAAGGTCAAAAAGCAGGGAAAAGAGCACACAAAGAAAATGAGGAGGGAAGAAAGACAAAGAGGAGAAAAAGTAGGAGGAAGGGAACAGAGAGAAGCATGTAGAAGACAAGCTACCTACTGCCCAGCTCAGCAGCCCCTCAAGGCCCCCCATCTCCAAGCACTGCCTTGTTTTATTTCAGTTCTAGCTAGAGGTGCCCTTTTGTCCAGAAGTATAACTGTCCAATAACAAACACTTCCTGCCTCTTTCACCGACTGAGGCCCAACGTTGCCCCCACCTTCGCTCCCAACTTGAATGCCCTGAGCTGCTGTAAGTCTATTTTATTTAATGACACCTTAGATCTCTTCAAAACACAAGCTGTTACCTAGATGCTGAAAGATTTACTCAAACACTCCCAGCACCTCCATTGCACCCCCTACAAACACACCAAACCAGTCCAAAAGAGTTTTGCCTGACCATTTTTATTTATTCCCTTTATAAACCAAGATCATGGGAAGGAAGGGGTAAACAAAACAAAACAAAAACCCTCTGTTCACCTTAGGGAATATTTGCTTGGTAGAGTGTCATTGATGTGAGGGGGAGATGTTAAATCTTTTCTTGGGATTTACCAAGGGGACATTCTATCAGGAGAGTTTTATCAGTATAATTAACACAAAGCACCCCACCTCCCACTGCGTTAAAAATAAAACACAAACAGGGGACATAGAGGAAGATAAAATAGCCATTGTTTCTGAGCAGCACAAAACCCCCCCTTTGCTCCTCCCATTTATGGGGTTTCATTAGGGCCCTGGGTGCCTCTAATTTATTTATTTAGGAAGCCCTACTATTGTCTTAATGTAAACAGAACTCAAGATCAGTTGACAGTTGAAATGGTCCAACAGAAGAGTTTTCAAAGGCGCCTCCTTGGAAAGGGGTCCCTTCATTCAGTCGCCTGGTTCCTGTATCATGACTGCCGGCACTGTTCAAAAAAAATAAACAAATGTTTGTATTACAACACAACAAAAGGAGTTCCCATTCAGAGCTGGCCAGATATGAAAACAAACTTTCCCATATAAGGGCTTTTGATACACATGACTTGCTTGGATGACAGGAGGCTCCACTGACGAGTCCTTAAAGCTCATTCATACGGCACAAAAGACTTTTGTTTATCATTTCACTGGACTGCCTGGGAATGGCAAGACACAAGCTGCCACCCGGCTGGTGTCCTAGCGTTTCAGTAGCCATAACGTGTGGAGATTGCGAAAACCACGGCAAGAGCTGACACTCACACGCCAGGTGAAGGCACAAGCAAAGACTCACTCATGGCCCTTGAGAAATTGGACAAGGGCTCCCCCTACCGCTGGCCGTGGTGTCAGCATGGCATATGATTGGCCGTGAGGTGAATTTCCAAAGATGGGAAGGCACAGGAAAAAATGCATACAATCAAAAGATTTAGATTTTGAAGGAGTTATAGAGGTCCTCTAGTCCAACCCCCTCATGTTGGTGAGGCCGCTCTCAGCCTCAGTTTCTTCATCTGTAAAATGGGGATAGTAATAATAGAGTTGTGAGGATCAGATGAAAAGCAGTTGTAAAATGTTTTGCAAACTTTAAAGCACTATATAAAATACTACCTACGCTGTTGTTATTTTTGTTATTGTTATTATGCGATTTGTCCAAGGTCATACAGCTAGTAAATATCAGAGACGGGATTTAACCTCAGGTCTCAGTGCTCTTTCCACTGTGCTCCCCCTACTTTTTGGAAAGATTCGCTTTGATAATGCAGTCCTTGAGCGCTTCTGCTTTGGCAGTCCTTGAGTGCTTCTGCTTTTAGGTTGATCAGTGATAGCCCCAAAATGTCTTCTGAAATTTCCCATGCCTTTAGCAGAAAAGGCATGTGTAAGAATTTATAACTCATCATAGACAACCAAAAATGTTTCTCATGCCCTGGTTTCTTTAGATATTGAGTTGAGAAGGTTGCAGCATAAAACACATGTGGCCCCAGCACTTTACAGGGGTAAGAATATTATATGGTAATAAAAGACACAGTCAGTCTTATGAATGATTACTTGCCCAAGAGTATTAGTGGATTTATACCAAATGGAAGTAACATGGTACAATGGAACAAGGCTTTGGATTTGTAATAAAAACGTGGTTTAAATTCCAACTCTGCTACTTCCTAGAACTAGTGACAAGTCACTAACCCTCTCCAGATTAACTCATCTATAAAATGAAAGTGTTGAACTAGATAGGCACTAAGGTCTCTTCCAGCTCTAAATTATGATACCCTCTCTGACACCCCTGAAATGAAGGGGAAGTGGAGAAAGTATTATGGTGGACTGATTGTTTTTCAGTTTGTTTGTTTGTTTGTTTTGAATGATTGAGTAAAATGGAGATAAACTTTTTGGTTTAGTTTAGATTTGAATATGCAGTGGAAGCTCAGAAAGGAAAGATAGGTTTTTCTCACCATCGGTTCACCTCCTTCTATGCCATGTGCCATACTATTTGTGTAGGTAGTTCCTCATATATACATACATATATGCATACCCACATGCATATATATCTATATACGTATGTATATGTATGTGTGTGCATTCCTTCTCTTAGAATAGGTTTATAATATGGTAGTTTTCAAAAGTCATTAGGCAGCAGACATTTGGATTAACTCTCTCCTACAATTACCAACTCCCCCACCTAACTATACCCACTTAATGATCCAGTTCTTAGGACTAATGCTTTCTAGACTGTTGACCTTGTTTGTAAGTAGAGGGATCAGCATACCTAAGGACGCTTCTGAAAAAAAAATAACTTAAGCCCCAATTGGCCATGGGGGTCATTTTGCCATCTAAATATCTGAAGAACAACACACTGAGTTAAGTCAGCACAGGCATTAGCCATTCGGTCCATGGACACCAGAGAAATCAACAAGCATTTAGGAACACTGAGTGTCAGGCTCTGTACTAGGCACAGGATACAAAGACAAAAAGAGCAACAATCCCTCCCCTTAAGGAATTTACAGTCTATTGGATAGATACAACATCTTCATGGATAAGTAAATATTAAGACATATATAAAATAAATACTGTAGCATCCTTGTGAGGGCATTCCCACTTGCATGGTCAGTCAGGTCCCTAGAGGCCAGCTAATTACTTTTCCTCTAAGGGTTTTAGAGGTAACACTGAGGAGCTGAAGTTTCTGTTACTGTCGCTCACAAGCCCTTCCTCCCCTCCCCTCCACCTGCAAATTTCTCATCGAATATCAATTACTTGATGCCACTAGTTTTTTGAAAAGACGTACTGAGAAGGTATTAAGCAAAGAGTTGGTACAAAACACTCCTCTAAACCAGAAGCACACACAAGGTCCCTGGGGAAAGTGTGTTCAAACTTAAAAAGGTAATGAGGAACACATGTAGAGCACACATATGACAAAGGAGTACCTCCCACTCCTGGCACCTGAAGTTGGCTGGTTTGTTTTCTCCATTCATGGAATCCTCCTGCCATTCTCTTTAGATGGAGTTCTCTTCTTGGTGAACCACACTGCCCTATTCCCAGAATCCATGCCTTTCTGGAGTCTAAAGCCAACACCACTCTCTTCACAGGTAACAAATAACTGCTTAGGCTGCAGGCATCTTCAGGTGACTTTCACACCCTCACATATTCCACCATTGCTTTGGTGGCTATGGCTACCACCTCTAGTCACCAATGAGATTTTCTGGGTCCCCCAAACTCACCAGGTCACTGCCTGGACCAATCCACCTTTAAGATACTCAGCAGCCTAAGATCAGGAAGTAATGAGCACCAGAGACAGGATCATGGCCTCTTTGGGGGCCAGTTTGAAGTGGTCCTTCCTTACTCACAGCTGCAAAGGAAATAGGGTAACAAAGGGGTGGTTGCTCCTTTTGGGTATACATTCCACTTGCTGCTCAACAACCTGAGTTCTTCTTACCTAAATTCAGTAACTAATTAGAAGGTTTTTCCTCACCCCAGAGTACAAGTCTCTCAGTAGACTTGTAGAAAGTGACTTCCCAAAGTTTTTAGGTGACCACTTAAATTAAAACCAGGAGGGGCAGATCTGTGAGTGCTTTCAGGAATAGCTTGCACAGGTCAGTCCACCCAATCTAAAATACAAATTGACTGGGGCAGGGGGACAGGGACCTAACATTTTGAGGAATTGGGCAAGGTCTTTCAAAGGAGGTGGTAACTGAGCTGAGCCTGGAAGAGAGCAGAGTGTTCCAAGAGGAAGAAGGGAGGAGGAGCATCTAGGTACCAGGGACACAGAGACAAAAGATGGACATAGATGGGGCATAGGTATAAAGCTTGAGCACACCCTAAGGTGAGCATTATCACTGCCACTTTTTCTGTAGGGCCCTCCGCAGTGTTCTATGTACCTCCCTCCCACCCCCTTGGGTAAGGGAAACAGTATGTAGTACAGCTGGCGGAGTGATGTGCAGTCATCCTGGAAAAGGAAGCTGGAGCCAAGTCACAAAGGCCTTCAAATGCCAAACAGAGTGCTCAGAAGGCAATGGGGGGGGGGAGGGAAGAGGCAGAGAAGGACAGACATTGAAGCTCCTTAATCAAGGAAGCAATATAGTAAGACCTATGTGTTACAAAAATCACTTTGGCCGCTAAGGAGAAGATGGATTGGTTAGAGGAAAGACCAAAAGCAGGCGATCAAGAAAACTGTTGCAAGCAAAATAGTTAAGAAATGGTGAGGGCCTGAACTATGGTAATTGTAGGAGAGAGAAGACAGATGCAAAAGATGTTGAGAAAATAAAATCCAAGATACTTGGCAAGACACAGGAATAAAAATAACAACCAGGGTCTATTAAGTTTCCCTAGACTTACTGCCTAGTTTCCCATTAAGACCAACCTCACGAGAGCTGTGATAAGAAGTCCCAGTAAGTTCAACCCTGTCTGTGAGAAGGTGGTAACATGGACACCAAAGAACATTACACAATGTTCACCAAAAGTATGTCGATGTGCAAAGTAGAAATATGTCAGTGTCCCTGTGATGGGCCAACAAACAAACGAGCAAATGGAAACTCTAAGCGGCCAAAGCTATCCTGAGCTAAGCAGGCCCCTTGTACTCAGAGCTTGATGCAGTGAAGCATGCCAATCAGCTAAAGATTGTTGAGATTAGTAAAACTAATTGCTGCTACCACCTTGGAGATTATAGATGAAATTGCTAAGGGTAGGAAACCTAAACAGACAAGGATTTCAGTTACAAGTCTTAACAACTATGCACTCAGAGCAGATACACAGGTAGACATTCTGAATGGTGTTTAAGACCCTCTTTATTCTTTTTCCACACACACAGAGAGGTAATCGGTCACAACTGCTCCAGGGACATCGACAACCTCAGTCCATGGAAAGTGAAGTCAGGTGTGGCTTGTGAAGGGCATTGGTGTAGGACAGGATATTCACTGACACTTGTGGTGAGGTTTTCATTTGATCTTCCTTTCTGACATAGCTGCCAGCATCTTATAATCATATCATTGTATTTACAAGAAATCTTTCTGCTCATTAGTGGTAGCCTAATCTACCTCAGCCCTTGTAAAGGCTTGTGAAGCCCTGCCCTCTGGGGACTAATGTAAATATTTCCAGGATTTAGCTGTGATGAAGACAAGGTGTGGGATAGGGCCTAGAGGATGGGAATTGAAGTCAAGATGTGAGTTCAATTCTTGCCTCCAGGTCTACTGGCTGTATGACCCTAGCCAATCAATCAATCAATATTTATTAAGCACCTACTATGTGCCAGGCACTGTGATGAGCTAGGTATACAAAAAGAGACAAAAGATAGTTCCTGACCCAAGGGACTTACAATTTAATCTCGTCAAGACACTCAGCCATTCTTCAGACTTCCCCACCATGCTTCAGCTAACATCTCCCTCGATCCTTTCAACTGCTTTCTTCCATTGGTTAGTTCAGCTGAGAACTTTCATCATTGAGAAAAGGCACAGACCATCCACCCTCTACTCTCTTGTGTTTACCACAATGTTTCAGCTTTGTTCCTGCAATCATTTCTCCCATTAGTGAGTTCTTTTCAGATCTTCCATTTTGAGGAAGAGTCCAAACTAACCATCCATCATTCTCTGGACTTTACCATCATGCCCTGGGGTACCTCCCCCTGCCTTCCTAACACCTGACCCCTGCTTTTCAGTTCTTTTTCATGTGACTTCCCCCTTTGGAATATAATCTCCTTATGGGCAGGGACTGTCTTTCTTTTTGCTTGTATTTATATCACTAGGGCTTAGCATGGTCCTTGGCACATAGTAAGCACTTAATAAATGTTTGTTGATTGACTGATTTCTGAGGAAACTTTAAACTAAGTCTTTAAGCTTAAGCTAAAGCCCAGCTGTTGATCTGAATCCACTTTGAGAGGGGGGTGGAAAGAGGAGGGTGAACAGCCCAGTAATGAAATAATAAGTCCAGATGTCTCTCCTCATAAAAGCTAGGATAGAAATCTGTTTTAAAGCAGAATCATTTCTACTTTTGTATCTGTTTCCCAGATACTAGGAACATTCATGAATGTTAGATTCACTAGCCCACAGAACAAGAATTGCCCCATGTTTCTTCTATCCTTGGCTTGGGTCCAGATATTATCTATTTCATAAGGTTTTTTGCAATTTGCTGTCATAATTCTACAAAGGCCCTTCACATCCTCAATAGTTATATGGACTTCCCTGTCCATGACAGGAAAATCCCATCATTTTCATAATGCTAAGAGTTGAAGTGGGCTAAAGCAAAAAGTCTTCTGTTTCCTAATGGGTTTGGACATCAACTAATCAGTCAACATTTATCAAACACCTACTACGTGCCACCTCTCTCCATTACCTACTGCGAGTTGGGAATGAATTCTGTTTTCTTGATATTACGTCAGAAGTAGCATAGTGTAATATATCTAAGTCTATTCTTGGAATCTGAGAGACTTTTAAATCTTACTTCTGAAACATATCAGCTATGATCAAGTCATTTAACATCTCAGAAAATCCTCTAAGACCATGTTATTGATAGTAGCTAGGAAGGAGGATTCCATACTAGGAGTTTTCCAGTGAATATAACCATAAATCTAGACCCAAAAGAAATGATTATATCAAGCTACAACCCAACAAACCTACTTGTCTCAACTATCCGGATATTCCAAGTAAAAGCAATTGTTTGACCTACAAGTTCTTAGAGGGCAGGAAACAAGTTGGCATTTACTGATTCAGTTCAATAAAAAATTTATTAACCACCTATATTCTATGTGCAATTCAATTCAACAAGCATTTCTTAAGCACTGTGGCAGGAGCTAGGGATATGAAACCAAAAACTAACAATGTCCTTGCCCTCAAGATGTTGGGGTAGGAAGGAAATTGAGCTGCCTCATTCTTTCCTTTGTTTTTCCATTATATACACAGCCAGTATAAATGATAAATAAGTTCACAAGAAAAGCCTTCTACACTGTCCAGTTCCAATTACGTGCTGCCAATCCAGTCCAGTCAAAAAAGGCTGGGAACTAGGGATTCTGCCACCTTTACCTATCATTAAAAGGGACACTGTCATCTTGTGTGGTTTTCCAATGTGTTAAAGAAAAATGGAACTAGTCTACTGGTCAATCACTTTTCAGATTTTGAAGTAGACTAGAAGAAATGTTAGGAACACAGACCAACCCTGAATCAAGCTTTTTTGGTCAACCTTTTAAATCTTATCTAGATGCTAAATGCACCCATCTCTGCTCTTCTCTCCTTCATTAAGTTGCAATACAACAAAGCTCATTTCTCCCAACATAAAATAAGTCATTCAGCAATAAAAGAAAAAAAAAGAGACTTTTGTGGAAACAGCACAGAATCTGAAGTCAGAAGGCTGAAGTTCATCAAATCACAGAATTTCAAAGTTGAAAGGGACCTCACAGGTCATATGGTCTAATCTATACTCAAAAAAGAATCCCTTCTACAAAATGTTGTTGTTTACCCTTCATTTGGGGGTCTTTTTTTGTTTTTTTTTTAGGCAATTGGGGTTAAGTGACTTGCCCAGGGTCACACAGCTAGTGTCAAGTGTTTGCTCTGAGGCCAGATTTGAACTCAGGTCCTTCTGACTTCAGGGCTGGTGCTCTATCTACTGCACCACCTAGCCGCCCCTCGCCTTTCATTTTTGAAGAGGACCAATGATATCACCAGGTGATGGTGAAATCTTAACTCACTCATGGATTTAGGTGAGACAGAGTTACACAAAGTTATCAATTTCACCCTCTTTTCCAGAGTTATGAAAGTCTAGTCAGGATGACTAGTGATGGCCTAGGATACAGTGGATGACTTTGTTGTCTCTAATGCCTGACCAAGCTCTAAGTGCTCCACAGCGCCTTCTCCAGCCACCTTCATGGCCATTCTGAACAAATTGTTCTCATCCACCCATTCCACCAGGGAAAGTCCTCACATGCTTGGGGTAGACATTCCCCCAACTCACTGAGAGGTCTGAGGCCTGTCAGTTACCCTCAATCTGCTTCAGTCCCCTACCAACAAGGTTTCACCAGGGTATGGACGTTGCATATGCTACAGCTTCTCAGAGCCATAGATGAGAGTTGAGTGAAGGTAGATACCAATGGCGGATGAGCAGCCCTGAAAAGGGCTCAGCAAGGCCTCACACCAGAGGTGCTAGTCTTCCTTGGACACCCCCAGCAAATGGCCATCCAGCCTTTGCTTGAAAGGAATTTGCTTGAAAAGGAATACTCTGAATCCTGAAGCAGGGCATTCTATTTTCATATAGTCTTCATTATACTGCTTTTTTTTTCATTCCATCATTCCTCAGTATGCTTCTCTGGGACTTCCAAACCCTGCTTTTAGGTCTGCCATTAAGTATCAAAGACTATTCTAATCCTTCCTCCATATGACAACCCTTTAAATTCTTGAAGAATGTGGTATCCCCTTTCCTCTTTTTCAGATAACTCCCCCCCGCCCCGGATCATTCAGCTCATCCTTATGTGGTGTATGCGTCATACCCTGGCTCTGCAACTTGCCACCCATGACTTTGGGCAAGTCATTTCAGCTCTGTGCCTTACTTTCCTCATCTGTAAAATAAAGAGTTTGGATTAGACGAGCTCTGACATCACTTCTGCTCAAGATTTATGATCCTATAATCCCTGCAACTCCTGTACTTGTGATCAGGTGACTGTCATTTTATAGATATGAAAGGATAAAACATAATGACATGATTCATCATACGCATGTCTATGGCTGTCTCCTTCTCAGGGAAGTTCTTCAAGTAATTAAGCCAAAAAAGAACAAGGTGAGGAATCCTGTTACTGAGCCCCCACCCTTGCTTCACCCTTCACATACTGTTCTTGGGACAGCGTCCGCCATCATTTTGGGGGCCTGGCCTTATGAAATCTAGCTCCATGCATGAATTCTGGTCACTTTTCCAAGGAAAAGAACTCTACAAGGGTTAAATCTAACCTTTTTTACCCTTACTCATCCCATTACACCTCAGATTGGAAAAGACTGAGACCCCTTTCAGAGTGATAGTTCTGGAAGCTAGGTGGCATAAAGGATAGAGCGCTAGACTTTGAGATGTTAAGTTCTGAGTTTGAATTCTGCCTCTGACACTTACTAATTAGCTGTGTGGCCCTGGTCAAGTCACTTAATCTCTTTCCTTCAATTTCCTCTTTCATGAAATGGGATCATAATAGCATCAATCTCACAGGCTTATTTTGAGAATCAAATGAGCACACACACACATACACATATACAACTTTTGTTTAAGATTCTATGTAAGTGTGAGCTATTTTTATAAATGTGAACTAATATTACTATTCTTCGAACTTCACACCAGATTCCTCCATCTTCTCTAACCTGACAGAATGACTACACTAAAGTATTTGCCCAGTAGCCTAAGGGTCAGCTTGCACTTTTCCAGAGGTACAAGGAATGTAGTAGTATTCATTAGCTGAGCTCCTCTGCCCCCTACTCCACCCCACTGGTGGTATACTCTAATCTCAGAATTCTTCCCTCTCCTCCCCAGAACTTCGAGTCAAAGCTCGGACCTTAAGCAGGCATGTATCAGATCGGGAGATAGTGGGGTACAACAGTAAGATTAAGAGGGTAGGGTGAAAGCCAGGGTACAGATCACAGGCACTCAGGAGTGGGGGACAGGAAGGGAACATTGTAATCAAAAGGTCAGTAACAAGAGGGGACAACAGGAAAAGAGAAAAGAAAACAAGGTAACAGGTGCATAATATGGTCCCCATGGCAGCATAAAACTTTTCTACCAATCTTCCTATAGAAAAATTTAGGAATTCTGCAAGTTTAGGATTATGTACCATCAGTTTAGGAATTTTGGATGTTTGGAATTCTGTCAAGTGAGTTCCCATAATTTTGGACATACTGATATAGTTTAAAAAAATAAAGCAAAAGCTCATTTCATTTATTTTACCACCTGTATACTTCCTGGGGTTAAGAAACAGATAGTAAATTGGGCTAGAAGCTGGCTGATTTGAATAGTCATTTACAAGGCCACATCCATGTCCTCCACTGAACACCATCTGTTGGGCCATTGCTCCCATGAAATGCGAACATTTTGTTCCATGGCAAATAAAAGAACAACCCAAAGAATATCACCATGCTGTGTTTGGGAAAACACCAACACTTTTCAAAGCAAGCTTTAATCCCTCTCCAAGTCTGAAGCCCAGAACACTCCCCTAAGCACAGTAACCCAGTCAACACATACATACATTCATTCATTCGCAAACTCACTTTGAAAGAAAGCTCTACCACTTGCGCCAGACAAATGTGGAAAGTTAATTTTACAATGTGAACTGTTTTCACCCAAAGCCAAGATACAAGTTTAGGCACCATATGACCTGAGCCTGATTTAAGAGCATCTTGGGACTCAGAAAAAACAAAAATATTTCAGTGAAGAGCCCCACCTCTCTCTCTCTCTCTCTCTCTCTCTCTCTCTCTTTCTCTTTCTCTCTTTCTTCTTCTAAACCCTCTCTCTCCTCTCCTTCTTTTACACTAAATCCTCCAAGGATTTCCTTTCACATTTTCAACATTTGCTCCATGGCTTTTTTCTGAGATTTGTCCTTTCACTACTATTGTATCTAAGGGAAACCAAACTGGCTCTTTTACAGAGAAGCCACTAAGCAGAAGTTCCAGGAACAGGGCCAGGAAAACCCATCCCCATCTATTTCATTTTATTTTCTTGCATTTTCAGATCCTGATCATTATACAAAGGAGGTTGAGATTGGCCCATGGTAGAGAAATAAGCCAGGATTAGAAGTCAGCAAACCTAGATTCCAGTTTGGATTTTAGATGGATGATCTTGAATCCATCACTTAATCCCTCTGCATTTCCATTACCTTACTTGTAAAATGAGGGATTATACTAAGTGATCTTCAAGATTTCTTATATCACTAAGAATTAGTTATTTCTTTAAATATGAAATATCTCACGATAGGACCAGAAGCTGACACTACTTAGCTTCCAGGGATGTAAATCCCATTGAATGCGTGAGGCAGACGCCCTAAGGAGCATCTTATGGGAGGGCACAGAAGCCTGGTCAGAAGACAAGAGCTTCATTAATCCCTGGAAGAACTCTTTTCAGTGGGATACTTAAATTTACCAAAGCCACCATGGAACCCAAAAGTGAGCTGTTTATGAGCACTGCCTCTGTCACCAACTTCCATTTTCTGAGAGTAATCCAGTAAGTTGCTCAGTGGTCCTTTCTCTCTTGGTTACTTAATGAAGACCCTC
This sequence comes from Vombatus ursinus, assembly GCF_900497805.2. Taxonomy (NCBI): domain Eukaryota; kingdom Metazoa; phylum Chordata; class Mammalia; order Diprotodontia; family Vombatidae; genus Vombatus; species Vombatus ursinus. The sequence goes on along the minus strand of NW_020954556.1, from coordinate 22,084,672 downwards.
TTGCCCTAGGTCATAGCCCTAGAAACAGTGAGAATTCTTGGTTGGCAGTCTATCCTTGACCTTTTCCCTTTGTATCTGTTTCACCCACTGGCCTGGCCACCAATGAAGGTTGACTTTATCTTCTTTCTCTTCAATTCATTTTCAAGAAAGAGAAATTCTTTTCACCTTCAGCTCTCTCTTCCCATGCCAAATGTGTGTTGGGGGAATGCAGGGGGAGAGAAGAATTATTATTCTTTTGTTGAACAAGGAGCAAGCTATTCATGGTATAGGAATGTTGAATTGTCTTTGCTCTTAGAATCAAGTTAAGGACCAAATGAAAGAAAAGTCAACTACAAGCACTGCAAGTCCTAGATCTCATCCCAATAGGTCCCCAAAGGTGATCAAGGCCTTCAGGCAACTTGAACTGCAAAGTATTGAACGCTGATGATGATGGCTGTTGAGTGCTAAAGATGATAGAATTCTTAGGACCACTTTCTTCCCTTTCCTAGTGGCACCACACTTCCCCACTGGCTACCATGGCTGCATTTATGCCGCATGGAAACCAGAAAATGTGTAACATCAAATCTGGCCCTTTGCCAGATTTCCACAGGGCATTAGTAACAAACTGGTGAAGCTCATTAAAAAAAAGAGAGAGAAACCTATAACCATTAAAAGTCCATTAAGCAGCATGTCATTTTGTAGAGCTAAATAGCCCACAGTAATCAAAAGCATATGAACCCCAGCTGGGCTACCCAGTGAATTGTTTCGATTTAGGGGAGAATTCATCAAGAAAGATTGTTCTTGGGATTGGGTTGATTTTTCTCCTTCAGTTCCCAGCTCCATGTTCCATTATAATTAAAGTGATTGATGCACCTCGCAGACAGAGGTGAGGAGTGACCCATGTAGTCAGAACATCTGCTCGTTCCAAGCAACAGTTAATATGGAACTTGAGTCGAAAGGCACGTAACTTGAGGCTATCCCACCATTGTCAATTAGGTATGGGGAGACAACTCTTTCCTGCTTATCTAGCCTACATGTGAGTTATCTGTGAAACTTCTCTTTCAAACCAGAGGCTGCCTTGTTATCCAAGCTTAGAGACTCATACAAAGAAGGTAAGAATTAAACCTGAGGTCCCAAAGGCAAGACCCTGACACCAGGGAACAGAGGATCATCCACCAATAGCTGAGGCCACATTTACGTTGGTTTGGGGACTCTTCATAGCTTTTTCAGATCTGTAAGAGTCATCCAGCTAACTACCTCTTTTTCTTCTTCAGTTTGCTACTAGGGCCACTATTTTACTCTTTACTCCCTTCTTCTGCACCTTGTCTGGCTCCCACCCTGGCTCCCATTTCACTACTCATTAGCACCTCCACAGTTAGTGGCCAATGACTGAGACGAGTGAAACTCAAGCATATTTTTGCAACTTGTTAACAGTTCCAACTAGAATGGCACTGGTAAAGTGGTTGGGAGTGGAGGCTGAAAATATTGTCTTAAACAAAACAAAGTGGCTAATTATAGGTTTGTTCATTTTCTTCCCCTGTGCCATTGGACAATTGTAAGTTTACTATATAAAACCACAGGACCAAGATTTTCATATTCAATAAGAAGTCCACTGAGATGCTCTGTGCTTCTCCATGTCTAGAGCTTTTATTCACAAAACCCAAGGACTGATAAGAACCAATACATATGCTCACTGTAACCTGTATATGCCTTTACCTTTCAGTTAACTTTCCAAGCATCTCCACAAATGAAATGTAAGTCTTTGAGGCAAGGGACCATGTCTTATATTTCTTTGTATACCCTAGAGAACCTAGTAAAGTACCTTACACATAGTAGGTCCTCAGGGAATTCATTCATTGATAGATCTTCCAATAATGTTGGTGTTAACAACTCAACCTTTTCTACAGCAATTCTACATGATGGTATTTTGAGGCAATATGGCACAGTGGATAGAGTACAACATTTGAAATCAAAGAGACCTGAGTTCAAAATATGTTTCTGACATTCACTGTTCAATTTCTTGTCTGAATAATAATAACTGTAGCACCTTACTCATAGAATTTTTGTAAAGCATATATGAGATAATGCATGTAGAATACTTTGCAAACTGCAAAGTATAACCTAAATTTAGCTATATTTATTTATTTATAATATATAATTATATACTATATTAATTCATTAACATATAATATATAATTATTTATAATCATTATTTATTATCATTGTTAATACATAACATAATTGTTATACATATCAACTAGATAACCCAAAGTTCCCCCAATAAAACAAAACCTGCCTACTTGCATTCATAGCTACATTAATTTACATGTATGTTCATGTGTGAATATGTATGTGAATGTGATCTTTTTTTCATACTATTCCCCACTCTTGGAATAATTTCCACCTTCCTCTCTTGCTTATACAAATTCTACACATCCTTCAAGACTCATGTACAATCTGACCTCCTGCATGACTAACCCAGACTACAGTGATTTCTTCTCGCTGTAACCCCCAAGTACTTTATTGTCTTTATTGACTTTTGGTATTTACCAGCTGATGACTTTGTGCAACTTTGCCTAGCTTAAATCCAATTTATTCTCAAGTCACGACATCAGTTGGGATATCATTGGTCCTCTTCAAAAACAAAGGACAAATAACAACAATGTAATGTCTTGAATTTATTAATTTAATGGGAAGTTATTCCACCTTCCATATGTGAATTTTTTATCTTCTCAATCAGATTGCAAGTTCTTCTTTGTCTTAAATTCATTTGTATCCCTTAAAGTAACTCACATACGACTATCCACATAGTAACTGTGGTCAATATTCAGTGAACAAGTGAATGAATAGATAGAACTCTAAATAAATGGATGATGGATGGATAGATGGATAAATTAATGAAATGGTCCAAAGGTAGAATAAGAGGTTCCCTGTTAGAAATGTTTTTTGCGATTCATATGAATGAAAACCAATTCATTTGCCTTAGCCATATTAGCTTTTCCCTTATGTAGAGTATTACAGACTGGTTTTCATTGTGCTCAGCATTCTTCCTGACATATTAGTGGGATAGTACTAGCAGTTGTTAGACAAGATTTCACAGCAAGAATGGCTATGCCATGAACTGGTGCTGAGTGAGGTGAGCAGAACAAGGTGAACCTTGTACACAGTAACAGCAATATTGTGCAATGACCAGCTTTGACAGAATTAGCTCTTCTCAGCAATGCAATGATCTAAGACAATTCCAAAAGACTCATGATGGAAAATGCTATCCACGTCCAGAGAAAGAACTATGGAGTCTGAATGCAGATCAAAGCATACTGTTTTCCCTTTTTTTTTGTTTTATGTTTTTTTCTCATGGTTTTTCCTTTTTGTTCTGATTCTTCTTTCACAACATAACTAATATGGAAATATGTTTAATATGATCATATATGTATAGCCCATATCAGATGGCATGCCATCTTGTATAGCCCATATCAGATTGCATGCCATCTTGGGGAGGAAGGGAGGGAGAGGAAAAATTTTATAACTCCAAAGTTTATAAAAGTAAATTTTTAATTTTTTTAAAAAAAAGAATGGCTATGCCAGAGAGAACACACAGAACGCAGCTATTGGTGCTTCTACGCATGAAGTCCCATTCCTGAAGGCAGTTCATCCCCGACCAGTACAACTTTGTCCATTGGGAACGTGGGCTCATGGAAGTCAACACAACCTGAAGCATCTCTGCCAGGAACACATGGAGTTGGCAGGTTGTTTATTTAACACGAGTGTTGTTTAGCTGGCCATCTGGTGACATTTGACAGGGTATTTACGGTGGTTCCTGCTGCTCCAGAATAATTTATAAACTTTACTCAGCCAATCATTACAACAGATAGTACAGAAATATAAAGCTTGTCATAGTTATGCCCAGTTCCTCTTCCAGTAGCTTCAGCTAGCACAGAATGAGATAGGACAATGCTCGAAATTCTCACCCATTGGATCAATGGAGAAATTTATCTCATAGTAGGTTTCACTAGGTGACACAAAAACACACCCAACATATAATCCCAACCAAAATAAGCCTTACTCCTGCAGGGCCAGAGACTCTAAGAAATGGGGACTTGAGGGAATGATGCATGGGCCTTATCTATCCCCCAACAAGAGTCTGAGGCTAATACCACTATGTCTTTGTGTTTAGTAGTATTTGTATGTGCATACTGATTGCCCAGGCAGCTCCTGCATGGCTTAGAGGTTTACCAAAGGAGAAAGCACTTTAGAGTGCCCAGAAAGGCTGCTTCCTAGCTTGGTGAACAGGGTAGTGGTGATTTCGAGGGCGTAGGGTAGAGGGAGCTGCAAGAAGAGAAGAGAAAGGCTTTTCAACAATTTTTTTAGTGTCTAGAATTTAAACTTATGTCACTGATTATTAGGGAGCTCTTATTTTTGCACTAGGTTTTATGGTTCATTTATACATTTATTTTTCCTCATCACTAGGCATGTTAAGAAAGAAAGCGCAGGGAAGAAACCATCCTGTACCCGGCAGTGGGCTTTCTTCTTTCTGGGGCTTACTTCCTTCTGCCATTTCTAGACATTTTGAGGCCCCTACCTCCCAATAATCTCTCTTCTTTAAAGTCTCTGCCATCCTTTAGACAATCTGCCCTCTATCCTCATTGCCATTCTATTGCTTCTTCCAAGACATTCTCCCAATTTCTTCAAAGACTTCAGCCTCTTCCTCAGTCTTCCTCCCCATATCCTCTGAGGCGCCAAAACATTGATGAACTTCTCTCCTCTGACCCTTCAAACACTTTAGCCTCCAAGTTCCTTTACTTTCTCAACTCCACTTTCCTCTCACCTCCCTACTTCCACTACCTATTAGCACAGTCACACACACACACACACACACACACACACACACACACACACACACACACACCACATGGAACTGCTGTACCTTCAAGAGCTCAAACTTTATGTTTTCCTACTGCTAGAAGAATCTTATCTTCTACTTCTCCTATGCCTTCACTCCTACTCAAATTGGTCTTCAGTCTTACCAAAATTAAAGCTCCCCAATTCCTCTCTATTCTCCCATAGGCCATCTCATTGGCTTCACTCACCTCACTTCCCAAAGTGAGCTCCATGATCAGCCATTGGAACAGAGTTCTTTGCACCTCTGGTGTGAAGGCTTGCTGAGCCCTTTTCAGGGCTGCTCAAACACCTTTGGTGTCCACCTGGCACTCAATTCTCACCTGTGGTTCCAAGAAGCTGTAGCATGTACAGCAGCCATACCCCTCAAACCATTTTAGCAGATGGGCTAAAACAGGTTGAGGGTAACTGATGGGCCACAAACCCATCAGTGAGTTAGGGGATGTCTACCCCAAGCATGTGAAGTCCTATGGTGGAAAGGGCAGATGAAAACGATTTGCTCCAACAGCCATGAAGGTGGCTGAAGTATGTGCTATGGAGTGCTTAGAGCTTGGTCAGGCATCAAAGACACCAAAGTCATCCGCTGCATCCCAGACCATCATTAGTCGTCTTGACTTTTGATGACTCTGGAAGACAGTGAGGCTGACAACTTTGTGCAACTCTGCCTCACTTAAATCCAATTCAGGCATGAGTCAAGACATCACCCTGTGATGTCACTGATCCTCTTTGAAAACAAAGGACAAACAGCAACAACCACCTTTGGCCTATTGCTGCTCTTGCCTTATTATTGTGTGAGACAAAGATTTCCACCATCTGTTTCTTCTGCTCCTGTTCCCAGACCCCTGGAGAAATTTGTACAACCGTGCTTATTGGTTCCATTACATATTCATTCTATCTGACCTCAACAGGGCCCTCACTGCTACTCAGTACTTCTTTTATTAATGTCTTGTTAACTCTTTCTCCCATTCCTCTAGCAGCTGTTCCAAATCTTTTGCACATACAAGTCCCTAGCTTCAACCTGTCCTCTCTCTCAGTCAATGGCATTAATATCTACTTTACTGAAAAGATCAAAGCCAAATGACTATAGCTGCCTAAATGTCTATACTCTCCATTTCAGGGTTTCTCTGTATCTTTATCCTTTCCTTCCTTCTGTTTTCCTGCCTCAAAAAAAAGTACTCTTCCTTTTTCCTCATGCTCTCAATCCCATCTCTTGTATTTTATATCCTCTGGGACCTTGTTCTATCAATTATTTCCACTTTCTCCTGAATCTTCATTCCTTCTTTCTTCAAAGGTTCCTTTCCCTCTATACCTAATTATTAAAAAAAAAATCCTTTGACCCTGCTACCCTCTTGACCTTCTCTCTCC
>NW_020954556.1:22015154-22078332 GCF_900497805.2 Vombatus ursinus | reverse complement strand
CTCTCTCTCTCTCTCTCTCTCTCTCTCTCTCTCCTTTCTTTTTCTTTCTCTTTCTTCTTTCTCTCTTCTTACTTTTAATTCCAAACTCCGAAAGGACAATCCTCCACTTCTTCACTACCATCAACTTCCTAATTCTTTACAATCTGGCTTTTGTCCCCACCACTTCCAAAACTCTTCTCCTGGACACCAAAAATCTCTTAATTGTCACATCCAATTGTCTCTTCTCAATTGATATCTCTGCTTATGCCAATGTTGACATAGCCTTCCTTCCTGAAACTCTCTCCTCCTTTGGCTTTCCTATGATTGTCCTGTCCTGATTCTCCACCTACTTCTTTGATAGATTAATCCTCCTATGGCTCCTCCACTTGTCCTCTTATTTGTACTGTACCTTAAATATAGCCATTCTGCAAGTCTTTGCCCCATATTACAGAATCACAAAAACTCAAAGTTGGGAGAGACCCTTACAGCCTATCTAGTCCAGCTCATACCTGAAAACAAATATACTTTATACCATTACCAGAAAAGTGGTCATCCAGCCTTTGTCTGAAGACCTCTAGTGAGAAGAAAACATGTTACAAAGACCTTTCTCCACACTGAGAAGTTTTCCTACCTGCAAATCTCCTGAACAATGATAGGTGGAAGATGGGGCTTTCTATCATTTCTTGTCTTCTCTAGCAAGCCTCCCCTTTCTGTTGAACTGTTTGTAAAGGTATATGATCTGCTTTTTCAGGTTGTGTAAGTCCTGCAGCAACATGAGATCTCCCACCATTTCCTTCTTGCACATATATCACTGCAATTCTAGCTCCACAATCAGCTCCTTGGGGGCGCTGTTCAAAGTTTCCCAGGACCACAATGTTGTCATACATTGGTCCTCTTCTCATTCCATTGATCCACCACTTTAGGATGCAGCCTCTGTGTCACAGAGGTTATTTCAGGGACATCCAAGGAGAAGCTCCTGCCAGTTTGGGCTGCACAGTGACATAATGCCCTGTCAGCCCACCAGCTCAGGCACCATGCCATTAACAGCCCGATGGTTCATTTAGATAACTAATTATTAGAAATGTCTTGGAGCAGTTAAGTGGCGAAGTGGATAGAGCACTGACCTTGAAGTCAGGAGGACCTGAGTTCAAATCCAGCCTCAGACACGTAACACTCACTAGCTGCGTGACTCTGGGCAAGTCACTTAACCCCAATTGCCCTCACCAAAAAAAATGTCTTCCTTACATGAAAAATGTCTCAAAATCTAACTCTGCAACTTTCCCATTGCTCCCAGTTCTACACTCCAGGACTGAGGGGAAGAAAAAAAAAGGCTAATCCTTTTTAAATGCTTGAAGAAAGCTATAATGTCCCTGCCTCAATTAATATTTGAGCAATGCTCCTTTTCAGTGCTGGCGTGGTAGGAATAGGCAGGTTTGTAAGGCAGACTCAAATCAAGATCATACTGTCCTATTTGCTTAGGCAGCTGTAACCATAAAAATCACCCAACATTTCTAGAGCATTCTTCAGTCCTTGTATAAACAATTTTTATGAAATAACTGCTAGTGTCCCACTCCTCTATCATTGGGAACTGGAAGGTCTGAAATAGTACTCTGAATAACTGGATTGGATTTGTCCCAATCCCATATTGAAAAGAGAACCAGATTCCAACCTAAATAGAGCTTTTCCACCCTCCAGCATTTGAACTAAGGGAGGGAACAAAATGCTGTGTCCTGTGATTCATGAGTTCTTTGCTTTCAAATTTTACTAGTCTTTTTCCTAAGTTTATTAAACTATTATCTAACTGTGTCCTGAATCTGAAAAGAATGGGAGTATTCTCTGGTGAGGCTGGAACCAAAAGTGCCACAATATAATCGACAGATTCTTCTAAGCAAAGAGCCCAGGACAATACCATAAGGAGTGAAGCATTAGAGTGATGGATGATTGAAAGTCACCTGCTCCAAGGCCCTGACTACTGACAGAGCCAATTTGTTCCACTAAAATGTGACCCCAAACTGAACACAGTAAGCCAGATATTGGATGAACTTAACAGAATACAGTAGGTCTACTCCCTTTTCTGTTCTGAATAGTTCATATCTTTTAATTCAGCTTAAGATTGTTGTTGCTGTCACTGGGTCATCATGCCCAACTTTTCATGACCCCATTTGGGGTTTTCTTGGCAAAGATAGTGGCATGATTTGTCATTTCCTTCTCCAGTTCATTTTACATATGAGGAAACTGAGATAAAACAGAGTTAAGTGACTTGCACAGGGTCACACAGCTAGTAAGTGTCTGAGGCTAGATTTGAACTCAGGAAGATAAACCTTCTTGACTTCAGACCCAGTATTCTATCCACTGCACCACCTAGCTGTCTGACTTAAGATTACATCAGCCCTTTTGATGACCATGATACACTGTCAACTAATATTGACCTTGTAGTCTGCTAAAAATCCCCAGCTATTTTTCAGATGAATTGCTATCTAGCCATGCATCTCCCATTTTGATTGTGTGGTGATTTTTTTTTTAACTCAAGTAAAAGGACACATTTATCCCTAACAAATTTCATCTTAATTAGATTTGTTACAACAGTCTAAGCTGTTGAGATCTTTTTGGATCATTATTACATCATCTAGTATGCTAGTTATCCTTCTTAGCTCTCTGTTAGAGGTCGCAGACTACAGTGGAAAAGAGAGCCAGAGGACATGAGTTCAAATCCTGGTTCTGCCACTCTCTGTGTGGTTTGGGTAAATCACCTCACTTCTCTGGGCCTGTTTTTTTCATCTATAGAATGAGAGGGTTGACTCAAGGACTTCTAAGGTCGCTTCCAACTCTAAATCTATGATCTTCTGTCATCTGCAAACGTAAAAGGCAAACCATAAATGCCCATATACAAGTTGCTGATAAAAATGTTAGATGGCATAGGGCTAACTTGTCCCTATCCTTTTCTCTTATCTCTTATTTTTATTCACCATTACCCTTTCTCACAACTTAAATTGTCATTTTAGGGTTACTTCTACACAAAGGAGCCAGAAATCTGTTATCTTCGGCCTTGACTTCCGAATTCCTTTCTCTTGTTTCCAAACATCGGCAGGGCATTTCCACTAGAATATCCTATGAACTTTTCAAGTTCAACATGTAAGTGGGAAAAGTACTGTTCCTGATGTCTGAAAACCCAGGTTTGAGCCCCAACTTGGTGATTTTCTAGTATGCGACCTTGGTACAAGTTGATTCCTTCTCTAATCCTATTTCCTTCTATGTAAACAGTAATAATACCTACCTTGTTGTTATGGGAAAGAAATAATATTTATGAAAATGATTTTTGACTCTTTCCCTTTCATCGCTCTTTATATCTTGCCAATTCTATTTCCAAATACATTTCTTCTTTTCTATTCCTTCGTACAAGGATGCATTATCTGGACAATTTCAAGAGCCTCCTAACTGTTACTCACAACATAATCCATCCTACATAACAATTCTAGTCAAATCTTACTTAATATTAGTCAAATGAGTAAATGCATCTAAAATGTAATGTCAACTTTAAAGCAATATGTAAGATCTAATTATAAGTAAATCAATATCATCTCTGAAATACAGCTCTCTCTTACTAAAAAAAAATTAAACCTTCAGTGGCTCATTTCCTGCTCTTCCCTGTAGTCAAAAATCATAATTGTATAAAAACAATAAATCTGAATAATCTTTGCCTTCTTGTCTAAAGTCCTGTTATAGGAAGACATGCCCATTAGTGACTCCTCCAGATATCACAAAGTTAATTAGTGCAAAGAATAGTTGAACCATATATGGCTTCTTTACACCCTCCTATCCATGAAAACAAGAGAGATTCAAGATTACCATAAGTAATTAAATATAATTCCTTACCCCCTCTGGCTGCTTAATAAATAACCAGTAAGACTTCTGAAAGACTTTATGGCAGAGTGAGGAAATAGCTGGGACTTGGAGCCATGACTGGTTGAGTTTACATCCTTGTGTCTTGGACACAAGGTTGTTGAGAATCTTACATGAGATAATTTACATAAAGTACTTTGTGAACTTGAAAATCCTATACAAATGTCAATTGTTTTGATTGTTATTTTCATTCGTGGAAGTTAAATATCTGGCTCACTTAATTTATATATGGCAGACAGAAGACAGACACTACTGAAATCAAAATTGCAGGTCAATGTATTTCACATAGTCAGTACTTTAAAAATGCACGTTGGTTAAATGTATTGATTGGATTCCAGAAGAACTCAAATTGCCCATCATTCCATCAGGAAGGACAGTACATGATTGTTACTCTCTTCTAAACTAAGGATGCCACAAAAAAACACAACCATTGCCAATTCTTGAGAAGTAGTGTGGCTTAGCTGAGAGAGAGCTAGCCTCAAAGCCAAGGAGATCTAGGTTCAAATCCTGACTCTGACACATACTGGCTTTGTAACACCGGGCAAATTCTGTGTCACCATTTTTTGGAAGAGGGACGTGACCTCATCCAGAGTTCCCAATCCCAATGAAATCACAGGTGCAGTACCTCTATGTATCTTCCTCGTCACATCCATTTGAGGATCATGAAATATTTGAAACTGGAGGAGAGTTTAAAAACTATCTCATTTAAACCCCTTCATTTTAAGTCTTGGAGCTTACACAGCTTGTTATACATGTACTCTTCAAAAGCCTTGAAAACCTGTCTGGTCACTTCATCAGATCAGGAAGTATAAATAAGTAAAGTCTTCTCCAAAGCTTGTCAAAATTCATTCTGGAGGCAATTCAGTTAGAATTCGTTTGTTGTTGAGTAGAAACAAAAAATGAAAAACTCATCAGGGTTCCAACATGAAATAACGGAAGAGAAGAACCCTTGGAAGCAAAAGGCCCCTCTGTGATTAATGAGAGATGCTAACCTCAAGAAAAAAATTTTTTTAAATCCACAAAGAATTTACATAAACACCCTAATACAAACAGAAAGAGAGGGGTAGGGATTGTTTAAACCAGAAAGGTGAGTTAGCACCTGTTAATGACCAGTTTGTTAGCTCACAGGCTGTTAACACTCAAACCAACTGGTCGTTAAATGGGGTTATTACAGATTTCAATGGAAATTGATTAGAGCCTTTATTTAAAGATTTAATGGAAGGGCAGCCTTCAGCCCTGCACACCTGGATCAACCTCGGAGCGGCTTCATCTGGATAAAAGTAAGTAATAATAATAATGTCCATTCCAGTGCATCAATTACAGATTTCCTTCAGCAATCAGAGGGTTAGATGAGTTCTGATTCACAGCTTGATGTCTAATAAGAACTACTTGAGTCTTCATTACTGGGTAGGGCCATTATGGTTGAGTGTTCCTGATCTGTGTTCTTTACAAGCTCCCTACAATTCTCATTATTATAAGACAGACTTTCGATTAAGCTCATAACACTTTTTCATATGTCTTCATTCCTTCGTGGATTATAAAAAGAAAAAGGAGGAGGGAAGTGAGCTGAGGTTTCATGGATACAGAAACTTCCAGAAATGAGGAGAGAAAGCTAAGGCTACAGGGAAGGGATGCAATTCTTCTTCCTTGACGTGGCACCTGCACTAGGGTAAAGCCACTGCCACTGCAGTGGGCAAATGCCAAAGGTCCCAGAGGAAGAGATCCTGTCCCCACTCTCAAATACGCTACAAATTCAGGTCAGGCAGTAGCACTCTGCGGACCCATGCTCATCCCACTCAGTAATGGGAAAAGCCAGCCAGCAATATTCTCCTCTTACAGGGCCATAGGGAGAACACATTAAGCCAAATGGATACATAGATGGATGTATAGGTCTGTATATTTGTATATGCACTTATATACATATATACCTGTTCATATAGCTAGCATTTATATGTACTACTTTAAGGTTTGTGAAGTGCTTTACAAATATTATCTCTTCTTATCCTCACAACAACCCTGGGAACTAAGTAGTATTAATATCCCCATTTTACAAATGAGGAAACTGAGGCAGACAGAGGTTAAGTGACTTGCTCAGGGTCATACAGCTAGTAATCTGAGGCCATATTTGAACTCAGGTCTTCCTTGCTCAGGATTCAGTACTCTACCCACTGTGCTATCAACTTTGCCTCCTTGATATTGAGTATGATCAGCTCTCTAGAGATTCTGGGATGATTATCTTAATTCAACAAACATTTATTCAGCATTCACTACACATCAGATACTGCACTAGGTTATAAAGGAGGTACAAAAAAAATAAAAAGCTAAACCAATGCCTGCTCTCAAAGAATTTACACTCTATTGCAGGAATAACAACATGGACACAAGTGCATCAGTGTAAATATACATACTCAAAACAATTTCAAGATGGAGGTAGCACCAAGAGCATTATAATGATTTTTCCAACGGCTAAATCGGGGGCAGTTAAGAGGCCAGGTGTCCTGGGAAGTTTGGGGAGGGGGTGGGGCGGCCTCTGTATTCACAGTTTTCTGAAGTCGAGTAGAAAATGAGGACCTAGAAAGTTAACTGATGGGCTGAGGAGCTGGCAAAAAAAAAAAAAAAAAAACAGAGCATCCAAAAGCCCCACAAAGACCTGACTCCAAACTCTCTCGCCAATCATTCAACAAATATTAATAGAATACTTCTTATATTGAAGGCACTGTTAGAAACTGGAAAGGGTTATACATAGATATTTGAGACATAGATAGCCCTTGCCTCTTGAAACTTACAGTGTGTTCACAGTTACATTTACAGAACAACAATAATACAAAGGAGGATTCGGTAATTTCTGTAAGACACACATAGTAATTAGAATTCACATTCCATGGATGTTGTCTCCCCCATTAGAATGTGAACTGTTTGAGAGCAGAGGCTGTCTTATTTTTTTATTTTATTCTTATTTCATTTTTTCATTTTTTTAATATCTCCAGCACTTACTTGCACAATGTAAGCAGCAAATATATGCTTCATTCATTCATTCATTCATTCATTCATTCATTCATGTTCATAAAGAGAGCTTTACATCTGACAAAGCTCCTTCCTCACAATAAAGGAGAAGAGAGGCATCACTGCTAGCTGGGGTAATTAGAGGAGGATTTGGGTTGGGCCTTATAGGATCATGGAGCTATAGACTGCATACAGAGGTGGGAGGGCAGGATTCTTGTCCTGGCTCTGCCATTCGCTAGCGGTATTAGGTGACTTAGAGGAGCTCACCCTAACCAACCTACTTCTCAACATCTTTGTCTGCGAAATGAGAGCATTGGGGTAGATGACCACCAAGGTCTCTTGCAATTAATGTTATAGTTCTATGAAAACACTGAAAATTTCTGTACATTGGATCTTGACTCAGTCTCTTCCCTTACTGAATTTTCTCATTTCACCAGATTAGTTACTGGAGGGGAAGGGAGGAAAAAAAAGTCATAGAACTTCTGTGTAAACACTCTCTTGCTGAAGCTCAATCTAGTATCGAGCACATAGTAACTGTTGAATGTACTTGATTGATTGATTGATTAAAAAAATCATTAGCAGTTCAATTGTCTCCCTTGCCTCATTGGCAAAAACAAAAAAAATCTTTCAAACAAGACCTGAAACATTTCTAAACCCTCACTATTCTTTTGAGTAAAAACATGTCAAAGCAGGTGGGCTGGGAATGTGAGAAAAGGGCTGGTATTTTCATTCCTTTCTCCCTCTGCCTGGGTTTTTAGAGAGCACTGTGATTGCTGTCTTGGCTTCATTTAAAGTAGAATAATTGGGCCAGTAAAATTTGAAAAGTATATTTTCATTCTCTTCAGTCTGTACAAGCTCTAGGAAAGAAGATGAAACATTACAGGAATGAAAATGAAGGAAATGAATAGGAGAAATGTTCGCTTGTAAATTAAGGGCCAGCAAGCAAGGGATATGAAAAAGAGTCTGGCAGAATTAAAATAATCAGGAACTAAGAGGAAAAACCAAGAGTTCAGGGAAAGTGTAGAGAATTCCATTAATAATAATTTCAGAAGGTAACAGAGGGTAGATGACATTCAGAAAAGGTGGCAAAACAGTGAGGGGAAGAAGAGGTGGTAGTAAAACTGAAAGCGTACAGCTTCTAGTTTCTTTCTCAGGTTCCATCACTCTGACATTACCACAAGCTCCCTTGCTCAGTGAGGAGAAACTTCTCTTTAGGGTGAGAGACATAAAAGGTTGGCCAGGCTACCAGAAGAATGGGCAAGAAATGGGAGAATTTGGGAAACAGTTTGGCCATTAAAGACTGAAATGCAACAAGCATGTTTTGTCAGACTGGCCTCATGAATACATAGAATATAGAATAACTAGTGGCCTACATGGTGTGATTGTCAAGGTACAGGAAAAGTTCTCCTCTCTCTTCCCTTCCCTCCTGCCTAAACCAACCTGCTTAGCTGATACCTGATATTCCAAATTATAAATTCATTCTCTTAGTTTATGACTTCTTATCTCCTATTGGAAAATCAACATGGGAGAATGGGGAAAGACCTGAAATTAGACCTGAAATCAGGAAAGACCTAACTAATATTAAACTTAGACTCTGATATTTCCTAGTGCTCTTTTTTTCCTTCTCCTCCCATAACTAATCTGGTGAAATGAGAAAATGCCGAACGGGAAAAAATGAGCCAAGGTCCAACCCAAAGAAACTTTCAAATTTCTCAAGGAACCATATAATTCTATGGAAGGGACCTTAGTGGTCATCTGCCCCAAAGCATGATGATGATTATGTCATGGTACCTAAGCCTTGCTTCTCTCATCTATAAAAAGGAGAATAATAATAATAATAATACATAGATTACATAATACTTTTATATAATTATTTATATAATTATATAATTTTATATAATTATTTATTTTATATTATTATATTATTATGTTAATTATATTACTATATAATTATATGATTATACAATTAATATAATAATATATAGTATAACATAACATAATATGATATTATATAATAATTATGTTATTATATAATATAATAACACATAGATTATATGATAATAATAATAATAATACATAGATTCCCTGCAAGGTTGTTGTGACTCTCAGAATGGGACTTGGGAGGTTGATCAAAAGAGTTCTCAGAATAACTTGATGGCTTTAGGAGGTGATAAGCTTTTGTCTTTCAATGGAGGGTGACCCTTCATTGAAGATGAGACTATCTCCTTAAATCTCATTGATTGGGGATGAACTGGTTGGCTTTAACTATCATATGTCAAAGCCACCACCTTGAATATGATTAATCAAAAAGAGGTTCCATGGCAGAGTATTTCTCTTTCATTTTCAAATCAATTTAGAGAAAGCTGAGCATGAGTCAGAGACCAGAAATCTGAGAGCAGACTTTGACTGCTGGGGGTTGGCTACCTATGTATTGGCACAGGATCCAGTCAATGATGCCTTTTAGACCCAGAGCTGGCCACCTTCTGGCACAAGGAATAGGTAGAGAGATTAAACATTTATCAAGTGCTTACTATACACCAAGCACTGAACTAAGCACTAGAGATACAAATACCAGGAAAAAAAATAGTTCCTGCCCTCAAAGAACTTACATTCTAATGGAAAAAACAATACATAAAAGGCAAAACAAAAAAGTGGGGGGAGGGGAAGAAGGGAACAGGGGAAGAGAAGCAAGGCTGCTGGGAAAAAGGTGGAAAAATTCAAATAGTAAGGAGGAGACTGGGAGTGAAGTGAGTTTGAATTGGTAACCTCATAAAATGGTGGTCTGGATGGCAGCCAAGGCAATGCTGGAGTAGCAAGAATTCCTGGACCCTGATTCCCTGAATGAGTAACTGGATGATTCAGCCCTGGGGAGGCAATGCCAGAGACACCTTGTAGTCACCACATTTTCTCAACCACATGGCCCAATGGGAATGGAACCACGCAGTGAGAAATTCTAATCCCCAGACTTCTAGAGAAAGAAATGGACATTTCTGAGTAGCCTCAGGGTTGCCTCCCTAGCAATCCCAGTTTGAAAGTTCTGGGACCCAGCCTCCTAGAGACATTAGGGGGAGTTCCTGGGCACTACCAACCTTGAGTCCACAGCAGTGTCTAGTCAATTATTCAGACAACCTGCTGCACTGTGCCAAAGAATTGGATGTTTCAAAACACTTAGATGCCTGGCATTGTGTGGAACAAACGTTTCCCTTACTCAGTTATTTTGCTTTATACTGACATGTGTTGATGACATGTAGACACAGCCTCATCTTTCTGCTATATTCAATTTGGGCTTCTCTCTTCTTTTTCAAACCTTCTCTGTGTTGTACTTTCTCAGGCAGCAATGTGCCATGGGAAGGATGCTGGGTTTGGATTCAGAGCACCTGGATGTCTTACACCTAGATGTCTATTACTACCTATGTGAGCTTTCTGAGCTTCAATTTTCACGTCTATAAAATGAGGGGATTGTATTAAATGAATTTTGAGGTAACTTTCCATTCAAAATATATGAACACCTCAGATTTCATCTTTCTTTAATCTCTTACCTATTAACTTTTCCTCCCCCCCATCCCTAACCTCTATGCTCTAACTTGAGCCATGGTTCCTTTGTGAACAGCCTGTCTTCTGATTCTGACAATTCCCTGTTCTGCAGTTATCTCTTGCCCTTCCATAACCTATCCCAAGTTCAGGACCATATTGATTTTTCCCCCTTTCATTGTCTATAATTTCTTCTCTAATTAATTGCCTTCATTCTGCTGGCTTAATCTAAGACAAGTGAGAACCTTTTTTCATTAACCCCATAGTCTACTTCCCATCTAACAGGGGAAAGTTATATTTACAAAGAAATTAGACACAAATATACAGAAGTCTAGAATTATACTTGAACAACCAGGTGGCTCTTGACCAACAAGAAAAAAAGGAGATTCCTGGGTTCTTACTAACAGACTCAGAGAATGGAGGACAAAGAGTGTTCTGGACAGAAGCCACTGAACTCACACCTAACAAGAAAGATTTTGTGATGAAAATAGCCTTTCTCTACTTCCTTTGGAATCTTGTCCATAGACTTCCTGACTTGGACCAAGGGCAGAGGTCAACCTGAAAACAAAATAAAAATAATGACTGAGCACCAAATCCCAATCTGGGATTGAGGAGAAAGAGAGCAGGTGTCTGTCATAAAGCTCCATTTCAAAAAGCCAGAGTCAACTTCTAACAGTTCTAAAAGTTCAAAAGTCAACCTTCTCTGAGTCAGTGGGTCAAGGAGCAGGGAGGGCTGCAATCTGAACCAAAAGAGACCAATTCCCTATAAATCGGGGCCTCCAAACATTTGCCACTGAAACAGCTGGCTGGGTAGGGTTGGTTTAGACAAGCAATGGCAGGAAATAAATATCCTCAATTTTTTTTTGAAAAGCAATAAAATGGATTTTCTGTGAATAAATATTAACTCTAGAGGAACTCAGACATACATTTCCACGTGAAGAGCTAACCCTTGAAAAATAGGGCAAAGAACCTCATGCCACTGAGGCTTTGGGGGATTCAAAAACAGTTAAGAGAAGCAGCCATTCCGAACTCTATGGATGGGACAGGCAACTGTCAGACCCAGATACAAATGGCATTTAAGTTGCCTGGAATGCAGAAATTGTTTTGCCCAGCTCAGAGAAATAGAAATGCCTTTGCTTCTTCAGCATTTTTGTGCACATGGACTGTTACTTAGTCGGACTCCATGATGGATAGCATCCTGAGATTGTTGCCTTCATCTTGAAAAGTCATTCTTCATTCTGCCTTCTTCTTGCCAAGGCTAACCCCTCCACCTGTGCCTCTGATTCTATCCCCCTCACTGCCTCCTCCAGGACTTCAATCCATCAATTACTCCCTCTCTCTTCTGCATCTTCAGTCTCTCCCTTCCCATTGACTCCTTCCCTTTGCCTACAAGCATACTTAAGCCTCCCCTGTAATTTAAAGATATAGATAGATAGATAGATAGATAGATAGATAACTATAGATACATACTTTCCTCAATCTGTTTATCCCCTCATTCCTTCCTTTCACTGTCAAACTTCTAGAAAGAGTAGCCTACATCAGTCTCCACTATTTAAACCCTTGTAATCTAGTATCCATTGAAACTACTCTCCCTAAACTCATCAATGTCCTCATTTCCAAATCCTATAGTCTCTTCTTAATTATCATGTTCCTTGACTATACTATATACTATATACATATATTGTAATATATGATATTGTTTGTCATCCCCATCTTCTGGATACTTCAGTTCCCATTCTTCCTTTCACTTTTTTGCCCCTCAGTGATTTCATCCAATTCCCTAGCTTCAATTATCAATCTATGTGCATGACTACCAAATCCATATTCCAGCAATGACCTTTTTTCTGAGCCCTAGACTCACATTTCTAACTATCTATCTTAGATTTGAGACTTCTAAGTCTGAATTCATCATCCTTCCCTCATCTTACCACTTCCCCCCCCAAAAAAAAGTCCAGCTCCCTTCCTGATTTCCATTTTTCTCTTAACAATACCATGATTCTCCAATTGGCCCCTTACTCAAACTACAAAGCTACTTTTGTCTCTTCCTTCTCCCATATTCCCTGCATCTAATCTATTTTAAAATCTTGCCAATTCTCCCTTCACAATATTTCTCAAATCCTTCTCTTCTTTTGAATTCTGCCCTCCTAGTTCAGGCTGTGCACATGCTGGTGCACCTAGAATAATGCTTTCTTACTGGCCTTCCTACCTCCCATCCTTAGCACACCAACACTAGACTAATCCCTCTTCCTAAAACACCCTCTGATTGTATCATTTCTTTGCTCAAAAGCCAAGCACTGCCTGGCAAATAAAGCCCAAATTCATTAACTTGATATTCAAAGCCATCTGAGACCTGTATCCAGTCTTCTTTCTGAGCCTAATCTCTCACCACTTTTTCACAAATGCCTTCTACTCCAACCAAACTAGGATACCTTGCATTTCCTGAATGTCCATGACTATTTCCCACCACCACACTTTTATTCAAATCATTAACTCAGCATTAGATGTCTGCTACTCTTTCAAGAACAACCTTAAGTGGTACTTTTTCCATGAAGCTTTCCTTGATCACTTTCATCAGAAGCGATCTCTCTCTCCTCTGAATTCATATAGTAGCCTTTTTTTAAACATTCTAGTGGCAATTAATAATAGCTGGCATGTATATGAATCAATGAATCAATGAATGAAGTATTTATCAAGTATTTACTTTGCCTATTTACTATGTGCTAAGTGCAGAAGATACAAATAGAAAAGCAAAACTCTCCTCTCAAGGAGTTCCCATTCTAATGGAGGAGACAACATATGGAAAGATGGAAAAGTCCCACAGTCCTTAGGGTACAGAAACAAAGCAGATGGTGAGGCCTCTTTTTTAATGTCATTTCCACTGATAAAATTGTATCAGTTTCTGATGTTGAACTATTTGACAGTCCAAGATATGATGACAGGAACTTTCTTTTCTGGATCTTTGATACATGTGGCTGAGTCACCTGTAGTTGCCAGGCTGTATCTCCACAGGGTTTGCTTCCCAGGATGATGGCTATGGGCACTGGGATGGAATTATTATTGTTCCCAGGATTTGGGGTTCAGGTCCTGGGCTGTCATCATCAGGGCCTGTAGGAAGATGGTGGGTGTGATCAAAGTGGGGGTGATGGTTTGACTTGCCAGGCACATTCTGCCTCCTAGCTCTCCCTCACTAAGGAGTATCTGGACTATTCTTTGAGAACCACTGCCCTGTATCAATTAAATTATAGGTTTAACCTTTTTTTTTACTAACATGTAGAACATTTTACCTACATTATCTCATTGGATCCTCACAATAGCCTTTTGAGGCAGGTACTGCCCCATTTTCCCAGATGAATGTAAGAGAGGTTGATTTCACACAGGTAGAGGGTATTAGATTTTTGTCATTGTTCAATCATTTTCAGTTGTGTCTGACTCTTTGTGACCCCATTTGGGGTTTTTTGACCAAAGATACTGGAGGGGTTTGCCATTTCCTGCTCAAGTGACTTGCCCAAGATCATACAGCTAAGTAAGTGTCTGAGGCAGGATTTTAACTCAGGCCTCCCTGACTCCAGGCCTGGTTCTGTATCCACTGCGCCCCTAGTAGTCCAAGGGTTTCAGAGGTAGGCTTCAAATCCAAGACTTCAAGTCCAAGGCTCTTTCCATTACACTATATTCTCCAATTACTACTGCTTTGTATGATAACTATTTGCACGTGCTTATTGTACTTACTTTAGTAGACATCCTATTTCCTCCTACTAGATCTATAAGTTCCTGCTGATTTTATTTTATCTATTTATATAGATCTATTAGATCTATTTAGATGTTTTATTCATTTTTTTAACCCACCCCACTCCCACATACCTCTCCTCCCCACCCTCCCCAGCACCACTATCACCCCTTGTCCCAATCTCACACAAACAGTGCCTGGTTAGTACTCCCTGAAAATTTGTTGAATGATTGAAAGTGTCTTTTTCAGGACTGAAAGCCTTTGTGATTTAGCACATAATGAAGCTGGATGTTCAGAAAACCTGTTTCCCCACCTACATAAGGAAAAATACCTGGTCTAAATTATAAAAGATTTAGACTTCACCTTTACCCAAGCTTGCTTTATACTCAGAATGGAAGATAAATCATTAATAATGCCCCTTTCCCCCTTTTCCAATGGGTTAAACTATGGTAGAGGATGGGGAGGGAAAGGGATTTTTATGTTAAATGATAACTTTTGAAATAAAAAGTTTCTGGATTCTATCTGTGATCAGGGTTACTATGGTGCTGTGGATAGAAGACTGAATTTGGAGTCAAAAAGACCTAGTTTTGATTCAAATTGTGTGATCCTGGGTAAACCTAACCTGTCTCAGTCTCAGTTTCCCTATCTGTAAAATGGATAATATGTATAGCATTTGCCTAACAGGGTTGCTGAGATGATCAAATGGAATAATGTATATGGAATAGCCCTTAAAGCCAACATACTAATCGCTCGAGCTACCTATATAAAATGTTATGTAAATGTTATCATCATTACTACAGTAATATTTGAACTGATGACAAAACAGAAGAATAGAAGAAGTGTCCTTCAAAATTCTGCTTACTACCTTATGATCTGGTGGAACAGTGGATAGAGCTCCAGGCCTGGAGTCAGGAAGACTCATCTTCCTGAGTTCAAATCTGGCCCCAGACCTTTCTTGGTTGTGTGACCCTGGGCAAGTCACTTTAACCCTGTTTACTTCAGTTTCCTCATCTGTAAAATGAGCTGGAGAGGGAAACAGCAAACTACTCCAGCATCTTTGCCAAGAAAACTCCAAAGAGTTGGACACAACTGAAACGACCGAACCACACCATCTTATCATCTGGATACCACAGACATAATAGAAGTCAAAATTCAGGAGGGTCATCATCCCCAGCAGAGCCATTGAGTTGCTTTGCATTAAGTTCTAGCCAGCGGCTTATTTAAAGATCATTAAGCAAGCTCAACAGTAGACAGTGAGTCCAGGCTGAGAGGCTAAAACTCACTTTCCTTGCCAGAGTGACTGTAACTTGGGCAATCATTTTCCAACTCTCTGTCTCCCCACATCCCAAGCACATACTGCTCATTTGTTCGGGCTCTGACCCATTCAATCAGCATTCTCCATTCTAAATCTGCCATGAAAAGTGCTGTGAAGGCTCATGCTCTGAGACAGGGAGCTCCCATACATCTTGGAAATAGCTACTCGCCCATCAGCCTACACCAATTTCCACTAAACAAATCATTTTCCCTTTCATTCATTTTACTCCCTGGGTACCTCCAAAAGAGTGACTAAGCTGTCAAAAAATCTTCATAAGCTAGGACATTCAGCGTGCTGAAACCACAAGCTCATTTCAACCAGATTGCTGAGCAACTGCTGTCCCGGAGCCAAGACTTTCTCTTTCTACTGTCCTGAGTCAGCTCATTAGCAGCTCAAGGCAGAGCAGCTTGCTAAGGCGGGCAGCCTAGAGTCACTCAAGTTTTTGAATAGTAATGTGAATACTTTGATACTCCAGCAGACCTGCAATCTCATTGATAGGCATAATTCCTCAAATGACATAGAGAGCTACCCATCCATACCTGCTCATCTTATGTGACTCTTATTCATGCCTACCGGGAGTGGTCAACCAAAACTGCTGAGAGCCTTTCTCTGTGATGTTGCATGGATACCTATGGAGCTTCCCATCAATCATTCAGTAATCATCAGTCAATAAGTATTTGTTTGAGCACCTACTGTGTGCGAGGCACTGTGCTAAATGTTGGGATAAAAAGGGCAGAAGATAGAACCTTCCCTCAAGGACCTCACAGTCTTAAAGTGGGAGAAATCCTGCAAACTGCTGTGTACAAACATGCTATATACAGGAAAAATAGGAAAGAAACAACAGAGATAAGGCTCCAGAATTAATGGAAATTGGGAAAGTCTACCTGAAAAGGTGGAATTTTAGCTAGAGAATGAAGCCTGGGAAGCCAGTTATCTTTCCCTCTCAGTATAATGACCAACTCATTTTTTTTCTTTTCAAACATTTTTCCAATGACATCCTTGATGCCACTTCTTTCATGTAATTTCTTATTTGGGGAAAGAGAGAACAAGAATTTATTAAGAACCTACTATGTGCCTGGCACTATCATAAACACTTTACAAATATTATTTCATTTGGTCCTCACAACAACCTTGGCATGTAGGTATTATTATTATAATCCCCATTTTACAGTTGAGGAATCTGAGGCAGACAGAGATTAGCTGACTTGCCAAGGATCACATACCTATTAGGTTTCTAAAGTTGGATTTGAACTCAGGTCTTCCTAATTCCAGACGCAGAGTTCCTGCCGTCTAGCTGCCATTTGGAATCTGCAGCCTGCTTAGCCCTAGCACATACCCCTTCATTGCCTTTGGGTGATCTTCCATTACAATTCTTCAAAGACCATGGAATTCCATGACTGGCAGTCATACAGCATTACCAGAAGAACGGTGTTGTTAAAAAGGTGGGCCTTGGTTTTAAGGAGAAGCCTTGGGTTATTCAATTTTTTAAATTTTTACAATTTCTCCTAATGGTCACCTCCACTCTCTTCCTTTTCATTCCAAGTCCAATTCATTGCCTATGTATAGTTAGCATCCAAGATCTATGTTCCAATGGATGAAGTCTATTAATTGTCAATCTAACTACCACTCACAGCCTGAACCAGAGATGTCAGAGATCAATCAATAAATAAACATTTGTGAAGCACCTACTATGTGCCAGGTACTATGCTACATGTGAGGGATACAAAAAGGAGCAAAAGACAGTATTTCCTTCACTGGTATGGTTTGTGACCTCTCCATGCCTTCTCAGCCTAGTCATTTTTCTTTTGGAGGCAATTGGGGTCAAATGTCTTGCCCAGGGTCACACAACTAGTGAGTATCTAAGGCCATATTTGGACTCAGCTCCTCCTGACTCCACAGCCAGTGCTGTTTCTACTGCACCACCTAACTGCCTCATTCTAGTTAATTATTGCCCATGTTCTTTCATATAGTCTCCAGAGAGGATCCACCCATAGAGGTAGGGGTCTTTCTCAAGGCCTTTCTAGATCTTGTGGGAACCAGAAGAGTACTCAAACTACTCAACTATTATCCCTCATGCTCCCCATATTGCTGGCCCACTTCCTTTTCTAATCATACATTTCTTATTGAGGTCCCTTCTTGTATGTGTGGTTGCTGTTCAGTTGTTTCAGTCTCATCCAACTCTTTGTGACTCCATTTGGGGTTTTCTTGGCAGGGAATTGTTTGCCATTTCTTTCTCCAGCTCATTTTACAAAGGAGGAAACTGAGGCAAACAGGGTTAAATGATTTGCCCAGGGTCACACAACTAGTAAGCATCTGAGGCTAGATTTGAACTCAGGAAGATGAGTCTTCCTGACCCTAGGTCCAGTATTCTATCCACTGTACCTACCTACTACACCTTCTTGTACAGAGGTCATCATTTAAAATATGCTACACCCTACCTATGTCAACTAAGGAACATGAGTCACACAGATGCAAATTCCAGAACTGAACTAGAATAACTATGAGATTCATTGTTCTGAGCCCCACCTTCTTTCTAAACATAGCCTCTAACAGAAGCCAAAGTTTATGGGCCTCATTTTACTCCAATGCCTATTAGCTCTCCCTATTTAGAAACACACTACCATGATCAGTAATGATGCCACAACCCATTATGATTCCCATTGCATTTTTATGGCACTCATTTCTGTCTCACATTTTCCCTATATATTTCTGTGCTGGTCGTTGCACATGATACAGAAAGGGCACATACCTGTGCTTCAGGACACCCGGATTCAGGTCTCATCTTTGCCATTTCTAAGCTCCGTGGTCTTAGAAAGCAAGTATTCATAAAGAAAAAGAAATTACACTTCCTCAAAATTCATGCAAAAAAAATACTTTCTTTCCGCTCATGTTTTCTAATCATTACTTCAATATTGCAAGAATTTGTCTTTGCTTTGGCATGGAGAATCCCTCTAGCAATCCAAATCATACCCCCTCTGTGCTAGGTGGCTTGGTAGACTGAGTGCTGTGCGTGCAATCATGAAGACCTGAGTTCAAATCCTGTCTCCAAAACTTACTCTGTGACCCCAGGAAAGTCATTTAATATCTCAACTTCTATAAAATGGGCATAATAATAGCCACCTCAGAAGGGCAATGAGAATCAATCAGGAAAATAAATGTAAAGTGCTTTGCAAACCCAAAAATGCAATGTAAATGTTAAGTATTAAAATTACTCACTTCCAGAGTTACTATTGCTAAAAAATTCAACACCCTGTGGCAAACTGATGATGAGCCTCTCTGCTTGTCAATAGGTAGACAGCCCACTGGGCTCTTCATTAAAACCCTTCTTTAAAAAAAATCTAGTTAGATGCAAAATGGAGAGAGTGTTGGACAAGAGTCAGGAAGGACTGAGTTCAAATCCAAACTTAGATACTTACAGACTTAGATACTGACCCTGGTGAAGCCACTCAGTCTCAGTTCCCCCATCCGTGAAATGGGGGTAATAATAGTATATTTACATAAGAGATAATATATAAAGTGCTTTGCAAACCTTAAAGCACCATATAAATGCCAGCTATTAGGGACAAATGAGGTAACTTCTATAACATATTTTGCAAACCTTAAGGTGTTATATAACTGCTAGCTATTAGGTTCAAATCAGATAGCATATATGTAAAGCACTTGAAACTTTAAAGCACTATATAAATGCTAGTTATTGTTATCAACACCTCCACCATCACCATCACCATCATCATCATCATCATCATTGGGGTTCCACCTGCCGAAGTTCATGCTCCATTGGTAAAGCCTTATCATAGTATGATAGGGTGCCAGAGGAAGGCCTTGTATGGAGAATATAACCAGGTAAGAGCTAATGATATTGCTATTAGAGTCCCCAAAGTAACTAAATTCCAATAAAAGTTCATCTCTCATTCTCTGTACCTCACCTTCTCCATTAAAATGATCAGGTTTGGATTGAATGACCTTTCCAGCCCTAGAAATGAATTTCTACCATTCAATATGGTCAGGGAAAGCAACAAGTTAGTTGCTCATTTCAAAAACCAAAGATGATTCTGTTTAGCACAAAACAGCCCAACTTCTTTCTCCTTCCACATTCCAGCATCCCTCTCAGTGCCCATCATACTGTTTATACTACATGGACTCATAGCCCAAAGGAAGGCCCAAGAAGCAGAGAGAACACTGGAAGGGAACACTCCAGTCTTTGCTTCTTTCCTCCTTCCCCAAAGTGTATAAGAGAAAAATCAGGTAACTGGGTTCTAGGAAGCCAAAAGAACCCCACCAACCTAAACCAATCACAATGATCTCTCTATACAGTTAGATCTATGGGAACTTTCCCTGACAAAGAGACATATGGGGCAGTGGAAAATTTGATGAGTTTGGACTAGGTTTGAATCCAAAGTCTGTTACTTGCTACCTAGGTGATTTTAGTCAACTGTAAGACAGAGGCACTGGAGTAGATCACCTTTAAGGTCCCTTCCATGTCTGAACCTATGATACTATATAAACATTAGCTTGTGTTTGACAAAAATAATTCTGACCTTTTGATTTTTCCTTATACAACATCTTTTTTAGCTCAAAATGGAAATCTTGTTAAAAAAAAACACTGTTTTCATAGTTACAGCTGTTCAGTTCACCAAGCCCAACAATGGCTCCAAAGAGGAAGAATCTGGGTTTGTGAAGGGGGCAGAGAATGAACCGAATATGTTTTGTTCATTTGCTGCACATGGCTCCCCTCCCGGCAGTATCTCCTGACTTGTTGCTCTCTAAACTAACAGGAGCTAGAGCAGAGTGCTGGAAGAGAAGGAATCAGGCTTCAAAAGTCAGAGGGTCTCTGTTGGCAGGCGGTGAGGTGAGAGTGGTGTTTTCAAAAAGGTTTTCAATTTCATTTTTATATGGGGTCTGCAGTTTCAAAGGCAGGCATATATCAGGAACAATGAACCAAGAAGCACCCCTTTTTTGGACCTGGTACTTAGAAAGGGCTGAGAGTACTGTGTTACATCTAGGACAGAGTCTGGGGGATTATAGAGAAGAAGAAATGACACTTTCCCCCTGGATCAGGCAAAAATAAATTCACTTTCCTTTCCTCTTCCTTCCTAACCATTAAAAATGTGATGAGAGCCCCAGGAGTCACAAAGTTTCCAGTGCTGGACCTTGAGGTCCTGTACCAAGTTTGAATGGAAATCAGATCAAAAGTAATCCTGAAGTGGCATTTTAACCTAACTGTTGACAGATGGAGAATGGAAGCGGCGTAAACGCTCTCTTTTTGTGTCAGCACTATAAAAATGTCTGCCTGGCCCATGAAAGATGGAGATGAAAGCTCAGGCAGCCATTAGTAACTGTGCCTTACCTCAACCAATAACTCATTCCCATGGTATTATGAAAATGGTTTCATTGCACTCGATTATTTTTCCCCCTCTGCAAAAATTACTGCTTATCAGCATCACAGAAATCAAGCTAAAAACTCCCCACCTTTTTCCCCATTCGGAGGCAGTCCCCTCCCTCTGGCCAGGAATGTAACCAAATGGAACATTTCATTATTCCGGTTTGCACGCCTTTTTGGAAACTGAAACGGTCGTCTTGAGAAAGTCGTCTTGAGTGGCATTTGGGTGGTTTGATTGCCCCTTCTGTTTCCTCGTACATGTCTGAATACTTAAAGGGGTAGCCAGAGCTCAGGCCTCTTGCTGGACCTAGAATCAAAAGGATACTAGAGAGGAAGGAAGTTATTCAGAAGTAACATTTCCCTGTTCCTTAAAGGTACATTTTCAATACAACTCATTCATGAGCACTTGGCCACCGGTCAGGTTCTTTAAGAGAGGAAAACAAAACCAGGGATATTGAAAATTCAGACACAAACAAATAGCCCACAAGATGCTAAGATCTATTTGCCTCCTATAGTGCATATGTGATTCCCATCAGCATGCCCAGGCAGCATGGATGGCCATAGAAAAAGGAAGAATGTATCCCATAAGGCAGTCTTCCAAGAGCACCCCTCTGGATAATTGAGGGTACATTGCGCAAAAAGTGCTAAATTGTGCTCTCAGTTAGCTGCGCTGATGGGAAATCTAGCCAGAGGAGCCTTCGTGTAACAAATATTTACTGAGTGTTTATTTTGTGTCAGTTCCTGTGCTGGGTAAAGAAGGGGTTGGATACAAAGATGAGCAAGACAAAAATGCTTGCCTTCAAGGGGCTTATCATCTAGGACAGTAGTTCTTAATTTTTTTTTTTTTTTTTTTTGGTCATGGACTCCCTCGGGTAGTTGGGTTGAAATCTGTGGACTCCTCAGAATAAATTTTTTAAATATATAAGGTTACAAAGGAAATCAATTATATTGACCCATAATTATCAAAACTTTAAAAAAACAGACAAATGAACAAACAAAATTTAAAGGTCCCAGGTTAAGAACTCCTGATCTAGAAGGATTGCTTCAGAGGAAATCAGTGTCTCTGAAAGAATCATGAAGCTGGAAAAAACCTTAGTATCTATCTGGCCCAACTCCTTCAGAAGGCTTAGGAAGGTTAAGTGACTTGCTCAAAGTCACATAGGTACTATATGCTAAAGGTGGGAGTTGCACCCACCTCTTCTGACTCCAGAACCAGTGTTTTCTCCACTGTACCACACGGTCTCCCTTATATTACCAACCCAAATCTAAAAAACAATGGCAATTAATGAACACCTCCCATAATCATAATAAGAATTTATTTATATTTTTATTTCTATATAATTTTATATTTATTTTATATCTATATATAATTAGGAACCTATATTAAAAATAAGTTTACACTATAGCACTTTCCTCATAATGACCCTGAGTGCAGATTATTTTGCCCATTTCACACATGAGGAAACTGAGGCACAAAGCAGTTATTATATTTGTCCAAGGTCATACAGCTAAGAAATGCCAGAACGGAGATTCAAACTCATATCATCTGACTAACAGAAGGCATCTTTTCCAATTGCATCACATTGTATGGTGTTGGCCTCCACATGGACAATAGCACTGCCTCTGATAGCCCTTTGTGGAAGTCCCCACTGCCTTTCCAACAGCTTAGGCTCCATGCACCATCCAAGCCCACTGTGCTATCTCCCACCACACATGAACTTCCCATGCCTATGTCAGAGCCTTTGTGAAATCCATAGCCCCCTGCCTCTCATGCCCTCCGTCTTTCTGCCGAGCCGTGTTATAAATACTAAATTGGAGCAAACTAATTGAACTAAATAGTTCAAACCACTTGCAAAAGAGACTCATTTCAGCTTCTAGCCTAGTTGCATTTCCATTGGAAATCTGTATCATTCATTCCAGTTTCAAATTTAGTCATCCATACTCATTATTGACTAAAACATGGCAAGAAATGCCTCCAATTAGAGAAGGGGAAAAATACCTCATGGTTTAGTACGGAAATTAATTCATTCCAGCTTCGTTTTTATTTTGTTTTCAGGTGATTAAAAGCAAAGCAGGAAGAAAGGCACTTTTTGGATCAAGTTTAGCTGCACAACCCTCATCTCTAGGCCTCAGTTTTCTCTTCTGTAAAAAATGAGGGTGCTATCCAAGATGATCTCTAAGGCCTTTTCTAGCTCTGACACCCTGTGATTTCATGGTTCCATGAGTGTTTTAAGTTTTTCTCCCTCACCTCCCTCCACTTTCCCTTCCTAGTCAACCTCAGTGATAGCCTACTTTGATCTTTTGATAATCAATCTGTGATCTCAAAAATGTGGGTCCTACCTCCAATCATACACATCTCAAGCCATCCATGCCTGCCCATCCTGGGTGTCTCTTGTTCATATCTTCCCATAAATCAACCTGGGTGGGGATGGAAACCATCCTCTTACAATGCATATTATTATATTATATTAGCTTACTATTATTAGCAGTATACTAACATAGTATCATATTGGCATACAAATATAAAATTTTATTAGCATAGCTACTAATGGAGGATGTGACCTTGCTATTATTTATCCCTTTCTCTCCCATCCTTTTTATAGCTACTGGATGGAAAACATTACAGACTGTTAGCAGTCTTAAATGAACTCATTCTACATTGGATTGTGTGGCTAGGGGAAGGCAAAGGAAAGCAGAGAGTGGAGGCAATTGTCCAACGATTCAGGCCAATAGCCTGTTATTGTGGAAAAGGTAGCTTCTTTAGTCCCTGTTATCCCGGCATATCAAATTCAGTTAGTTAATCTCTCCACTCTCCCCTTCACTTAGCTCCTGGAGATGCAGCCTTAATGGCTGACAGTTCCTCTGGTCCTCATTCTCACTACTCGCCCTTGGTTTTCATCTTTTTTTCCCCAATTTAATTGCCTTAACCTTGCTAAGAATAGCAAATTGAACAGCCATTAACCATAGCACAAATAGGCACAAGACCATGTTATGACTTCAAATAATATGTAAATAATATTTAAACAGTCTGTTCCATGGTCATTACTGTCTGCCTGCCAAAGTTCTTTTCGGAGGAGGGAGCTTTTCATTTTCCCCTTTTATCTAGCATTAAGAAATGAAAAAAAGTAATCCCCGCCCATAAGAGAGACTCTAATAAAATCACTGGGTATTAGCGATCTGGTTTAAAGTGCCAGGAATCCAGGGTAATTCTGATTTAGGACTGAAACTCTGCCCTGCACTTAGCCTGTTGTGTGCAGTTACTGCAATGGTTCACATTGCTTAGTAGGTCAGAACGCCCACTGTTATGAGACATCCTTCAGATAATGGACCATTTGAGCCATATTACCTAGGCCAGGTTATACAATGGCAGGTGGAGGGGGAGAAAGGAGGGAGAGAGGGAGTGCCACTAAACCCTGCCGTACCTGGGAGTCTGCCTGTTTAGGTGTTCCCACTGCTTTGATGCTATTTTACATTGGGAAATCCAAGGTCAGTGAGGCATGAGAAAGGGAATGAAAGGGAAAGAAAATAGAGAAATAGAATGCACAGAGATAGAAAAAGAAGGGAGGGGCGGCTAAAGACAGAAATAAAGATAGAAAAGCCAAGGAAGAGCGGAAAAAAGGTGAGAAGGGTAAGTGATATTAGAGAAAAAAAGAGCAAATTGGCATGGAAGAACAGAAGAGGAGAGAGGGAAAGAAAAAGAGAAAGAGAGAGAGAGAGAGAGAGAGAGAGAGAGAGAGAGAGAGAGGAAACCACAGCATATAATACACACATCTATAGTGAGTACCTTAAGTAAGCGTAGAAAGTTTAACTTCTTTTGTACTACGACAATACCTGCTGAGCACCTGTACTTAAAGGAAATTAAATTAGTTTTCTACATCGCAGCTTAGTTATTGATTATTTGCAACTGGATCCAGGATATTTCCAACCAGATGACTCATAGCCAATAAGAACCCCACCACACTGCCTGAAAACAAAAGACAAACCATATGGTCAATCATCCAGTTACACACTCATAACTTTGGGTTTCCTTTTGGGCCTTCTGCAGTTGTATTATGTATAGCATAATAGCAATACATAAAAAGAAAGAGAGAAAGAGAAAAGAAAGAAGGGAGGAAATGTGGTACAGTACTTGCATGTTGTCATTGGCGCTTAATAAAAGCTTATCAATTGATTAAAGAGAATGCTGGGTTGTTAGAGGACCTGAGTTTGAATTCCACCTTCACTGCTTCTTATATGACCTTAGACAAATTGCTTCACCTCCTTGGGTCTCAGTTTCCTCATGTGTAAAATGAGGATGTGGACCAGTTGATGACCTCTAAGGTCCTTTTCATTGCTAAATTGATGATGGAGATTCTCCAGTAAGATGCACATGATAAACCTTGGACATTTCTGAATGCTCACTTATTTAACAAAGCTCAAGATAGCATGATTTTCCACCGCAAAGGGAGACCAGATTCACGTCAGGTTTCACTTGATAGTTTTCCCAGTCACAGAGAAGAAAGGAAATTTGAAGAGGAAAAAAAAAACTTGGCTATAGGTTTTGGGAGTTTTTAGTTTGCTATTAAATCTTGTCAGAGCTAACCTTACAGATAGGCAAAGTAAGGGGTCACCTATTTGTGTGACCTGAGGAACCACTCATTGTCCAAATGTATCTCCCCTACCTATGCCTTAGTGCCTAGAATTCCACAGTTAGAGTTACAATGTGATCTTTTTCACTGGTCTCTAAACTTTTTTGATCACAAACCTCACGGGTAAAAAAAAATTTTGAGCATGCACCCCCTGCATATACTACTGTGCTGTAATAATGAGTGTTATTTCCTCTTATATTATTTCATATCAACCACATAAAAAATAGAAATCTTAAAAAGATGAGTTAAAAACGAAATAATATTTGACCCTAGAATCAATTGGGTGTCATTTGAGTTTATTGAGAAGGGGAGTGACGTGGTCATGTCTGCATATATATTAGGAAAATCACTTCAGCAGCTGTTTGGAGGATGAATTGGAAAGGGAAGAGAATAGCCCACAGTACAAACTTAATAAATGGTTACTGAGTGACTAATTAGGAGACCACTGCAATAGACTGAGTAAGAGGTGATGAGATGCTGAACTCAGTAACGGAATGAGTGCACAGAAGGGGGCAGATGTTGTAGACAACTACCTAAATCTGTGGATTAAGGGAGTGAGGAAACAAAGTTTACACTCAGGCTGTTAGCCTAAGTGCTGGCAAGAATGGTGATGTCCTCAACAATAATAGAAAAATTCAGAAGAGGGGTGAGCTTGGGAGGGAAGGGAATGTGATCATGTCTATCCACGATCCAGATCGAGCCCCATCCACGCCTGCTCCTCCTGTGCAACTAGCTTTTGTCCCATTGAAATGAAAAAGTGTGAAGTCCTTTTACTGGTCACTGCTTCACAGCATAGAGCCAGCCTTCCTAGGGTGCCAACCTCTAAGGATCACCCACTGCAGCCACAAAACAATCTGAGGATTGGGCTAGGAGTATGCTTGGGGACTGGAAGGATAATTTTTTTCCCAATAGCTCCTGAACCGTTACTCTTGTGGGCACCTAAGGAACAGTTAGGTTACAACCTAACTTTGACTTGAGGGATCAAAGCCCAACTCAGGAAGGGAGACATTGGGAGCCTGTACATGGGAGGGACGCGGTAAAGATGGGGGCTAAGCACATGTATATTTCTCAGAAAGGCCAGTCCCACACTTGGCTGTCTCTCAGGGAAGATAGAATACAACCCATTGAATGGCTGATCATATATCCTTTAGAGTCAGGTCATGGTGGCTCAGAAGACCCTCACTTCTACTTCATTATTGTGGTAGACTTGGAATCAAAAGACCTGGGTCAAAATCCCCAAAACCACTACTTTATAGCCATGGAACCTTTGACAAAGCACTTGACTTGTCTGACCCTTAGTTTCTTCATCTATAAAATGGGATAATATTGACTTATACCATCTTTCTCAGAGGACTGTGGCTAGGATCAAATGAGATCATATACCTAAAAGCCCTTTTGAAACTGTGTTAATGTATTAAGGAATATGTTCTACTATACGAATGTGCTATTTTCATTCCTCTTATTATTATTTCTCCTCCTATAGTTTCTCTTTTAAAGAGCAGATGCTCCTGAGAAAGTTAACACGTTAAGCCACTAACATTTTGATATGAATTCACTAACCAGATGGATGGTTTGCTGGTCTCTGATCTCAGTATTCTCTAATACTCCTCCAGACCATTCATTGTTCAGGTTGTTCCCACCCCACCTCTTCACCTTTTAGAATCGCTAGCATTCTTCAAGGCTCAGTTAATGTGACACCTCCTCCAGGAAGCTTTTCCAGATGCCTGTATCCCAGTGGTTAGTGGTCTCTTTCTCCTCAAATAACCATGTAAATACTTATCTGTTTTCATGCCAAGAACCACTCCCATGTCAGCTTCTGGAGGGCAGGTATGATCCCACACACCCCAGCTGTTTGTCTCACTACTACCTTACACACTAGGTTCCCAAAGTGGGCAGTCCTGCCCCTGGGGGGCTCTGGAACAATCCAGGAGGGTGGTAGTAACCTGGGGGGTACTGAATAAAATAACAGGGTGGTGGAAGCATAAGGAAAGAAGAACATTTTGAAGAACCATTTGTACATGTTTCATCTATTGTATCAGAGTTAAAGTCATAGCGATTACATTATTTTCCAAATAAACACACAAAATGCAAGTTATTATTGATCAGTAGTCAAGTGCTCCAACAGGTCTCAAAAAACAAGTGTTGGCAGGCAAGCGTGTCTCCCATTGTCAGGAAGTCCAGTGTGCATTCACAGGAATATGTGCATGTAATGACTTGTTTACAATATGATACTATACAGTTACGTGATGCAATATTATACCATCAAAATTTCAATGCAAGAAAAAACCCACAAATTTACAATAAATTATTAAATTATTTTAATAATTAAATTTAAATTATTAAAATGATTAAGATGCTGGATTTTTAAAATTTTATATATTTTTTGAAATGACACAAATTTCAAAAGAAAAATATGTTAAAGGGTTAAAGAAAGTAGATTTCCAGGGGGGCACTGGGTAATTTTTTTTAAAGGGGGTGGTAACCAAAATAAGTTTAGGAGCCTCTGAAGGTCCAGAGGCAATCAAAGCACTGGTTTGATAGAGAGTAGGAAACTGCGGAAGGGTGTATGGAGATGTGAGGAAAAGGAAGGTGGGGTACCCTAAGAACAATTTTGGCAAAGTCCAGCCCAGTGCCTTGACCTTACCTAGTCAAGCAGAAACCTCCCTTCACTCCCTCATCTAATTCTTAGAGCCTGTTCCCTACACACCCACCCACAGTCTGAACCAGCTCAAGCAGCAGGCACACTAGCATCATGACTTCACTTTCCTCTAGCACTACAACAAAGTACCTTCCTCACAATCCTGTGAGATAACATGATGATTCTCATTTTACCAGTAAGAAAACAGGTGCTGAGAGCCTGTTTGTAGCTTTTCCATGACCACAAAGCTAGAAAGTACCAGGGGCAGGATTCAAACCCAACTCTCCTGACCCTTAGTCCAGCATACCTCTCATGTAATATGTCATAATACATGTAATACGTAAGGCCTAGGCTGAAGGGCTCTCGGCTGCTGCCAACCCCAGGGCCTGTTCTTTTTCAGAAGAGTCAGTCAGACAACTGCCTTAGGAAGTGAGGGAAACAATTAGGGAAATCAGTGCCCCTCCCATATGGCTTCAGGTTGGCCAGCCAGCTTGATTAGCATAATTACAATATGTTCATCCAACACTAGAATGAGAGTTTAGGGGAGGGGGAGAAGTATTAGCATTTAGAAGCCAGCTAAACAACAGTTGGCCTTTGTAACTAGCCAAGTTTCCCCTTTGAGAGGTTTTCTTGGATGGTCCCAAAAAACATGGGGCTCCCAATAACTCTTACAAGATTGAAGACTGGATGTTAGGAGAATACTCCCGAGATAGGGTTGCTGCCCTGGAATGAAAGATGGCCCTTCTAGCCTCAACTGAAGATCAAGAAGCTTCCTATTCACCCCTTCACTCTTCCTCATATTCTCCACTGGGCTAACAGAGTTCACACATTTGCCTTGAGATGATACATTCAACTAGAGGTGAGGAGACCTAGCTTTTCATCCTGCTTTTGTCACTAAGTAGTTGAATGACTTTAAGCAACCTCTCTTGGCTTTAGATTCTACATTCATAAGTGGAAGATACTGCTACCTATACCCACCTCCCTCACAGGGTTATTGTGAGCAACAAACAAGATCACGCGTGTAAAAGTGATTTCTAAATTATGAGAACACAAATGCTGGGTGGCATTTTGAAACAACTTATGCCTTCCCTCTCTTAATTATTTGCTATTTATCCTGCATATAGTTTGCTTTGTATACATTTGTTTACATGCTGTCTCCCACTTTCATTCTAAGTATCTTGAGGGCAGGGACTTTCTTTTGCCTCTTTTTGTATCTCTAGCACTTAGCACAGTGCCTGCACATAGTAGGTACTTAATAATAACCAGATTTATTGATTATTGATTGATTTGTCTTGATTTGCAGATCCAAGAGACAACTAAAGGCATTCTGCTTCCTATCCAGAATCCTGAGTTGGTATTTTCGAAGTTCATTATCATCATCATCATCATCATCACCACCACCACCATCATCATCATCAATTCAATAAGCATTTATTAAGCACCTATGATGTACAAAGTGCTATTGCTAACATGCTAGATCAACAAAGACAAAAGCAAAAATGACCCCTGCCTTCAAAAACCTTCCATTTCCACTGAAGAGATACCACATGCAAAAGTCTGATGCTCTACTCTCACTCTTCCACCTACCCCCAAGGAGTTCCGGTGGCTCCCTATACTTCTATGATCAAATGTAAACTCATCTGTTTAGCATTGAAAGTTCTTTACAACCTGGTTTCTTTCCTACCTTTCCTCTTACCTCCACATGAGATCTAACGACATTCACTGTCCTACTTAATAGTCCCACAAATATAACGCTCAAGAATATAACACTCCATCTCCCAACTCCACTGCATGTCTTTGCCCTGCACATCCCCACCCCATACCTGGAATGTTCTGCCACATTGCTTCTTACTTCTAAGTTTTCCTGGTTTCCTTCAAGACTCAGCTGAAATCCAACTTTCCTGGGATGCCAGATTCCCCAGCTACTAATGCTTCCCTCTTTCAGATTAATTTCTGTCTACTCTGTATATATCATACATGTATGTAGTTAATTACATGCTATTTCCACCCCTAGAAGGTCAGTTCCTTGTGGACAGGGACTACGTTTTTGCCTTACTTTGTGTCCCTAGTACTTATTTTAGTGCCTGGCACAAGTGAAATGTTAAATAAATACTTATTAACTGACACGTACACAGTCAAGCTTGTGCATGAGTATTTGAGGAAGATCAGAGAAATAATGAGGAGAATCAGCAAAGGCTTCACTCTGAGACATGACAGAGGAGATGAGCTTCAAGAGAAGCTTGAAAAGATGCAACTAATTGGCACAGGAGATAAGAGTGCCAGGCCTGGAGTCAGGAAGACTCATCTTCCTGACTTCAAATCCGGCCTCAGATCCTTACTATACGTGAGACCCTGGGCAAGTCACTTAACCCTGTTTGCCTCAGTTTCCTCATCTGTCAAATGAACTGGAGAAGGAAATGGCAAACCACTCCAGTATCTTTGCCAAGAAAACGCCAAATGGAGTCATGAAGTGTCACATATGACTGAAAAAAACAACTGGCTGAACCCTAAAAGATGCAGGTGAGGAGAGACTGGTGTTATGAATACAGCAACATCAAATCAGGTAGCATGTATTTCTTGTTATTTTTAAAGTCAATAAATACTGTGCCTTCCTTCTCCAACTTTAGAGCCTCAAACATTAAAGGAGAAAGTAAGACAGAGGACGGTCTCAGTCTCTAGGACTACATGGCCAACTCAAAGCTGGTTAGTTAAGTTATCATGATGGCAAGCCAGAGAGCTCCTGGCTGCTTCTGCTCATGGGCTCAAAGGACAAAGAGTACAGGTTACTTCACAGGCCGTGGAAGTAGTGCCCAGTGACCCATTTAGGTAATTCTATAGGACAACTTGTATTGGACTGACCAGAAAAGAGCTGAAGAAGGAACATTCTTCCCCTCTGTCACAGAATTACTAGATGCTGGTTCTCTGAGACAAAACTTTGGTAAAACTATAAATGTATTAAGGTCTTAATCATAACCTGACCTTTCATTATTTCTGGAGACAGAGGCATCTGAATGCCAGGCAATGCCAGACAATCCACCTTTAATGTGGAATAGCCCATTATTACCTACAGCTCACCCCCATTTCTTCTGCTACTATGGGGTGACCTCCCATGTAGGATTTGGAGGAGCAACAAAGTTTGGAAGCTAACCCCTCTGATAGAACCTCATTGCTTGTTTGTTTGTCTTGAAAAGATAACTTAGACCTTGGTGAGATTCTGAAGTACTGGGAAAATCAAGTATGCACATGAAGTTTTCCTGAAGACTCCTTCTCCTGGGACACCAACCTGTGGTGAGGAAGCCAGAGGAGTCAAGCAACATCAGTGCTCTTCCCTTTTACCTTGGGCATCTTTTGTGCTCTTGCCAAACTTGATATCATCCATTGATTGAGGTCAGGCCTCCAGTATTAGGCAGAGTCCATAATGAACAAGCCTTTCTGGGACAACTTAGGGTTGCATCTCTGACATGTTACTCAGAAACTCTGCCCAACCAAGCTAAGAAAAGGCTTATGAGCTCAGAACAGCAACTTGTTTCAGTTTATTGACTCTTAAGTATAATATTCTATTTTTTTTCAAGAAGCAAGGCTTTTCAGAGCTTCCTGAAAGGTTCAACAGACTTTCTGAACAACAAACAGTCACTAAAGGCACTGTCTGGTGAGATACATCAACATAAAACAGAAGACATGATAGATGACATCTTCATGTATTGGAAGGGTCATCCCGTTAAAGAGTGATTAGACTCATTATGCTTGGCAGGATTAGTTACTTGACTGGAAGTTGCAAACAGGCAGGTTTAAAGTTGTTATAAGGAAAAACTTACCAACAAAGTCATCCAAAAGTGGAATTGGATTTGCTTAGCAGTCCCCTTTTGCCAGAGGTCTACTAGCAAAAGTGGACCACCACTTATCAAGTATGTTATACTTACTGGTTGGATCTGACAAGCCTTGGGTTGGACTTGACAACCTCTGAGATCCATTCATTTTTCGGCCAATCTCAACATTTACAAGAAAAGCGGGAAAGGAAGCATCTAGGGAGAAGGGAGTCTGGAAAAACAATGAACCCAAAGTGTCTCTGAAACTATACTGAGTGGCATCCAGTTTTGCCAACCCAGTATTTAATGAGCTGTTGGAAATCTACCAGAATGATTCCACTTTAGTCAGTTTCTATCATGGGAAATTGAAGTTACTAGTTTTAACTGAGAGTCTTGATCTCTTTCAGGAATAATGTGTAAGGTTATTAAATGTATGAAGCAATAACACATTTGGCATATGTGAAGGTGTGATCCACATGAGTGGGCCCCTTTAAAGTGAGCCCCTTTAAAAAGAAAGGAAAAAAAAAAGACTGTGAACATTGCCCAGGGAGCCAAGGAGAGCTGGCAAGCATGGGCAGCCTCATCACATGATAATCATTCCACAGGACATCCCACCCAGCCTCAGGGCAGGCTCACCAGGATTAGAGCTGCTCTATTTTCATTGGCAGCCTCAAAATACATCACAGGACCCACTGACAGCAGGAATTTAGTTGTGTGAACAACTCCAGAGTAATTAATCAGGGTCAAGGCAGGGTCTGGTTTCAGAGTGGGCTGCCCTGTGACTGACACCACATTCCAGTGTCCCTAGCCAGGCCCAGTTGCCCCATTCCTTCTGCTTACAGGCATCAAGTGATACCCAGAATATTGTGGCATCCAACTGTCCATGCCAACCTGAAACCTGGCCCTCCTGATTTCCTTCAGTTGGCCCCTTCTGTACATTATCAGGAGTCTAAGCAGAAGACTAGACTTAGAGAAGATGGAGGAAACAAAGCAGTAAAAACCATTCCCCACTGCCAGGGAGAGAGGACCACATAGTCCCAGGCTTCCTTTATCATTTCCAGGAGCAGGGTATCACGAGGTCAAAATGTAGAAGCCAAAACGGTTGGCTGTACAACAATATCTGACATTTATGAAGGTCTCTTAAGTGCTCACAACAACTCTGTGAGGTAAGTACCATGGGTATTTTTACCTCCATTTACCCCAGGTAAAAAGTAGCTCAATGGCACAGTAGATAGAAAATCAAGCCTGAAGTCAGGAAGACAAGAGTACAAATCTGGCTTCAGATATGTACTGTCTGTTGGCATAGGGAGCTCTAAATTACTTAATCTCTGTTTGCCTCAGTTTCCTCAACTATAAAATGAGGATAATAATAGTACTTACTTCCCAATGTTGTCATGAGGATCAAATGAGATAATATCTATAAAATGCTTAGCATGGTGCCTGGCACATTGTGGGCATTTAATAAATGCTTGTTTGCTTCCTTTCTTCCTTTTTTCCTTCTCTCCTTCCTTCCCTTCTTTCTTACTTTTTTTTACTTCCTTCCTTCCCTCCTTCCTTTTTTATTTTTTCTTTCTCCTTTCTTTCTCCTTTCTTTCCTTCACTATTTCCCTCTCTTCCTTCTTTCTTTCCTTCTCTCTTTTGACCTTTCCTTCCCTCCCTCCCTTCCTCCTTCCTTCCTTCCCTCTTCTTTCTTCATTCCTTCATTCTTTGCTTTCTTCCATCCCTTCCTTCTCTCTGCCCATTCCTCCTTCCTTCTTTTCTCCCTCCCTCCTTCCTTCCATTCTTCCTTCTCCCTTGCTCCTTTCTTCTCTCCTTCTTCCCTCCCTCAATCCTTTCCTCCTTCCTTCTTTCATTCCCTTTTTCTCTCCTTTCTTCCCTTCCTCAATCTTTTTTCCTTCCTTCTTTCTTTCCTTTCTTTTTTCCTTCTTTCACTTCCTCCTTTCCTCTTTCTTCCTTCCTCCTTTCTTCTCTTCTTCCTTCCCTCCCTTCTTTCCTCTTTTCTTCCTTTCTTCCCTCCTCCTTCCCTCTCTTCCCTTCAGGCTTCCCTTTATTCTTTCTATCCCCCCTTACTTCCTCCCTCTCTCCCTCCTTCCTTCCCTCTTTACCTCCTTCCCTCCCTGCTTCCTTCCTTCCGTCCATACCAAATAATGAGGAAGGTGAAGCTCAGAAAGATTCAATGACTTGCCCATGGTCACACAGCTGGTAAATGTCAAAAGCCAGATATAAAACCAGTTATTTCTGACTCCAAGTCTAGTTCTTCGTCCTCTGTGATATGCTGCCTCTACGCAAGTGGAGACAGATGGTCAATTTCAAAAAAGAAAATGTGTCAACCTAGACATCTGATATCTTCATCATTCAGCAGAAGAATTAATTTCCCAAGATTCTGAAGCAAATGTTCTCATTTTAATGCTTATGAGCATTAAGATAAGAAAAAAACGAGTATTTTTCCCAAAATTTTTTCATATATACCCAAAGGGGTTCCAAAAAGCATTTGGAGCTAGAGCATGTGTAGACCCTGCTGCTGGCCCACCAACGGCACCTCCCCATGATGCAGGTGCTCAACCTCAGAGTCATCCTCATCTCTTCCTTCTCTTTTACTGCTCATATCCGATAGCATGACAAGTCTTGATCTCCTTCCATCCCATCTCTCCTATAGACGCCCTTCTCTCTCTGTAAATGGCCATTATCCTCATTCAGACCCTCATCATCACTTTCTTGAATGATTGCAGTAACTTCCTCACTGGCCTCCCTGCTTTCAATCTCTCCCTTCTCCTGACCATCCTCCCTCCATGTACCTACCAAAATAATCTTCCTAAGGAACAGGTCTGAACGTGTCATGTACCTCCTAGATAAGATTTAGTGAGTCCTTGTCACTGCTAAAATAAACTATAAACTCTTCAGTCTGGAATTTAAAGTTCTCTACAACGTGGGTCCTCTCTACTTTTTCAGATTTATTTCACCTTATTCTCCTTCTCACCCTCTACATTCCTTCCAGACTTGCCTCCTTGCTGTTCCTTTAACTTTTGCATCCTGTCTTCCACCTCTCTGCATTTGTAAAAGTTGTCCCCTAAGCCTGGAATTCCTTTCTCGCCTCTGTCTCTTCAAATATTGAGTTTTCTTCAAGGCTCAAGCATGGTATGCTGGTAAATGTTTAACAACCACCTCTCTGAAAACGTAGACCTGACACACTTTTACATTTCATCTGCATTACTATTTTCTCCATCACTTTCTTAAGTCTAGACAATCAACCAAACAATTAGTCAAGCCCTGGTTTGTTCTAAGATATAAATGTTCTCACTGAAAATTTAACAATCAGTTCTCTCAAGCTGGCTCCAGCACACCCCTGCCAGGTACTATCCTCTATACAAGTCTTTCCTGATTTCCCACCCTTATCCCCCAGTTGTTGGCTCTCTTTCCTCAAATTATCTTAGAGTTTGGTTTTTGTTCTTGTTTTTGTTTTGTTTTTTTTGTTTTTTTTCAGAAAACTATAAGGTCCTTGAGGGCAGGGATTCTGTTTTGTCTTTGCATCCATAGTATATGAGGCAGTGCCTTGCCCATACAGGAGTTGGTTGATTTTGGTTGATTTGAATTGAATTCTCCTGCAGAAATTTTGACCCCTCATTAGGAGCAAAGGAAAGAGAAAAGAGATCCTAAATGTGTAAATAAATGTACCAGTGGCTCCAAAGGTCAATATTTTCTGGTCTCTATAAATTGTCCAATAGTGGGAGATCTTTAGTCTAAAAGAACCTGTCTACTTTGACTTTACATCATTTTAAATTCAAATCTTGTTTCATTATGAAAACTTTATTAACCAATAAAAACTTTTTGTGCTGGGCACTAGGCAGTATAGGAAAGAAGGATAAGCCTTCAAGATCAACCAATAAACACTTAGTGCCTCCAGTGTGCTAGGCATTGTGCTAAATCCTGGAGATAAAAAAAACGCAAAAGGCAACCCCTGCCCTCCAGGAATTTACAATCTAAAGATTTCATTATGTTATTATTATTGTGCAAATTGCATTTTTTTTTAACCTGACCAGTGATTTCATTGGCATAGGGAGCTCTGGGTGAGGAAATTTTTTTGAAAATGCAAATCAGCACCAACTCTACAATATATAGTTGTGGAGAGTTGTGGTTTGTCCTTCATTCTTAAAAAGGACTATGACTTCAGAAGATAATGTCATGACTTGCAAGTGAATTGGATTTAAGTGAAGGGAGGGTTGTGCAAAGTCACTAGCTTCACTTTCTCCTCCCGAGCCATCTTGAGTCCAGTGGAAAGACATAGGTCTGGAGGATTGGAGATGACTTCAGTGCAGTGGGAGTACCTTGGCCTTTTTAAGCTAAGGTCTTTCTGAGTTCTCACTTTCACTGAGGCAATACCCATTCAGTGATTAAAGCTAGTTAAGAAATGAGCCAAGGAATGGCCTCTTTTACCTAATTTTAAAAAAAATATCAATCTGGGAGGGGAAGGCCCTCAGTGTTTCTGGCCAAAACTAAAACAATTACTATTTACATTCACTCTGAGCGGTCTGGGCCCAAAAAAAAGACCACAAAGTGGTGCTTTGTCAGGGCAGAGAAGGGAGGGGGAGGGGAGAGGAAGGGAGAGTAGGATAGGGAAGGGCAGGAGAGTCAGGAGAGGGAAGGGAAGGGACTGCATACCGTTAAAAGCTAAATGATTTTTTACAAACCAAGAGTGCCATCAAAATTACAAAAAGGAGGAGTTGAACCTCAAAAATATGGGTAGGTCCCCCATTGCCTGGAATTCACTCACTCCTCATTTCATCCTCCTAGTATTCCTAGTTTCCTTCGAAGCCCAACTCTGATCTTACCTCCTACCAAAGGCCTTTGTTAATCTTCCTAGTTGCTACCGCTATTTCCCTTTAGAAATTACTTTGTCTAACTTTGTCTTAAAGATCTTTCCTAATCCTCCTAGTGGTTACTGCTCTTTCCCTTTAGAAATTACATTGTCAAAAAAAATTTTGTTTAATTACTTTATCTAACTTTGTCGAATTTTGTGCTTTCTTACCTGGGTACATATTGTACACCTCCAGCATGATTTAAGCTCCTTGAGGACAGAATTGTTTTGGTTTTGTCTTTATATGCCTAGCACCCTATGGTCATGGTAGTGACATGACTTAGGGGCACTGGGACCCAGAGAATGTTAGGGTACAGGGTAGTGTTCCCTGAAATGAATTCACAAACTCAAACTGTCCTCCAGTCAAGTGGCAAAGTTTATTGTGATGCTAATAGAAGTGGGGAAATTCCTTAGGGAACTTGCAAACTAACGAGGATGATGCATATACTTATATACAAAAGGGATACTGCTGTTTAGGGTGAACTGCATTTTTTTTTAAAACCAAAAACAAAATGAGGCAAAAACATGGTTTTTCTCAGTCTTTACTGAATTGGTTTTCCTAGTCCTCTGGACTCGCCTAAGTAAAAGTCATAGCCTAATTTTGTTACCGAAAGTAGCATATATTCAATCTGCCAGGCGCTTTTCTTGGATGGCTATATCTTCCTGAGGAGAAGGCACTGACGGCTATGGGGCACTAAGCCAGCTATTGCTTTTCAGGTGACCTGGAGTGAGAGCCCAGAGATTGTTTTGGCACACAGGACAAGGTAGTATTTATCCAGTAAGGCCCCCAGGAGAAACAGAGGGACAGGAAATGGGCAAACCATTCCTAGTCTCAGGGTCCCTTCTGTGGGCTCCTTCAGCAGCCACACTTTTCACGGAGTCCTGTTTTCACCACAACTCCACAGGTCTAACCCTAAGTTTGATTCAACTCAGCCAAAGGGTATAGCTTAGAGTAAATGCTTTTTCCAACTGCCTTTTACGGGATGAGTGCTGGAGACCACCCAACATCCCACCAAGCTTGCCTAATGACTATCCATTTCCTGATTCCAATTTCAAAGGGAATTTGTATTTTAATGAGTCAATGCTGTATAATTAATCAGCCTTTCCTCCTCCCAACCCAAATCACTGAAGGAAATAAGCAAACACCCAAAATTTGCTATTTCCCTTTCTGAATGCCAGAGCTGAGAAAAGGTTCCCATGTAAATCAAGTCTGGGTGTGGACGGGTTCTGGGCACCAAGAAGTCTGCTGTCGAACTTCATTACTCATGAGTCATTGGAGAAGAGATCCATTCTCCCAAGAATCATTGACCATAACTGCCTGAGTTTCCTCTCCCTCTGTCGCCACAAGGCACACACAGCCTGTATCTCTCTTTAAGTGGCCAATTTGGACAGGGCTGGACCATTCAATGCACCCAAGTCTCTGTGGCTACTTGGTATTTCAGGAACCTGAAAATGCTAGTCCTTTATATGTGTACAGTGAAGACAAATCCTGGCATACTAAATGATCCACATTTTTTCAGTCCTATTTGTAGCAAATTAACATGCTGAAAGGCGGCATGGTATCCCAGATAGAGAACTAGCCTTGAAACCAGAAAGACCTGGGTTCAAGTCCCACCTCTGACATATCCTGGCTGTGTGCCCCTGGGCAAGTCCCTTAACCTCTCAATGCTCTAGGCAACTCTCTAAGACTCTTAGTTGCAAAGAAGGTTCCAGGA
The DNA here is from genome assembly GCF_900497805.2 of Vombatus ursinus. Taxonomy (NCBI): domain Eukaryota; kingdom Metazoa; phylum Chordata; class Mammalia; order Diprotodontia; family Vombatidae; genus Vombatus; species Vombatus ursinus. Next base: position 22,039,861 of record NW_020954556.1, on the reverse strand, counting down.
ACCTATCAATGGCCAGGTGTCACTAGTAGAAGGAGTATCTTCATCAAGGAGTTCTTATGCCAATAAAATTACAGCTCTAGTCCCTATCTCTAGCCAAGATTCTGCAGACCTAGTCAAACACAGAACCATTCATTCTCTAACTAGGAAAAGCCTTCTATCTCAAATGGAGCTCAGATATCTGTATCTCCTGAGAATGTCAGATTTCAGCAAGAAAGCCTCCTATCAAATCAATCAATCAAACAATCAATGAGTATTTGTTAAGTGCCTACTATGTGCCAGGCACTTTGCTAAGTGCTTTATAAATATTATCTCATTTGTTTCTCATAAGAACCCTGGAAGGTAGGTGCTATCCCCATTTTACAGATGAGGAAATTGAGACAGACAGGTTAAGTCACCCAGCTGTTAAGTGTCTGAGGCAGATTTGAACTCAGATCTACCTGAGTCCAGTCCCAATGCTCTGTCCCCTGTGCCACCTAGCTGCCTTAACAATGAAAGTTGGCAAATTCATTTCTGATAATAATGAAAATGATCTAATGGTAAGTCCCAATTAGGAAAGCCGGTATAACATTCATGAGTACTGGCTCTCCATTCCCTGATCAGTTCATAAAAATGATTGTCTTTGCTCCCTTCACCTTTTGTTACTATTACCAGAGGCTCAAATGGTCCTCCCATTTGCTCTTTACTGGCTTGGTGTGGGTAACTTCAAGTACAATGTAGTTCTACCAACTTTGAGATGGAACAAAGTGGAAGAGGATCCTCAAAACAAAGAAGGAATCCCAAGGACAAAGCTCCAAAGTAAACCCCAAACTTTTTCAGTTAAGTTCAGATGTCAGCTAGGTATTACCTTCTAACAAGGCAATAATCTGAATCCCAGAGAAATACCCTGATGGGGGAAGCACAACCACGTGCTGACAAAATCAGTGCCAGACCAAAAGATCAGGGATAAGGAAGGTCTGAAAAATAATGGAGGCTTTAATCTGATTAATTTGCAGCCCCAAACAAGGCCTAAGAGGTTTTTAGAATCCTGTTCCTGTAATTCCGATTTCCTTCCATTCTTATGGAACATAAATAATTTAAATTATGCCCACAATAACGTGGGCTTTTCTGCATGCAGGCATTTTGAAAATATTAAATTTAGTTATCTACATACACTGGAAACATAATACATTAGATTATCTGCAAAGCTAAGAGCCGTGAGCCAACATGAACAAATCTCTTATGTAATGTCTGAGAAGGCCTAATGCTCCTGTATAAACACATCTCAGATTTTCCTAGGAACCATTTTCTTTGCAAATGAAACATTTAATTACAGAGCTGAGTTCATAAATAGACTGTTAACATGGATATGGGGGGGAGGGAGGTATGGAATAGATGGAGATATGGTGCTGGATTAGCAAGGGAATATCCTACAAGAAGTTCATCAATGCCATAGATAATTAATTACAGCTCACCTTCTACCTATATAGCCATGCCTTTATCAGCCAGTTTCCAGGAAAGAGCAGATGGCTGACCAAATATTGAGTGAAATTTTCTGTCTTCTCATTACTTACAGAATCATGGAACAACGCAGAGACCACTGAAAGGTCACCTAGTACATTCCCCTGTGCCTAGATTCAACTATGCTAAAGCATCCCAGGCAGATGGACATCGGTCTTTGTCATAAAAGTCTCCAGAAAAGGTGACTCTATAACCACTCTCACTCACCTGTTCTAGTGACTCCTAATCTTTCCATGGTGAAATTGGGCCCATCTGGTAAAAGCTCTTGTGTTTATTATCATCACACTATTTGTTAAGTCTTTAGGAACTGCTCATACTTTAAGCCTCTATATGGATTTGCCCAGCGCCCGTTAATAGGCAAAATATTAGGGCTTCCCGTTCTAAGGGTTGGTTTGAATTTTGTTTCATTTTGTTGGCTGGTTTTTCATTAAGATGATGAAAAAGTTAAAAAGTCTTGGCTGGTCATGATGTTTTTATGTAATCCATAGATTTCCATTTTCGGCGTAATTTCTTTGTCCTCACCTCACCATGGGGAACATGCCTTTACCACAGAAAATTGAGAGTTGACTACAGTGAAGTATCAATTTAACAACCAGCTTCCCTGTAACCATCAGTTAAGAGGCAAGGATAGAGTCCCAGAATGCTGGCCTGTAAAACTAAGATTGTGATATCTTCAAGTAAGAAAGTATGGAGATGGTCAATAATTCAATTATTATTTGTTATGGGCCTCCTCAGGGTGGTAGTAGGAAGAAGGAAACATGGGGGAAAATGTTCTAAATGTATTCTATGACATTACCATTAACTACTTCCTACTTAAAGCAAGGGGCAGCTAGGTGGCCCAGTGGATAGAGTGCCAGGATCTGGAGTCGAGAACATTCCTCTTCCTGAGTTCAAATCTGGCCTCAGACACTTGGTAGCTAGCTGTGTGAACTTAGATAAGTCACTTAACCCTGTTTGCCTCAGTTTTCTCATCTGTAAAATGAGCTGGAGAAGGAAATGGCAAACTATTCTAGTATCTTTGCCAGAAGAGTCAGACACAACTGAACAACAATGATTTAAAGCAAGTGGACCTTCATAAAATTAGATTCTGTACAAACCACTTTTTGATCTGTAAATGCCAAAGAGGCAGCACAATATCATGGACAGAGTGTTAGAGCTGAAGTTAGGAAACCTAGGAAGTTTGCATCCTAACTGAGTTGGTCTGGGCACACCCAGCATGATTAATCTCTCTGAGCTCCAGTTTCCTCATCTGTAAAATGGGAATGCCTGTTTTACCAATTATACAGGGTAGTTTTAAGGCTAAAATGAGATGGTGTACATAAAGGTGATCAATTATTTTATTATTATAAATCAGTTATTATTGTGAATAGTTTACAAACAGTGCCTTAACAGTCCCCACACTCCCAACCCATGTAATCCCAGTTTTGTTCAATGGAAGAAGGGGAACTTTAATGACCAATCTCATCCTGCTCCCCTAATTTGTGACTAGTGTCTCACAAATAGAAGAACAAATCTCTTAATCACATGGAATCTCAAAATATGGATTTGTGTGTGTATGTTAGCCCTGTGTTCACAAGTTTGTTGCCGGTCCCTGTGTGTACAGTATACAGTATTGTGAAAAGATTTATGGCACAGATTCTAATCTCAGCTGCAGGGCATGCATCAGGGCTTATCTCTAGACTACTGAGTGTTTTATGTGGTCATTGTTTGCTGTGGATCAATGAAATAATCCAACCCAATGAATGACATACCTGAGGCACACTAAGAATGGGAAAGGGTCAGGGGAGCATAGAGGGAGTTAGAAGAGAAGAGAAGATGCCTTACTGAGAACTGTTTGTTATGGAATCTTAAGCAATGGCATTTCCATTCAATTAATCTCAGAAACCATTGCTTGAAGGAAAGAATTTTGGCTGGAGATAGTAAATATCTCATCAGTTCAATACTTCCCCCAATCAACAGTGCTTGCCTGTGTGTTAGCTCAGTACCATCCTCTACAAGCAGAAGCCTGATTCCTCCCTAGAAACCTGACCCCCACATCCCCCATCTCCAACCCCTCCTTCCCCTACATTCCAGTCTGAGATGGGAGTTTCAGTGACTTAGCCTCAAGGACCCACGAGGTATAGTTGAAAGTAGCTACAGGCATCTTGGTGACCTCTCTCTACCCTCCAAAGCCCAAGCTGGCTTTCTCATCAGCACTGTGAGAGGGAACCGTGCATGATCCGTGACCTCAGCTCCAATTACAGACACCAAGATGGTCCCCATGATGCTAAATGTCATCCCTGGTATCTGACACTTGATTAGTGATCACTCTCTTCCACTGACCTAATGGGCCACCAGAATATGTCTCCTGGAAAGAGCTGGAATGTGTCTTTTCAGTTTAAAAACTATTTGAACTTGAAGGTTCACCTGACCTCCAGGGAGGCCCATTTTAATTAACTCAAGTGACAGCTGGCTATGTTGCCCACTGTAAATCATTGAGTGTCTTAAAACAGATTTTTAAAAGGAATCTTTCAACGTTCGTTGCTGACATTTCAGAAAAAAAAAACTCCATCTTCAAAACAGATAAGAAGAAATAGAAGGGACAAATGTCCCCAAAGAACTTCAGAAGGACAAAGAACCTTAGTGGCCTATCTATCGCCTCACCCAGCTGGAAGACTTAGAAGTAAAACCATGACTAAATAGAAAAGCAACCCAATCATCACAGACAACGTTGCCTACTGACCTAAGATCATAAACAAAACACATGGCCATTAGGAAGTACATTCACAGGGCCAAATGGTCCACATTCCCTTTTTTTATGGTGACTCAACTTGAGGGAAAACAGGTCCCTAAGTAGATAGTATTGTGTCCCTTCACTGCACCCATTCTATTCATCCAACAGCTATCCCAAGTCTCCTTCCCCCTCCCCCCATTTTTTATGTGAATGAAATATCAGCATCGAAGGAGAATTAAGAAAGTCATAAAATGTCAGAGCTAGAAGGGACCTTAGGCACCCTCTCATTATACAGAAATAAGAAGTAAAGCCCCCAAGAGGTTGAACAAACTGGACCCCCTTCCCAGTCACACGGAGAGTTAGCAGCAGAGTCAGGATGAAAAACCAAGTCTCCTCACCTCTAACCCAGGGTGCTTTGCACTATCTCTATGTAATAGTCCTATGGTGCCTTTCAGAAGATACTCAAGGACACAATACAAAGAGACTTGGAAGTCAGGAGACCTGGGACCTAGACTTTTCTCTGATATTAACTGACTTTGTTACCTAAGAAAGTGACTCTTCCTCCCTGGGTCTGTTTTCTCACCTATAAAATGTAAGGATTAAACCAGACAATCCTTAAGATCCTTCCAGTTCTTGTATTTTGGGTTCTGTGGCACAAGAGAAGCATTGCTCTTAGGTATTCACTCCCAGTATATGGGCTTTTTCAGAGCTGATAGTATGTCTGAGCCCTAGGATACGACTGAGGTTCTTTTCCTTTTTTTTTTTCTTTGAAAACTAGGTCTCCCTATCTCCCCCAGGGTAGAAGTATAAAGTTCACTTATGAGCCCAATCCCACTTCTGATTAGCTTGGAAGCTTTGACTTGATCTGCTTCTGACCTGGGCTGCTTTTCCTCTCCTTCAGCATCCTGGTAGCCTTCTATTCCTGTGGACTCACCATCTTTTTGCTGGACTTAATGTGGATACCCAAGCATGTTAACCTACTGCTACAGCTCAGAACTCCTGAGCTCAAGCAATCCACCAACCCCAGCCTCCCCAGTAGCAGGAATTATGCCACCACATCAGGCTTGTTAGGGTGTTTCCGTACCAGTTGGTGATGCTATCTCTCCTTCCTTGCCTAATCACTAGAACGGCTCCAGGTATCCCAAAGACTTTGGTCATAGGCGAATCTTAGCTACACTTACAGACAGCTCTGTTCCCTAATACCTCTCCTGCATTCCACCTTCCTAAAAAATTGCCAGGATGAATGGGCGAGTGAAGAGAAATGACTGCATGTATTATTGTAAGCAGAAGTTCAACCCTAAGAAGGCAATCATTTAGTCTCCTTTACCCCTGGGCTCCAGTCATTAATTTGTATATTATTGTATAGTGAGGTCAACCCTCAGCAAGTATTAGATTATTTATAACTTCAGAAAGTTATTTTGTACAATCACTTGGCAAGCTTTCATCTGAGGCAGCATTTGATAGAAATATGGAAAATGGCCTGAACTTTAAATGACAAACAGATGAGAAAGTCCGATGAAAATCACATACTTTTGAACACCATGTGTTTTCAAATAGAATATAAATGGGATTTTTAATTGATGTTGACTTTAGCTCATGGTAACATTTTGGGTGATCTCAATTAGTGGGGTTACAAGAAACAGTTAAAAAAAAAAAAAGAATTGGATCATGGTGAGTCTTAGGGAAAAAAGGAAAAAAACTTGGCTTTAAACAAAACCTCCTCCAAATTCAAATCCCAACACAGCAAATACCTATTTGGAAAATAAGCCTGCCTCAATTTATACTGTATAGCACTTGGAGGCTTGTAAAGTGTTTCACCTATAACATTTCATTTCATTCTCAAAAAAAAAAAACTTCTGAGGTACTGCTAAAGTTATTGTCCCCATTTTATAGATGTAGAAAATGAGGCTCAGAATGATTAAGTGACTTGCCCACAGTCACACAGCTTTTAAGGGTCTGAGTTCAGATGAATACCAGGTCTTCTTGATACAGAGTCCAACATATATCCACTGCACCATTGTCTGAATAGCCTTTCCAAATAGCATATAACAACTGCTTTCAACCTCCCCCCCTACAGTTTCAATCTGCTGAGTTGTCCCAGGGCTCAGTCCCCAAAAAAGCCATGATTCAAAAGACACATATAATCCACATACATTTAAAAAATGAATCATAGAATGGAGGAGCTGGATAGGATCTTGGAGATGATCTAATCCAGTCTTCTCCTTTCATAGATAAGAAAGTTAAGGTCCAGAAAGATGGCCTTAATAAAGACTGAAAAAAATATTTCTTAAGTTGAGTTGACCTGATCTGTCCAACATCACATAGCTAGTTATAGGGTTTTCAAAACTCTGGTTCTGCCATTCCTTAGCTACATAATCTTGGTAGAGCAGCTTTACTCCACCCCTTGGACTCAGTTTCCTCTAGTGTTGGGCCTGGAGTTAGGAAGACTGATATCCCTGAGTTCAAAGCTGGCCTCAGACACTTACTAGCTGTGTGACCCTGAGCAAGTCACTTAATCCTGTTTACTTCAGTTTCCTCATCTGTAAAATGAGTGAAGGAAATAGCAAACCATTCCAGTATCTTTGCCAACAAAATCCCAAATGCGGTTGTGAAGAGTTGGACATAACTGAAAAATAATTGAATAAAAGAATGCAGTTATACTATGTAATCTCCAAGGTAGTTCTTTCTAGCCCTATTATTCTATGAATCTATGATTTTGACTATCAAAGATGACTGGCAAAAATCACTGTGTTTTTTTTTTCCCTTTTGCTCTAAATTTTTAAAAATTTTAATTAAAATTTACTCTTTTCAATGGTCAACTCTAAAATGTTTATTCCACTTACTCTAGGAGCCTGAAAAGGGGGTTGAAGATCATCTTGACCTTCTTCCTCTTGTAGAACTTCAATAAAAGAATTCAGAAAGATATAACTCGTCCCAGTAGTGCACTAGAAAACAACACTAGAATTAAAATCAGATGATCCAGATTCAAGTCTTCTGCCATATATATAACTGTGTGACCTTGGTCAAGTTTCTGAGCATTATTTGCCTCGTCTGTGAAATGGAAGTAAGAGTATTTGCATTAAGTACTTCCCAAGGTTGCTGTGAGGAGTAAATGAGATAATATATGTGAGTTATTTTGTAAACAAAAAGTGCTGTATAAATAGCATCATAGATGGGGGGGAAAGAAGAGAAAGGAATAAACATTTATATAGCACCTGCTGTGTGCCAGGCATTGGGCTTAGTACTTCACAAATATTATCTCATTTGATCCTCATAATAATGGTGAGAGGAAGGCACTATTATATCTCCATTTTAGAGCAGCAAAATCAGGCAAAAAGAGGTTAAGTGACTTGCCCAGGGTAACACAGCTGGCTGAATTTGAACTCAGGTCTCTCTGTCTCCAGGCCCAGAGTTCTATCCAATGAGCCACCTACGTGCTTGTGAGCTCCCCTAGAAAATTCCTCAGAAGCCATCAAGATCAACCTCTAATTTTACAGAAGAGGAAACTGAGGCCAAGGTAGGCTAACTAAATTGCCTAAGCTCACCTAGATAGTAACTGTAAGAGCTGGGATTTGAACTCAGATCTTCTTATTCCAGATCAGATTCACTTTCCAAAATGCTAGCTGTTCTTCAAGCACTCTACTTCAAGTGTGGGGATGCCCTGACCTACGGAAAACCCCCCTATCAATGAAGAGTCTTAGATCCCATCCACCAGGCTATACCTGTTTCTATTCTACTCTCCCATTTTTTACTGGATTTCTGATTTCCTCAATATAGGAGACCCCAGTAAGCAACTTCCCCTTCACTGCAACTCAGTCTTAGAAAGTCGTCTGCAGAGCTGACTTGCCCAATGTTTTACAGCCAAGATGTGTCAGAATAGGGTCTTGAACCTAGGTCTCCCTAATTCCAAGACAAGTTCTCTAACCACTACCCCCACAGCTGCCTCTCTCTAGTTCCCTTTTACTAGGAAAAAAAGAGAGAGAGAGGTGTAGAAGACAATAAAATAGACCTCATTTCTGAATAACTGTAAGGGAGTTGCCTTCTGAAAGCACAGACTTAATCACAGAACATAAAGAGGAGGTGTTCAACTAAAAATTCAAACCATATGTAGTAATCCCTTTAAAAAGAACGAATAAGTCACTTGAGTGACCCTTCAAAGACAATGAAATAGTTCTAGAACAAGGAAGTTCCAATAAGGCCAGGCAGGAGCCAGACTTAAAGAAGAACCCAGCTTTGCACAAGAAGTCTAAAAAGACTCAAAGAGCTAAGGAGGATTCTGTGAAAAGTCAGTGTTCACACGGACTAGGAGAGCAGAAACCCTAGTGAGACATCTGCCCAACAAGGGGAGCGAGGAGTCTAGGCTCTAGGTGATGGGGCCTAATGGCTGACAAGAATAAATCACGTGCTGCTGAAACTTACCTCCTCCCCCAAATCCTCACCCCCAATGCCTACAATTCCTAAAAGGGTAATTCTTCACCCGGCTTTCTTATGGGAACCTGAGGAAGCAATGGATGGAGCACTAGTACTGGAGTCAGGATAGACTTGAGTTCAAATCTTGCCTCAGACACTCACTAGCTGTGTGACCCTGGGCAAGTCACTTAAAATCTTTTTTGTCTTAATCCACTGGAGAAAGAAATGGCAAACTACTCCAGTATCTGCCAAGAAAGAATCATGAAGAGTTGGACACTGCTGAACAATAACAACAGGGGAACCTGAAGCCTTTTCCACTAGGCAAGGAGAAAATCTATTAGCTTTCTTTGTTTTAGGCCTTTACTTAGTCTTTTTAAACAGCGTTAACCACAAAGGCATTTGCTAATAGAAGTCTGTTTTCTGAGACTGAGGTTGGGAAAAGGTGCCTGAAAGGGAGCATCATCCCAGGAGAGAAAGAGAAAGAGAGATTTAAAGGGATGTATTTGCCAAAGCGCTGTCTCTGTCTAGGGGCTAAGAGCTGGAAAGAAAAAAGAATTATAGATCCCTTTTGATATATCTTTCCAGAGCAAAGAAAGGATGTTTATACTGGGAAAGCCATTCCGGGAATGAGTCAGTAATACAGTGGGGGGCAAATAGCAAAGATTGAACAGCCCTGCTTGCCACATCACACCACCATTGCTGTAACTCCGAAGTTGCAAATTAAAGAGGATAGGCCATTGTTTTGCTCAAATTATTCAGACATTTCCTCAGTTCTTTCCTTTGTTTTAACTGTGGAGTCCAGGTCCATAAGAAAACTAATTTATTAGATTTCATCTTCCCAGTAAAACTGGAAAATCTTATTTTAGCAACATGGGGTAAAGACATCCCTCAAAAACTGGGCAAAGATCCAGGAAAGAATGAAATTGTTTCTTTGAACCCATCAAACCTAGGATGCAAACTCAAGGATTAGTATGGAAGCAGCTTGCCTAGCTAAGTCTGTTACAGGAATACAGGGAGGGTGGTGGTGGGGGAGATATAGATTAGGAAGATAGGAAGATAGATAGATAGGTAGATAGATAGATGGATGTGTATATGTGTATGTATATATGTACATATACACATATATACACACACATATCTATACATACATATGTGGGTATGAAATATATAATGATTATTCATGTATATACATATACATATATAATATATATACATATATGTAAATGATTATTCTCATTCACATTCCTGTATTCCTTGTACCCTAACAAATCATGACAACCTTCAAATGTGTTTGGTGTAAGATGTCAAGGCTCACATTCAAGTAATTAAAGAATTCCTTAGACTCAAGGAATTAAGGAATCACTTAGGCAAATAACTCTGAATGAAGGTCACTACAAGATTATCAAAGAGAATTCATGAAATATAGACACAAATTCAGAATCATCAAATGAAGCCCCACCCTTACACAAAGGGAGTCTTAAAGGGTTTATCAGCATGAAGGACATTAAGCCTGCACAAGAGACTTGTCAAGAGTTACTCATTCACAAGTTCAAGGCTCTAAGATTTGCCATCTTCTGTCTACGTTGACCCTTGCCCACTGATAAGAAATGCCAAACCACTCCAGTATCTTTGCCAAGAAAATCCCGAATGGGGTCATGAAGAGCTGGACATGACTGAAACAACTAAACAACAACAACAAAAAGTAAATTGTGAAAAGTCTGCCTGGCATCCGACTCATTAAGAGAGTCAGCCAGCGGCACTGGAGCAGAGGGACGAGCACAGGGAAATGACTAGGGTAGAAACCATCATTCCAAAAAGAAGGTTGGGTTTGAGATAAATAAATGCCTGGAGTAATTAAAACAAAATCGAGTGGTGGATGGTAGGAAGAGTTATGTGTTTCACTGGTGAATGACATAGCACCAAAGGTATTCCTCTCATGATGTCCTAGGCAATTCAGCCTGTGTTTTGTGTGGTGGAAATATGTGCTTCAACTTTCAGAATGGTGGGCAACAAATAGAAGCCATGGTCTAAATGAAAGCCATGTCTAAAATGTTATGGTTAGGTAGCCCATAAAAGAAGACTGCCTCCTGAAAAATAGGCAAGAGGGACCATGTGGCTATAGAGAGAGATCAGAGAAGGTAATGAAGTATACCATTTTTGCAAGAGTGTCAACAGTCAATATCGCTACAGTTCAATTCTTCCAAAAGTAAGCAAATCATTGCACAAAGATGCGACATTTAATATCTTAATATGTAAGGTATTATTTATAGGGGGTCTAAAAACTGTGTGATTTTTAATACCCATTGTATTGCTTTTGAAAGCAAAAGAGAATATGCTGGACTCAAGGCCATTTTTAAAATTATTCTTTGTTTGATAAACCTCTTCATTCTTTTTTTTTTTTTAAGGCAGTGGGGTTGAGTGACTTGCCCAGGGTCACACAGCTAGTAAATGTCAAGTGTTTTGGACTGAGGCCAGATTTGAACTCAGGTCCTCCTGACTTCAGGGCCGGTGCTCTATCCACTGCGCCACCTGGCTGTTCCAAACCTCTTCATTCTTAAATAAGTCTTTAGAAAGCTACTTGCTTTAAGATCCAAATGAGCCAAGTCATGCATACAACATTCATATATAAAAATCCATTAGAGAAAAAACAGCAGTAGGAAAATAAATACACGTAAAATGGAATGAATCCGTCTATATTTCTATAATGCAACCAGTTCTAGGCAGTGCAACACCCCACCATCCCAACATCATGAGGTCTGACCTCAAGAACTTGGAGCAGAGCCCAGGAGTCTCAGCATCTCAGAGTTGAAGTGACCTCGGAGGCATTCTTGTCCAGTCAATAGCCAATCAAGAACAAATTAGGTGAGTCGATCTCTGAAGTCCCTGCCAACCCCTGGATTCAAAGATTCAGGGGTTCTGCATAATTGGAGTACTAATCAAGTCTGCTCATTTAAAAAAAAATGAGAGGGAGAGCTACCAAACTAAACAGTGAAAGCAAGATACAAAAAGATCTTGGCAAGCTAAAATTAGGGGCTGACTCTACTAATAAAATGAAATTTAATTGGGACATATGTAAAATCTTACACTGAGTTCAAAAAACCAGCTTCATGAACACAGACTAGAAGAGGCAGGATCAGACAACAGTGTGTTTGAAAAGGACCAAGGTGGGATTGCAGACTGAGAGCTTGATTATGAGGCACTGTGGTAGCCAAAAAAACTAATGCAAACCTGAGCTACCTTAAGAGAGGTATATCCTCCAGGAATAAGGAGGTAATAGACACTCTATGCTGTGCCCTTGTCAAACCTAGAGTATTACACTCATTTCTAGGCACCGTATTTTAAGAAGGTCATTGACAAGATGGAAAGCACAGGATGGTGACTTCTTATAGTCTGACCTGTAATTCAGCCTAGTCTAGTTGATTCATAGTTTAGAAAAAAATGCAACAGACACTCCAGAATCATAAAATCCAATTAAAAACTACTTTCATAATTAAACATTACTAAAATAATAATGATATTAATACTAATAATAACATTTCTATAGCACCTACTATGTGCCAGGCACTGTGCTAAGCACTTTGCAAATATTATCTCATTTGGTACTTGTAGCCAAGTATCAAAGTACTGGGAAGTAGATGCTATTATTATACACATTTTACAGTTGAAAAAACTGAGGTTAACAGAGGTTAAGTGACTTAAAAGCACATAATCCAAGAATAAAAAAGATAGAAAAGCACAAATCTCCACCTGCAGTCATCAGTTCTTGAACTAAAAGAAAGCAACCTGTAGGCCTGTGGAGCCTAGGAAAAGACTTCTGACAACCTTCCCTGCCCTCAGGCTAATCCTTGTATAATCCATGAAATTAGGTGTATAAAGCACCAAAATGTCTGAGTTAAGGTGATGGGTGGGGGGAGGACCAGCAGGTGACCACACTAACCCCAGGAGCTTATCCAAGCTCCTATCAGTCTTTGAGCCCTTATTATATGAGGATATGTTCAAGGAAATGAAAATGCTTAACCTGGAGAAGGGAAGATGGGGGAAATGAGAGCTGTGTTTCAGTATTTGAAGAGTTATGGTTCTGCAATTCTTAAGCCTTTTTGGACCACTTTAAAAGGGCATCCAACTCACCATAACCCTTCACCAGTGGAAAGGTTGCTTTTGATGAAATTGCAAGGTGGCAATATATTTTCCTTAATATATTTGATTCTAAAAATGATTAACTATGGGAATGGCACAGATGGTGGGGACTCAAGCCAATAACAGTAGAGAAAAGAGACAACCCATAAATCCTTCAGGGTACCCTTGAACCATGAGGGCAAATATAGCCCCTGGCTCTGCAAAAGAGGGGCCAGAGCACACAGACTACAATAGCATAATGTATATGTACAAAAACAGTTCTAAATACTAAAGAATTTTTACCACTTTCTGTTTCAGAGTCACAAAAATTCAATTCAGCCTCTTACCAGGAGATCTTTTCTGATAACCGTCATTGTAAGTTCACACTCCCTCATCCATTTATTCTATACTTAATTTGCATATATGTTACATTTCTCCAATAGACTATAAATTCCTCAAGGGCAAGGACTGTTGTTTGTTTTTTAATTATGTTTTTGCGGCCCCAGTGCCTAGCACAGTGCCTTATACATATAATGTATAATATATAATATATAATATATATAACATATAAATACATATAATATACATATAATGTATAATATATAATATATAATTATACACATAATGTATAATGTATAATAACTGTCTGTTGAATTGATCTGCTGAATTGAATTTTCCCAGAAGCTGGTATTACAAGCTTCTGTGGCTTGGTCCCAAGGGAAGACTCATATCTCCAGATTCTAATATAGTTGCACCTAAGCTATGAAATCATCAGATACATTAATGCTGCTTCTGAACTTCTCAAGAGGCTCAAGAAAATGCCTCAAAGCAGGAACCTTCCTGCCCCTTTAGTGGCATAATGTCAGAAACTAGAGGTTAGTACTTTCCAACAAACCCTATTCTATCTGCATTTGTAGCAAGTTTGAAGGTTCAGTCTTCAAATTCAAGATCAGGGGTGTAATTCTCTCCTTACCAAAACTGTAAGAAAATGGTATAGGGCAAACCAGATATCAGCATCTTTAGGCCTTATCCAAGAACAATTCATAACCCACAGGGGACAAAGGTGGGAACTAACTATAGGGTCATGAAAACTTTAAAAAAATGTAACTTAAGCATTTTTAAATGCACAGAAAACAGCAGAAGGAAGGTCAGTAAGAAACATATAGAATGTATTGCACATTTGGAAGAAAAAACAAGCTGTCTATGGTTCAGAATCATGGCTACATGTGCAACCCTCTATGGTCTATGCATGAACTGATCTTTTATTTGTTTTGTGTGTTTCTTTTTGTTTGGAATAAAAAAATTAATTAACTTTTCTTAATAGTGTAACATTTTAAAAGTTTTGAGTTCCAAATTCTATCCCTCCCTTCCTCTCTCCCCTCCCCTCTCCCTCAGATCAGATATAGGTTATCCACGTGCAATCATGTAAAACATTTCCATATTAGCTATTTTGTACAAGAAGACTCAAATAAAAGAAAAAAAATGAAAGAAAGTGAAAAAATAGCATGCTTCAGTCTGTATGCAAATAATTTGTATGCAAATAATATCTGTTCTTCCTCTGGAGGAAGATAGTATGCTTCATCATTATTCCTTTGGAATTATCTTGGATCATTCTATTGCTGAGAATAGCTAAATCATTCACAGTTCTTCATCAAACATTATTGCTGTTACTGTGTACAATGTTCTCCTGGTTCTGTTCACTTCACTATGCATCAGTTCATATAAGTCTTTCCAGGTTTTTCCGAAATCCTCTTACTTGTCATTTCTTATATCACAATACTATTCCATTACCCAATTGATGGACACCCCTTCTTTTTCCAACTCTTAACCACCACGAAAAGAGCTGTTATAAACATTTTTGTGCAAATAGGTCCTTTTCCTCTTTGGGAATATCTTTGGGATATAGACCTAGCAACGGTATTGCTGGATCAGAGGGTATGCACAGCTTTATAGCTTTTTGGGCATAATCCCAAATTGCTCTCCAGAATGGTTGGATCAGTTCACAATTCCACCAACAGTGCATTAGAGTCCCAGTTTTCCCACATCCCACCCAACATCTAACACTTTCCTTTTTTGTCATATTAGCAAATCTGATAGGTGTGAGGTGATACCTCAGAGTAAATCAACTTAGTGTTAAAAGGTAATGAAAGCCCACATCCCCAGTGAATAGTCTTACCCCCACACACACACACAGAGACACATACACAGTAGTTTGGGTCTTGATTGGCTCCAAACATGCACAACTTCAGTAGGAGAAGTTGGCTCAAAATCTCTTCACAACCAAAGTTCAATCCTGGAAACTTCACTGAGAGTAGAAGGGGCAGGGGCATCACTGATCAGACCACTAGCCATTCTCATTTGGCCAAGGTGTATAGAACTTTTCAGGAGGTATGGGAGGCATTTGTATATTCAGCATGGACTACATCTAGAGGGCAGCCTTCAACCCAAAGGATGAGTCTCCACTGGTAAAATTTCAAATATCAACAGAGCAGATATTTTTGAGTAAAGGGTGGTGAGGGGAGGCCTTCCCACAGAAGCAATATGGTATAATGGAAAGACCAAGCCCATTCTTTAAGGCCTCTGTGGCTAATGCCACTCAGGGCAACTTGGCTTTTATGTAGCCATCCATGAATTTATTGCCACTCACCTGGATTGAAGTAGTTTCTTTCTTCACTGTCCTTCCTGACTCTTTCTATTTTCCCCATCCACCTAATTATGACAGTCCTCTGTCTCCTAAGAGTGAAAGAAAGTCATAGGCAAATCTATATATCTCTTGCCTTTGGAGTTTCCTTATTGGCAGACACGGAGGGTTTGGTGGGTTTTTATTTTGTTTTGTTTTTTAACCTTCTCTGCCCTAAGTACTAACAAGTTCCTGAGAAGGTAGAAACTAACTTGGCCCCCTAATGATGTGTGAATCAAGGAGATGAAGGCTCCATGTCATCACGTGAAACAGATTTTCCACACTAGGGGAGGCAGGCTCAGTAGAGTAAGAATAGTCCAGCATTGCCTTCAAGCTCCTTCCCCCCTGCCCTGGCAGAAATTCATTGCAAGGAATGTTACCTAGGTCTTGGCTTCTGAGCATACTCATGATATTCCTGGGGATTAATTCAGATTCAAAAATAGCCCTAGTCTGAAGGCACCTGGCCTGGGGAACAGAACTGGGTCCTAGGACAGAAGTGATTGCCATTTTTCCCGTTGAATTTTTCCATAGACACAAGTCCACTTCTTGGTACCAGAAAGAAGCGGGGGAATGATGGTGACTATTGGCCAAGAAGCCCCTGTACCATTTAGAGCTTCACCTCTCTCTCACAAGGCTGAAGCGGACCTTAGGGACCAAGGGAGAAGTTGCAGAAATCAAATCTGCTCTAAGCAACATAAGATGCTGACTGAAAACTATCTGTGAGACTCTGAAGGTGTAAAAAGCAGTTGCTTCTATAGGCAATGTCCACCTCAACATGACTCCCTAAACTTGCAGGAGAATTCCACCCCTCAACTTCTTAAGGAATCAGTACCTAGCACCATGCACAGAGCAATAAATGCTTAATCGATGTTTATTGAATTGAATGGAATAGGATGAAAGCTGGAGGAGGGATCATTTAGGTTTATTTGTTTTTTTTTTCCTCTGTGTCTCTGATACTTAACAGAATGTTTTGCAAATAGTAAGTCCTTAATACATGTTTATCCAAATTAGAGAGACAGCCTCTGACAGCTGTCTCCCTCTACTGTCCTAAATACAATTTCTAGCCAAAGCAGTGGTACAATTCCTACACTGCTAGGTAAGCCCATGAGAAGAGAGATATCCTTCCTGTTGGAAATCGAATGATTTTATTGTTAATAAAAGGAAAAGGAATGGGACCAAAGATTCCTGAAATTTCTGCTCAGAAATTACATTTATGCTATGGAGTTAGACTATACCATTGAAGCACAGAGCCAAGAAGCTGATAGAAAGACCAATCAGCTTTCTGATTTCCTGCTTATTCCTTTGCAGTCAGAATAAAATAAACTATGGGGAGATGAAGATGAATTGAGACTGAAATTCACTTTGTTACCTGGACTAAGTGGGAGGCTATATTATGAAGGTACAGGCAAAACTTGTTTTATTGCATTTTGTTTTATTGCACTTCTCAATATTGCATTTTTTACAAATTGAAGGTTTGTGGCAACCCTGCATTGAGCAAGTCTATAGGTGCCATTTTCCCAACAGCATGTGCTCACATTGTGTCTCTGTGTTACGTTTTGGTAATTCTTGCAATATTTCAAATTTTTTCATTATTATTATATCTGGTATGGTGATCTGTGATTAGTGATCTTTGATGTTACCATTGTAATAGTTTTGGGTACCACAAACTGTGCCCATATAAGATGCAAATTTAATCAATAAATGTTGTGTGTGTTCTGACTGCTCCACCAACCAGCCATCCCCCATCTCTTTCCATTCCCTCAGGTCTCCCTATTCCCTGAAACACCACAATATTGAAATTAAGCCAGTTAATAACCCTACAATGGCCTCTAAGTGTTCAAGTGAAAGGAAGAGTCAATCAATGCAGCAAACTTCATTGTTGCCTTATTTTAAGAAATTGCTGCAGCCACCCCAGCCTTACAACCACCACCCTGAGCAGTCAGCAGCCCTCAACAACAAGGCAAGACCCTCCCCCTGCAAAAAGATGAAGACTGGCTGAAGGCTCAGGTGATAGCATTTTTTTTAGCAATATTTTTAATTAAGGTATGTACTTTTTTTAGACATAATACTATTAAACACTTAATAGACTACAGTATAGTCTAAACATAACTTTTATATGTACTGAGAAACCAAAAAATTCATGTGACACTTTATTGCGATATTCACTTTATTACAGTAGTCTGGAACTGAACCAGCAGTATCTCTGAGGTATGCCTGTATGCATTACAGATTTCTTGTACCTTTCTCATATCAGAAACTCAAATAGTGGGCATCAGGTAAAAAGTAAAATGTTAAATTTATACAGCAACTATCTTCCCTTGAGCTCAATGCATTTCCTAGGTATACGTAGAAGAGCTAAAGTGAAACCTCTTTGAGAGATGACTGCTGCCATTAATGGTGCTTCTACAGCTGCAGCAGTCTGCACACAGGAGACTTCATACCTACAGAGACTAAGTTGACCTAGTGACATAGACTCTGATTGGATGAGTTTTTCATTTTTTGTTGTTGTTATTGTTTCCAATAACACGGCAAGTGAAGGTTAGGGGAAGGGAAGAGGCAGATAGGCCGGCAAGCCTTTAAGTGCCTACTATGTGCCAGGCACTGTGCTGAGCACTTTGCAAATGTTATCTCATTTGATCCTCACAACCCTGGGAAGTAGGTGCTAGTCTTATCCCAATTTAATAATTAAGGACACTGAGGCAGAGATAAGTGAATTGGACAAGGTCACACAATTATTCATTGTCTGAGGTCAAATTTGAACTAGGTCTTCATGACTCCAGGCCCAGCACTCTATCTGACAGGCAGGCAGATAAGAAGAAAAAAGGTTTGAGGTAGAAAAGCCAATACCAGCAAAAGAGAAGGAGAAAATTAGCATGGAGCCAACTTATTTCTCTTCAGCAGCATTTAACTCATGCCAAGATTAACTGCAGTGGCGCTGGAGCAATGCAATACAGGTTTAGGTTTCCCCTTGGTTTCCCAAACAAGAAGTTCTCTAACCTGAGACTTGCTGGTTTAAGAGCTGACTGGCATTCTGAGATTTCTAATTCAGAGGACAAGCATTGCCTCTCAGCCCTGATGATGATTTGGATTTTCACAAGTAGGTAGATGGGACTACTTGAGCTGAGCACTGCTCAGGATTTAATGAACCCAGTTAGAGAGAATCAGTAGCACAGGGTCAATGTATATGTGTGCATGCACATACATGACAGTGAGAGAGTGAAGGGGAGGAGGGAAGAGAGAGAGAGACAGATGCAGAGAGAGACACAAAGAGAGAGAGAGATAGTGAGAGAGACAGAGAGAGAGGGAGGTAGGGAAAGACAGAGGGAGGGAGAGAAATGAGCCATTGGGATCCTACAGGCATCTTGGGACAAAACACTTGTCCTGAAGCTGCTAGTTATATTTCTTTAAGGACTTAGTGAAGTTCCAACAACTTTACTTTTTCCCCAACTCCCCTCTCTTTGAGTATTCAGCAACAAGCACTTTTATTTACTCTTCTCTTTTCTTCTATCTAAATTTTTCTTGTATCACTTTTAATTCATATATAAAGAAACCCTGCATCAGTCACTAAGGTTTATATAGTAATCTTAGTTCATGCTAAGAAAAAGGAAATGGAGAAATCCAGGGATTGGTTGTAAGTAGAAAATTTTCAATTAGAATAGAGAGCTATACCTGTGTCCAAATGTTAAAAACTTTTCCTAATTGGGGGCTCCGAGCTATTATGATGGCATTAGTAACTTTTTTGTCTGATATAAACTCCATAAAATGGTAAAGAAAGATACAACATGGATCTGAGGACCATTACATTTCTACTATTCTCAAAATGAGCTGTTTGTTATTAAATCTCCAGAGAGGAGGGGACCAAGGAGGAAAGAGCAATAAGCAAAGAAAATATCACCCTCTAAACTTATCTCCTCTAGGAGATAATTAAAACCCAGAAATTATTCAATTCTGCCCCTTTCCAGAGGAGTTGAAAATACAGAAAGAAAACCAGTTGGTTGGTACCAACCAACTAACTCTCCCCTGAACAAACGAGTGTCACCCTGCTATTATACCAAGGAGAGTCAGTAACACATTAATGGTCTCTAGTTGCAGAGGCAAGAATTCCACATACTCAAGGGAAAGTGCAGCATCACTTCTATACTTGCTAGGAATTGCATGAGATTCTTAGCACATGAATAAACTGAAAACATTCCTCTCTTCTTGTGTTGAAGATATTAGGAAGGCAGCCACTTAATCCCTGAAGGCTTGGGGAGGGGGATTTTTAGTAAACAGAAGAGAAGGGTGATTGCTGCTAGATTTTAACTCCTTGTTGTTTACCTTGTTTTTTGTTCTGTGTAAATGTTTTTTCTTTATCTCACTATGATGCCATATGTTACATTTTCTCTTGTCCATGGGAGAGGTTCAATGGAAATGCGGCGGGGGTCATAACTATGAATTTGAATAGATAATGGACCCAATGTTTCCAGTACTTAAAAATAGTTGTAGAGAACCATATTCAAAATAACAAGAAGGTTAATGCTTCCCCCCAGGTCTGAGAAGAGTCACTGAACAGCCCCAGAAGTCCTCAATGTATGCCCTCTCAGGCAAGCACACTATTGCTGCTGATACTTCACAGGAAGATGGTCAGGCAGGTAGAAGGGGCTTGGCTGCAGAAAAGGACCCAAACCAAAGTGGGGCTATACAGCTTCCTTGGCATTTTTTCCTTAGCCCGCTTGAAATAGGTCATCCACTCTGACTACAAAGAGAAATACCTTTGTACTGTGCCTATTTTTAGACACCCAGAAATCTTGATCAGGAAGAGTCAGGTTGTTGTTTATCTAAATGAAAAACATGATTTTCCTAAAGAAAAACTGTTCTCCTGAGACTCTCAGCCCCGATACAAACTCCCAACCTATCTGTCCCAGGCTTCCATTCTGTGGCTTAATAAAACGGATCCTCCTCAGCTCTTGAGAGCTACAGGGCTTCCCTCGCGCAAAAAATAGCAAAATGTCAGTTTTATTTAGTAAACATCATCTTGAAGCTGTTATTCGACCTCGATATCTATATATGGTTACTGAGGCAGCAGCAGGGTCCCCGGGTCCCTGCCCCAGGGGCTTTGTTTAGAAGCGAGCAGAACGCATCACCATTTCCCTGGAAAAACCAGGGAACCCTAGAAATAAAGAACTCTACAGGTACATGTCATATGTAAACAATCATACAAGGAGTGGGGTTTCCTCCCTCAGAACACTCTATCCCACTTGCCTTGACTTATAGAGACCAAAAACAAGGCTAATGGTGCCCCCGTTACACTTTTGGCTCCCAGGGACTTCCAACCCCTTGCTCGTGTCTTCTCAGCTGTCTTTGCCCTGTCGTTGGGCTCACTCACTAATACTGCTCTGGGAGGGCCTTTGCTAGCTAGCTTAGCACAGGTATGTCTACAATTAGAGACAGAATCTGCTCTTAACTGAAGTAGAAAGGACCAGAAACATAAATCTGAATTTCCTGCCCTTCATTGATTTAAGCCAGATCTTCCCAGCTCAGCAGCTCAGCCCGCTAAGGGAGACATACTCTTTCCCCTTAGCCAAATAACTGGTTTATTAAGATGTTCCCAAATCACATCATCATAAATGAGGAAATAGAAAATTAGGGGAAACTCCCCAAAGAAGCTTAGCCTATTTAACTTAGCTCTCCTAACATCAGCAGTCTCCATTTTAAAAATAGTTTGCAACACCTGAGTGCGACTCTGCAGAGCATTTTCCTACTTGTAGTAACCTGATACTAAGGCAGAGTTGATTTGGCTGCCAAGAACATGGGCCTCCCACCTCTACTGGACTGCTGAGCTACATCTGGGAGGACAAAGAATACAACAGTGAAGGGACCAGCCACTGTGGGAGCGGTGTGGGGAGAGCCCAGGGGAAAGGGAGCGCAAAAGTCAGCCAGATCAATGCAAATGGGCATATCTATCAACGAAATGAAGAGGCTCTCGAGCACAGGGAGGCTAGTTCATTGGGGTGATGTGGCCCAGAATCCCTCACCTGCTTGCTCCAAAGGAAACTGATGCTAAGCTACTGAGAGTTCAAACCCATTGACCTGTCTGAGGGAGGCCAAGTTAAAGAAACAAGCTAGACTGGCTTGCAAATTAGTCAAGTAGAAAATAGGCCTGATTCATCTTGCAGTCAGCACAAATAGGGGGATTGGATGAGCCAAAGGGGTGGGGAGCATGCTGAAGAGAAAAGGTGGCCAGCAACATGCCAGCAGCTTAAAAAACAAACAAGCAAACAAAAAGACCAGAAAGCCAAAATCCCAACTTCCTTTCCATCATCTGGACTGAAGCTGGGAAATCAGTCAGAAAGAAGGTTAAAGATTAGCCTACATTTCTTGCTTTCCCTGGGCCTGACTCCTGAGCAAAGGATTTGTGACGCACTACCATGTTTTTTGGGATGTTCATTTTAAGGGACTCCTAATTGTCCAAGAATGTTTGGTATATTTGAGTTGATGTCCAGCTTTGTTCAGTCACACATACATACATACATATGTACATCCATCCATCCATACACATATATGTATAAACATATGTTTTCATACTTGTAGTAACCTGAACACTAAGGCAGCTGATTTGGCTGCCTGACAGGCTGGGCCTTCCACCTTTACCAGACTGCTAACTACATCTGTAAGGACAAAGAATACAACAATGAAGGAAATTCACATATGCATGTACATATATATAAATATATACATGCATGTACTTATACACATGCCTAAATGTACGTACATGTGTGTACCTATATACACTGACAAGAACAGGTGTATACATATACACGCATCCATATACATGCATGTGCATGCATATATGTATGCATCTAGTTATACCTGCATATACACTCATACACACTGTATGCATGTAAATGTATATACATTTATATTTTGTGTATTGTGTACATATATGCATGTATGTATATATATATGCACACATCTGTATGTGTATGTTTGTTATGTGTATTTGTAAATATACATGACCCCAACGCAGGCCCTTTGCCTCTGCCTCTGCCTTTCTGTCTTGGTTTGTTTATAGAACAAGTCTGAGGTTAGCTCTGCAGAGTTACTCATTCAGTCATGCCCCAGCTTCACAGCCTAGCAACTCTCCTTCCCTCCCCCATTCCCTCTCTACCACCCCCAGCCAGATGTGCCAGTGTTAAAATACCATTATCCTGTCAGCACCCCTGGGGACACAAAGAAAATTCGAGGGAAAATGGGAGGAGGCATTGCTGTCTTGCCACTTCCTCCCACCAAATGATACCCTCTCATTCCCCCAACCCCCCCCCAAAAAAACCACAAATTAACAAAAGAAAGAAAAATCAGAGCCACAGTTGTTCCTCTGTCCCCAACAATCCCTTTCAGGAAACAAGAGCCATCTTGGGCTGCTTTGTATTTGAATCAAAGTAGTTTCTTTTCTAAGAGAGTAGAGGGGAAAGGACAATTTCAACACCCACAACTTCATAAATATCAATTGGAATCAAATCCTTCCCCCCTCTTCTTGCTAGGCTGGAGGGTAGGCTAGTGAGGAGGCATCCACTGCTGATGGGAGCTAGATTCCACAACAGGAGCCTCCATTTCCCCAAGCAGCCAAATCCTTGATACAAAAAAGAAGCCTAATTTACACACTCCAATAAGAGCCAATAGAAACACAAAAGGCCAAGGCTGCTGAGAACTGGCCATGGGGACTGACCATCAGGCACACTGCCCCAGTCAGGCCTCTCCAAGCTTGGCCGTGGCCCCACTGGGGAGCAAGAGGCTGAGGTGCTTCTGCTCTCTAGGCACTGGCCGCCATGGCACGGACATAAATTACCCACTGGCTGATGATAATGATTAAACCTGAAGCGAGCTTTATTTATGCTTCCTCGGGGCATGACTAAAGGAGGAAGCCACACTCCTGGAGGAGGTCAGGGAGCCTCCCAGCTTGATTGAGGCCCCGTCCCCTCTCCTTCCAATTCTGGCTGACACTAGGCTGTCCTTCCTTGGCTTTCAAAGCAGCCATGATCTGGGTCTTTAAAATTAGGGCAGGCTTGTTCCTTCTAGGGTTTCACATCCTTTTAAGGACATTTTTACTGACTTCCTGCCAATACACTGAGATGTCCCATAGCTTTTTTTTTCTTTATTGAGAATATTAGAGAATTCCATTCCCACCCCACCCCAAAGGGAACGATAGCAAATTCCTAAAGAAAATTGAGACTTCTTTGAGCATCTCAAACCAAAATCTAGGGTAGGAAGTATGACGTACCTCAAATCTGTTCCATTCTCCCCTTTCATACAGCTTGACCTTAATGCAGGCACCCATCACCTTTCCCCTAGATGATGGCAGCTGCCTCCTTGATTGCCTGCCTCCAGTCACTTCCGTCTTCCAAGCTATCCTTTACACAGGTGTCAAATGAGTATTACTAAAGCATCAGTCTGACCACATCACTCGGTTCAAAAAGTTTCCTTATTGCCTCAAGGTAGTGTGGCATTAAAGCTTTCCACAATTGGTTCTCGCCTACCTTTCCAATCTTATTTCACAGTACTTGCTTCACACACCCTTCACACCAGTTACATGGGCCTTCTAGCTAGTCCCCATACACCACATTCCAGCTCCTGCCTCCATGCCTTTGAGGAGGTGGTCTCCTATGTCCAGAACAAAATTCCCCTTTATCTCAGCCTCTTAAAATTACTGGTTTCCCTCGAAGCAGAGTCCATGTGCCACTTTCTACCTTTCCTGATTCACCCAATTAGGCGTGCTCTATCTCTTATAAAATCACTTTGTATACACTTTGTTTTTATTTTTATTTATCCATGCACATGTTGTATCCCCCTATTTAATCTAGGTTCCAGGAACTTAATTTTTAAAATATGGTAATAACTGTATTTCAATATAATGGGTTTCCTTTGTAACTCTATTTATTTTGTGTATTTAAAATTATTTTATGAGATGAGATCCAAAGGTTTCACCAGAATTCCATAAGGGTCCATGACACAAAAAGGTTAAAAACAGCTGGTCTAGCTAGTAGAATGAGAACCCCTTGAGGGTAAATACTGGTTTGGTTTTTTGTCTTTCTAGCCCCCACCCTTGGTATAGTGCCTTGCACTTAGTAGGTACTTTTAAAAGGTTGAATTTGTTTAAATAAGTCAACCAATCTAGAATGAGATCCCAGAGCAGGGTCAATCTTAGTAAAGTAAGGAACACTGACTGAAGTACTCCAAGAAATCTCCCTGCCCCACTCCTAGCTTTTCCACCCAAATGTAATGCACCTGAAATTCTACCATTACAGAAAAATAGAT